>NC_134422.1:8132530-8784348 GCF_030867145.1 Opisthocomus hoazin | reverse complement strand
AGTCAGGTCGAGCTACTCTTACTCGGCTCAGACTCACTGAAGTCAGCATATTTAAAACCAAACATCCACCCTATCCTTCAAAGCTCTTTTTCTTCACCTCCACTCAAAATAAATGCAAAAAACAGTATCTGAGATCTGTGATCTGTCTTGCTTGAATGCAGACACAGGAAGCATGAAACAAGTCAAGAGGACAACTTCATGTTTCAGCCTCACGAACAGAGAAGGTCCTGCTTCTGCACCACTGCTTTTCTTGGTTTGGCTGAGAGGAGGATCCCTATCAGCAAGACAGAGTCTATTTGAATCTGTTGACTGAAATACTATCACATATAACATGTTTTTAAAAACTGAGTACCAATCAAACAAATATGAGAGAAATAAAAAAGTCATTAATTTTACTAATAGTTCTCAAAGGCAAATAGCATATGGTTGTTGCTATACAGACCTATACAGAGGACCAAAAAACCCAACCCACAGCATACTGCGCTACCTGGATAAATCTACATACGTCATGGCGTAATTTTTTTTTCAAAAAGAAAGAACATCACGTAAAAGGATACCTAATGATTTCAAAACCCTTTTTTTAAAGTAGTAGCTAAATGCAATTTAGGAAGAGAAGAGAAATGAACTGAAAAGTTATAAGAAATTCTACTGGAATTAAAAAAATTTATATACAAGCCTTTTCCATGTGACCGTTTTACACAGAAATAAAATTAATTTTTTCCTTGTGCATTTAAATGAGATAATGAATCAATAAAAAAACCCCATGCAATTTACTTGGTACTACATTATACTCCATCAGCACAGGGGTTCCAATGTCAGTTGTCTAAGAAAAGGTTAAGTCATTTTAAAGCTACAGTGAGTTCACCACCCATATGCTTTGAAAAATCTCTGTGCCCATGGAGCAGTGTAATTTGTAGCCTGTCAGACAGTCTGACGTAGTTCCGTTGCTGACCTAAATTTTCATGACATACCTGCAAAAATGTATCTAGAAATTATACATACAGTTTCATTAGAAAATAACAAAGGTATCTTAGTGTTAAGCCATTAAATGGGGAAGACAGATTATTTGTACGAGTCTCACAGCTATAAATCTTACTGGATAATAATTTACCATAGCAGTAACCAAGGGACAAAAAATATGAACATTACCAAGTAGAAAAGGGATCTTAAAGACAGTGATAAATAAGTGCATGCCACAAAGGGAGGCGCAAAGGATTAAATTAAATATCTATATGCTTGTGAAAAAATACAGGGAATTACTCAGACAACAGAGGGCTTTTGTCTAGTTGGTCATTTATAATATCTGGAAAATGGAAAACTGCAAAACAAGAAACAAATTACTGGAAAATAAATACATTGTTCTAACTAAATTATCGAATTACTGTCCTTAGTGTTACATAACCATGTTCTGGCGGGTGCTGAGTAATCCTCGCTTTCTGCCAAGCTAAGAAGAGCAGAGAATGCTCAGCACCAGGCTGAAGATACGCAGCAGCTTCAATACAGAGAGTACGGCTCATGAAGGATAACTCAGCCTAATGATACGGGAAGAATATTCAAAGCAGTTAGTATTTCTCCAGCTTCGATCCCATCAACGCCAGCTTTGAAATCGTACTGTTCCAGAGGCCCTTGCTGAATACTGTTAGCATCTTCTCTTACAGAAGCATTTCACTGCTGCTAAAGAGACATCTAGGTCTTCTGGCGAGCAGCAAGGAACATGACAAAGGAACAAATATATAGTTACCACCCAGGGCTTAAGACAAGCTTTCAGAAGACACTGGTATCTACAGAAATTAGGCTTAAAACCAAACATGTAACTCTCCCTACGGTAACTGACAGGCCACCCTGGGGGAAAATCAGGTGCTGCTCTGAACCCCTGAGCACCCGACTTGGCTCAAAGCACCAGGCTGTGCCTGAGCTACCTGATGCAGTAACAGCTTACGACAATGGACTGAAGACCAGAGATTCAGCCGCATCTTCGAACGCTCATTCAGCGTCATTACTGCCACCAAGATCTGATGCTGATACAGCAACTACCTCCGTACGTCTGCTACGCTGACCATGCTCCGGTCCTCAAATAAACCTTCCTTCTACATTAGGTACAAAGCCAGATCTCAACAGATGAGAGAGACAAAACGTGACACTTCAGAAAGCAGACAATTATCCTGTCCTCCATCTCACTGCCAGGATGCTTTGCAGTTGCACACAGCTCCACTGACCGTCCTGCAGAAAGAGTATGCTCTATCTACGTGCGTGGCCCTGCTCATGGTAATGACAAAACCACATTTTCTAGCAGAACACTGAATACTCAGCAGAGATTCACAAATCCAGACTTTCCCCTAGAGGTCAGAGATGTATAAGCCACTTTCAGGTTTCATTTACCTCTTGCTGATAGGTCAGAGGATGCTGTTGCTACCATTTACTCCTTCTGTTTATGTATGGAAATCTGTATTATCATCCTATGCAAAAAGATCAGCACATCCACGTTTTTACCTTCTTTTTTCCTTTAGGAAGAAAGGATCTAGGAATTACTATGAGTACCCATAAAACAACAACAAATTCACCTTACAAGAACAGTAACATTACAGGAATAAAATGTCTAAACATTAGGAAATTCTGGAATGAGTTAAATGTCCAGTTTCAATTCAATTAGGAAATTTTGGAACGAGTTAAATGTCCAGTTTCAATTCAGCCACCTCATAGGCAAGCACTGCGACACGGTATTAGTTATACGGGCGCACAATATTGCTTTACAAAACTTATGCTCCTTTCAGGGTAAGGGATGAACAACAAACAAGTCACAAGGCTACAAGGCCAGAAACAAAAGCACCAACCTACGGCCATGAAATTCTGGGTTCCTTTCCCAGCTACCACAAATTTCCTGTACGAATGGGGAGGAGGCTGCCCACGGGATAGCTGTACAGCAGTAACACCATCAGCCTTTATTTTCGTGCTTCTTCATAAGACTTTATTGGCAACCTCGAGGCACTTCTGCCATTTCTTGCAGGCAGAAAGCAGATCTGCTTTCAGTCAGATCACAGACATTAAATACAGTGAGGGGGGGAAGGAGTAAGAGACCACCCACACTCGGAAAGTTTTCAGTCTCCAGAACACAAAACACTCACGTATACTACACTCCGAAAGTAGCTCCCAGCAGTCGTGATCTTATCTATAAGAAAAGAGAACTACATTTTTATTCAAACCCAGAAAAGCCATAATGAAGCGTCAGAAGAGCGAAGTGAGCTTCATGTACAGAAAGGCCAGTACTAAACAGAGATTTTTTTTTTTTGGTCTCCTGGAAACAGATAACTTATTCCTGAATTCTCCAGAAATTTTGTATTGTAATAATCCCCTTCATAAGCTCCTCTGTGCTAACTCCACTTTATTCCTGTGCAAAATAAAGGTGTGTGAAAGGAAGTGAACTAGCGAGAAACAGTTCAAGGTTTTATAATGAATATAAGGTTACTGAAAAGGGATACAATTAGCATGTCATGTGAAGAAAAGGTTACATAAAAACAGAAAGCATCAGCAAAATGCATCAGTACGTTTTTAACACCAGGAAAATCACTGCCATCTTCCAGTGAAGCCTTATGTGTTCCCACTTGCCAATTCATCTGTAATTGCAACTTCTTCTCTTCATAAGCTCTGCTCAAACTATTTTTCCTTGCTTCCTCTCCTTGCCTTCTGCAGCACAGCTATAACCTTCTCCTCGTAGAAGTATAACCCTTACACTTCACTCTTGCTTCCCTTTTTCAGCCTCTCCAGATAGCCTGACTTTCATCACATCACCCTGTCAAATTCTTGACAACTTCCCAAACATGCACAAATTTTATGCGAACAAACTAGAGTGAAAGACAGGGTCAGCAAACTCCACCAACACTTCCGTGCAGTCCTGGAATATTTTAGCACTTGAACAAATACTGTTTGCAATTACTTTTTCATGAACGTTTCAGCAATCAAGTTTCACTAGCTGCTCATTATGCTCGTGAGCCAGCGTTTGCACTTCAACGAGTTCCTTTTTGTGTAGCTGTAGAAATGCTCGTGTCAAAATGTTTCATTTCTCATCCAGTCAGGGACATGTCCCACACATTAACTCGTCTTCTCAAAGTTAAGGAAGGAATCCAATCTGAGATACTCATGATCAAAACAAAATGCACGATAACTATTTATGGCTAGGCTGAAAATAGCGCATGTATTTGACAAAAAAATCCAAACTGCTCCTCTGCACTCCATGAAGAGACCAGGAAACCCACACTTATTTTCAGAGCTACCGGTTAATGGCCGTGCTCTCAGTCTAAGGACTGACCCAGCGCAGCCACGTCACAAGTGTCTCCTAACGGGTGCTCAGCTTTAATTCACCTGGGATGTGTCGCAAACATCAGCACCTGCTTCTTTCATGTTCTACCAAACTGCAAACGTCTCCTCTCTCGAGTGACCCCTGACGCCGTGACAGCCAGCAGAAAACGCAGAAGTGACACAACCTGAAAGCGGTCGTGGCGGACGGCAGCGCCTGGTGCCGCGGGGCCAGGAGCCGCACCGTGGGCCCTTCACTCCTGGCCTGAGACCGACAGCCGGCCTGCAGAGTGAACACGCAGCACCGTACGGCTCTGCACGGAAGGGCTGCCTTCTCACCTCTGCTGCCCTTCTGGGCTATTTCACCGTCACCTTTCAGTTCAGACATGGACGACACTCAAGCCTGCCAAGTCAGGGACTCGCAGTTTAACTCCTTTACCTGTCATTGCACATAAAATCAGCAGATGTCTCGTTTGAATGACAGGACCGACTCCATGAAAATACCTTCTCAGAGAGGTACTCGGGGACTTCTCTCCACCGGGGTCACGCATTTGACTCACTCCAGCAGATCTCTCATTCCTAAACCCTCTGGTCTCATCCCGCCCTTTTGGCTGGACCTGCCGCTCTCCCCTCCTCAGCGCTGATGATCTTGTGCCCCCCCGTGTTAGAACTGCTTTATTGACAGCTCATTCCTCCTCGCCTCACCACCTAGAAACATCTTCCCATGCCCCTCCATAATGTGCCACCCTAATGATCTGACGTGTTCTTGCTGTCCATGGACCAGGCGCTGTGTCTGGGGCCGGGTGTCGGCAGCGGAGGGCTGCAGGGGCTCCTCTTGTGAGGAGAGGCCAATTGGTTCCAGCCGCTTCCAGCCGGGTCTGCAGGGCACAGCTGAGCCCGTCAGCAACCCCAGCGGCACCTCTGGGAAAATGTATTTAAGAAAGGGCAAAATGCCGCAGAGGCGGTGAGGAGACAGGAAAATACTGTAAGAAACAGCCCGGTGAGTGCCCGGGTCTGGGGAGGAGGCGCGGGTGGAGGCGCGCCCAGCCTGGGGCGGGGGTTCCCTGCAGCCCACGGAGGGACCACGTCAGACGTCCCCTGAAGGGCTGCAGCCTGTGGAGAGCCCAGCCTGGCTGGGGAAGCGCTGAGGAGGCAGGGGGTTTCCCTGCAGCCCATGGAAGGACCATGGCGGACGTGCCCTGCAGGGCTGCAGCCTGGCCAGGGAAGCGCGTGAGGAGGCAGGTCCGGCAGAGAGGGGCTGTCATGGACCGACCTCAACCTGCAGCCCCATCCCCCTGCGCCACTCAGCAGAGGAAGCCGGGGAATCAAACTCTCCAAACTGCCCTTTGGAAAGGGCTTTGGAAATTTGTCTTTGTTTTACGTTATCCAAATCTATTTCAATTGGCAATAAATTCAATTAATCTTCCCCAAGCCAACTCTGTTTTGCCTGCAAGGGTAAATGGCAAGCAATCCCCCTGTCTTTATCCCGACCCACGAGCTTTTTCATCTTATTTTCTCCTCCGGCCCTGCTGAGGAGGGTGAGTGAGAGAGCGGCTGGGTGGGCACCTGGCAGTCAGCCACGGTCAACCCACCACACCAGAGTATTTTATTTTTAACTTCTAAATTTACCTTTCACATAAAAATCATACCACTCCTTTGATCAATGATGTTATCTATATGTTAAACAAAAATGCAGCTGTGCATCAAGATTTAAAACTATACATAATTGCAAGTGAAAAATTAAAAGGATTCAGTATCCACAGGCCATGCACACTACACAGGGTGCTGCGATTCGTAAGGGAGCCAGCGTGACTTCTACATAGGAACTGGTCCCTCCTTTTTCTGTTCAGCTTATGTTGGAGTCTCATGAAAAGCAACTCTTCAGAACAGCTAGGTAAAACTGGACTGATTAATTCAAGAATGTCTTAAAATTGACACGAATACTATCTCTTCTCATCTGTAAGGTTACCTTGTAAGTAGTGAAAAGGGCTACTGTTTAAACAGAAATAAGATTCTTCTGTATTCTTGAATTTGTTCTTTGCTTCCCCAGTGCATCGTAAGAAGGGTTTTACTATGGTACTATTAATTATGCTAACATGGGAGTACTATTTTGTCAAAAAAGGTCTACGTGAGAATACTTAACGCAGGCTTAATGTTGCTCAAAATCAGGCTAATAACCTTTGCATTAATTTTTTAACAACTATTTTAAAGCATTTGCTAAAGAGGGTTACAATTTCTGTGTAATTAATATTGATTTCAAACAGATCACAGAATCACAGAATCACAGAATAGTAGGGGTTGGAAGGGACCTCTGTGGGTCATCTAGTCCAACCCCCCCGCCGAAGCAGGGTCACCTACAGCAGGCTGCACAGGACCTTGTCCAGGCGGGTCTTGAATATCTCCAGAGAAGGAGACTCCACAACCTCCCTGGGCAGCCTGTTCCAGTGCTCCGTCACCCTCAGAGGGAAGAAGTTCCTCCTCATGTTCAGATGGAACTTCCTGTGCTTCAGTTTGTGCCCATTGCCCCTTGTCCTGTCACTGGGCACCACTGAAAAGAGCTTGGCCCCATCCTCCTGACACCCACCCTTCAGATATTTGTAGGCATTTATAAGGTCCCCTCGCAGCCTTCTCTTCTTCAGGCTGAACAAGCCCAGTTCCCTCAACCTCTCCTCGTAGGGGAGATGCTCCAGTCCCCTCACCATCCTTGTAGCCCTCCGCTGGACTCTCTCCAGTAGCTCTTCATCCTTCTTGAACTGGGGAGCCCAGAACTGGACACAGTACTCCAGATGAGGCCTCACCAGGGCAGTGTAGAGGGGAAGGAGAACCTCCCTTGTCCTGCTGGCCACACTCTTCTTGATGCACCCCAGGATCCCATTGGCCTTCTTGGCAGCCAGGGCACACTGCTGGCTCATAGTTAACCTGTCGTCCACCAGGACACCCAGGTCCCTCTCCGCAGAGCTGCTCTCCAGCAGGTCCACCCCAAGCCTGTACTGGTGCATGAGGTTGTTCCTCCCCAGGTGCAGGACCCTGCACTTGCCCTTGTTGAACCTCATCAGGTTCCTCTCTGCCCAGCTCTCCAGCCTATCCAGGTCACGCTGAATGGCAGCACAGCCTTCCGGTGTGTCTACCACACCTCCCAGTTTGGTGTCGTCAGCAAACTTGCTGAGGGTACATTCTAACTCTTCATCCAGGTCGTTGATGAAGAAGTTAAACAAGACTGGGCCCAGTACTGACCCCTGAGGGACACCACTTGTCACCAGCCTCCAACTAGACTCAGCTCCGCTGATGACAACCCTCTGAGTTCTGCCATTCAGCCAGTTCTCTATCCACTTCACCGACCACTCATCCAGCCCACACTTCCTCAGCTTCCCCAGGAGGATATCATGGGAGACTGTGTCGAAAGCCTTGCTGAAGTCAAGGTAGATAACATCCACAGCTCTCCCTTCGTCTACCCAGCCAGTCATGTCATCGTAGAAAGCTATCAGATTGGTCAGGCATGATTTCCCCTTGGTGAATCCATGCTGACTACTCCTGATAACCTTCTTTTCTTCCACTTGCTTCATGATGGCCTCCAGGATAAGCTGCTCCATCACCTTTCCCGGGATGGAGGTGAGGCTGACCGGCCTGTAGTTCCCTGGGTCCTCCTTTTTGCCCTTTTTGAAGATTGGAGTGACATTGGCCTTTCTCCAGTCCTCGGGCACCTCTCCTGTCCTCCAGGACCTCTCAAAGATGATGGAGAGTGGCTCAGCAATGACATCCGCCAGCTCCCTCAGCACTCGTGGGTGCATTCCATCGGGGCCCATGGATTTGTGGACATCCAGATCGCTTAAGCGATCCCTCACACAGTCCTCCTCGACCAAGGGAAAGTCGTCCTCTCTGTAGGCTTCCTCTCTTACCTCCGGGGCCTGGGATTCCTGAGGGCCAGTCTTAGCACTGAAGACTGAAGCAAAGAAGGCATTCATTAGTTCTGCCTTCTCCGCATCCTCCGTCACCAGGACACCCGCCTCATTCAGCAGCGGCCCCACATTGTCCCTAGCCTTCCTTTTGCTGCTGATGTAGTTGAAGAAGCCCTTCTTGTTGTTTTTGACATCCCTTGCCAGCTTCAATTCCAGGTGAGCCTTGGCCTTCCTCGTCGCATCCCTGCATGCTCTCACTACGTTTCTGTACTCTTCCCAAGTGGCCTGTCCCTCTTTCCACATGCCATGCACCTTTCTCTTCTGCCTGATCTCCGCTAGAAGCTCCTTGTTTAACCATGCAGGTCTCCTTCCTCCTTTGCTAAATTTCTTTCTCAGGGGGATGCATTGCTCCTGTGCATGGAAGAAGTGTTGTTTAAAAAGCGACCAGCACTCATGGACCCCCCTGCCTTCGAGAGCCCTGGCCCACGGGATTCCTCCCAGTAGCTCCTTGAAGAGGCCAAAGTCAGCCCTCCTGAGGTCCAGGGTTTTGATCCTGCTTATCGCCCTGCTTCCTCCACGCAGGATCCTGAACTCGACCATTTCATGGTCACTGCAGCCGAGTCTACCTCCAACCTTCACGTCCTCCACCAGTCCCTCCTTGTTTGTTAACACAAGGTCCAGCAGCGCGCCTTTCCTTGTTGGTTCCTCCACCACTTGCATCAGAAAGTTATCATCGATGCTCTGTAGGAACCTCCTGGATTGCACCTGCCTAGCTGTATGGTCTTCCCAGCTGATGTCAGGGTGGTTGAAGTCCCCCATGAGAACCAGAGCCTGTGACTGTGAGGCTGCTTGCAGCTGCCTGTAGAAGGCTTCATCAACCTCCTCCTCCTGGTCGGGTGGCCTGTAGTATACACCCACCGTAATGTCACCCGTGTGAGCCTGTCCCTTAATTCTAACCCACAAGCTTTCAACTCCTTCTTCACTTGCCCCCAGGCCAAGCTCAATGCATTCCAGTTGCTGCCTCACATATAGAGCAACTCCCCCACCTCTCCTTGTTGGTCTGTCAGATACTTTGCAATGAATTTAAATGAGGGGAAGAAAATAATACAAAATTTTCTGTTTACAGTCTGAAGTTCCATTAAGTCATTGCTAACCTAAACAGAGTATTTATGTATTTATTTTTAATGCATTTTCTGATGCTATGCATCTGATACCTTCCCATAAAAGTCATAATTTAATAGGATCATAGCCTGGTCTGTAACACAACATCCTACGAGCCAGAGAGAATCAACTGGCCACAAAAGTAGACAACAACAACATCACAACAGAAGTAGACAACCATGACAACACAATTAAGCAAACATATAGGAACCACTAGAAGCACATTAATTTCTTTCTAGCAAGTCAATGCCCAATACTGTTACGAATAAATATGCATATTCTAAGTACTCAAAACCACTATTTCATCACCCTTGCATGCCACTGTTGACAGACCTGCTGCAGGCATGAGCCACAAACAGCCTGGGATAAGGGATGAGAGAGGGATGGCGAAACAGTTCCATTTTTCAAGAATTAATTATGAAATATTAATTGAAACAGAGACTGGAATTTGCAACTTGGTCTCCCAGTTGGCTACTTCAACAAAGTAACTATTTTTTTCCGATGCAATGAATATTTAATTCCCCCAACATAATGCATGGTGATCAAACGGTGTTTGTTCAAGTGCCACAGAATATACCTGAGCCCCAGCTGCCCACGGCCCAGGCTGCTGGTTAAAGGCAAGTACAAGTGTTCTCTATGGTACAGGTATGTTGTCAGAGCTTCTGTTTGGGTCCTGCAGAAAAAAAACAGGTCAAGGAATCCAAGGTGGTTGGCCCCCATCTGCCTTACATGGAAAGTGGGTGACAACTCTTTGGTGTGGCCACCTCCAGAGGCAGATGGACCTTCTCGTCACCCTCCTGAAAAGCCCAGGCTCCCACGCGAGGCGAGAGCTCTCCTCCAAACGCCCCTCGTGCAACCTGGTCCCAAACCCAGCACCCAGGAGCCTATGGCTGTCTGCAGAAACTTATTTCACTCACAGATGACAGGAACGGAATGTGATTACAAGAACAGAGAGCATTTTATTTCATCATAAATTGTACCACGCACTGTATTTTTGTTCAAATTCAAATGAGTCAAAGTTCAGAGTGTCCTTTGTTTGCTCCCCATCGATTGCTGTTAAACCAAATGTTTCTCATTCTGTAATCAATACTTCTCTGCAAAAATAAACTGAGGCACTGACAAACAACTTTGCAGCACATTGCAGCGTTCCTTGTAGTGGACTTTGACAGCATGAAAAAACACAACCCCCAAGAGTGAAAAAAAGAAGTGCATTGCTTATTGTGCTTATTACAATTTTTACAGGCTGCTTATGGCTGAATCATTTTACTGTAACAAGATGTTATTAAATTAGCCAGCTATTGAAACCAGAGCGTTCCAACAGTAGCAGTTAATACGCCTTTGTCTCTTGTTACTGTTTCCAGCTATACTGGGAATACTGACAAATACCCTCGAACACTCCAAGCTTTCCCAGGGATGAAGGTACAGGTGTTTTTAAAGCACAGCGAAGCATTAAGGTATAAACAGTAATAACTTAAGCACTTGGAGGGTTCATCGAGGGAGAGCTAGCTTTAGTTCCACACCTCTTCAAAATAAGAAAGTCAAAGGTGAAGTTGTGTGGCTGCTTTGTAATCAAAATGAATTACCCTTTCACCTGTTAGAGATTTGTACTACAGAGGCTAAAGAAGATATTCCCTTGATTTATATTAGGCCTCTACTTTTTTCCCCAATTATTTTACGATGTAATCATTTTTCCTAAACTTATTCTCGCTAAAGCTCTGCAACACTAAGATATAAATAGTATTAAAAGCAGTATCCTAATTTTAGGCTGGTAGCTTATTGCTTTTTCATTCCAGTACGAAAAAATGATGGTCCCTTAGAATAGGATTGTGCTCCTAAAATGACAGGCTGCCCAAATAAACCACAAAAATCTAACTGACACTCAATAATGTGTATTAGTATTTTTTCTAAAACTGCCTTGAAAACAGTTAAAGTAAATAATAGGAAGCAAATAATTTATTTTCCACTATGAAATTTCCATATGCTAATACATCTCTCTCTTCGTCCTCGTATCAGCACATGTATCCCGTGACTATCAGATGTAAGCTTCAGGCTTTGCTTGGCTCTAAGATGAATAGCAGATAGGAAACATTTCCTATTATTAGTGATATTGTAGCGACAGTAGTTTACACACTTTATATTCTTGGGTGATAACACTGCTCCAAAGTAATTCAAGTAAATTAGAAACTCTTTCTCGGTGTAGTTACCCCTTCTAAATAAAATAACATGCTAGCTTTCGTTGTGCACTAGCTCAAAATTGCCACCATGTGGCAGGACAGCAACTTAATTTAGCATTATTTATACTGCACTGATATGGTTTTAATTGCATCTGTACGACAGAGTAACTGCTGTGCTGAAGCTCCTTTATCATTGCAAGCCTACAATTAATCTGAATTAGGCAGGCTATTACACGAGCAGTACTGTATATATAGTTGGAGTTATGACAACATTTATTTTACAGAAAAAAAAAATAGTTAAAGAATTCACAAAACCTTTCCACACAGAGCTAGATGGCTAGCACCGCTGTCTGCCCATCGCCTTCACCAGCCGTGGCGCATGGCCAGCCCTCTGAGCGGGACCTCTTACTGCCCAACAGCTATTTCAGGCTGTGCAACAACCAGCCACGCAGAACTGCAGTTGTCTTTAAAAAAATATTAAATACCGAAAAAAACCACTCAGAAACAAATAAACTGAAGTCAACTCTGTGGGCCTCTTTTAGCACCTTTCCTGGAGCCACACCTACAGACACAGCGGTTATACACGCCATGGCAGCAACAGAGGCGCAGGCACGCGTTCTGCAGGTGGAACACCTCCATCCTCGGCAGCCGGCACTCCCTCAGCTTCCTAAAGGTCATCTCTCATTGTATTTTCAATGTTGAATGAAGGTGAGCAATACCTACTTTGATAATCCTGTCTCCCTAATTAAACAATTGTTGTCCATTCAAGTGCACAACTGATAGCCCAATTTCAAAGACTTGTATTGATCTTCAGTTTTTGGCATAATTAATTTTTCCATTTTAGACATTATTTCCTTAGAGGGGGAGGGGTGGAGAGTGAATAGTCTTCATGAACTTGAAAATCCCACATAGTCAGATCATGGACTTTTTTTAAATTATTAATCTTAAAATTATAAAGCTTTTAAAAAATGAACTTGCAAATGTAATTGAGCTTCTAACAGCTTCTACAGGCAGTAATTAAAGAAATCTCATTTCTCTAAATTAAACATAATTAAATGTTTTTCAAGATCAAATAAAAACTTGGAAACAGTATCACGACAGACATAATTCGTCTGAACACCTAGTATTCAGAAGTCTGAGGAAAAAACCCTTGTCAATACCAAAATGAGGAACAGCGGAATTAATAAATAGTATGATGTAAATTTTTTTTTTCCCTGAAACTTCTTAGATTATAATGGCTAATTACAATTCCAAGCACTTTGCTACACGTGGTTTTTTTTGTAAGGTGACTTGCATTATGTTAAGATGTCTAACCAATCATAAAGGTGTCTGGTTTTTTACACCAGGTATATACAATCTTTTCTTATTAGAAACAAAGTTTTATAACCAATGTAACTTGTTTACAATGACCCTTTATTATTTCAGTTGCAAACAAGCAAAAATCCCCAGTCTGCTCCAGTCTTCCCCACTTGTTTGAAGAAAATTTATAATAATGGCATTTGAACCATAAAACAGCACAAAAGAGTGTGTGTAGACAACACCTTGCAAGAGCCAGCCCCCCTCAGGCCAGCAAAGTGTCCATGGTTTGACTGACCTGCAACCTTCTGCCAGCTCTGCAGTCCCTGACCACCCCCGGCAGGGCTGTCCCGGGGAGACGCAGGGAGCGCGGGCGGCAGGGTGGTTTGGCAGGACAAAAGCTCCCAGTAATAGAAATACAACTGAGGTTTCGCAATTTTTTTTTTTTTTCCCTCAGAACAAAACTAAATCTTTGAATAAATAAAAGTCACAGCAAAACATTCAGTAGTAACATGGTTATAGCCTGCATTTAAACATCTAAAGACTTCACAGACTTGAAGAGCTACACCCAAAGAGCTGAACGCTTTCCTGATGACTGACTGCGAGTCTCCTGGTCATTTTCTAGTAGATTTATTTAAATAAATGGGCCAGGGGACTCAACTCCCCACTCATAGCACAAAGATCAGAACCCAGGTGATTTAGAAAAAGATCCAGGCTCAAACGCTTTACCCCACGGGATGTTTCCTGTATTTAGTAACCAGAAATTCCACCTTGGATCAGAAGAGAAGTCTCAAGAATTTTTATTTCTAATAATAGGGTTGATCTGCAGCAAATCAACTATTCCAAAGAAAAAAAAACATTAAAAAAAAATCCTAACTCAGGAACACAAACTCATACTACGTGCCCAGAAGAAGTGCACATTAACACGATGGCATTCCACTTCAGACACCTGCTCTAGGCACACTTTCACCCTTCTTGGTGGTAACACTGCAAATGATTAGGACACGTTTCACTATCTTCCCTGCCTAAACATCTCTCTGCTGTTTAACAGCATGCCTGAGGCTTTGGAACTTACTTTGACTTGCAGTGAGAGCCAGCAGATTGGAGCGAAGTTCTCTCACGTGCATTCCATGTTCTTTGGACTTTTTGTGACCTACAGCAACGCTTTCAAAACAACTGTAAGTTGTACAGGTCCATGAGATGAGCTCTAGGCCATATGATGGTTTCCATATTTCCACTTTTTATAGGTAAGTAATAGATATTTGCCGTCAGTTTGGATGAAATTCCAGCCTAGGCATAGACTTCGAGAGGAAGGAGATTCCTTGAGCTCTTTAAACCAGTGTAGTCCAACAGCTGATACTCTTTCAAAATTTAAGAAAGATTTTCAAAGGGGGCTTTAGAAGGCAAATAGTTTCCAGATCTTGTGTGCATTGTTTGGAGTGCTTGTAAAAGACAATCAGCCAGTGGTCGGCTCAGACTCGGAGATTTACTGAAGTTCTTTTAAAGAGGTAACAATATTTTGACAACCCACTATGTAAACAGTACTGTAAAACAGTATCACTGGCACACTTGCAAATGGTTATGAAGTCTAGACAGAGCAGGGAGAAAGCAGCCATGAGTTTGTACTCATGCTGGACTTTTGATTTCCGAAAGATTGATGTCTATCCATTTAAGGGACTTGCTGCAAGGGAATAGTGCTCCACCAGAAATAAAGCACAGCCTGTAGAAAGGATACAAGACAAGGAACAGGTAAAAAGACAACGAAAGGTGACATGTCACTCAAGCTACACTGCTTACACCTGGTAGTAATGTTAACCGATGGAATTCACATGAAGCAATACAGTATCTGCAGTATTTAATCTTACACTTTCCAAAGTACGCAGCGAAGGGACACAGTCCCAGAGTACCAGTGACAAGGAGGGCCCAGCCACATGGCTTCTTCTGGACCTGGCTGTAATGGCAGAAGAGGTCACTGCCCCATTCTGATCCCTCCTGGTCACCAGCTGGAGACTCACCAGCCTTCCCAGTCAGCAGAGAACTGCTGGAGGCTCAGGATGGGGTACCAGGCAGCCAGTCTAACTGAACCCACCGCCAGACGAGCTTTGCAGTAACGTGGTGGGCTGTGCAACCAAGCAGAGGATGGAGCGCTAGCATCATGCCCACCCACCCTGCTGTGGCGACAGTAACCCCAGGCAGTGACATCCCAAACAACTCTTCCTTATCCGCAATGCGCGTGCGCCTGCACCCAAAGCAAACAGGTTTTCTCCTCTGTAACGGACCAACGTGTTCTTTGAACGATACAAACAGTTTCTTTTCTAAAGGACTGGATGCTCACTGAACAAACGGGCACGTGGCTGAGCGAAGCGTTTCCCACTTGGGTCTGTATTAGTGAGATAGGACTGAGGCAGCAGGACACACATAGAATAAGCATTAGCAAAAAAACACACTTCTAAGAGTTTTATTTGGCTTTAAAGGATCAGCCAGTGGAATTTCGCTTCATTGCTCTAGGGACCTCTGGGATTTACTCACAAGCTAGGAATACCACGTGTTCCTTGCTCTGATGCTGCAGAGAGTTAGGGCTTCTTCACTTCTGGGCTTCTCATGAGCATATCTGTATTTTCTGCTAATAAATAGGGTATCAAGAAGTTAACTGAAATACATGTAAGGCTAAAAAATTAGGAGGATGGGAGAAGTAGAACTTAACTATGCCCGCTGTGAGAACGGTCTGCAGTGCCACCAGCCCCCTGCAGACCTGGGATACGCCAACAGTTGGGTTTTCACACACACACACTTCTGCTGGCCTTCCTCGGCTGACACGCTCAGCACCTCCGGCATCGCTGCTTTGCTGCTAGCTACCTTTCCATACAACAGTCCGTCTTCCCAGGCTCTTTACAGCACTGCTCATGAACATGTCAGATCTTGTTACAATTTTTCTGTCTTTGCTTGTAGAGTCCATTTATGGTCGGTAAGTAACTGCAGAAAAAGACAGCTGATTTACTCCGCTGTTCCTTGCATGTATTCCAGCGTCCCGTCGCTTCAGTCTTCTGACAAATCCACCTGTTTACCACATTCACTCCTTTAGCACTGCAGGCACTGCTACAGCCAACAGGGAAATGCGGTGGGTTTTCTCGTGGGCTGGCACATCTTCACCAGTATTTTTAACAGAGCTGCCACTGCAAAATCTTTATTAGTGCTGCCGACACACAAATGCAGAAGAACCGACTCGACTTTCAGAGGCCAGACTGAGTTTGCAAGCCTGGTACACGGGAGAACTTGAAAAAATAAAATAACAAGCTTGCATGCTGTTTTTAACTTGCTCATTGGTCAAACTGGAGTAACTGAAAGACTGCGTCTCCACCTGACCTCATTTTGTGGTATCACTTTTCCAAAAGAGGTTCACTTCAATGTCTGTTCTTGTTTCCAGAGGTCAAATGCAGCTCAAGTCTCTGTGCCAGCCAGACTCTACTGCTTTAGCCCCCCTTCCTTACCAGAACAGACAGGTTAGATATGCTTCTACAGTAGAAGATCAAAACCAGCTATAAAAACTCTGACGCTTAGTCCTCTGGTCTTCATTTCCATGTTTATCTTTTTACACAGGATGTAACTAGTTTATTGTATCTAACCACAGTTTATTTTAATCTATTAACTGCACGTAGTCATGTACACGTCTTGTTTAAGACAACTAAAAAAATTCACTTTTTTTTTCAACTTAACATCAAGTGTTGACAACTACAAGTGTTAGTTTGATTTTCTTGAGAGAAAAAAGACATTTCCTTCTCTACAGAAAATACCAATTACTAAAATAAAAAAGCGCAGCTCTCCTCTCTTCTGCCTCCTCCACCTTCAGCACTAGTTGAAAAAAAATTTGACAGAAGTAGTTGCAGTTATTAGGGTGAGCAGAAGTTCTGTTCTGGGACAATAAAATACGTAATCACATAATTAACATGCCGGACTTCCCATCTGCATTCTCTACTGTGCAGAGCACTAGAACAGGAGTCAGAGGAGTAGTTTGAAATTTTCAGTACTCTTTGGCCAGCCCACCAAGGTTTCACATCGCTTCCGCACACGGCTCCCTCATCTCTCACAGTGGCAGATGCTCTGCAAAAGCAAGAGAGTGACCCCCACCTCGAACCAGGAGAGCCCAGCAATGCTTCAGAGGCTTTCTGAATCACAGCCATATCGGTCTGTCTGTCCACTGGGCACAAGGAGTACGAGAAATGGGTTAGCAAACTCTTTGTAATTATACAGTTTTTAAGATTTGGCAAGAAAGAAATTTTGCTGTGCATCTGCAGAACAGGAAATTTGCTCTTCACCAGTGCTTCTGTGGACTACTCTAATATATTACTACAACAAACAACTTCCTATCGCTCGCTCAAGACATCAAGTTTGACATCAAATTCAACACAGGAAAAATATGAACAATCTTCATCTAAACGGGGCTGAATGCAAACACCCCAGCTGCACTGACAAGCAGAGCTGGGTTCGCGGAAATCAGGGTGCACAAGTGTTTAGTTCAACTCTTCAGCTGCTGTGGGGTTAGGGGGACGAACGCCATCGAGTACCGCTGGTCCTGCTCCTGCCCCGGCATCTAGACATAAGCCTGGCTACACGGAAATTACAAAGCTAAGAAAAGTTCCTCTGTCCCGTCTCTGTTAGATTAAACACATTTCCAGAAGCTGATACTCCTGTTTCCTGGGGGCTCACAAGGATATTTCTGCTAACCTGTTCATGTTCCTGCCAAACCTCTTTCCTTTGAAATGTGTTAGATTGCATGTGTTCTTCACACCTTGACTTCCACTCACCTCCTCCTACGTATTTCAGTTTGTGAACAGGTTTCCGTTATCGACTGATGGAAGACACAACCACCTCAAACCTGCCTGTAGACTGCCACAGCCGACAACTCTCAAAGTCTAGTTTTAGGATGAAATTTTCTCAGCTTCTTATTCAAAGCATATATTTTCCTATGATATCTCCTATATTACCAGTTTTCCCTTCTGAGGTGGTTTATTATCAGTGACCTAGGGAGACTGTACCTAACGCGAGATTTCTGACAGCCACCTGGGAATCCCGACCCACTCCTCTAGTGACGGCCATGGAAAAAGCTTCCTAAACGGAAAACTCTGCCAGTCACTGCCGCAGGCCACTTGCTAATAGACACTACCAGGAACAGGATGCTCCCAAGAGGTAATAATTTTTCTCCGACACTCAGAAATCATTTCTAAACAAGCAGTGTCACCATGGATGCCGATCACAAATGTGCAGCGTAAAGATGTAATTGCAAAATGACAGTTGTATGGACTGTGCACACTGAGCCAAATCCCCTCTCAGCACTCGTCCCAAGTCACCAGGCTGTGATAATCCGTGGCACACCAGCAGCCCCGGCTCCAAACGGCGCTCGGCTCTATTTAGATGCCCAGTAAGACCCTGCCTCTTCCCCACAGAGTTCACCACCTACGTAGGCAAGCAGACAAACAGCAGCGGAGTCAGAGTAAAGCCTGGTTTGCACATGAGCAATTTAGATCAGAAATTAAATATTTTCCAAGATTATAAAGGAATTAGGTGGCAAAAGTTGTAACAGGCCTTGCAGGACACCAAAGTTAAAGCCTATAACCTTTAATGAGTACAGCGAAGAGGAGTTTTAAGGACCTGGCTGTTTCACACCAGCGTACTGAGCCGAAAGCACTGCTTATCAGCACAGTTTGGAGAATGAGCAAAAGCCAGTTCACCACCAGGTAAGGCCCTGTATCAGGCCTGGTACTTTTATTATCTTCCAGAATAACTAGAGAGTGCGCCATGCCAAGCGGTATGGAACTAACACAATCCAAACACCACAGTCATTCCCACAGTCTAGACAGTCTCCTCTCGCAGGACATGCAAGTCTGATCACCAGTTCCAGACTTGGAAAACGATGCCATGAGATCTTCATTATGAAAGATCCCGTAGAGTATCAAAAGATGCCTTATCACAATGCAACGGACACGGAGCCAAAACAAACAGAAAGTATGTAAAAGCAAATTCCTGACAAAGCAAACTGAATTAAAGTTTATGAGACTGGAGTAGGGAGGGAAAAGAAAGGAAGAATCACAGTTGCTAGCTAGCTCAAGCTATATGAAATCTATGCAAAGTTATGTAAGTTTAGTATAGAAAGACACTATTTCCTTACTACGTTCTAATATTTCTTTTAAATCTTGACCAGAAGTTGCAGAGAGGGGAGTGGTTATGCTGTGCCAAGAGGAAAAAAAACCAAAGCTAAGGGAGCTTAATGGCACAAAAATATTGACAAGTTCAAACCTTGCTGGTACAAGCTGTGACTAGTTTTCACACCTACCTGCAAAGTGTTCAGTGGTTGGAAATGGGCCAACAGTTTTCCTCAGTTTCTGCTGTCTCTCTTTCTTCACCTTCAACAGACTATTTTCTGTATATATACATATATTTATATACATATACATACATTTCTCTCTATATATATACACACATACACATTTTGTCTCTACCCAGAGGGAACTGGACAAGACAGCAGTGCCTTACCATGCCATCTTTGTGCCGTGGAGCGATTACGGATCGGGGCTCCCTTGCACTGGATGCTGGACAAAGACTCGGTCCGGAGTTTCTACTCTAACACGAGGCAATCTAACGCACTGCTTGAGCTGACTCATTCCAAGGAGCAGCACCGACTTCACGGTACAAGCTCCAAGAGGACTGCATTCATTTCAGTAAATGGGCATTTAATGGAAGCAGCACAAATGAGCAATACTCTTGGTAGATAAATTTTGTCCTTCCCTATACAGAAACTTCCTCTCCCTCTCGATAACCTTTGCTGTCCCACTTAGGGAAAAAAGGTCGTTCTTCTGGACCCAGACAAAAAAACCTTTGGTTTGTGCAGGGACTCGTGCCACTTACCACAAAAAATAAAAAACACTAGAGCAATATTTAAATTCACCTTTAGATGACAACAATAATGAAGGAATTAAAGACCAGACTGTCCAGCCGTGAGACTGCTCACCTACGCTGACCGGCCTGACTAGCCGGAGGCGAACCTAGGGAGCCGGTGTCTCTGCACCACCTCGGCCGCTCTGCCTTGCTGTTGCTACACTTCACGAGGGAATCAGTAACGAGCCCACACCACCACGAGGGCGGCTGTAACGCACCCCGCAGAACCCCTGGAAGAGCTGGTCCGAATATGGAAACAGCAGGAAAAGGCTGGAATTGTTGCAATGGATACTGTGACCAGATGTGAATCAATTGGCTCAACCCAGTACGATTTTTTATTTGGTCTCACACATGGGCCTACAAGATTTAAGAACAAAACCTGAAAATACTAGAGAAGAGGTTTATTTTTAAAAAATAGGTATGAACAAAGTCTTAAGAGGATAAATTAATGGATTTTTCTCTGTTCCCAGAACTAACACAGCAAACAGACCTTTTAGATGGAAGTTACAGTGCTTCTAACTATTACAAATTCTACACTAACAGTTTAACTACTGGCCACAACTCCCTCCCCCCCCCCCCAAAAAAAAAAAAATCCAGTGATTTCTTTTACTTGCAATATGCTATTTTTCCCAGCTACTTCAAGAAAAAAGTTGCAATGCCAAGCATATCACAGCAGTTTCAGTACTACTAATCTGTCTAAATTTACCTTCCTCGTTTGCACAGAATTCAAATTACTGGCCCAGTGCACACGTTTACCTTTCCTCTTCAGAGCCTCAGACGCTGTGACTAATTCTGTCCTAGCCCAGACCCCTTTCTTGCATTAGATAAAACCTGACCGTAAATGTTCTGCCTCTTCAGCCTGCGGATCGGTGGCTCTATTCAGGTCATCCTTGCAAAAATATTAATCCAGTGAGCGTGTGGCTTCCTCGAGTCAACTCCTGCCATTGCCTGGAGGAGCTGAGGATTGCAGAGCTTAACCTTTGATATGAAAATGGCTGGGATTCACTGTTATTAGTGCACGGGCACATCACTCCTATTAGGCAGTGAGGGATTGCCTGGAGCAGCATACATCTGTTTCTAGTCACAAAGCGGGATTTGCTTCACGCTGAAGCCAACTGCCACGCCGATCTTACATACACCCCTAGATGCTATGAGACTGCACACGCCCCTTCTGCACTTCAGCATCCCCTGCCTTTGTTATCTAATGCATAAACGGCAATTTCTACTTAAGGGCAATTTCGTTGATATGACATAGTTTCTAGAGATTGCCCCTGGTTTACTTTCAGACCTTCCATAAACGCATTTTTATGTATGTTTTTTCTGTGTGCGGTGATTCTTACATAATTCTACTTGACTCCTTTTTATGTTGACTAAATACTTGCAGAAACTTATTGAAGAGACAGACCACTTTGGTGAGTTCCAGCTGAGGGGCAAAACTTACTTCTGCTCCTTTGGATATAGTAACGGTCTTCCTTACAGCGCCGGTGCCTGCGACAACCTCCCTGGCAAGCAGAGCAAGGAAACACCAAAAGCGAGGACGGAGCATCGCTGCCTTTGCGACGGCAAGGACCAGGACCTCCTGCCAGGCCCTGTGCCACTTAAAACGCTGCGGCTCGCAGCTGCCAGCTCCCCAGCACCCAAAGCCCAGCGAAGGCGGAGAGGGTGGGGAGGTGGGTGCCAGTTCCAATGGCTGCAGCTCCCTCTCCCGGCGCGAAGCCGGAGGCCGGCGGGGCGGCCGCAGCTCCCCAGGCTCACGCCATCTCTGCCGCGCTTTGAACAGCGGTGGGATGACAGCAGATTGATTTTAACGGTTTGTTGGGGAATGTGGAGAATAAACCGGACCGAAATTAATTAACCAGGAAAGAGTAACGCAGCCGCTGAAAGGCAGGCGATTCTGAGCAGAGGCAATCAGGCTCTCAGTACTGCTGTTTCGGGAAGAGGGAGCAACCAGGCTGATTTTTTTCATTGGAAAAGGACAGTTAAAATTGCTGAGACCTTTCGAGTCAGAAAGAATCCTCAGATTCCTCTTAAAATACAAAACCTGATAATATCTACCTATTTGCAAATATGAAGCAAACAACAAAAAGTACTCAGGACACAAGAACTAAAAAATGTTTTGTTTTAAAACGACTGAAGATAAAACTATAACGTTGTGAATGAGGACATTTGGCCTAAGGAAGTATGAACAATTAATGAGGTCCAGGAGCATTAAACTAGGCTTGTAAAGAATTTCAGTAATCATTACTGATGCTAACTGCTACTGAGTGTCTGTGAGGGCCGTATGACGAAGGTTGTAAGAAAAAGGAGCTAGACAGCACGGCTAGCTGTGTATAAATACACAGCTTCACAGAGAAGACAGCACAAGGGTCAGACCGCTTCTTTCCAGTTTAGGATATTTAATATTCAAAGAGACATTTTAAAAAAGTGACTTTGCCCCTCTCTCCCTCTGCTATTTTCTAATTAAAGCACAGATAGATGTTTTCACAGACGTAAGGACCCAGAAGCTGGGAAGGACAATTTAGCCTTTTGTATCTCATCTTTAACACTTCATTTATTACTAAATACCATCTATTTTTGAACCACCGGGTGCTTTTGCTCCAACAGGCTCCCCAGCTGCTGGCAGCAACCGCAGAGATCCATCACGCCGGTGACAGAACGCCCGTCGGTGCTAGCAGCAGTACTTTGCGTTGCCATCTGCAAGGCCCCCGCTCGGGAGCCACCGCAGGCTTCCCCCTCGTCTGTGACACCGAGGTAGGGAGAGCAGATGTGAGGAGCCCGGCCTCCAAACCTGCTGACCACGCGCCTTTTCAGAGGGCTCCCTGCCTGCTGATGGACAGGGCAGCGTCGGCTGCGGCGCCCAGCACAGAGGCAGGACAGTGGCCCGAGACCAAGCACCCTGCCAGTGCTGAGGGCCAAGGGAAGCAAATGCAGCTCCCGGGAGAGGTGCGGGAAAGGCACAGTTTCCTACAAGCATGGGCTGCTGCTGTAAGTGTCCATTTTCAGCTTCCTCCAAAAAAAAGATGGGAGACTTGGCTTTCTATTTTCAACTTCCTTTCACTCAGCTGAACAAAGCATCATCAAGCTGGGTCTGATCTCCCCTTTCTTCTCAACCAAAATCTAGCACCCACTTTAAAAGTCTAAATTTGAGGGAAAGAGCAAACAACTAAAATTACATACAAACCACCCTGGAGTTTGGAAAAGCAGAGAATATGGGCAGACTTTCTATTGATTTTAATACGACTTCAATCAAGACCTTTTCTGCCCTTCAACACATCCGCCTCCATGTGAACGCTCCAGTTCAGCAGCGCATGATGAGCAGAAGAGCAGAGATCTTTTCAAAGCTGATAACTTTAGAAGTTCGGTTTCAATCTGGGAAAAAAACAGGTTTGCACTTCCTCTGGTTTTGTAAGAGGCTCTTACGTGTATCTAAACACACTGCATCTAAGAAAGTTGTAAGAAGCAGAAGTGACTCGGTTCCTACTAATAACGGGGCATCTGACTGACGGTGCGATTTTTTTCTGCCTTTCCTTTTTACTTCTTCCACTCTTTATTTAAAAACTTGCAGTCTCTACCGTTTCATAGCAAAAACTGTTTGTAAAGCAAGAATTGTGCTGATCCCATCAAAACTCATTAATGTAACTTGTTTTTCCATTATTAGCACCATCTGAGCCTGTTGAAAGCCTTAACCAGGGCTTTAATTTTTCCACAGAGAGCTTTAAATTAATTAGTGGTTTACATGCTAACAAAGAATCTGATACATTCATAAATCAATCTAATGCAGAAGGATTACCAGAGGGTGGAAACCTATTCAGTGGGGACCTCACATTCACTTAACATGGTGGGCTTTTAACAAAAGGGTGCAGGTGTGGAATAGACGGGTACCGGGAAGAGCCCATGATAATCACTTTGCATCACTTAAAGACGCAGCAGGACACATGGTAAATCAGAGCCTAGGGCCCACCCTACGTGAATCCCATGTAGATGTAAAAGGCAGCAGCATCCCACATTAACCTTCACAGCCAAATTGCCAGAGTTGTACAGTTTCTTTTGTGTAGGTTACAGGCCACTGAACTAATGGCAAACAGAGCAGAATTAAAGGACTTGGGTGCAGAAGTACAAACTAACAAAACTGTGTAACATATATGTAAGAAAGGTATTGAATAAATTAAAAAGTAACATTTTTCTGAGTAATTATTAAATGAGTCCAAGTTATTATAACATGACATAATTGCATGTACTTTTGGTTCATTCTAGGTTTTTAAATCCAGGTTTTTGCTCACACAACACTAACTCTGCTATGTAACTGTGGCAGCAACTTTCTCATATTTTTCTTAACCTGGCACTGTTCACCGTTAAGAAAATTTTGCAAAAATCAACATTTTTGCTAGTCTTGTTCCGTGTCCGAAAGGTCCAAAGTTATGGACTTAAAGTTTAAAACAAACAAACAAACAAAAAAATCTAAAGCAGTTTCTGTTCTTTATTATGCTTTGAAGTAAACTTGTGACCTATTTTGAAAGCTGCCCATTTTAACAACGGAACCTCTTTCACCACAGACTCCTGCACAGTCCCCATCAAGCGCAGTAAGAACTGCATACATATGAAGTGATCATCTTCTTCTGCTGTACAACAAGGTAAAATGCCCTTGATGAGCCAGCAGAAACACGACTATGAAAATGGCGAACATGCACAGGAAGAAATAAAAAGCCATAAGTGACAGAAGAGCCACCGGGCAATCTCGGCTTGGGGCTGCTGCAGCTTTCAGCAGGTGGATTGGCAGCAGCGGAATGGTGCATTTTGATAATGAATGATCAATAGTTACCGATGGCAGTTCATAAAGAGCAAGTGTCAGCTATTCACAGTCTGAATATATTCAGTTCTCCTAATTCAAGTAATTTAAAAATACACACTCACTCAGTCCTATAGAGGAGGTATCAGATACTCCATACAACCATATGGAAGAAACGTATTACAGGTTACAAACGTATTTTTGGTGATAAACGCTTATCATTAATGAAATATCTTAATTTAAACTTTTATAGTACCTTCTGCTACATATCTACTTCCAATAGTAAATCAGTCATGAAAAATGTAACTCTGGGACATATAAAAACCACATTTCTCCCAGGGAACGCTGTGGGGCAGACACACTGGTGTTGTGTACAGTACACACTGCCGAATCCTCAACCTCAGCTTAAGTCTCCTCAGAAAAAGGTCTCCTCATAAAAACGCACTGCATCGTCACTCACCATGTTATCTGTCCAGATGTGCAAACCCTTTTTTAAGCAAAGATACCACAGTACAAGCAGTTTCTGCTGCACATGCTCTGTATCTATTTACTCATTTTACGGGTGCGTCCGCCTCGCTGCAGCGGTGCCTGTGATGCTGGGTGACCCCGGGCACCGGGAGCCTTTCCCACCCATCGCTTCCAGGGAGCCCATGCAAAAAGGCAACAGCTGGTTGAGGTTACAGCAAGCGCTAACTGGCAACCCCCCTGGCACGGAAGCAAACCCTGAACAGCGTGTTCTCCCCTTAATTTGTGCTGGGAAGGCAAGAGGGGAGAGTCCCCGCAGCTTTCTCACACTGTGAGCTGGCAGGCAGGGACAGGGCAAACCCGCCGTGTCCCTCCTGCACGCACAGGGGCTGGGCACACACCCCCTGCTCGCCCTGAAAATGGGTGTGGGTTGACATAACACAGTCACCCCTTACTTTCATGACCCATCTGTGACTGCAAACCCCAAATAAAATGTAAATTTTTAAAAGGAGCTAGAAATGCTAGCGCAGTGTTAGACGAAGTGCCACCCTGCAAAAGGCGTGCGTGATGTTTTGCACAGCGACCCATGAGGGACCTTATAAATGCTTATAAATATCTGAAGGATGGGTGTCAGGAGGATGGGGCCAAGCTCTTTTCAGTGGTGCCCAGCAACAGGACAAGGGGCAATGGGCGCAAACTGAAGCATGGGAAGTTCCAGCTGAACATGAGGAAGAACTTCTTGCCTCTGAGGGTGATGGAGCCCTGGAACAGGCTGCCCAGGGAGGTTGTGGAGTCTCCTTCTCTGGAGATATTCAAGACCCGCCTGGACAAGGTCCTGTGCAGCCTGCTCTGGGTGACCCTGCTTCAGCAGGGGGTTGGACTAGATGACCCACAGAGGTCCCTTCCAACCCCTACCATTCTGTGATTCTGTGATGAGTTAGTCCACTGAAACCCTCTGTGCCAATCTAAATGGCACAACAAACAGGCAAGAAAACGGGAGTAAGCAAAGGCGATCAGTTAATTAGTGATTAAATCAAGCTGTGGCCTGCCACCGACTGCACTGGCAAGGAGCTGCAGGGGCCGTCGCTCTTCCCCAGGGCCGCAGCTGGTGACAGCAGAGCAGAGCCCCTCGGGCTGGTGCCCGGCGTCCTCGCCACCAGCCCCAGTGGTCTCCGTGCCGTCCCCGGGGGATGCCCATCACACCAAGCAGAGCAGCGCACGTGATTCGGCACCCGGCGGGCACGCTGCTGGCTGCCAGCGCCTCTCCGGAGGAAGCCAAAGGCTCGCTTGCTCAGAAGCCCTCATCGAAATTTCGCTGTGAATCTGTCTAAAGTGTTTGCCCCCAGACTGGTACGTGTTGCAGGCTCCTTGCTGCACGCCCCGAGAATGCAGCCTGCACAAGTTACCTCATCCCCGGCCTCCCCTGTGTTCAAACACTCCATCTCCTGGACCCTCACTGCTCCTGTACCGCTCGCAGCCAAGCAAGTTCATTAATGTTAATTAATGACTGCTGCGTTTCATATTAAAATCACCGGTTCGGAGCTCTGAGACACAAAGAAGTTTCCACACATCAACAGCTTCAAAGCAATTGTCTCTACGGGTGCACTCGTCCTCGGCCGTCGTTGCAGGATAATCACGGAAATTACCCCTCGGGAAGAGCTACCTAGTATTTACCTTGGGGGAAGACAGCACCCCCGGAGAGCTACCGGTCGGTCAGCCCTAATGGGTTACAACACTCGGCCTCTCAACAAATTACACAAAATTACCCTCCGGTTAGCAGGGCTGTGTGAGTAATCCCACGAGCCCATAGCAAAAGGTAGAAGAAACGTCTGACTCCCACGGGATGAAGCTACAAGGTGGGTGTCTATTCCAAAAGCCTTACCAGGTCTAGAAGGTCAATCAGTATTGCTCATTTCGTAAAGTCTTGAATTATTCCACTAAGTCTATTTTACACTCAATATGCTACTTCTGTGCCTCCACGGGAAAGACAGTTTAAAAATAAATACAGGAAACATTTCAAATAGAGTAAACATCTCTTCCCAGATTTTGAAAATTATTTACACTGAAAACTAAAATGCAGTTGCAAAACCAATGCCTGATCTTTGCCATTCCTCCTCAGGCAAAATTCCTCCTGGAAGCAGCATGAGTTTTCTCTCAGTCCCTGACTCTTGGATTACGGTTTAACTCAGTCATGTTTGTTTCTAAGCTCCTCCAGGACTTCTGCCCCAACAGGCCCAACACCACCCCGTGGCCAGCACTCCCAGCTGCTCAAAGCCTTCTGGTGGGCAACCCAGCCCCGCTGCAGACCCACAGGCAGGGGCAGCCTGGGCATGGGAGAGGGCAGCAGCTCCCACGGCCAAGCCAGGCACGTGGCGGGGCTGATCAGCGGTATCTGCCCAAGCAAAGCCCACTCGGCTCCATCCCTCCCCTCTGAGGCATTCGGAGCCCCGGAGCCCCTATCCCAGCAGAGCCCCCCGGGAGGCACCCCCAGCTCTGCCGGAGCCACGTGTGGCCATGCCGAGAGCAACGGATTCATGGCAGGTTTCTCCTACCTGTCATTTGGCTCCCTCCAAATCTCATTTCACTGTGTTAATCACTAACAATGATTCATAAAAGGCAGGCAGTGGAGGCACACGGGATTTAAAGGATCCTGCATCTCACAGCTAATGGAGCATCTCTTCCTGGAAACCCTCTACAGTTTCTCTCCACTAAGTTGAACAAACTCTGGACCAAATTTTCTCACAGCCAACTACGCGACTCCCGCAGTGCTCATTCCTCACAGTCGTGGCTTCACAAGTACGTTCCAGGGGACTGGTTGGGTTCTAAGGCTTTTGAACGGGTCTGCCTTACCCTAAGGAAGCCCAAGACATTTTCTCTGAAGATAGGGACAAACAAACTCCTTAACAGATGGGAAGAATTCCTTAGATATTCAGTAATTAAGCACACTCAGCACATGTCGGTCCTAAAGAAAATTGTTTTGAAGAGATAAGGCACTCTACAAACCAAGATTTGCAGTTAACCAAAAAACTGCCATTTCAACTTTTGCTCACAAACCTAATCTCATAAATTGCTACATGAAAAATGGAGATATAAGGAGCATTACATGATTTATAAAATTATCAGATTGAGGTTTTTTTAAGCTTCTGTGCTTGTATTCTTCCATTTTTCTGCAGCTGGCTAAGATTTAAGAGGCAAGTAAATCAAGGCATTTTGATCTGAAATTGCCTTGCTGTGCTGGCCTTGCTTCCAGTTCCAGTAAGCACCATCAGCAGGGACAAGGAAACAGCTTTTCTCCACCGCAGCTCTTCCAGGGAAGCCAAGATAGAGCCTCGAGGTTCCTCAGATTTATGAATACATCTCTGGCAACCCATCACTATGTCCAAGACAGCCTTAATGCTCCGGTGACCATCTTCAGCAAGACAAAACGCACCTTGGTCCTGCATCAGTGAGACACGAATCGCAAGGCAGCGAGCCGCCGCAGCTTACCATCGCTCCTTCGCTCTTGCTCTGCGCAACTTCTCGCTGCAGCCGAGCCACGGACAGCTTCTCCCTACGGAAAGAAAAGCGTGTGAGTAGCAGCTCGTGTTCCACCGGCGGAGAGCACGCAGGGCTGCCCCGTCGGGGTGGCATTCCTGCGCGGCGCTCGGGCAACCCTCCCGGCAGGCCCTGCCCTCCCCGCCACGCTTCTCCGCAATATTTAGCGGCTCCGTTATTGTTTCATTTTGCAGCAGTTTGACAGAACTGTCAATAAATCAGCTGAACCCAAACATCATTTGCTCCACTCAAAGAGCAAAGTAGCTCATCACGCTGGCGATATGGAAACAGACTGGGTAAATCAGATCGTGTTATTGGTTTTCCTACCGCCTCGCACATCAGCTTTATTCTGCACTATATTAACACCTGTCAGAAGGCTGTTAGATCATCAATAAATGTATGCATAGAAACAAAATTTGAAATTATCTGTTCTGTTCCTAAAGATACTGTGCTGCATTTTGTAACTACTAATTATTAGATTTTTCTTTTTCAATTAGCCATTTTTCATACAAGATCCTTACTCAAATGTTTGGCTTGACTCAAGTAGCAATTAATTTGCTTAATTAAGGATTTGGTGATCAAAACACACTGTCATCTGGAAAGCTGTAAGAAAGGAATGAAAGTAGGGTTTCAGTATAGGTAGAAAGAGATTTTCACAGTGTATGGACTGGGAAAGTGTAGCACGTACCCAGTACGTGCACTGCAAAACCCAGAGAGTGGAAGGTGGTGCAGGAACCGACCACTGCAGGAGGGGTAGGGCAAGAGAACAATTTGCTCTGGAAGCTCAGCAAAGCAGAAAATACTTTACAGAACAAGTGGGACTTCAACAACCTACTGTGATTTTAATAGGATTTAAAAAAAACAAAGACACTTGTTCTAGTAGGCTATTTTTAAAGAATATCTGTTTTTGAAAGAAAATCACCGTGCAGAAACATCAGAGGAATTTATCAGCACGTGAAGAATTTATCTGTACACAACGAGACATAAAATTTGCAGACGAATAAATTATTCACAAAAGATGATCAGCTTTGAAAACTTCCAGCAAAGAGATTTTAAATTCAGACTATACCCATTATCCAGTTTGAAATCTTCCATTTACTTGTGCTTTGCGTGGAAACTTCACAGGATCTAACTGGGAAGCAAGACCTGAGCCATCCCAGTGAAGCACCCTGGCACTTACCCTGGGACATTTAAAATCTCTGACCCAGTGAGCACAAGGTAAATGCCGTCGGGCCAACGGCTCGGGCAGTGTCGGTCAGCCTCCGCCCCAGCCCAGCGATGCTGCTCAGGGCCAGCAGCACCGGCCTCGTGACGCTGGCGAAGGGCTCCAGCCACGCACCCGCCGGCCACGCTGCCCCCGAGGCTTTCCGAGCTGGGGAAAGAAAACCTTCCTGCTGTGCACTGCAGCAAAGGGTACAGAGCCTTGAAAGCGCAGAGACGCGTCTCCCAGCTCTCACGGCGGTGAAGAGCAGGGGCTGCAAACTCCTGTCCCCCAAAAACCTGCAAGGGTGCCCAGCTGGCGCCGAGGGAGGGCCGGCGGCGGATGATCTCATCTCCCCAGGCTCTGTAGCCACTCCTGTCACTGACCGGGCCACTCTCAGCCAGCACAAAAAGCTAAACGCTCTATGATATTTAGTTCCTGATGTTCCAATAAAAGTAGCCTTTAAACCCCTTCCGCGAGCCGATTCTCAGGAAGCGTTTCTGCTGAGGCAGGAATGAAGGCAGGAAGGAAGATCTGCGCGTGCCTTCCCAGCTCCTGCAAGAAAGACAGCACTCGTGTCGCTCGGCCATCGCCCCGCACACGCTTGGGTCGCTAAACCAGTCCTCCCCCTCCATATCGGTACCACAGCCCTGCAGAAGTTGCATTTGTGTTACTCCAGCACGACACCAAGATCCTCTTCTGCGCGTGTGAAAAATCACTGACCGCTGAGAAGCGGCGTGAGTACAGCATCGACAGCCCTAACGCAAGGGTCCCAAAACCAGCTTCCAAAAGACACATCCCGCCCTCCCTCTTCCTTGCTCGGATACTGTCACAGGCAGATTACAAAACTGGTTAATCCTATTTTAAGGATTTCGCTCATCTGCTGGAAATAGCCCGTTGCATTTTTGCACCGCTTCAGTGCCCTAATACGTTTCAGTGGAAAAAGCGAGTATACCCTTTGAGGGGGTTTTGACTTTTTAATTGCAAAACAAGTGCCTAAAGATATTTTATGAGAAAAGATGTGGGGGGAGGGGAAATAAACAAACAAAAAACCTCACAAACCACTCCTCCATACACTTCCTGCCAGTGGTCTGCAGAGATTTATATAGTTACTCCTCCTACATGAGGAATACTCCTACTTTCCGTGTTACCTCCAACACAGAATCAGTTCCACATTTCTGGAATTCTGGAATTTTATCAGAGTAAATTCCATTCGAGCTCCAACTGCAAAGAGGGCTGGCTCCTCCTAAAGAGGCCAGGTCTTTCCTCTCTGGGTGAGAGGGGTTCAGAACGGCTTCCTGCCAATTTTCCTAGCGAAGAAGGGCATAGACTGGCATTCCTGCACTGTGTTTATAATATTCCTGCCACTTTACAATAGCAGAAAACAAAAATGAAACCCATTATCATGTATGAGAAAAAAAAAACCTGCAACAGGGGATACAGAAGACCCATCCATTCCAACGGTGTCTACAAATAAGTCAACTTCGAGCCAAGCAAACTCTGTGCTCCCACTTCAGACAGGGCCCAGAGCATCTTCTCCCTCCCGCCTGCACTCCCCGGGCGAAGGAGCCGTGCACTCGGAGCCAGCCCTCCGCAGATGGTTCCCCGCCTCCGGGCAGGATGCCTCCGGACCACAGTCATCCTGAGACCATTCCAGGGAGCCTCATGTGTGAAGCACTCAGCCCATCGCCCGCAGCGAGCCATTTCCCACCACCTCTGTACAAACGTATGCCAGTCGAACGGGTGAGAAACGTCGTCAAAATCCCGTTACGAGCCAACAGCATTTAACACCAGCTCGCAGGGTTGGAAGTTTTCATGTAAGATACACGACAAGAGAGAACAGGGACCTCCGTGTCCAAGCACAACCAAAAAAACCCGTCGCTTACTACCCACCATCTCCAGCAGTCTTGATTAAGACAGCACTTCCAGCGCCTATATTCAGCCCCCATTTTTTAACATGGTGTTACAATTGGATAGGCATTTTACTACAACTGAGCTGCAAATATAAGCTTTCAGCTGCTTTAGCCTTTCACATGTTTCAAATGCAAAGAACATTTGACATGCAGCTTCAAAGTTAATCTCGTTTTTTCAGTCCTTGCTTTTAAACAGGAAAAATCAGTAGCATTACTTTGTTGCTATACGGTTTTATTTATTTATAATCAAGCATGTTTCATCCCTATACCATGATTAATTAATAAAGTTAATTAGCAACTACAGCCAACCTGCAAGAAAACAAAATCTTCTCTGAGGATTTAAAAAATTAAAACATGTTCATTGAGAGGTTCTCATGTTCGCTTTTGAGCAACTGCCGAATGATAAAAGGTTTACAAAAACGGTCTTTGAAAGCACAGTTTATGCTCTTAAATTTGAATATTTGCATTGTAAGTGGCAAAATTCCCAGCCAAGGATTTTGCAAAGAGATAATTAAAGGAGCCAAACAAGGATTTAATTATATCCTTTCCAGATGGAACCAAGCACACAAGTATTCACTGTGTGGATGGAAGAAAGATACATTTCAAGTCTCAATATTGCTAGTAGGTTTTGCAGTAGCTTGTTCTAAAAAACAACAGTTTGAGGAAAGCCCATTTAGTCCAAGAAAAACATAAATGTGCTAAATAATCCGGCAAATTCTGAACTCTCCTTAAATGAAAATTTCTCCTCCAACCTCTCTTCCCACCAGCTCAACTCATTCAACCACCAGACAAAAACCCCTGTATCATACGACCAGCGACAGCTAACACACACGGCTCAGGGCTTCACTACAGACCTCTGCTACTGGGACGTCTCCCAGACCACGGCGACAAAGGTAGGTCAGTCGACGTATCACAAACCCCCACCTATCACAGAATGTTCAACAAACGCTGACACTATTCCTGATCTGGTAACAGATCTCCTCAGATCAAACACCACAATAAAACCTACACTGGATGGGTGAAAGACTCCCTTTCCCTTAGTTCTCCTTCTTCATATTGCTATTTTACATTGACACGACAAAACAAAACAAACTCTCGCGGTGAACTTCAGCTTCCCAAACTTTGAAAGAAGACTTTCATTTTTACTTTGAAACCTCAGATTCAGAAGCTCTTGGGTTCAGGGTTTTGTTCAACCATCTGACACAGAAAGGTATTACTTAAAACAGGTTCTGGATAAAGTTGTGAAATAAAGATTTCCTTACAATGTGTTGAATTACATTTATTTGCTGACATCTCAGCCATACTGAATCAGGATATATTTTCAGTTGTAAATAATAATTACAATTTTAATCAAGAAAAATAATTTTAAATAGTTTTAATGAAGAACATGATCAAAACTCAAAAAGAACAGAAAATGTCTTAGTAACATCACCTGAAACATAAGTTAGTGCCTCAGTGAACCTGAATCCCCGCGATTCACTGGGAAGACAATGGTGGTATCAAACCCTGGCACTGTCCTTTCCCGGATCCCTCCCACACCAGCAGCCCCATGACCGGCCAGCACCCATTGACAGGTCTTCCATTTTCAGCATCGGCACATGAGGATTATAAACTTTTCGTATTTCCTTCTTCCTAAGCAAATTATTACTTTCCTACAAAGCAAATTAATGAGGATAAAGTTTAACAGGTATGACAGCTCCCAAGTTACTTCTTCAATTGTTTCTCTACTTGCCCTTTTTTTCATGAACAGGAAAGTGTTTTCTTCACGTTTCACCCTTCCTTGAAATTTTCACTCTGAAATGATTTCGTTTAGAAGTGGTCAGTTCTGCACCATAAAATGAAGCCCATCTTTTTCCTTCCACATTAGAACTTTTTTTGCAAAGCCAGAAAACAACCACTTGACCCACTGAAAAACTAAAGCTTTGAAAATACACTTTTACCATCTGTTTTATTTTTGGTGATCGTATCCAGTCAGAGTAGCCAAGCTATACACCAGCGAGTCCTTCTGCAGGCTATTCTGGAGCAAAGAAATTCAAACCACGTTTCCCACTCTAGCTATCATTGTGAGATTCAGAAGGTGAACAAATACTTTGTGCATGCTGGGAAAAAACAGCCATAAAAATGACAGAGACGGACTCAGAATCTGAATTTGCAAGGCACTGGACATTGAACTGCTCCTTATTATCACCTATCCAAGTTATTTCCCTGTAACTTTTTCCTCCCCCCACATCATCACTTGTCGCCATGGCATTGTTTTTCAAACGAACCGGAGAAAACACCGCTACAATCTGTTAAACATGGATTAATCATAGCACAGTGCTAACAACCGACCTAGGGGCAGGGCGCTGGCCTGTGCGGAGAGCCACAAGCCCGGCTCCCTCCAGCTCCTGGCTTTCCAGGGAGGTTTCCCACCCAAACGCCGGCCAGGCTTGACCCTGGTGAGCCTGTCAGATCTGACGAGGGAGGAGCCGCGGGTGGAACGGCCGCGGTGAGCGAACGCGCCCCTCTCAGCTCCTCCGCCCGTGGCAGCGGATGGCGACGCGGCAGCCTGCCCGCCTTCCTCCCGAAGACCAGGCACCGCCGGGGCAGTCGGGGCCTCACAAATGCCAGGGCCGTGCGCATTTTGAAACTGCTCTTCTAGAGTCGCGACGGCTTAACTAGACCTGGCAATAAAAGAGTCATCTTGCAAAGAAATACTCATTGCAAATTTAAAGCCGAGCAAAGTACGAGCTTTATTTAATTATTTTCACAGTAATTGCAAAGACAGGAGTTACAATAAAGGCAGTACTAACGCTGTCAAGCAGGAGCAGAATAGATACCACGAGCCACCAGCAAGGCACAGGCTTCCATTTATTGCTTATTTATTTGTATTCATTTCTGAATGAGAGATAAGCATACAGAAAACATCATTTACATTAAACTTCTCTTCTACAAGACATGATACTCCCAGACAAGCAAAACAGGTAATAACTAATTTAAACTATATTTTCTTTGGGTGACACTAACAGTAGGGAAAAGAAAACGTCCAGGAATTATAACTATAATCTAAAATATGTATCAGCAATCCCCAGGGGCTCCTCACCAATTTCCTGTGGATTTTTATGCATATGAAATCTGAATGAGAAGTTCAAAGAAGATCATCTAGTTACTTTCCAGAAGCATCCAAACAAGATACCAAATACAGAAGAAATACCATGGAAGAAGATCACGGGGTAACTCCGGGCTGAGTCACATCCCTGGCCAGAAAGGAGGAGGCAAAATGTGCTGTAAGCGAGGAACGTAGTGGGGGCAGAGCCTTCGTTATTAAAGCAAAAAGTTTGCCTTTGGCTAGGAAAGTGGGGCAGATCCACAGCAGAGAAACCAGAGAAGGGAAGGTTATCAGGAGTCCTCAGCAGATCACGGCAGGATTATTTTCATGACAAATAGCTCTCTGCTCACCAGCACGGCCGCTGAGGTCGGCCAGGCACTCGAGCACGGTAATTCTCCCGTCCGAAGCATGTGCAAGAGGACAGGAGGCGATGCATTTTCAACAGAAGCATCTTCTCTCACAGTGGCAACCTTTATTACTTCATTGACATTTATTGTTTTCAACACGGAAATTATGGGCGCAAGACTGCACACTTCAATGATTCACTGGTATTTCAGACAACCTTTCAAGTATATCTGTTTTTTAACGTTGGGGTGTCTCCTTCCACTATTACTGCTGACTCCACAACACAGCCCACCCCTCAAATTCCATGTATGTTTGGGCCAGCCGTATCAGACATGGTTAGGGGGTCTAGACCCAAAGTTAAAAGGTTGGGGTTTTTCCTCTTGAGCTGTGAGATGGTTTTTAACCTTGGTAATGTAGAAAAGCCAGAAAATCAAGAGCAAAAGCTTATTAAATAGAGACCTTCGAATAATGTTCATTAATAACTCCTAAATAATCAGAATGACAATAAACAGAGCCACCAGCCCCCCGTCAGTTCCTTGACAAGACATGGAGATGGTACCAACCATCACAATCAGTGCAGTTTCTTGATTAAGAAAAAAAAAAAACAGGAAAAAAAGTGATTCCTTCGCTATGACGCACACATTCGGTTGTGATAAAAGATTAATGTCTACATGACACAATGCCAAATCATCAAGATAATTATGAATTATACCACACAATCATTTTACAAATCTGGAACATCTCACTTACGACCATTACTCACAAGATAATGCATTTGGTTGCAATTTCTTTTCAGATATACCCCTCTGATATCCTTTCAGGCTGAGATTCCAGGTGGAGGAAGAAAACGGGTGGGGAAAAAAAAGCTGAATTTTTTTATGAAACACAGAAAATAGAGGTAAAAAAAACCCCAACGTTTTCTTAATCATTTCTAAAGTCTGCAGACATTAGTGAGTGATACTCACCGAATTTTTTTAAAAATCAGCCCAAACACACAGCAGTAAACTGCAGCAGGCAAGTGAGTTATCCCAGCTATCCACTGTAATGCACCATCAGGTATGAAACATCAAACACCTCAGTGCTAAGAAACATGAAGTAAACAGCACTACAGAATGGAACACTGAAAGACATCTGAAGTACAGGTTTTCACATTATAAATTAAATAGTCCATGCATTATGTAAACTTTGCATTTACTGAAAAGCATAATTAAGGTTTTAGCAGGGCCAAATTCTGTGCAGATTTGCTCCCTGTTTAAACCCACTGATTCAATATATCCCATAAACTACCAAAACACACTACTCCAAATACATGAGCACAGGATCAGTCCCACAAATTTTGTTATTATCAGAAGTGGTACAGAAACCACAAACCTTACTGTCTCTGTTCTGCAATCCACAACATACAATATCTCACAGAAGCAATCTGACAAATTCATACTGTTGTAGTTTGAAATTTCTTGACATAAGTGATTTATCAATTTAAATGTTACATTAACAGTAATATTTGCATTTAATGCTGTATTATTTCTGCCAATAAGTTGCAATCAAAAAAGCATACAGTGGGAATTTGTATGATTAGACAAGCTGCCAAGTTCTCCAAGACTTGTCATCATGGAAAACCTCAGTGTTCAAACAGGAGAAAAAGAAAAAAAGGACTAATAGAAGTCAGTCTGGAATATTAATTCAGCAAAAGAAACCTTAAATTCTAACAAAGGCAGCTGTTGCACACAGATCCCCATCCTTCACTACAAGAACGACTGCTTGCTCTTCTCTTCAGGTGCGATTTTAAAATACCTTGTACAAACGAAAGCATCTGTTTAACGAAAGCCCTAAAATGGTACCGAACTTCTTTATGAGAATTCTTGCACAGTACAAGGCCTACAGTTTGCACTTTTTTGATCAAAACAAAGCACTAGTGTCTATCTTCTTTTTGACAGCACCCTCAGAGCCGCTGTGTTGTTCTTACGACCTTCTACAGCACAGGTCAGCGGGGAAAGCAAATTCAGCCGACCCTCCCAGAGTAGTGTACGGCCCAGTAGCTCCACTTCGTTAAATGGGACGGTAAGACAGCAAGCCAGGCTGCTCAGAACCTCCCAGCTTAGCTTGACAGTGCAGCTGGGTTCACAGCGGGTAATGAGAGAGGCACAGGGTCACCGCTACGCAACGGTTTGGCCCATGGGAGAAAGACAACAGGTTAAGCCACCATCTTCTGTCCCCTCTTACTCCCAACACACACAATTGTCACTCTTCATTTCACAAGCCCACAAGATGCTTTTCTGGTCCTGATCCCCCCGTACAGCTGCTCTCATTGCTGGAAGTACCAGAGCCGATGACCTTTGCTAGTGCAGCAGAGCTGACATGGACCTGGCAACGCGTCAGTCACCGATGCAAGGAAGATGTTGCTGAAGCAGATGCCATTTTCAAAAGAGTCAGGTTTTGATTTCTGTGACTCAGTGAAATTAAAAGTAACAGCAGTGATGTAAATACAGCCATTCTCTACAAAACCCCCAAAAGATTTTTTTTGTTCTCTCTTTTTAATGCATATTCAAGAAAGAAGAGATAGAACAGGGACTAGAAAAAAACCACTATGCGTAAGGGTACTTTTCACCCCTTGCCTTTCTGCAGCATGTCGTTCAGCGCTTCTATTCTACTCTAGATCTCAAACCAGCCTGCTGTTGTAGGTTGTGCACTGCATCGCCGTTAGGGAAAGAGTAGCTCCTTCTCCTCAGTTTAGTTGCGCGTAGCAGCGTCTTTCAGCTTGCAAGTGTGTAAGTTCTTACTGGGTTCTTTGCTGTTCATTTCAAGCTGGGCCAAGTCCTTCTCTCGACTATACAGTCTCAGTTCCTGTGTTTCTGGTTGGGGTTTTCTGTACGGTTTGAAGTACTAGATCCTTACAGCATACAGATTTATACTACTTATATTGCATTGTTCACTTGTGTTAGGTTTTTTTTAAAAAATAAGTATTTGGAATCCAGAAGATATCTCCTGATACATGAAGAATTTTCTGGATTGTAACCCAAACAGAATTAGCTGTGAATCCTGAACCCTTTCAGCCATTTCTAGCAAAAGTAAATTCTTTTTTTCGCTAAGCCTGCACTTAAGACCACCTTGACAAATGAAAAACTAAGGAGGAAACAAGGTTTTCTTTTTGCAAAGGACTTGGAAGTTGAGCTAACAAACCCCCCAATCACTGGTTTTCTCTGGAGATTTGTCACATGGAGATGACGTGCTCTAGAAATTCTTTTGAAAGGATATGCATTTCCCTAAAGGATTTTTTAATGAGAATTTACTGCTCAAGAAAGATTCAGGACTGGCAGCATTTCACTCTTCAGTTAATGATCTTTGTTTATTAACATAAAATGATCACACTTAACAGGAGTGTAACTTTCCCAACCAATGCATCAAAGCATGAAAAAATTCACACTCCTTCAATCTTCTCCCCTGAGGCTGTCTGAGAGGGTGCTAGCTGAAATTTATATGGTTGTCCTCTACGAAAATGAAGTCAGAAACCTTGTTTCACATAAGGCTGGAAATCATGGAAACATTTTTTCAGAACCAGAATTACTCAGACATAAACTAACAGCAAGAAATGGCAGCAGACTGCTGTCACTTCTCAGAGCGTCTATTCCTTCCACGCAAACCTTTTATCAGTATCGGAAGATCTTTGCTTACTCCTAATCGTAACTGATCTTAAATTCCGTGGGTAACATTCATGCAAAGTGCTGATTCCACATCCTGTTAGTAAATCACCACTTCTGGAACTCAATGAATCTGCAAGACAGTGACGATGGCTATAGACAACTGTGTCTATAAACGAGAGATCCCAGAACCCCACCACTACACCTCCTCTTGTATTTCCATAATAAAACAGCAGAAGTGCATTTCTTCAGAAAAAAAGGACCAAATGCACAACTGAAGAAAAATGGGTGTAAGGCACAAGAACCAAATGCACTGTTTGGAACACCAAGACTAACATGATTTGGACACTAAGCTCAACCAAACTCTCAGATCCCACTGCTTTCTTCGTAACTAGCTTTCCTTCTGCTCTGCCAGAGTAATACACCCAGCTCTCGTTTGTGAGAATGTTCAGAAAGATTTTTCTCCCTGTTCTCTACAAAGCTTTTCAGTGTTGCTCTTGCAATGCGAAGAACATACCAGATTCTGCTTCATTACTGGTTGACCTGTTACCTCTGTTTTCCACTCCTTTGTTCACAGATCACCACAACACATTCCTGGGTATTCTTTGTAATCTCTTTTTTTTGGGGGGATGTTACACAGTCTTTTTATCCATCCAGAAAGCCCACAGTATGAGGACTTCTGTTTTTCTTAACAGGCTGCACTTACTATGTCTTTTCTCTCTCTGAGCTACGCTTGTTGCACACTCTGTAACCTTCCAGTTGTCACTCATGCCCTGTTTTAATTGAATTGAATTTAAAATACCTTGGAAAAATCATCATCTTTTTTTTTGTGGACAAGGAACAAAATCAGAGTTATTTTATTCTGTTTCACCCACCGGACTTCTCTCTCTCGACTGTTTTTCTTTACGCAATTGTTCAATACTTCAGTATTCTGGCACAAATTGCTAGCGAATTGGCAATGACCTTCCACTCAAAAAGAAAATACACAAGAGAATCAAAGTTGTGCAGAAAGAATACTTTTCTTTACTGCTTAAATTGGTTTGTTGTTGTCTCCTTAATTTCACTTTGCACCCTCAAGAATAAGAATACTACTCTACTAAGACCCAGAAATACTGCTCAGTCAAGTGGCGGCACTTCTGCTGGGGACTGTCTCCATTTCAAGGCCAGATGCAGCTGGAACTCGGATCAGGCCCCTGGAAGCATTTTGTGCTGCAGCGCATCTTTAATTTCCTCTGCCAACTCACTCGAGAGATGAGAGAACTTCTTCTCACATTATTTTACAGGAAATCAAATAAACTGAACAGCGAGAAGCCATACACACCTTTGGGTACAGCAGAAGAGCAGCAGCACTGATCGCATGGGTATCATCACCTGCGCACCTCCAGGCTCAGCAAATGGCTCGGGGGCTGCGGAGCAGTAATGCGGAGTACGTTCTACTCAGGAAATCACCAGAACAGGTCAAAGTATACATCAAACCAGTCTATCAGATATATATATATATATCTATATATAAATACAGATGTTCTCTATACAAGGGAAAGCATCCACACGTAAGCCATACAGCTCCTGTATTTGTACTTCTAAATTTCCATTCTGTGATACAGCGTACAGAAACCACACACCGGAGGCTGCGGGTGCCCAGCAAGAAAATGTAGCAAAGGGAATGGAGTTATAAAATAAATGAATATATGCAAGACAAATAATTGTTTTTTTTCAAAATACACTTGGAAGCAACAACCAATCCGAGGGAAAAAAAGGCTACTAAAATGACAGAAATATGGTTTGCAGCATACAGTTTAACAACTGATCAATACTGAGCATACACGCTGAAAGACACGCAGCATTTGCCATGTTTATAACATTTCTGTGAAATCAGCTGTTCAGTTTTACAAGTGCATACCCATGATCTCTATTATCAAAAGCATTAGTACATCTATTCAATCATTTGAATTTATACTGTAGTAGGGAAAAAAAAAAAACAATTATGAAAATAACTTCAGATACCCATCCATTTTTTGTAATTCTGAAAGCAGAAAGCATGTTTCATAGTTAAAGGACATTTGAGATAAACTCTGCCAAAGATCATCTTGTGTAAAATTATCCGCTTTTGGTAAACATGCAAAATGGATGATCTGTCCTTGAAGAGCAACAGGTTATTTCATGATGTGCAACAGCTGGTTCTTGGGCCACCTGCAAAGTGCCACCAGCACGAACACATCACTCACGGCACGTGCTCAGCATCAACGCAGACCCCGGAGGGGCCTTCCGACAGGACTCCCAGCAAGTGACACATAAAATAAATGAAATAATTCTTTTCTGAGAGCTCTTCCCTAATGTCTACATAAAATATATTTTGGATGTACTGATAGGTAATAATAGCCACTTGGTTTTCAGATTCAGCAATGTGATCCTGTTTATTGACTGCACAGATTTGGAGAGAGAAGGTCATACAGGCTTTTCCATAAATCTCCATGAACTTCAGTAACCTACTAGTTTTGTGAAGAGAAAAAAAGGAGGAAAGCTAACACAAATTTCCCTGGAAAAAGTTATAAACTGCTGGGCTTCCCTCGGTCCTCCCCCAGGCTAGGGAACACGCTTCAGTATGCCTTAAACAGAATAATGTTCTCTAACTCACATCTCACTATGCCAGAAAGAAAAAAAACCCAGCACGCTGAAAATCACTTTGAAATATCCTTCAGTAACCCAACACCCGAATTCATATTCATGCAGCCTTACAGCAATAAAATCAGTTCCATGCTAATGATATAATTGTTTCTTCCATCACTCTGTCTATAAAAGAAGACCAGATAAAGTCAAAGGCAGTGGCCTCTGGCTGATTATGTATTTTGATAAATTACATGATTAACTGGAACCTCAAACTCAAGATTCGTTGTCTCAGTAGACCTAAAAGAGAAGAACAGGCTTGCTTCTGAAAGGACACGGATCTACGGGGAACCTAGTCCAGGTCGAGATTGCTCCTCAAAGAGCATTACTTGTACTGAACCACCGGCTGGCATGCACACGGGCAAACTTTAATGCAGAAATTATAGCTGTCACTTTAAATAATGGACGCAGCACATGGTAATATATGCAAAATGCTTTCCAACGTGTTCAAGTAGAGATGGAGAAACTAAGTTATCAATGACAGTTTTACCACATAATATACCATTCTAACTCTTAACAGCACTGAAAATGAAATCCAGAGCACATCAGACATATTAGTGCAGCAACAACAGTATTTTTGCATGTATTTATGCAGCCATTTAAATTCGCATACAGTCAAATCACAACCCCAGTGGCTGCCTAGGACTGAAACAGAGAAGACTGAATAGCAACAGGCACACGATCCACCTGTGCTGCTCAAGTTGTTTTACTGAGCTCCATTAAAAAACTCACATGTGGTGACCTGAACTCGGTTCAGGGCAACAGTTTTAAAACCTGTTCTCTGAATATTAAATGTAAAAACATTGTCAGATGGAACTTGGGTACAGTCTGTCCTTTCAGCTAGTACAGCTCAACAAAGTTGGGCCAGAACTACTGTTATTTAAAACTTTTCCAATTATTCGTGATGTGACTGAAAATCCTGTTACGAAAAAGTGTACTGCCACCATGTTACAAGTAAACACAATCTAAAATAAAATAGCTTTCTGTTTAAAACCTGAACCAGGGAAGCAAGCACCTTCAAGAAACCCCAGACAAATTAAACCCTCTTGGGGCATTTCAGATTATTTCCCCAAAGACATCGGCCAGATCTGCTGCGTGAACACAGACAGCTTCTCAAAGCTCAGATAGCATCAACTTCAATGGAAGTTCAACCTTAGCAAACAAAACAATTTAAAAGATATGGGTGAATACGGATTAAGATGTGTTAGCGTTCAGGCATTTCCAAACATATTAAATGGTATTAAGCAATACTTAAAATATTAACTGTCTGAAGTATTAAAATGGAAATAGCTTGAGCAGTTCAAATGTCAACCAGATACTTAGTCAAATCTGCATTTCTCCAGTTTCCACAACAAGTAACATGTTTTGAAACCAATCTGATGTTTGAACAAAGCTCCTTGCCCTTCTTCACAGCAGAAAGATTGCAGTATTGTCTCTGGGCAGTGAACTGTGCTCTGAAATGACTTATTATAGTCATCACCACAGCCTTTGGTAGGACGCAAAACAAAATCACACACAGTGCTCACGCAGCATTACAAGTATTACCTCATTTACAGAATCAGGGAAAAGTCAGTTTCAAATCAAGGTATCGATTATTTCAAAATTTAATTCCCCAGTCACAAGCTATACCAAGAAAATCAATCCAGTAAAGGGCATTTGCCAATTAAGTAAGCGAGCCTTATCTTGATTTTAAGTTACTTTGATATTAGAGATCATAAAATTAGCACCACACTTTAAGTACCTGAGTTAATAGAGTAGGAAGAAAAATAGCCATGCATAAAACTGATGATAAACTTTGTAGATAAATCTCCTGTGTCATTACATGATCATGCCTTTAGTTTACAAGAGATCAAACAGCTGCCAGAAAACACATAGGCAGGCATTTTGAATTTTTGCTGCTTAAACCTAAGGCCCACAAGTACCTTGAATTCAAAGGATCAGCATGAGGCTGCGATAAGCACCCACTTTAACATCCACCACCAACAATTCGAATTTTCTTAGAGAAAGTCAACAGCAGCAATCTCCTTGATATCCAGGGTTCATGAGCAAAATTGTAACAGTGGCTCTTCTTCGCAGTGTTTTACAGCAGTGCAAAAAGAACTGAAGGTACTTTCATATACAGAATATACGTTATTAACACTCTAAGTTGCTATACAGGCGTTCAGAGCTTTTCCAAGCTCAGGGGATCAATCTAACAGACGTTGGCATTCACTTTCCTTTCTGACCGTCCCCAAAGCAGAACAAAACAGCTTCTCCTTTTTCACCCTGCTGCAAGAACAAACATATTTTGATACGCTAAGATACTTCCATGTTGACGTATTTTTCTTAATAAGATATTGTCTTAATTGGTTTCATCTATCACTTGGAGATTATCTAGATGACATGTTAAGGATTGTTTTAGTGAAGCAGAAAAAACCCATATGGTTTCAGAGAGCACATTATTTCTTAGTATAAAACCAGTACCTGCTCGTTACTGCACATCCAATAAAAACAGTTTTCATAGCTGACGCAAAGCTGGTATCATCTAATTTCATGTGGAAATGAAATGCTAGGGTTTTGCTCTGCACAAAATACCCACACATTCCTCCCTTCACTAGACACGGTGGTGGGAACACGTGCCCAAGATGCCAAAGGTCTTGCTTTGCCCTGCTGCTGGCCCTGGCCATGGTGGCAAGGCTTCACACCAGCATCTCTTCTGCTGGCCCCTGCCTGCAAAGCTCTCACTTGGCATCAATGCAACATCCCAGTGTGTTCAGTCATTATACACCTACTTGCTAAATTCAAAATTATTTTATTTGGCATACTTAAGCTTCTTTCGTGATCTCAGATGTAGGAAAAGATAAACTCTCGAGGTACATGAGGTCTATCAACAGGTACTTTCCTCTAGTACTGTCTTATGAAAACATTACGGAACACTTCACCTATTTATACAGAGTACTTCTGTGCGCACCTATAAAAACTATAGCTTTACTTAAAAATTCAAAGCTTTCAATCTCTCAGAAATGCAAGTGAAAGACAGAGAAAACTATTTATTTTCTAGATAGGTACTGAATAATTTCCATTTTCACCCAGGTTACGTTTTACAAGGTTTTCCAAAGCCATATTTTCTTTAAAAACAGGGACATCTTTCAGAACTGCAAAACTTATAATAAAACATCAACCAACTTTGCTTTTACGAGGCAAATGTTTCTAAGTGAATGCACCCAAGTACCTCACAGTGTCAAAGGTATCGACGAAGCAAAGTATTCAAAAGCCCTACAAGGCTGTGCCCACCACACCGAGCAGCAACTCCAGACTTCCGGCAGGCAGCCAGATGGCTGGCTTCAGCCAGCCCAGTTCATCAGCTGCATTACCCAAATAACTAGCCCGGATTTTTAACGACGGAGCAGGCAGTCAGCGCTGGCGATGAGCGGGGTTTCAGAAACCCTTCAGGCTGGGGTCCGCCAGCCCCGGCTGGCCATCGGCGCAGGGCTGGGCCCCGCTCCCCGGGCCCGCGGGAGGACTCAGGTGGCTGCTGGAAGCCCCGGGGGCTGTGCAGGGCCACAGGACGGACATTCCCACAGCCTCGGCCGCCATCCCCCAGCTGCCCTCCCAACAGCTGCCCTGACACCCAGCCGCTCCCAAGAGCCCGTGGTCCTGCAGCTACAGCACCCGTAGCCTCGGGCATGTAAAACCTCCTTTGCCAGTGCCCCCCTGGCAGCCAAAACTCAGACTGGTGGAGTTTACTAGAGAGGGAGGGGAAGAAACTGCTCTCACTGCTCCAAAGAAAAATGCCCCTCTGACCCTTCAGACTTCCAGTTTATTCACCTCTTCAGCAGAGGCCTCCAGCCACTGTCACGCTCTGGCTGGAGCTTTACGTTTTCAGGTTATAAATCCGCTCCTTCCTCAATGGTGAGAGGATTTTCCCAGGCGTTCACTGGCCAACCATCAAATGGCCATGCTGAAGGGCACAGCCATGCTTTCACCTACTTCACAACACCCATCCTCTCCACACCCATGCTGTATCTCCTCCACATCCTCTCTCCCTCCAGCTCTCCAAAGCACGCTGCTTTTTCCCCAGTATTTTTGCATTGCTGAAGCAATTGGTGAAGTTTTCACCAATTCTAATATACGTGTTTCAGTGACAGTTCTCCTAAGCAAACTTGGTGTGACCCTGAAGTCAGTGATTATGGTCAAAGCCTCTGAGTAACGCCTGCGACCTGTCCCTCGACGTCTCAGAAGAGGACAAACGTGGGGAGCTGGCATTAACATCTCTGAAGAGCTCAGAGCACGGAGCCTGTCTGGGAGCTGGATTCATAACTACAGGGAGCAGACTGAGCCCCGTCCATTATTTTACATACAAAAAATGAGAAAAGGTGTCATAAATTTACGCAAATTGCTCAAATATTACGAACTGAGTACTCAAATACTTATTTCTGCCTCAGCGATCTACGGGAAATGTGCAGTTTGAGCTGATAATAGAACCACGTTAATGACTCCCAGAACCAGCCCCAACTTGGAAACGGCGTGTCCTGAAGCCTCACCGCAGAGAGAAATGAAGACATTACCCATGCTAACCTCAAGAAATGATCACATACTCAGGGCTTGTTTTTACACAACATACTGCCCTAGTATTTACTGCCCTTTTTATGCTCTTTTATACAGAAGAGGCACAAAAAAACGCATTTATTTTAAACCAGTGAAAGTTTGAGAGCTTTTCTGACTGGTAGGGACTTCTTTTTCATTTCATTTTTAAAAGGAATTAAAAACCTAGATCACAACATCCAACAAGAAGCAATGGTGAAAGTCAGTGCCAGGCTTGCTTACTCTCTGAAATAAAGTTGAGCAGTTTCAGGACCTCGCCTTTTGAGCATAGATTGCATTCTAGCATATCAGAGGCTGCAGTAATGGGATTTTGCAAATCTGAAATGCATTCATATTGTGTACATAAAGAAATCTCTTGATGTTTTACTTAGTTTAATGCTCTTTTTCATCATATGTACCCACCCATGCCCCTCTGCTTTCAACAGCTAATAACCAATACATCTGATGAAAATTAATTGTCTTGACAGCTTGCATAAAAACTATAAAGGTCCAAAGGAAAAATGCTGTGGCAGCATTTTCTTTCTCTGTAGGACAGTAGCTATGGAAACTATCTTCAGAGGCCAACTGGCCTTCATCCCAGTACAACACAAAAAAAAAAACTCAAAATGTTACTTGCACTGGGTTAGTCAGTGGCACCAGTCTTAATTGTCAGCCTCTACAACACTGCCACATGTTAGCTGGAGTAAAATATTCATTGATTTTGTTGAGAGGAAAGCTGATATGACATTATAGTGCTATTACAGACTTAGATCATACAGAGCCTTACAAACTGTGCTCATATTGATAACTGTTGTGTTAACCTGCTACGAGGAATGTACAAAATGCTTAAAACTAGACAGACATCTGAAATATCAATCTGCAAATTATCCATTTTCTTAACGGAAAATATTTTGTTAATTCTTATGATAGAAATCATTTAGTCTTATCCTCAGGTAAATACTTGCAGCCAAAGAGGAAATCTCTAAGCTTATTTAACTGTCACATGTCACTAACTGAAACTCCTACCCTTTTGAAAGGGTTTTATCCCATATAGCTAGCCTGAACAAAAGCTGTGATTTCTAATACAGTCTGAAATAATCATAATTTTTTATGAATGCTGAGAGATTATGAAGGGTTTTTTCCCCCTCAAAAGGTAAGACACAAATGAGCCAGAGGTTGCCTATCGCAAATGCGTGTGGCAACTTCCACCACCAACCACAGAAGAGTTCCTGTAGAACAGTAATCACGGGTCATTGATGAGGCTCTCAAACTTTTGAAGAAGTATTTCATGCAGAATGGTATTCAAAAAGTAGTGAAAGATTTCAGTCATCAGGAAACCTACCTATAGGGAAGCAAGCTGGAGTATACACACACCGCAAGTATACATCCATTTCCATCTTTGCAGAGGTTGGTGTTTCACCCAACCGTAGCGTTGTGCGACACTGCGGTACTCCGACAGCATTCCCCAGTTTTTCCAGAAAACTACTCCTGCGCACACTGGCAATTCTTATTTAAATGGCTTATGGGGTCTAGCCGGCAGGACAGATTTATCTAGATCAGGTTTATGTTCAATCAAGAGCCAAATTCTCCCCAGCACCACGTAACGCTAGCGGGGTGTGGGTCTACTGGGGGCTATGGAAATGCAACATCTTGAATGATCTGGCTTGAAACATTGGTACTTTGAAGTGCAATACAAAACCCAAACAAGAGCGTATGATTCGCAGGCTAACACACCAAAAGAGGCACTGGGCTGGCTGTTAGCCAATTATCCAGGTAACCCCTGAGCATCCACAAATCAATTACAGTTGCATTCAAAAAAGTCCGTGCCTACTGGAAGAAGAAAACTAAAAAGCAAGACATGTGCCTAATACACAGGATACCTACAAAACTTTAGAATTTAATTTAGCAGACAGATTACAATCACCGTTATTCATGGGTCTCTAGATCTCCATCCCACTGCTTCCACAGAGAAGTTGTGTTCATCTCCTCCTTACCTGAAGAGGATCTGCTTGTAGGAGCTCGGACGCACGCAGGCTGGATTCCCAGCAGCCCTGTGCTGCTGTAGCTCCATTTTGCCTGCTGGAGATACACTTCTCTAAACCAACTACTACACTGTCCAACTCACGTTAAACTGAAGCCAAGCACCCTATTTTCAGGCCATTAAACCAATACGGATTATCCTAAATATCAAGCAGGTCTAGACCACATTCTCTGCTGCCTTTTCTCTCGCTCACAACTAACGACCGAATTACGAGCCCTGCAGGTCCCTCATCAGGGTGGCATAGCCATGCCTTCGGGGCGGACGGGGAGAGGTGCCACAGCTTGACAGGGGCAGCCCCGCAGAAAGCTCACACAGTGTTCTCTGGCCACCCCGGTCTGTCCCTCTCAGAAATATGAATTTAGTTGCACCACATACTAGACAGTCAAAGAAATAAATTAAGACCTCAATGCAGTCTTAATCCAAATCATTTCACTGGCTGACTGCTTGTCTCGCCATATGGCAAAGCAGCTTTCACATTTCCTACCCAGACTGCACTGACGGGATATTTTGTGATATCACTGTAAAAAAACGAAAAAGCAGCAAAGTTTCTGAAGACAGACAGAAGTTCACTACCAATCCAAATGCGAAGAGGGCGCAAACATGCAGCTGTAGAGCTGTGACTGCACCCTGTCATGTAGGAGCTCTGCATCTGAAATATTGAGTGGCGGAACTGGAGGGAAGAGGGTCATGCCATGCTTACATCCCCTCACTGCCATCAATAAATCCATGCCTGACTGGAACTACAGGTTGTATTCTAGATCTAACGACAGTTCTCGTTAATTTACCCACTACCTTTCCATAGATTTATCAGTGTAACACTGCAGCAAAACACAACAGAACTATTTATTACTTGCCTCACACTGAGGTTTGTACTATCCAGCTGCTACTCGCCAAGCCAGGTTATGTTTCAACTAACTCAGATTTGACTCCAAAACATGTGGTCCATGCTGCCATCATAAAAAAAGAGGAGATTAGCAGAACTGAAAGGACAGACAATAGGGCTTATGTGCCAAAAGCCTGGCTTCTTTTCCCGTGTTAATCTCGTAAGAGACACCCATGACTGAAAACCTTGTCTGCTTACCGTCCTTAAGCCTGTCACAGCTACACCACTGCCAAGTGAAGATGTTAAGGAGATTAATCCAGACTCTAATAATATTTATCTAAGTATTGCTATAAATATGTTTCTTAGAAAAGCCTTTACATGACAAGGGACAGATAAACTCACGTATTGATTCATCCCAACCTATCAAACCTTCACCCTAGCACAAACCCCCAAATCAGCCAACAAAATGCACAATAAACACCCAAGCATGTTTTCATTACTCTGCGAAGTAAATCCACCAGGGACCACTGCCATCATTTGCTTTATGTTAAGTGTATACCATCCCAATAAATTACAGCATTTGCCTTTATCAAAAATACTTTTAACTAGCTATGAAAAATTTGGTCCTTTCTTGATGCAAGTATCTCCACCTCAGAACAGAAATCCCAGTAAAATAAAAGATTTCTAACACCTGTTAACACCACACTTTCTCTCCTCCGGTTTCACAACTTGGTTTCCTCCCTCGCTGAAATACATGCTGTTGCAGATCCCAGTATCTTTCTCCACTCCTGCTTTCACACTTTGTAACATCTGTATCGGGATTCTCCAGACTGACAGACTGTTCCACTGCAACATTTATTAATTTAGTTCTGACACCTTCCTAGCACAGCTTTTCCAATTTAATAGAAAATCCCTTTGCAAGTTGAGTATTTTCTACCTCTGATTAATTCCTACAAACCTGCAGTTCTCTTCCTGAGCACAACTTCACCGTTTTCTTCCAAGAGGAAGTAAAGGAAAGTCCAACATGACCATTTTCCTCCTTCTGACATGCCAAGATGGTGTTGATCTCCCAGTCCTTCCTCTCACCTCTTCACGTCACCTGCCTTACTCTTCTGTAGGGTTCTGCTGCCCCTGGTTCCTGTTCCTTGCCAGACAGGTCTGCTACAGTCTTTCCTGGCTTAAAAAAAACCAAGAGAGTCATCCCTGGTCCTCCTTCACTCTCTGGGATCACTGAATATGGTCTAGATGGCCACTCATTCTCGTCCTTTGCCACCCATGTCTTTCCTGGCAAAATACCAGAACCAGTGGTCAGCCCTCTGTGAGGCTGGACGCCAGGAACCAACTCCTAGCTCCTCATCAGGTAACTGTGAAGCCCCACAAATCCTCACTCAGACCAGGAGCTCCTTTATACGGAGTACAGAGCTGGAAACCCTGGGATGTTTTGGGACTTTCCGGTTTCCAGTAGGGAGTCTGGACAGAGGCAGTCCGTGCTTCCAAGTCAGGAGAGCCCAGCGGTCAGCCTAGTAGTCGGATACAGATCTGTAAGGCACACTGCCAGCCATGGAGAGCCTTCGCAGTTCTGAAGTAACTCTTCAGCCATCTGATCTTGTGGGAACACTGGGCGTTGAGAACAAATAGAAGTCTTGATTTCAAAAGAGATCTACTCCTGCTCTCTGACCCATGTTTCCTCATTTTTCCTTGCACTCTGTAGTCCCCTTCTCTGCTAATTTGCTGATGTTTGTTTCACATGCACATTGTGAGGGATTTGGGCTGCATTCTTTCTGACCATATTAGAACCCGCATTTGCACTGCTAATTTAATGTGCCGAGGGCTACTTTTTACATGAAAACTTGTCTTGTGTCAACGTGCAAGGTCTTCAGCACACCATTCATCAGCTTGTAGATTCCCTCCTACAGTTGTGCAGTGGGACAACACCCAGAGTACTCCAGGAGTAACACAGACACAAGGTCCCCAGCAGCTGACCCCCCGACGCATGCCCAGGACCAGCAGCTGGTGCAAGCTCTCAGGCCAGCTGGGAAACAAAGTGGAGGTGTGGTCCTGGACCCACAAAGGATCGCGGAAAATAAAATTCTTTTCTTATTTGTGCCATGTCAGTTGATAATACCGATGCACCTACTTAGTCCTTGGCTAGGCCTCCACTTCAGTGCCAATGCAAATGTAAATAGACTTCTTTTAACAAGAGTTGAGCATTAAAAAAAAAGAAAATTAAACCACAGCAGCACACTACAACACTGTAATTATTCCTTTTCTTTAGGTAACTCTGAAAATGATAACTGGATACTCATACTAACTTACTCATCTACAAGAGACAAGTTATAGCAGTAGTAATAAAGCCAGCGTTACATGGGATAGAGCCCTACAGTAAAACATAACAACAAACTGTTCCTACTTCACGAACTACAAACACCCATCTAGGGCTTAGATACCAGAGGCACTCCCAGCAGTCCCCTGTATTACCACATGTGCTATTTACAGGAAAAAATATTTTTGTATGTGGTAAATTGTTTGAAAGTTGGCATGCCAGATTCCCATTAACACCAACAGGAAGCATTACGGCTCAATCTCGTTGTCGGGAGCCACCAGGAATCACTTCACTGCAGATGTCAAGCAGGCCAAGACGTTCAACGTGTTGAGTATGGCTCAGCTGGTAGCTTCGGGCTTCATCCAAAGTCAATGAAAAGATGCATTTATGGCACTGGGTTTGGCCAACGCTCTCCACTTACTGCATTTCATGCAGTTCTGTTCTTACTAAGGATGTTGCTGCCCTTCAGGATGCAGTCAGTCAGCAGGGCCATCGTTTTACAAACCGCAAGCTGGCTTTTGTACCTGAGACTAGGAACATGCTGGAATGCAGACATACACAGTGGGCATGGAGAAGAGGTACACAGGCAACTAATTCAAAGGAGGAGAAAGAGAAAGAAAGAGCAGCAAAGTTCTGTAAAGGTCAGCTTCTACTGCCACAGAAATTACTGTGCTTACAGCAATGAAACCTGTAATTATTCTAAAAGCCTAAAGCATATAGCTCATGTTCAGAAAAAAAACACCGCTGAGAATAAGGAAGCGGTATACTCAGCTACAAGTAACTTTATCAGCAGCAAATATACAATGGGATTAAAGATTTTAGCTTCCTGGAGTGGCTTAGACCAACAACACGGGCAAAATCTTGGCACAGAGAACTGCAAAGTCTACAGGGTTCAAGTGAACATAATCAGAGAACAGCTGCATTGTCTGTTTAGAACAACACAGGCCACCAGGAGCCAGGAGGCTGTTTAAAGGGCTTATACACAATGCAAGGAAAGTTACTAGAAGATGGAACAAAGATGTACATGGAAGGCAACTGGTAAATGTTTGGCTCAGATACTCAGAACCACGTGGATTTAAGAGAAATCCTAAGAGAGATGGGACAAGAGGAACATTTCTTTCTGTTCTTCCACAGCACACAGCAGTATTGAAAACTTTGCTTCTGTGATGTATCAAACTCTTTTTTTCCATGTCTTGGTTTTTCCTTCCTGATCTTACTTGCATTCTGATTATCCGGAGGAATGATTTATGTTTCAGATGTGAACTGTCAGTGCACACACCACAGCAAAAGAGGTAGAAGTACCAGACTCTCCTTTATGCGCCATTAATTTCTGTAGTTTAAAGATTCTCTCCTTCTAAAAAACAAAACAAATCAACCGCCACACTACCTTCCCGTTTTCATTTCAAGGGATAAGCATAGAAAAAAAAAAAATTCTCGAAGAACTACAGAACTCCAGGGTTTCTGACTTTTAGAAGAATTTTGCATAGATGAGTCTTGCTGGCAGAATGCACAGTCTTTCTCTTAATGTTTAAATAATTTGAAAATTTTTTGAAACAAAAAAGAAATTGCCTGATTTTTTTTTAAATTCTGTCCATATCAGCTTGGGTTTGTATCCATCATCTAACACTATCAGTTCTTCAGTCATTCCTAGAAGTTTCCACTACACAAATTAAATGGGACCTAAATATCAAAGAGTTAGAAACAATAAACAGAAATTTGCTGGAATAATCCCTCCAGACCTTCTTCAGAATGGAAGCATAAATGCAAAACATACCAGGCTTCAGGCTGCTGTTTTTACACAAATATTATTAAAATTGCCTTTTCCTCATCTGATTTCTGAGCAGCAGCAATTCTGCGTTAGCGATCTGACAGTCTCAACGTCACCACAGGGCAGTTTCAGATGGAAAGAAAGAGGCCTCAAACCCCTCCATGGAGACATAAGCCAAAAGCAGAAACACAGTCCTCGCATCTTAAATACCAGTCCCAAGCCAGCCCCATCACACAATGCGATTACATTTTAAGTAAATAACCAAACTACCCGCAGCCACCTACCACGATTCTTGAGCACAGGAGGAAAGCGCAAGTGGTTTGGGTTGCTTGGGGTTTTTTTGTACAGCACCTCTTCGCAAGCTGTAACCCTGTGAACACGCATGCTGAACTGCACACGCAGAGCGGCCCATCTATTTCACTGCTGTAACTCTAAGGTTAAGCAGGTGTCTCACCGGTTGCAAAATCAGGGTCTTAAATAGAAAATTAATCAGTGTAAGAAGTGGATTTATGCACAACACCTGTCTGCTGTTGCTGAGCTTATCTGTGTAGGGATTATCTGACAGAGTCAAGCAGTGGTGTAGCAGTAACACTCTACAACAGTTGTAACTGACCTTCCACAGCACAGCAGTGAAGTTAACCATTAATAATCATTACAGAAAGGGAGGTTCTTTGCTTAAGCAGGAAGGCGACACCAAACACCTACAAAGCACACATTTACACCTCCCTCCAGCAACAAAAACTTGTCAATAAGTGCGTGCTACATGCAATTAACAGCAAAGTGCAGATGAACAAGCTGAAGCGAGAGTAACTTTCCTAGGAAACTCTCTAAAAACACCAAGGTACAAAGAGATCACACTGAAAAAGCCCAAAAGCACAACTCATAATGGGATCTAATAGCTGAGGGATGTAATGTTCCTGTCCGCAAGGTGCAGTGAAAGAGGAAACTGCACGAGAGATCCCGAAACCACCCTGAAGTTTTGATCTCCTTCATTCCTCCACCAGAGCCCGGCACTGAACATCCAATTCACCCTCAACGACCAGCACACCACCACGTTGGGGGGGGGATGCGCCATATGGCTCGCTTTAACCGCGGAAATCGTACGCCGCGACAGGAACGGAACTGCTCCAGGTATACAGTCAATCACCAGGTTCAAGGGCTGGGCGGAACGGGGATCACACCGCACGCCACAGCTGCCCTGGGAGCAAGCAGGGCTTCGGAGAGGGGCGGCACAAAGTCAGGCTCCGGCCCCTGTTCTGCGCCTCTGAAATCGGCTGGGTCACCACAAGTTCTGGGAGTGCTTTAACCCGGACAACTCAACGTCTTATTAGAGTACTTTCAACGCAACTGCAATCTAATAACGGACTTTTTCATACTGTTTCCCTGCATACCACAGCAACTTTCAAGTTTTAAAAGAAACCTGTAAATCTACAGCAGCAGAGACCTGGAAACATTTTCGTTCTCGCCAGTGGCGTTAATCCCAGGGTTCACTGGCGAAAGGAACCAAGTCTTGGCAAATTCAACTCAGGCTACTGGTCACTTTATCCTGAAAGGGAGTACTGTATTTAGTTCATATGATTTGTTTCCTCTGTTGTTTTTCTGAGAAATGGAAAAACATTTTTGGTATCCAAGGCCAAAAAAAGTATTTTTGGTCCATCACTGATCACCAGCACCAAAATTCACTGAAAAAAAAAATCCTTGGCGTTCTGACGACCGCCCAGTTATTCCCCAACCACATGTAAAAATCTAGCCTGCCCACTCCAGCATTTCAGCGCAATTTTTATTGACCTACTAACCTGTAACTCTGGGAAGCCTGGAGCTAAGAATGCAATAATGGCTGGCAAACACAAGTCTCCAAACAGAGTGTAATAACCTTAAGTAAACTACTGCCAAGCACAAGTCCTGCAGATCAAACAGTTCCCACGAAGCCCGCTGCCATTAACCAGCAAAAGGTCCCGTGATGCCTCCACGGCCGTGCACAGAGCGCCGCGCTTCTGTTTGCTTACTCGGTGCTGTGTACAGCCAACCCCAGATGAAAATCGCTCGCCTATTTAACGTGACTTGTTAAAAACTTTGCTGGCTTGCTAATGATAAATGAGGGGTTGATCTGGAGAACTGATTTTAAGGGCTGCAAATATTTACAAGGGATGTTTATAAACCGCTTCAATTTGGGAGTCAATTCTGTATCGTTACAGAATCACAGAATGGTCGGGGTTGGAAGGGACCTCTGTGGGTCATCCAGACCAACCCCCCTGCCGAAGCAGGGTCACCCACAGCAGGCTGCACAGGACCGCGTCCAGGCGGGTCTCGAATATCTCCAGAGAAGGAGACTCCACAGCCTCCCTGGGCAGCCTGTGCCAGTTACGGGGAGGAAAAGAACTGCCAACGCGTAAAGTCAGCGACGATGGGGTATCCGTGCGGCTCTCCTGCCTGCCAGCAGCGCGGCGGGCCCGGCCGCGCCCCGGCTCCCTCACTCCGCTCCCTTCCGGCGACCTGTGCCCCGCGGAGGGGACAACCTCTAAACGAACGGGGAGAAAACCCGGCACCGCAGGCAGAGCTGGCGAGGAGGCTGCTGCCGGGGGGTGCCTCCCCCCGTCAGCCCCGTGAAGCCCGGGAAGGGGAGGAGACGGCGGCGGGGCGGGCAGGTGAGGGAGGGAGGGAGGAGGCGCGGCCGGCTCCTTACCTGCTCGGCGCCGGGGCATGAGCCCCTCCCGCAGCCCGGGCCGGCCGCCCCGCCGCTCGCCTCTCCCCGCTTTGTTCCGCCGCGGCGGCTTCTCCTGCCGCTCCCGCCGCGGGACCGCGCTCCTGAGGCGGCACTTTTCGGCGGGGAGGGGAGGGAGAGGGAAGGGAGCGCGGCCCCGCGGAGGGAGCGCGGCCGTCAGCTCCCAGCCCGTCTGCCGCGATCGCGATCGGTCGCAACTGAATGGCTCCGGCAAATCCGCGCCGGCAGCGGCCAGGCGGGAGGGGGGGGGCCGGGAGGGGGCGGCCATTGTCTGAGGCGGCGGGGACGGGGCTCGGCTTCCCGGGCTGGGGGCGGCAGGGCGGGAGCGGCCCGGGGGACGGGGGGTCCGGGCGTCGGCCGACGCCCGGCCCCCCCGTCCCCCGGGCCGCTCCCGCCCTGCCGCAAGAGCGGTCAGGCATGGGAACACGCTGCCCAGGGAGGTGGCAAAGGCTTAAATCCCCCACGTCCAGGGAAAGGCACAACACTTCTCCATTCTCCAGCCACCTGGGAGCTCAGCGACGTCCCGAGCCAAGCTTGCCCTCTCTGCGAGACCTTTAGTACAAGCTCGCTAGGTTTCCTCCATGATTTTGTCCAGGCTCCAGCACGCACGCTTTTAAAATCTACCATACCCTGTTGCAGGTGCTCTGAGCCTTGCTACCGTGAAAGTCTCCTCCTTTCATTAGTTTTTTCGATGGGCCACCTGTTAGCCTCATCCGATACCCTGTATTTCTGGCACTGAAAGAAGCAGCGGGCGATCTGGCCCTTCTCCACGCCACTCACGTTTTTAGCTGTCGTTCCCCTGCCTAAGTCACTGCTTTTTCAGACTCGCGAGTTCCCGTTTTTCCATGAAGGAAAGGCATCTCCTGCTTCCGATTACCCTGTGCTGCCCTCCTCTGAACTTCTCTGGTGCACCTTTTCCGAAGCAGGGGACCAGAACTGCAACTGCTACTGAAGATGCAGTAAAGTCACCAGCACAATTATGATCCCTTCCTAAGTGTGACACTGCAGATCTTAACATACCGTGCCAGTCGAGTCAGCAAATCTATCAGTCCAGAGATTACTGCGTAGAAAGTTTTTATTTAAAGACCACATCTATCCACAATTCTCCTTTCCCAAATCCCTAGTGAAATCATTAAATCATTAAATTATTTCACTAGATACGCTAAACAGGACTACAGGAATGAAAAAACCTATTGCCAATTCTTAAACTATTTTCAGGCCGAGGCTTACATCCGCTGAAATGAAGAGCAATGGAATTGGTCCCCTAGTGATTTAGAATTAAAAAGAACCAGTGTTTATCTACAATTTAAAGCTACAATTACAGCTTGAAAGTATTTTTTATGCATATGGAGCTGTACTGTTCCTGACAGCCGAGATACCGTTCTTCTGTGTCTCTTTAAGATTAATAGTATCTCAGTTTCATACACAGCAATAAGTACATGTTCCAAATCATTAATTATTTCTGGTCCCTAGGCTTGTGCAATTTTATCTAGCATAGACATTTATAAGACAATACGCTAATCTTCAAACAAAATTCATGACTTTGCTTACCACTGCTGTGGAGTGATACTGAAAACGCAATGCTCATACTTCAAAACATTTTAAGTAGATGATAGCATTAGCTCGATACATTAATGGTAGCCACAGTTTTAAATATAGAAACCTAACAGCTGGCACTGACAAATGCAGTAATTGCTCAGTACAGGAATCTTGCATTTTCTGAGAGACATCAAGCTGCTGTTGAAGGGACAGATGCCTCTTAAACTGACTTCTGATTGCCGAGTGGCACAGTGTACACGCGGAGGTGACGCACCTCTGCCCGCTGAGGCACTCTGCAGCTCTGTCGAGTGGGAGAGACTGAGGGAAGAACAGGGACATTGACAAGTCGGAAGTGACCGATTGGCGCAGTCATCAATGACAGTGTCATTTTCCAGAGCAATCTTTTCATACCTAAAGATCTTAGGTGTGGGGGGGGAACCTCCAGAAATGTACAGTTATTAACTCACTTCTTGTCCTTTTTTAATCATGATTTATTTACGTAGGACTGAACGTGTGTATAGGTGATGTAATACTAGATTTTTCAGACATTCTCCTAAAGGTTACTAGCACCGAACACTAGCGGCGTTCCAAAACTCTATTAAACACGAGTAGCATAGAAATCGCGTGTATTGATGGCGTTTATAGAAACAGTTGCTCTTTCAGCCTGACACAGGACACGGTGCAGTGAGACCTGGGGCAGCACTGCCCTTCTGGGGACTTCAAATATTGGGACGATGGCCTGTGCATCTGGGAAGACTGCCAGAAGGGCTGTTACACGTGGAGCCGTGCGATAGCAGCTGATGGGGACACCCACTGAGCACCCTGTGCTGGCAGAAGAAACCACTTCATGGATCAGCCGCTCGAGGAGAGGTTCCGGAACAAACTGGTCCCTAATAACCGTGTTAGTATTTCCCAGTGAGACTGGTAAGAGGGACTACAGGAAGACTGGCGGTCTGGCTGCTGCCTTGTGCTCACATCTGTTACCGTCAGCTCCTGCTGCTGATGGTTACGTTCAGCCTAAAAAGGATTCTGTAAAAGTTTTCTCTTGATCTCAGTGGAAATTTAGAATTTAGATCTTGCATGGGAGTTCTGCGTATCTGTTGAATCAGCTGAAGAAAGGGTCAAGTGCTGCCATTTGCATATTTCCACATTGCACAACAGAAGTAAAAGGAAATCCTGACGTTCCTGCCACTGGCAGAAGGACCGCATTTGGCCAGTTTTTCAAGCATTTATAACAGCGTTGTTAGAGAAAAGGAGAAGAGGGATTGAGAGTGCTAACAGCTTCAATCCCCTGTTTCTGGAGCGATCTCTCCCAGGGCTCTGCAGGAAGACAGGTACTTCCTTTGCATTTGGTCTCTGTTCCCTAACCGGGAAGAGTGGAAGACCATAAACATACAGGAAGCCTTACAGGAACCACGCCGTACTTACTTGGTTCTCTCAAAAGGGCTTACAGGGCTCTCAGCTTGCCCGGTAGAGGACTAAGAATCTGCTGAATGAAAAACGATACTGGATTTATGACAGCATTATCAGGAACTGAACTGGGAAGAGTTTGAGAGGTGGCATCAAACCAGCGTCCAGCCTCCTCAGGTACTGGGCAGTACAAGCATCTGCCCGTTCTGGCACACGTGGAAGCAGGCAGGCCTATCCCTCTGCCGTCTTTAAAGGTGCGACATAAATTACAGCAAACTAAATACCCTCCAAAAGCTGGTATCTCCTTACTGCTAAGCACTTGCTGGAGATTAATCTAGGTTTTCTACTTTTTGCTTATTTAAGTTTCACTTTCTAGACTCTGCTTGGCTAGTCAGGTGGAAATAAAACTAAGAGGTCTGTATTTTGCAAGCTTTTATTAACTTTTTAAAATCTCAGGAGAATATCTACATAAGCAAGAGTTTGCAAATTCTGAGCTGTGCTGATTTAAGTAGGAAAAAAGTAAGCTCAGGACTTTAATATCTGATGAATGCTGCCTTGTATTTGAAACTTCGTCCCTGGTGGAACCCATTACAATAATGTTTATACAGGTTTATGCTATAAATGCATGATATTTTCTCTACAGTAGAGTATGTTGGAGTTTACTCCCAATTAAAAAAAAAAATGTTCGAATGGGCTACATCCCAGCATATGGGTTGCTCTAGACATTATTATGCCCTTTTATTAACAAATAAAGCAATGGAAGATATAATTTGTTAACATAAAAAGGGCTTCATACAGCAGGCAGAGTTGATAGGAAGTGTGCCCTGGATCTCCTGCAATGTGTGTAAACGGGAAGCCAGCCAAATCCTACAGAACCAAAGGATAAATATCTGAAGGGTGGGTGTCAGGAGGATGGGGCCAAGCTCTTTTCAGTGGTGCCCAGTGACAGGACAAGGGGTAATGGGCACAAACTGAGGCACAGGAAGTTCCGTCTGAACATGAGGAAGAACTTCTTCCCTCTGAGGGTGACGGAGCCCTGGAACAGGCTGCCCAGGGAGGATAAGGCTGGCTACAGATCTAAATTCCACTTCTGCAGAACTACACTCCAGTGCAGCTGGGTCTTCAGCTGCCAAGCGCACACAGGGCCTGGAGAGTGGTGCTGACTGCCACGGCAGAAAGCGGGAAGATGACAGTGATGGATCAGTACGTGCTTACCATAAAATAGCAAGAAGAGGCAATGTCACAGCAATAGTTCAGCTGCACAGGTGTCCTGCTTCCAACTCCAGTGGTATTTATTCTGCAACAGGCCCAGCCAGGTGGCACAGGTATCTACATCCGTGGTTTGCTCTATATTAAAAACCCTCGCACCGGCACAGCAACACCGATATACTTTAAAACAAACTGCCTCAAGACACACGGGTAGAGGCCTTCTTTCCTTCTCCCCTTGCCAATACACGTCCCCTGACAGAGGAGATCCTTTACATGGACTTTTATACTGTGGACTGACAAGGGCCAAGGATGAGACCGCAAGGGGACACTTCCAAAGAGAGGTCTCCCCTTCCACGCCTCGTCACGCTATGAGCCATAGACAGAAGAAAATGCTCTCCCCTCACGGAGCACGGAAGGAGATCATCACTGAGCCTGCTTTAAGCTGTAAAACCTTTTAAAGAGACAAGCAGTGACGTGGGAACTTCATCCCCCAGATCCGAGTGAACAGGCTGACGACACACAGTGCTGTGACGTGAGAAATGCAGCCTTATTATTGATACACTGAACTGGAACACAGTGAAACTCTGGCTTAGACACAGATCTCTTGTATGAGCTCCATTACTTAGTATATGCGTGACTTTATTTTTATCTGTAAAAAAGGAATTATGTTATTTCTTGTTTCATCCTTGGGGCTGAAAACCATTTCTTACTTTGAGTGGAACAATGAGGCCCTGTTCTCACTTGGGGTCTTAAAGTCTTGCTCTAATGTAATTTAGAATAAATGGAAATAGTTGAGCATTACAGAATGAAATGGAAATGCTAAACTTGATTATTAAACTTTCACGAGTGAAACTGATTTACAGGGAAAAGTGCTAACCCGACTTGCGTGACTTCGTATGCATTTTCTCACCGGCCTCTTCTACATCTGCCATCAGCGCTGCCCTGTTTGTGGACTTTATTAGTGACACAGATCAGTGATGTACCATTCCTCTAAAAATAACAAATTCATAAATCCTCCTTTTCTCCTTCCTTAAACCCACCCCCCCATCCAAAACCCTGTCTCGCAGCCTGGGTCTCTGCACTACTCCTTTCTATAATACGTTTTGGCATTCTGTTTTTGTAAGAGCCCAAAATCTCGTTTGTTGCCTTGATGTAAATCCATGGGTTTTCCTCTGCCAAATAGGAGAGAGGCTCTCTGTACAGATATGGTTGTTGAGTCTTCGAGAAGACTTCAGGGCAATGTCGCTGCTGCTCATAGAATTATTCTTTGCTCTGTGAATAATTCCAATAAAATAATTGGAGTTATCTGAGGAGTGAAATACAATTCAACATGAATAAGCGTGGCTGTGCCTAGACATTAGTGGAAGACTAAATTCAACACCAAATGATAATAAGAGGCTACAGAGAAGTTTCCATTTGCAAATGGTTGATTTTTTAAAAAAAGACTAAATAATGTCTGAGCAACAACAACAGATAATTGTGTATTCATTTCTTTTAGATCGTTACGTTGATCTGTTACCTGGTTTCATATCTGAAAACTGGAGTACAGTTTCAGAGGAGCAGGCGCTCTGATGCTTCCCCGCGGGCTGGTCCATTTGGGTCGGCCGCGTTCCCCCACGGAGCGACGCAGCGGCTGTGCCCGGCTCTGCGGTGTGCCCGCTGCCTGCTGCAGAACCTGCCTGCGCCTGGGAGGCCCCGACAGAAAACCTGCCGTACGCGCTTCCCTTCAGATGAAATCAGCTCAAAGTGTATTTTTTTTGTAACCCTAAATAGCCACTAAAGTAATATGTGTATCTGCACACACAAAAGAGTTTATTCTTATAAAAGAATCTAAAACAAACGGAGAACCATGCCAAGATTATACATTTCATTTCCCAGCATACAAATGAGGATCTAATTTACTCTCGGCTGTTCATGCATTTTGCTTTTAACAAACATCCATATGTCAAATAGATCTTCCATATACCTCCCTGCTGGAGTTTTTTCCCTTTCAACTTGGTAGGGAACATTTGTGATCCTTATTTTCCCGAATATATCTGAAGTATATATTTTGCTCAAGGCCTTCTGTTTTTTAATTTAAGAGAAACAAATCAATTCATAGCTCTGGCAGTCTCGCTATTAAGACAAGCATACATCTGTGCAAAAATACCCCAATCTGCAATTAATTGCAGAACGTTATTAACATTTTTAAATTTAACATTGGTTAATTTATTTAATTTTATAAACACGACCATATGAAGTTACTTTTTAAAGAACACTTTTCCATCTTTTGTCTGCAGTTTTAAAGTCTGGGTAGTTCAGCACAAACACGGAGATATTTGCTTGTATCCAAATTATTTTGTATTCAGGTGGTTCCAAATCCTTTATGTAATGACTTCAATAACTGAGGCTTGACACTTCACTCCTGACTCATGCAGCACTGATGGGCAGTGTTAATGGGAGTTTTTTTCAATAAAAGGAAACAGGCTGAGAGTCATATTCTTTAAAATTAGTACTTGTTATGAATGTATAATGCCAAAATCATCCAAGGTCATATTTCTTATATACCACAGCTCATCAATTTGAGCTTAACTTTAAATCAATTTAGAAAACACTCCACAAAAATATGCTCAATCAGCATTAAAATGACTCACTGTTGAAGGAGATTTACTTATTGATCAGGTAAAGAGTTGCACATAAAATGACTGTCAATCAACTTGAATCAGTTGAGGTCAGTTATTTTAGATCACTAATTAATGGATCTGATAAATTTTTAATAGCCGTAAACTTCTATAAGATGCCTATTTTACTTTTTATTTGTTTAAAAGACAGTGATCAGTCTTGAACATCAAGATAAAATATACTCAAAATGCAGTTCTTTACTGCAACTGCAACAAGTGTTCTAGTGGGTATCCAGTCTTTTTCCTCGGTCACAAATTTAATATTTATAGCAGACTTATGTAGTCAATAAAGTTCATTTATAATCTTTAACCTATTCTTTCTTAACTTTTCTGTGATCCTATCAAAAATATGATTTATAAGGCAAACAGTAAAACACTTGCTTTTCTATATACTCATTATTCACATTACTGTCATCCAGTTCAGTCTTGAAAAAGTATCTTTAACAACTGTGGTGTGAGATGGGCATTGTACCGGGGAGTCAAAGGAAGCAAGGGGTTTTCATTCACAGATAATACAATGGCGGTGCTTTTTGTGGCCTGTAACTACATCTGCACTGCTCACTGAACCATCCAAATTTACACTCAGCTAAAGAAAAGCACATTTGGCCAAAAATCAGATACATTTTTAATTGGCATCCTAATGCGCATATTCAAATAGTAATCCTTGGTAGAAATGCGTATCTGAAGCTGTATTGTCAACTGTTAGACAACTTGGTATCTTTATATGTTTTTAATCTACATTTTTGTGTGATCTTTTTCACACATTAAGTCACATATCAGAAGGCCCAGCTTTAGAGAGACATGTATGATGTTAGAATGTTAGCTGGAAACATCTGACTACCTGTGGGACTGAATGACTCTTAATTGCCAAACTCAACTCTGATCTGCCTCAGCCAGCCTCACCTCCAAACACTAAGGAAACTGAAAGGAATACATAAATGTTTGCATGGATTTCACAAATTCACCATACATATCCACAGCTATATCCAGCAGTGTTGTAGAGATGTAGAAAAAACCCAAGAAACCACCACCACTTCAAAAAAACCCAGCAAAACAAAACACTGAAAAAGAGATCAGAGGCAGGTGTTGGTGGCTAACAGCACAAAAAGCTTTTTGCCTGGCTTTATCCACTGGCAAGACGATGTGGCAAGACAGGTGGACAGAAAGTCAAGAAGCAAAGAAGAAGGGAGCCTCATGCTCTTAAAAACCACACCGAATCAAACCAAACCAAGCCAAACCAAACTAATCTCTGCCTGCTGATCGTGGGCTACAACAACAACTTTGCAAGATAATTCATTCCAAACACAGTCTACAACTCACAATAGTATAGACCAGAGGAACCTTTTCATAACAGAAACTTCCAGAAAGGGTTAAAATGGGGTTTCAGCCCCAAGACCTGTCTGCTTTCACCTTAATTCTCCAGGGCCAAATTACTGAGCTCCTGACAAGTAAAAGACACTTGAGCAGAGCATGACCTTATCTAGCTGGGGTAGCATTTGGGTTTTTTCACAGCCTTCATTACTGTAATATCATACATAGTGTTTTTCATTTGTTTGCCATGCAACTTATTCCCCTAAGATTAGTCCTTTTCTAGTCAAGCAGTTTAAAGCTAATCACAGTTGTTATTTTAATCTGTGCTCACCATTAAGAATTCTTGCAGAGCTATTTTGTTTGTTAGCAATTATGGTCTCCCAATGGAAGTTTATGATTACAGCAAAAGCAACCTGTTTAATACTTGGCACCTCTTTAGTATACAAGCAGTAAACCCAGGAGCATAGAAGCACGTTAATGCTGCTGATGAAAGTATAGCAAATCTATTTAACAAACTCTGTTTTTAAAACACAGCGCTGGAGAAATGCCATACTGTCCTCATGCACATTTGTGGTCCTCCTACTCTGTTTTTCATTACTGTAATACGGTAATAAGGTGATGTTGATCCTACGTTAATTTTATGATTGTCGTCATTGCCTGACAAATTTGGTGGCCTTCTACGATGGGGTTACAGTGTTGGATAAGGGAAGAGCAACTGACGTCATCTACGTGGACTTGTGCAAAGCATTTGACACTGTCCCACATGACATCCTTGTCTCTAAACTGGAGAGACATGGATTGAATGGATGAAGCACTCGGTGGATAAGGAACTGGCTGGATGGTCACACTCAAAAGAGTTGTGGTCAACGGCTTGATGTCCAAGTGGAGACCAGTGAGGAGTGGCGTTCCTCACAGGCCAGTACTGGGACTCGCACTGTTTAACAAGGACAGGACATGGACCTGTTCATCCAGGGCCAAAGGAGGCCACAAAAATGATCAGAGGAATGGAACACCTCTGCTGTGAGGAAAGGCTGAGAGAGTTGGGGTTCTTCAGCCTGCAGAAGAGAAGGCTCCAGAAAGAGCTTATCACAGCCTTCCAGTACCTGAAGGGGCCCACAACAAAGCTGGAGAGGGACTTTTTACAAGGGCATGTAGGGATAGGACAAGGGGTAATGGCTTTAAGCCGAAAGAGGGTAGGTTTAGATTAGACAGAAGAACAAAATTCTTTAATCTGAGGGTGATGAGGCCCTGGCACAGGTTGCCCAGAGAAGCCGTGGCTGCCTGCTCCCTGGCAGGGTTCAAGGCCAGGTTGGACGGGGCTTTGAGCAACCTGGTCTGGTGGAAGGTGTCCCTGCCCATGGCAGGGGGGGTTGGAACTGGGTGAACTTTAAGGTTCCTTCCAACCCAAACCATTCTGTGATTCTGTGACTCTGTGTCTGAAATGCAGGATGTCCTCACGCTTTCACCAAGACAGGCTAAAGGTTTGGTCCTGGTTCCTGTAGGACTAATAATAAAATTCCCTTGAAAGCTCTTAAGAACAGGGTCTGTCCCTTGCATATTTAGGCAAGCATCCTATGCTGAAATACGAATTCTTTCTTCTGTTAAGGGAACCAGTAATTGCTGTCACTGATCTACGTGTCAAGACTTAAAAATTATGATCTACTATCAAGGTCAATTAGCAAAGACTGCAGGAGCAAATTTCTGCTTTTCACGTTGATTGTCTATGTGATTGTGCCATAAAAATTATGCATAGCAATACACATTAGCTGAATTAGGTAGAACATTAAATGACTATGTGAGAAACAACACTGCAGGAGGATCCCCCACCCCTGGCTCAATTCTGTCCTATTTAAAGTTATTTCCAGCCAGGGTAGGTCAGACAAACCTAAAATAATCCAGCATTCTGGTTTAAGCTGATACACTGGGATGCACAATCACTATTGTGCATCATCTCCAGTGATAAATGGTGATTTACATCAACAGGGGTCAAATTTGTCTCACATTGGATACATTTCACTGAATTTGAGAAATAGGGAACCACTGATAAGTCAAAAATGCTATAATTTTCATCATTCTTCACGTGAAAATAATTATCATAAAACATTTAGGATAAGAAAAGCCATGTTACAAAAGTCTGCATCTCCAGATACTAGTGAGGTGCCTGAAGTCGTCACTGCAAAGGTTTTAAAGGACAGGACATGTGAAGCTGGGCCAGAGGTCTGCTTTAGCAGAAAGCTATAAAACGTGACCTAACCATAGCCAGTTCTCCTGGGACAGCAATTACAGCAATAAATGTTCCACAGCAGATGCTAATGCCATGTATAAACAGTCGTCCTCTAAAATAAAAGAAATTTTTGCCCCCACATGTCTTTTAGGGTCCCATTGTACGTGTGGAAATGTAAAGGAAATGTAAAATTGATATGCGCACCATGCCATCAGCTTTAGTCTCCTCTGTCTTAGCCTGGCCGCCATAAATCTGCCCCGGCTGTAAGTAACGCTGAAGGAGCTAAATGGTCAGAATTTGTGTCTGTCTTTTTTATGAGCTCGCCTAAGTAAAGTAGGGGTTATCGGTCAATGTCAGGTTCAGCGCCCAGTGACCCACTGGGTTAAAATCATGGCAGTCACAAATCAAGAGCATAATGAAGTCTGAGAAGAGGGCTATGCTGATTTATTAGGACATCTGTCTGGCTACAGACAGCCTAGTACTGCCCCTGCGTAGCGTGAGCCATTAGCATAATCCTCGCCATCAAACGTTTTGGAGATTTAAAAGACAGAAATAAAGTGTTCAAAGAAGACTGGCAAAACCAAAAGGGTTTATCTTGTAGTGCTTATTGTAAGTCTTAGCTTTTTATGCCAATACCCCATAAAAATACTATTAAAAATAAATTAATATTAAAACTAAATTACTGTCTTCATTTTTCCAAAAACACTGGATTTTCAGAATACATCTTAATGTCTGATCGTAATAAAATAAAGTCATTACCCCTGCTACTTTTCAAACACTTTTTCATCTTTTAATTTTTTATTATTCATTTATATTTAACCACAGTAGTTTCATCCACATACAATGTTATCACTTTCTTTCTTACAAAAATAATCTCCTGAATTCTGTAATCTTAAATGTAAACTTCAACTTTTGGTGTCAATTATTCTGGCTACTTTTAAAGGAAAGCTGGAATTATACACAAACTTTCTGAGTTTTGCCTATACAAAAGAGCAAGTCCATATCATAAAAGCTGCATGCTGTAAATGCTGTAATACTACTTTATATCCTCTAGGCCAGGAAGTTTGTGAGATGCGTACCAACTGTCATCTGCAAAGCTACTTTTTTTGTACATGAGAGGCACTGAATTGAAAAATCAGACAGATCATTATTTCTTCCTTGATCCAGCCAACCGTATCCTGGGCTGCATCCCCAGCAGTGTGGCCAGCAGGTCGAGGGAGGGGATTCTGCCCCTTTACACCGCTCTCGTGAGACCCCACCTGGAGTCCTGTGTCCAGCTCTGGAGCCCTCAGCACAGGACAGACATGGACCTGTTGGAGCGGCGCCAGAGGAGGCCACAAAAACGATCAGAGGGCTGGAACACCTCTGCTGTGAGGAAAGGCTGAGAGAGCTGGGGTTGTTCAGCCTGGAGAAGGGAAGGCCGCGGGGAGATCTTGCAGCAGCCTTCCAGTACCTGAAGGGGCCTACCACAAAGCTGGAGAGGGACTTTTTACAAGGGCATGTGGGGACAGGACGAGGGGGAATGGCTTTAAACTGAAAGAGGGTGGATTTAGATGAGATATAAGAAAGAAATTCTTCACTCTGAGGGTGGTGAGGCCCTGGCCCAGGTTGCCCAGAGAAGCTGTGGCTGCCCCCTCCCTGGCAGGGTTCAAGGCCAGGTTGGATGGGGCTTTGAGCAACCTGGTCTGGTGGAAGATGTCCCTGCCCGTGGCAGGGGGGTTGGAACTGGGTGATCTTTAAGGTTCCTTCCAACCCAAACCATTCTGTGGTTCTATGATTCTATGATCAGAACTAATGTGAAATAGGTTTTAATTTATGAAGATTAAATTAGTTTCTGAAGATTACTTTATATTTGACTGTGTATTACTAAAGATTGTCAGTGCTCATATGCCTTCAGAAAAAAAAGTTAAATATTGCATTAAAAAAATTTATGGCTGTGAATGTTGAACGAGTTTCATCACTGGTATTATTCCATTTCCTCTGTATTAAAAGTTATTCCAGACAGGAATTTAGCTGGTAAGTATAAAAATATGAGATAGTGAGTAGTTAATAAATAGACACCTAATACTTAGGACAATACAAAGTAAAAGCAAATACCGCAAAGTGCTGTCACGCAGATCTTTTTAGACCAGCTGTGATAATAACAATTCTATACAAATGGAAAGTCTGGAAGAATTAATTTAAAAATGATCAAGAGATAATTAACTCATTAAGGGTGTGAGAGGCTTCTGAAGATTAGGTCATTTCTTGGCTATCTTTACCATTTCATATCAGAACAGCCCGGAGACAACAGCTAGAGAATAGTACTGCTGAAATACAATAAAGAATCTATAGATTAAGATGGTTTTGCCATCACGTCACTGTTCTGAATGACGCCTGATACATTTTGGAAAGATGCACGCAATGCACAACCTTTTGTCCGAGCTAATGAAGGCATCAACGGCAACACAGCAGGAAAGCCACTGAAGTACGGTACGTAATAAAATCGCTGTTGTAACGAGGAAACTGTGTGTGGAATGAGGTGAGCACCCTTCTGCGAAAGCAGGCAACCTCCCCCTGTGAGCACACGACATTTCCTAGACCAGAAGAAGGCACGGAGGTTTGCAAGGTCCTGCAGCCATCTCACCAGAGGCACGCAGAGTTCAGGGAGCTCTTCCGAAGTGCTCGTGCACTCAGCACATTTGCTGTACGGCAGCGTAGAAACACCCACCAGCTGCACTCTAACAAGTGGAAATCACAGCTTTGCTGAAAGCAGAGTTAAGTCTGGGCAGTCTGCACTGAGCAACATGAACATAGAAGAAATAGAAACTCTGGACTATCAAGAGTATTGCACGATGTTAAAACCATGATTATTTCATTTTCAAAACTCTCAGTTTCTCATGCTGCTATGCTGGGGATTTTGGCTATAGTTTGTGTGCCACTCAGTGAAAACTTTTACACTCAAGAATGTGAGACCATCCCTTACATTCAGTCCAATTAGAAGAACCTGAAGTAGGGTTAGCACCCACTGCTTAGAAAATCGAACATGAGGAAACCCATGCATGCGTGTAACTGCCCTGATTCGCAAAGGCAAGATTCAGCTCGTGTGTGATGCCCTACTTCTTTCACTTAGATAACATTTGCTAGTCCACAAAGAATTAGAAAGTGGAGAAACTGAACACCAAATCATTTATTTGTACTCCAGAATGAAAACTATGGAGTGCAGTATTTTCCAAAACAGCAACATAAATAAATATGTATGTGCATAGTACTTGCCTCCATAAATTCCAGCGTTGTTCTTCCAGCTGAGTCACTAAATGTTCTATGTATTTGTTTGAGTCCATATATTCCTGAATGAAAAATTATCAAAAGGTTAGTTTTTCAGTCTTCAAAGCATTTGTAAAATTTTGCGTAAAAGACAGAGTCAGTTGGTGGAGTCCACTTTCATTTTGCATGCAAGGTTATCCCATGTACAGAGAAGGCACAATGATGTAAAAATCCAGATTGATGCCAAAGTTGGATTTGTACCAAGTGAACAAAGCAGTAGCCCAATACACTTTTCAGAGATTATTTGAGGGGAAGACAAAATGCGGTGAGGATATGCAAGCAGCACAAATAAATTAGAGTACAAATAAATACATATGCGTATTCCAAGCCTAGAATTATCTTCCCTAGATCCAGACTGAAAAATAACTTCTCAACAGTGCAGTCACTGTTTTGGTGCAGATTTTGGTTACTTTAGATATAAATCAGAGTTAACTGAATATTTGACTCAAATAATTATTTCATGGATGGTGTGAAAAATAATATAGCATGTACCCTATTTGAAAATGACACTAACTCAGCTCCTCTATCATTTTCCAGCTCAACTTTTGCAGATGCTATAACTTGCAATATCAGCTATATGAAAGCTACTGTATTTGTGTCTAGACAGAATTTCTGACAAATAGTCATGATCAGATGAACAATTCAGATTTTTGGATTTTTTTCTTATTGAAGCCTATTCTTTAAACTCAGTGCAAAGCGACGATGTTTATTCTTAGCAGAGAAATACACCAGTAACAGAAATCTACCCCTTCATTTCCAGGAGGCAGGCAACTTCAATGTTATTTATACAAAATATTTCAGAATGAACCCACAGAATAACGTGATATAATATATTTCTATGACAGCGGTACCAACACAGCCACATTACTATTATTCTGAGCCTATCAGTAATAGTATAACTCTGTGAAAATATCCCACCAAAGCCAAAACATGTTTCAAACCTCATACTTCAGGAAGTAACAAGTATCGGAGTACTACATAGGAACGAATCCATCTTCGCTTTCTGGAGACAAAAGCTCCGCTTTTATAGCTCCACTGGTTTAGCTTTGGACCCATCAAAAAACCACTTTGTGGGGTTCTTGTTTGTATTACAAGTTGTTTCTTTACTATTATTATTTATTTTGTGTACAAATGTGGATTTTTGTTGCAAAGTAGTTGATTCTTCTGAGCCTTTTATCTTCATGACCAGGAATATCAGATAGCTACCACAGAGACAGTACATCATTATGTCTTCTCAAGGTGAAGGTAAATGTTAGCTGATTTTAATGATTATAGGTTATATATAAATGTAAATTTTTCTTTTTCAGGACTGGAATTGCTCTAAGTAATGCTGTGTTTCTGCCCACAGCAATTGTTTACTTGTTCTGATTGAGCAAGAGAGAGGCTGGTTCTCCAAAGGCTGTCGTGACAGGCAGAAACAGTCCCTGGCACCGATGGGAAGGAAGAGTCGGGCGCTGCTCCCGGGGAGCCGCTGCAAATGCATCTCGGCCGTATCCTGGTCAGACTGCCTTGCTTGAAAACCTCTGGGTGCTGTGAAACTTGCCATTAAACTCTGCGGTTGCCCCAAGCCTAAATTTTAACCTAACTGCTATAGATAGATGTTTTGTAGATGTTACTTTCAGAAAACATGAAATAATGTCAATCTTGAGAAATGCCATGAACTTCATTGGCATTAATGTAGCTTTTATACCAGTGCTGTTTAGCTTAGACGCTGGCTTCAGCATCGGCTCTTGCTCTCCCTGTTACTCGACTGGGTTGAATTTTACTTGTAGTACACCACGTCAATTAAGCCGCAAGCTGCTTCTACGCCAATACAAGTAAAGTCATTCTGTAATGTGCATATATTACAAGTTCAGAAAAATATACTGTACAAATGTAGAATGATGATTAGTTACCATGCCAAGTTCTTTAAAACAAGCTGTCTTTTTTTACTTAATATTTTTTACTACAATGAACCTGGTATAAATTAGTATTAATCTCTTTATATCTTTTTTATGTAATATTAAACAATATTCCTGATTTATTCATCAGTGTACTTTGCCCTACAGGCAAGGACAGGATCAGCAGTTTTATTCTGCATAATTCTACCATGATAATACAAAAACTCATTCTGAAGCAATTTTCTCAAAAATATTGTCTAGAAATAAGGACAATGGGGAGAAAGAAAGCAATGTGTTTATCCTGTATGACTGACGCCTTAATGTTAAGTTTTTCCTGTGGCAAATCAGAAATATTATTCCATTTCTCCTTGAAGACCTGCAGCTCAGGAGTACGTAATCAGTCAGTGAGCCAAAGTGATGTGAAGAAATCAACCATGATTTGACAGAAACATTGTGATTAGAAGTACCTCCTCTCTTCTGTGCTGCTACGGCACGTTGATGTGCCAGCCGTGCCCAAAGCAAGCCATCTGCTTCAGACAAGGTCCCTTGTTCCCAGCCCAGGTTTCTGCTCTTTTCTGTTTACCAGCTATCCCAGTAAGCCAAGTTCTGCAAACCTTGGATCAGAACCCAGTATTATCATTTTATCAATGTGAAGCAAATAGCAAACAGTCATTTGAGATTTAGATCAACTTTGTGATTTAGAATAACTTGGCACATTCAGTAAAAGCATAAAATGTGAGAAGAACCCCAAATTAATCACACTTGTTTATGGTTGGACTCAATGATCTGAAAGGTCTTTTCCAACCTAAATGATTCCATGATTCTGTGTTCACAAAGACTGTATATACAATTCAGTAAAGTACCGACATTTCTCAGTACCCAATAGATCACATCAAGAGGAGCAATACAAATATTTTGTAGCTTCCTTGGAGCTCTGTCATACGAATGCTTGCACCATGTAGGCTTTGAGTAGCACAGCTAACTGTCGAGTCTGAAAAATCACACAGAGCATCATTTTCTAATGCGACCGTACATCTTAAGGAGTTTGCATTATTGGAAGGAGAATCCACATGACCCACACATACGTAAGAAAAATACCTTTTGCTTACGAAAACAGAGACAAGATCCAATAACTGAGTAAGGATAAGAATCCTTTAGGTAGACACGACTGGTACTTACGCTAGATACTAGTAAGACAGATCAATCACAGGGGAGAAGGGCTGTGAAAGCAGAGTGGCCCCAGGGTTTCAGAAGTGGTGTACAGTTCTGCCTGCTCCCTCTTTCCTGCGAACGACTGCCGTGCAGCAAGGCTGGACGCTGGGCACCTGCAGAGCAGGGGGGGCTGAGGCTCTGTACGGCCAAGTGAACGTTTCTGAGATTAGGAAGTGTTTTGAATCTGAAGCTGGACACACCAAGTTAGTGCATTTTTATAAATCTGATGATGTTATATAGCAATTCTGGAATCACCATCCATGCCGTTACTCACAATGGTACCAGACCTTGGTCGCCCCAGCTGCGTCAGCCCCACTTTGAGGTTCACTCAGACCCCCACTCAAAGCGACTCCTCCCAACCTGCAGGATTACCGAGGAGTCCATGACTAAAAAAATTGTGATTTTTAAAAATCCTTTTGAGAATAATGGGTGAAACCTGTCCTCTTTCTTCTCAATTTGCTAGCTTCCAGCCAGGAGGATTTCACTCCTCCATCTGTCCTCCTAAGATGGAATATTACTGCACTATTTTAAGGAAAAAACCCTCTGTAATATGTTTAGATGCAGTAGAAAATCTTTCTAACAGCTGCGTAGATTCTGGCATCCAGGAGGAGTTGGGATGCAAATATCACATACCAGTTCACCTAATTTAGAGTGCACTGGAGAATTGCTTTACCGAAATTGTCACTGTTTTGAGCTGAGGCACAAGCCTACAAATATACCTAGGTATGGTTTCTGACAGAACTAAATATTTAGTTTTGAAATGCTTAGTTGTTTTGCTGCTTTTTTCTTTTTTCCCCTTTGTTATCTGGACGACTGTCATGAAAAAAAGGGGAAAAGAAAGGAAATGAAGTGTCTCCACTGAGGCCCCAGATCCACTGCTCGGTATTTTGGTTGGGTATGTGGGTATTTGTTCTGGCATATCCATGTTGTTGTGCTGGGCAGGGTATCAAAAATCATACAGCAGACAGAACATTTTCCCATCCATTGTTAGAGAGCAAACCCTTAGGGCAACCCTAGGCTTAGAGCACCGGAGTCCCTTGCTGGAAGCTGGAGGTGATAAATTTAAGCTAAAGAAATGGCACGGAGTCTCTTCCCCTCTTAAGGAACTTGCACAGCCGGGTATCAAAGAGAGTTTAATGAGCTTAACGGTATGTGAAAAGGATTAAGGATACAGTCGATGATCCAGCAAATCACTTGATTACGTACTTAATTCAATAGGGCTACTCAAGTGCTAGAAGTCAGGCATTGCTTTGGTGCTGTAGCTGGGCAGCGGTCCCTGGGAGGCGGATGGTGGTGGGACTGGCCCGTCCTGCCACAGCGATACCCCAGCTCTCCCGAACCCACAACCCGCAGCTGGGCGCGTGGGGACACGGCAGCTGGCCTGCCTGCCGCTGCGCTCCCCGGTCTCAGCAAGCTCCCGGCACAGGACCTGGTGTGCAGCTGAGATGCTGGAGTTGTGCAGAAGACAGCGAAATTGGGATAGAGCCTAGGCCAGCACTCCTCCCCCTGCAGACCGGCTTTGGAACAGGGCTGGGAGGTTAAAGTCATACTCAGCCCTGCAGAGCCCAAAGCATCCCTTTCTCCTTCTGGCACGTCCAACTCCGCTCCTGGTTCGGATGGGATGGACACTGAGCAGAGAGCCCAAACGCACCCCTTGACTCTGTCAGTTTGGCTGTTTGAAACCAGACGGGAAAACATCCGCGTGGAGCCGGGCTCTTGTGCTTCGCAGAGGAGGACATTTGTCGCTGGGGACTGGAGGAAAACACCAGATGAACAGCCTGGTAACTGTACAGACAGGCTTCCATGAGTACCAGAGCTGTCCGGCCCTGGAGACAGGGAACTACACAGAGAGCCCATAATCATCTGGTACGATGCGGGAAGTCGTATTTTCACAGGGAAAGGTTGACAGAAATCAAACACCAACAAAGCCGTCTGCAGCCGAACAGCAGACTGCCGCAATTAGGCAATGATGTTAGCAAAGCAAAGAGTGGATGGGATTGACCTGCGAGGGGAGGATCCAGGCTGCTACACGAAGTGCAGAGACACAAGTCATTTTTGGCGGATCTTGGAAGAGTGCCCTGGGGTAAAGCTTTAGAACTAGGGAGAGTGCCTTCAGAGGATATTAGAACTTCTGTAAAATATTTATTTTTGTTATCATCCTGCTGCATAAACCTTTGATAGAAAATAGGCTTTCTTCCAGCAGCCCAAGAGGACATACATATATATATGTATTCTTGTCTGGACTATGTTTTTGGCGTGTCTGAAAGCATTATAATTGAGGATTTGAGTGAGCTGTCTGCTACACATTACGCGGCCGCACACTAAAAATAAATCAGGTATGAAAAAAGATAAAACCTCTTTGCATTAGATATTATTGTCACTCCCCTCAATAGCACACCTGGCTAGACTGCTCACCTTTCGTGCTAAATAGCAATAAAAGCTAAACTGGGCAGCTTAAGAAAAGGTCTTTTAAAACTGCCATTATTTCTGATTAATTCTTTTCCTATGTGATTTCAACATGTTATTTTAATTGTCAGTTTTATTAACAACTGGCATGAGAGTGCACATTTAGAGCCTCTGCAATGGAGCAGAAGGCTGGCAAGAGCCCTTGTGCACATACTGTGGAATTACACCATTATGGTAAAACCAGTAATGATTATTTTAATAAATATGTTGAGCAAATTTCTTAATTGTTCAAAATCACTTCAGCCCCAGTGAACAGCTCATATTACATCTCAGCTGTAGTGATTAAAACTGATTCACTGACTCATCTGAAGCCAGTTGTTTTTGTAAAATATCAGCTGGGTTTTCATCCTGCTGCTGCTTGGCTTCCGCTTCGCACCCTGTCAAATGGCACTATCCACAGGGGACAGCAGAGTTGAATAAAGCCTGAAACAGCACATGCTCGTTAGCTAACGGGCAGATTCTGCACCCTGTGTGCTCTGAATACAGGGGTGCAGAGGTGGTTCGCAGAGGAACGGTATCCAGATTTGCAGCTGGCATAGAGAGCTCCACTGCATCTGAATTTCTGCCAGTTTGTGCCCAAAGAGGTACAAGCTCTGGGGTAACGATGTGTGTACTCTGCTACTCAGTGACACCTGATGTTCATGTTCTTCCCGGCTGTAGTTTTACATTATCTTCAACCAGCTTATAAAACCTTCTGTTTTCCAGTAAGACATTTTCTATAAGCAAATCTCATGGCTCAGGCAGGCATGTGCAGGAGAGATGTACGAACTGGTATTTTGTGAGGGCTCTTCCCCAGCTGAGTAGACCATAGCTGGGAAGTGAAGAACAGATTTGGTGAAAACCACTGCCACCATTCAGATTTCTAGATGCTTGGCTGGTTGGAGTTGCTCACCCTTTAAGGGTTACAGTGGTTTTACATGTCAGTTATACAACCTACATGGGCCTTGACATGAAGGATAAATCATAGCAGGTAGCAGGACAGCAACAATGCTGGAATTAAATTTTGGAGGAGAAAAATCTAAAAAGTTGACCTAATTGAGGTTAATTACATTAAAGTAGATTTGCAGTAAATTAGTGAGTAAATTTCCTTCATCCCCAGCACCATCTTGGTGGGGATGAAGGAAAGAATCCCAGAGCTTCCCAGATGCTACCTCGTGATGCTGAGTGAAACTAAAAAGACAAAAATTCAGCTTTCCACAGGGAAGCCTGATGACAGATTCCAACAGAAAAATAGCAGAGCATTTTTCAGCTGGACTGAATCAGTATGGCTCTGTTGAATTCTGCCTTTTTTGTATACAAGTGAATGCTGTAATCTCATAGAATGCTGCAAAATTCATAGTAATACAATATTGTATCTCCCTTGTAAGACTTTTCCTTCTAAGGAATGCCTGCTGTCTTCTAGCAAGAACACACAGCTTCAGTTCAAAGGCACATAATTTCTCAGTGTCCTGATTCCTCACCAAAACCAGATGACAAAGCAGAGGCCACAGCCGTCGTTGCAGCATCACTTAGAGGCTGCATGTCTATAACCCAAGCCATTAGGATCAAGGCAAAGGTCATGGAGAAGCCCCAGCAGATGCCCATGTTTTCCATGGCCTAGAAAATCTCCGGCAGTGGTAAAAGCAACGTACTGGATCTCATGTCAATTTAATACTTCAGCCCCTCACTTTCAAAGCAGGTAATGGTTTAAGCAACAGCTGGATAAAAGGACAAAATATCCATTTATAAAACAGTGCAACAGCTGTCCTCTTTCAGGGCAATGAAGCAGAGCCCAAGATAAAGTAGGTGAGCACTAGGATAAATTCCAAAGATCACATAGATAGATGAAAATAATATTTTACAGAAAATGGGCCCTTGGACAGACAATTTCAGACTGGGATCCATTAAAAAAATATGTGCTTATTTGACAGACTGGAATATTTTTCAAAATTAGATTGGATATAAAGTAAGATAGAGGGGAGTAAAGTCAGAAACCGAGAAGATGGATAAAATACAAGAGGAAAGGGTAACTAAAACCAGAGAGAAGTAGAGCAGGAGCGAGTAAGTGCAGTGAACACATCTAGAAAATGACAGATGTTTTTTTGTACAAACACATTTTACTCACAAAATCTAGCCTTCCTTGGGCCCAAAAGTCTCTCTGCAAATAATCGGCTACGGAATTTTTGTCATTTCTGCTAAACACTGAGCAAATTACTCTGTTTGGCTGTGTAAGTAAAGGACACTGAACATTTTGTCCACCAGGCAAACTTGCGCTATTTTAACTAATTTTCTTTCCCTGAAAGAAATATAAATCAGTAAAAGCAAATACAAAGCATTAACTGGAATTTACTAGAATTATCTTGAAATAGAAAAGGATGACATCATACCAGGAAAGTCTGAATTTATTAGACATCCTCTAAATCATGGAGCTTTTAAAACCAGTTAACAGCTTCATCAAACAATACATCTGAGGTCCACACTGCTACTGCAGGAAGAAAACCCAGGACCATGCAGAAGCATGTCCTACAGCATCAACATGGATGGGCTGTGGATGCCCTTCACCTGTATTTGGGGTCAAATCAGGAGGTCCTTGTGGTAATCAGTCTGCGAAGAGGCCGAGCGCCCGTGGATACCCACCTACCCTGCACGTAGCTCCCTGCGAGTGAGGTTCGAGCAGGCTGGTTAGGGCCTGATCCTGAGCGGCAGGCAGGGAGCAGGAACAGCAGCCCATGCAGGCAATGGTGCAGATTATGGGCTGCGCTCACCCACCCTCGTCCCAGAGCAAGCAAAAGCACCAAGAACTCTTTGGGCTTCCTAACTACCAAAAAAATCAATAAGGCCATTGCAGGAGCCAAGGATTTCAGCAGGGAATGGGAAAACCCTGCCTTTTTGCCACGAAAAGGAGTGGACGTGGGCAAGCCCTGACCACAACACCCTGACCGGGTCTCCTGGGCAGGTTTCAGGCTGCTCTCCCCGTTACCTCAGCCCATGGGAAGTTCTTGTCCTCAGGCAATATAAAACCTCTCGTTACAGTGAAATACTGAACGAAAAGACAAAGTGAAGTTTAGCATAGTGGTATATGTGACAGTTCCCAGTTGTTCGAAGTTACTGATGACCATGTGTAAGTCAAGGAGGTGTAGGAGTGACAGAGAAGTTTATATCCCAGGAATTCCACAAATGACAAGGTGTTGGTGTTATTTAGGGCAATAGGAATTTGCTATATAGCTAAACCAGACATTCAGAGTCAAGAAAAATGAGTGCAAGAAGATATGCAGATTTTATGAGTTTGCTGGTACACAATGTGCATATTTACATGAAATAATTAGCTGCAGTCTTGTTTATGTCAAATCCAATTTACATTAATAAACTTCACCTAGCAAAGACACTGATGCTGTAAGAAAATGCCCAGAAATGTTAGCAGCCATAAAGATGCCGAGTAAACACTGGAGCATTTAATTAATCAATTTCTGACATTACCAGGTAATTACAATTTGAATCATTTCTTGGATGTTTTTTATGAATATAAATCAACCACAACACACAGAAGAACTGCTGGTTGGAGGCATTTGACTTACATCGACATATGGCACTTGCATGTGACTCACTGACGAAAGAAAACAAGGAGTTATAACAAGGATAGAAACAACATCCATGGGATCTATTGCAGAGTTGGGGAAATCTAATTCTAAGGTTATTACGGACGTTTGGGATTCACAGATAAAGACGCTTCGTTCTCGGTACGTATCAGACTTCTTAACTCATTTGGAATAACCGCTATCATCCATCTTAACAACAAATACCTTGAGACCTGCCATTTTTCTACCATTTTCTTTCACTGCTTCATTATCCCTTGCCCTCACAGTTGTTCTGGCAACTTCTGACAAGGAACAAGGTACACAAACACAAATCCAGCGTATCTTCATATGGTTTTATTTCTAATTAAAAACAAACTAAATAAAAAACCCAGTAGATGCTCATCAGTTCAATTGTTCTCATACTAAAACTCCATAGCAAAAAATACTAACCACAGTGTTAAATGTAAAAATCCAAAGCAACGTTTCAGGGATATCAAGGTGATGATCCCCAAATGCTTCCAAGTATCAGAGGGCAAAACAAGGCATGAAAAAGTTCTGAGGATTTCCAGCTCCACCCCCTGCTCTAAGTACCAGGATAACCTGGGGTTTAGCAAAACCCTGATTAGCGACCCGTTAGGGTTTGTCTGGGTGAAAGACAGAGAAAGTGGAGGTGAGCAGAGAGAAGGCGATGTGTAGCCCCAGAGGCTGAGACCTCCTTTCCGGACAGGTCTCGCTTGCTGTCTCCTGCCACCCCTCCTTCGCCCACCTGCCAGCACGCTGTGCTCCAGCCACAAATGCTTTCAAACAGAGGAGGGAACTTGTTATGGCACATTTTGAAAATTAATCTCTGTGTCGACGGCTCTGCTTGCGGTGCCTTGCACACGCATATCTATAGTCAAGAAAAATTGCCCTTGGCGTTAAAAATGTAGCAATGCTCAGGAAATCTCAGAAGCTGCTTCTAGCACTCTGCCTTGTCCTGGTACGCTGAACTCAGCGGAGCTGCTCTGACTTGCACCTGCCTGTCTCATCTAGATGATAGGCTCACATACACACATGGGGAAATGACAGAATATGCAAATAAAGATGCTCCTAAACATCCCCTGTTCATTGGGTTACTTTTTCACTCTGTGCTTGTATAGAGAAAAAAGAAATTAAATAGAAGCTAACACATAAATATACCTTTGCATTTTTATAGGTTTATTATAAACAAACCAGCAGCCATGCTCGCAGGGAGCACTGTCAGCTCATGCTCCACCTAAAGCACATTTATTGTCAGCTGTCGTTCCCAGGGCTTGCAGCTGGTTCAGCTTAGGGTATTGATTGATTGCAGGACACCAGGGAGCCTAAGGCATGAATCAGCTGCAAACCGTAGCCAAAATTGCACTCTTTCTTCAACCAAAATGCCCACTGCTTTCCATGAGATATTGAAGAAAACAGAAACGTTCATAAATGCAACAGGATTGACCCTGCTTGTAGTTATTTGTGCAAATGAAAAAAAAAAAAATCTCTAAAACTTTCAATGTATTTTCTTGTAGGTAACAATTCCACTGCACATGTGTGAGGAAGCGAACCTTCCCTGACAGTCGCGTCACGCAGGTTTTTTGTCAGGAGCTCTGCTCCTGCCTGCTGCAGCTCTCTGATGGCCACTGACTGCCGCGTCCCAGCGCCGCGCAGGCGAGCGCCCTGGGTGACCTGACTTTCTGGGGTCAGGGGATTAATCGTAAGAAGTTCGGCATTTCCTAAGTGGTGTGTAGGCTGGACGGCATCATGTGATACCAGTCGGAGATGAACTTTATACCAGGGATTTAGTGAAAGTGGATTTAGGGGAAGGAAAAAGTTTCACTTTAGTGGTAAGCTGTAAGCAGAAAGTTCAGTAAAGTCCCAGAAGGGGAATAAGAACTGGAACATTTGTGCCAGCAAACGGCATACAAGCACGCCTTTATGTTGTGTAGGGCTGTTAAACACTTAGGCCAGAGCAGTGCCTGTAGTTCTGTCCGCTAACTCTCGGTGAATTCTGGGTGGAACAGACAGCACAAACGCACTGCGAGCACCGTTGGGCTGCAACCCCAACCGCATCATCCCTACCGATGCTATAAACACTTACAGACGTACGTACCAGCCTGGGACAGCAGCAGCAATTAGAGACGTTACAAGATTAGAGCGTGTGTGGCCTCAGTGGGATGCAAAATGGCGCAACAGAGCGCTGCCTGGGTGCAGTTCCCTGCAGGCATGTTTTCATATGAGCGCAGTGCTCGTATAAAGTGAGCGCATATATATATATGCGAGCATATAAAGCGACCATTTATATATAGAAGTATATATGAGCGCATGCTTCAGGACATGGTTTAGCAGGCATGGTGGTGTTGGGTTGACAGTTGGACTTGATGATCTTAGAGGTCTTTTCCAGCCTTAGTGATTCTATGATTCTATTCCATGCTCCAGCTCTGCGGTTGGCCTCAGCGTCAGGCTCGTTGCAAGCAGCCGTGCAGCAACCTCGGTGTCCTTCGGAAAGCCAGGGAGAGCTGAGTGCCCGCCGAGGAAGGCGAGTGTAAGAGGTTGCTTTGATGCAATGCCGAGAGCTAGAGCCATGCCCCCGGAGTGGCTGCGATACATGGAGAGGGATGCTGGGGGAGGCCTTCATCGACCTGTTGTCAGAAGTGGAGTGGGGAGATGCTGCGCTTGGCTGAATATGGATGTAAATCATTGAGTTTAATGTGGAGGAGTAAGTGAGCCTAATGTAAAGGTTTTCATAAAGTAGAAATCGGTAGTTTTTCCTCCTCGCTCATGTTCCAAACAAAGCAAAGCTCCCCCTTCAATTCTGTGTATAACAATTATATTAATAATCATTATTATCTTGTGCTTTTGTAAGTGGTCTAACGCATTATTAATGTTTTGTCTTCTGAACGCTTGTAACTTCAGTATGCCATGTACAGTAGATGCTAAACAAATATAATGACACTCCTCGATTTGACAAGAATCTATTTCCCTTTCATAAAAATTAAAGTGAACTTTTAATTTCATTCAGCATGTTAGAATTCACAGATACAATGCGGTACCAGAGAAATCAAAGCTGTAATTTAGCTCCTGGTTAACTCTAATAATTTTTCTGCAGCAGAATATTGCTGCACTGAATCGCAGATCCATCTCGAATGTTATGTGCCTAGAGATATTAGTTACAGCTATTGCAAAACATTCTGTTTATTCAAATAAGTCTGAAATAAACACAAACTGTAGCATGAAATGCTTGAAAATACTTGTTTAGATAAATATTCATTGTCGGCTGCTATGCAGAATATATAGTGACAATTCAGATTACATGATAAGCTTTTTGCTTTATACACTATCTTGCCAGTTAGCATTCAGAAATGTAACTTTGAAAATGCCCTTAATTTTATGTGTGAAATAGCAAGTGATATACTTCGCTGTCCATGTTTCTTAAACACGAATCTTTCAATCCACAGGGAACTTCATGTGAATTAACAGCGAGAACATAAGCATAAACCTTTATATTTCTGCTAATCTAATTTTTCTCACTAACTGCGGCTTACTGGAAAAGTTCTTCACAATATTTAACTGAATTACATTTTAAAGATCTTTATCAGCAGCAGCTGGAAAATCTATGGCAACAAGTGATGAGTCATGTTAGTATACCTGCTGCTCTGCTGCCGACTTGGTGATGTTTAGATACTGCGTCTCTCTCTCGGGAAACAGAGACACCACTTCCCGCAGAAGCCTTGGTTCTCACTGGTCTGAGACACAGAGGACAAATTCAAACAAAATACGTATCAATCCTGCACCTAAAAGCATTTTTTCACATGAAGGTGACATCCCGTTCCCCGTGCATGAGGGTGTTACGGGTCAGCTTCAGCCGGAGCGGTGCCGACCCTGATGGAATTAACGCAGGGCATGTCAGTCCACAACGAAGACAGCTAAGAGATACACAATCAGTTTTTCCTCTCTACTCTTAATGGATGAATTTTAGAGTAATTGGACAAAAAGATTTTTAAACACTGGTTTATAAAAAAGTGTCATTTGGGGATACTGATTATTTTACATAAACACTATGATACACACTGACCTCTTGCTGTCATCTAGCATTTGTTAAGCATCTCGCATTTCTGAGTATTCAAAACTAGTGGCAATAATTTATATACAACAGAAGGGTTGAAATGCTGCATCTGAACTGCGTAGGTGCTCCATGCATGAATCACAGACAATTTACTGTATGATCCTCGCAAGGACTGATGATCTAGAATAATTTCCATAAGCCTGAAGATGTTTGTGTGCATACTCTAGATCGGAAATACTGAGCTTATGTCAAATCACAGGAGAAAAAAAATACCAACTTTAAAAGTTACGAGAGATTCCAGTCCAGAAGGTGCTAAAGAATAGGTATGCGTTCCCTTTCAAATCTTGATTATCTGCACTCCCATGCATTTGATACATATTGCCATGGAGAGGGCTGATGAGTCGCGCAGGCTCTGCCCGGTCCCCAGGCTCAGGCAGGCAGCACGAACAGCGGTGGGGGGGCCTCAAGCAGGTGCCCAGCTCCCACGGGACGCCTGCAGAAGTAGCAGGGACTTCTCACACCTCCCTTCTCACATAAGGAGAAGCCTGCCACGTAAGTATGGTTTTAAGGTGTCAGAGGCATCAAGGTGGTCGCAGAACTGAACCGTTGTACCCACCCAGATGTACTCATGTAATCTGTCGTGGCTTCGCTGTGGAAAGTGCTGAGCATCTGCAAGTCTCATTGATACTGCCAAATTAAACTTATTCAGGGGAGGAAAAGCAATTTTCAAACTTTAGACACAGTCCTTAATCATTCATTTAAAAAGCATTTCCATAGCCATCAACTTGACAGTATTTAAATGAAAAGAGTCTGAAAATCTCTTGTTTTCCAACAGGAAATGTTTTCAGGGATTGGCATTTCACACGTATAGAGAAATTTACAGTAATCATATCCTGATGACAAGTCTAGGAGAGGATTTACATCTAACGGGAACGATCTAATTTATCTTTCATACAGTAATACCCAGTGGCTATTGTGAACATTTCATTATCAAGGAAATTAAAGACAACATAAGAAAATTAATGTTTTAAGAGAAAGTCGTATGCTCCATTTAACTCTTCTTTTGACTGTCCACATAATGTAATAATTTGCTTCTTTTCATATGCCTGAGTAATAGAAATAACACTTTTCATAAATCATCTACAGAAGCTTCAAGAACAAAGGCAAGCTAGTCAATACAAAGCTTTCAAATTACTCCTGTATAAATGCTTATCATGTGTACTCCAGCAACCCCCCTCTCCAAGAAAAAGCCCTTACACTGAACAACAACCTTCCTCCTCTTCTGCTCTCCCGCTATTTCTGTCTGGATATCAAACATCCCCACTGCGCAACAGCACCAGCCTCTGGTTGTATGGGGCTCCATGGAAATTTTGTCACAAACTCAAGTGTCCCAAACTCACTCTTTGGACATGGAGATGGTGACACGTTGTGAAAGCACGGCATGCACTCCTAGCAGGGAGATGCCTCAACGCTTCATGGTTGGAGACCTGTAGCAAAGCACTAAAAGGTTTTGCCAGTGGGCAGAGCTGTTTCCCTTGTCTCCTCTCCCTTCCTTCCAAGCACCCTTTATAATTCTGAGTCTTGTAAAACAAAATTGTTTGACCAAAGCGTTTTGGCAGTAGCCATGAAGGAATAGGGCCTTGAAAGAGAATGCATCCTCCATGCAGCTGGGAGGTGGCTGAACCAGCCACCCTGCAGAAGAGGCTCTGGACCAGGCATCCCAATGAGTTCTCCTGCTGTAGTCTCTCCTGGTGAGGATGCTCAGAGTAGGATTTTGGATTATGCCCAGGCCTGCAGTGCTTACTTCAACAAGCGTATCTCAGAGCTTGGTACGGCCTGTGCCTATCAGTCCAGCCACTCTTGCCCGTGTCACTCCAGTTGTTGAAGGGAGAAGCACAAATCACAAAGGAAACAAAACAGCACGGGGTTAGATTGGGCATTTAAACAGCTAAAGATGCAGACAGGCACCTAACGAGATTTTAACAAGAATATGCTCATTCTGCTCCCTTGGAGATTTCTGAAATGCCTCTAGCCTTTTCGTAAATATTCAAATCTGTCTCCCCATTCCTTCCTATGTATCCAACAGCTTTGCTTTTCTCTTTCTGAGAGGGGGAGGGCAAGGAAGCCGAGCATATAAATTCCTTTCCTTTGATACTTGCATTCATACCGTGTAATGTAAAAAAAAACCCTCCTCTGTACATATTTGAAAGACACAATCATTTATGTGGATAGCTGAATTCCTCCTTCTATTGCTTTGCACTCGCGCGTCAGATGCCTGGGGCCAGAAGGACACGCTGAATACGAGTATCTGCCTAGCCACAAAGTAAACAGGGTGCAAGGGATGGATTAAGACCAGGCAAACGAGTCTGCCATTTCAGGCTGCCAAACTTTGCAGGCTCTCCTGCAATGCCAAAAGAGTGAAGAATTTCACAGAGACGGCTGGACTGATCTCCGTGCCGGGGGAAACCAAGCCACTGAACAAGTCCCATTCTCTGAGTCCTTCTGGCAAGACTGTGGCTGAAAGCCGGATGTCCTCTGTCCTTCCAGTCCTGTAGTCTGACTACATCCCTCCCCCTAACCTGGCATCAGAACCGTGCCAAGTATGCACGGGCATTACACATATGCACACACACATGTACGAAAAGTAAGCTAATTCAAAAAGTGTGTATTTCGTTAGGATCCAGTGACTTAATCTTGCAGTCTTGAAAACTGGAGAGGCCCTTTCCAACTGAGAGTGATGCAGTCAGCTTAGTGATGCCTTGGGGACAAGGGAGTTTTTGCTGCTTTGACAGATTGTGCTGCCTGTGCTAATATGTATCCGCTGATAGATCTCAAGCCATATTGAATTGCTTTATCTTTTAAATTTGGATGAAAAAGACCTTTAGATTATTTGTCTCCTAAAATGCTCCTGATTACAGCTTCTTCTTTCAAGTCTAATACTTAGCTATTAATCAAGGCAGAGTTTTCACCTTTCCACAAACCAGTAATTATTCATTTAGCTATGACTAGTGCTACATGGAGAAAACCTTTGTTTTAAAAAAGGCAGCATTCAACCCTTAACACATACAGTACCTCATAAATGTAGCTTGGAGTTGGAATAATGCAGGGATGTACTACTCTCCTGGGAGATCTGAGGAATTCCTCCTCATCTAATTTTAATATATGGCACTAGTATGCTAGAACTTCTTTATCTGAAAATGGTTACACACACCAAAGATATGACATAAATATATATATCCACCAAGAGGAAATTCTTGAACATGACTGCAAGCTCCAGAAGTATTTACTGACTTCTACTCTATGTGGGAACACTAATCAGTTCCACTATGGTGATTTGCATCCCCTCAAAGCTTTGGGAAAGCTTGCGAAGCAGGCTGCTTTCCAGTGGACAGCACTGCAATGCCAGTGATGCAGGAGTACAATATTAAGCTAGATTTCACCATTTCTACCACCAATTTACATTATTATTTTCATCAGCATGCATTAGCTCCCAGAGAGACAGTCAGATGTGGACCCCTTCCATACTGCTGCGCGAAGGCCGCCCCAAGGCCGGGGGCAAAGCTCAGTCTAACCGGGTTTGCAGAAAGGGCTGAGTTCTGAAACGAACGCCAGGTTCAGGGTCAGCACGAACAGTGACAGAGAAAGGGATGCAGTCAGATATAGATATTCAGTGAGAGAGGTAAAATATTTTTGCTATCGATTAAAATGTTAGATCAGCATGTGTCTGCATTTCTAGATGTGAAGAGCAGTGTCAAAGCCCTTTCCGCGCTCATCCTCTCCGCGGAGCAGCCCGCAGAGCTGCTGCCGGTACTCACGCCGCCCGGGGCTCGCACATTCTCCCCGCTCCGTCGAGGTGTGCCACCCAGGGCAAGATCAGCAAGGAAAAAGAACAGTATAGAGTTCACACCATTCTCTGAACTTGGAAAACATCACATAATTATTAAATAATATCATTTGAGGGCTTGCAGCTCATGGACTATAAAATACAACTTAGACTTGTCAATTCATGTTTAAATTTTGTGTACCTAGAGTTTTGCTTGTGCCTGCAAACAGCGTTTCCAAGACACAACTGGTGACATTGCCCACTTCCTCATCTATTTTTCTCCTGTTGCTCCTGTTGTGACTAAAAGCAGCAGGATTATATTTTTCTCAGCGGGAAATGTGTCACCTGCTGTTGAAAGGAAAGCAATTATTGTGTCCTCGCTAAATCTTGGGCCTATTTGTGCAGAGCTTTAGAGCTTAAAAATATAAACATCCCGCTCTGTGCCAGCGTAAGTGGTTCGGCACTTCGGCAGCCCAGCTGGGATCCCCCTGGATGTCACCCTCGGCGCCTGTTAAGCACAGGGAAGGATGCCAAAGCCGAGTGCCTTTCCCGTAACCGCGTCTGATCAATGGAATGTAAAAATGAATGATGTGCTCTTAGTTCCTGAACAGGACACCTCTAAACATTATGTTCTCCCTCTCCCCCCTTATTCCAGGAGCCAGATTATACTTTTCAGCTTTACTCAGACAAGACTTATGTCTGCCCTGCATTTGTGCAGTTGTTTTCACTCCTTTTGTGTGTTTTTATGTGACTGTAAAGCTGTCTGACAAAGGGACAGGTATTTTATTTGCACGCTGTCAGATGCTATTGCTCTGTGCAATCTCCTGTTATCAAACAGAACAAGTCTTATAATCACATGGGAAATAAAGCAACTGGACATTTACATTTGCAGTTGGCCAAAAGCAATAAAAGAACCAAACTCACAAACTGTGTGTATTTATAGATATCTGTATACACACACACATGAAAGGATGTATAGGTGCATGCTAAAAGACGGTAGCTTCCAATACACAAAGGTGGTTTCTCATGAGTCTATTGCTATTTAGATATTACTTTTTTTTCAAAGAAATGAAGGAAATGATATAAATACTGGAAAGGGAAAGCACACAAGTATGACTAGATCTAAGAAAAAAAAAATCTTACATTAATTATGAAAGGAAGCTTCTCACACTGCTGATCAGTGCCCTAGGATCTAGGGAAGCCGATCTAGAATCACTTCTGGTGAAAGGAGCAGCAGCCTTCGTAGCAGGCATCATTTCAGGTAATGAAAGCGTTCTCAATTTTTACTACCATATGATCCCAACCAGTAATAATAATGGTCATGAAGATCTATTTTCCCTAACATAAATCAAATAGTTACTTAATATTTCAATTAGGGATCCTCTACAAACACATTTAGGAGGTACTTTCTATGTAACGGTGGTATTTTGGAAGCAAATACACCCTTACACATACTCTCATTTCTAACAAAGCATGCAACTGCAAGCTGGAAAGCCATTTTTTCATACGAAGCACTACATGTAGTGACCATATTTATAAAGAACTGTCTATTTATTGGCATTTCGAAAGTATCTGTCTTACTTTAACCATGTTGGATGGACCACAAAGGTTTAGCATCTGTTTACTCAGATAATAATTATACTCATACTTTGCCATCTCCTATATCTTAATAAAAATGGGTATCTGAGATTTACTGAACCCACTTCATCTACTCAATTAGTCCTGTCTCTGATAATGGCTAGGCCCAGCTATTTCAGTCGAAAGTATATGAGCTCCAGGAACAAAATGGAATCGTTTTGGTTGAAAGTGACCTCTGAGTTATTTGGTGGTACCCCGCCATGCAAAGCAGGGACAGCTTCAAAGTTAGATCATGTTGAAGAAGGTCATATCCAGTCAAGTTTTGAATGTATCCAAGAGTCCACAGCCTCTCTGGGCAACCTGTTTCAGTGTTTGATCACCCTGATGGTAACACTTTTCTCCTAATATCAAAACAGAATTCCCCTTCAAGCAACTGTTGCCCATTGCTCCTTTCACTGCACACCTCCAAGGAGAGACTACCACCATCTTTCCCATTACCCTTCCTTAAAGTAGATGTAGACAGCAATGAAATCTCCCCTCAGCCTTCTATTCGTGCTTCTGAACAAACCAGCTCTCTCACTCTCTCCGTTTGCTGTTCCAGGCCCATCTTGGTGGGCAGCTCTGGACCAGCTCCAGCATGTCCAGAATGGACCAGTGAGGAACCACTGTGCAAGACAGACTCCTCTGGCTTCCCATCAGCTAGGCAGCTCCTGCTCTGAAACACACAGCTTTCTATTTATTCTTCAAAACACCTATTTTATGTTAAGTAGCTATGGATATACTTAGAGACATACGAATGTCTAAATCCTGAATCCACATAGCTTCTGAAAACTGTGGCAAGTAATGTCTCAGATGAATTATGTATTAAAATCTATAGTGTTTACAATATATTTTCTATCACATTTCTGTAAACCTTGGATAGAGCCAGCTGACATCAAAACACAGAGAAATTTTCGATGAATACAGATTAGGGAAATTCTACCCCCATGCGAGCTAGCACTGAATAGAGATTCAGAGAACAGTATTCATATAATAAATTAAACACCTTTCCCAGTTTGGATAAAGCATGCAGGCTGCTCCTCCAACAGCAACTGAGAACTAGTCACCTATTAATTTTGCTGTTCAAATGCTATTAGCTGTGGATATAAACACTGTTAACTTGCTGATAGTGTTCGGCAGGCTTCAGAAAGGACCCAAAGTGCTACAATCCTTCAATTCTGAACGCTCCAGGAGACACGTATTATCCTACTCCACAGCATAGAGCACACATAGTATGCTGCAACTTAGCATTTAATTTAAATACATAACATTAAAATATGTGAGGAAAACTATATGAAGAACACTAGATTTGTGTTTATAGTTTAAAAAAAATCCCAAATTCTATTATTAGTGTTTTGTATTACCGACAGCCTTTTCTCTGTTTTGTTTTACCACCATGGAGCACCATACACATTCAAGGTATACTTTCCCGAAGACACCAATTCTTGCTGGCTGAGAATTAAGTTGAGGTGAAGAAGGAACATTATATAACAAAATAAATACAATATTGGCCCAGCTTTTTCCTTCCTGCACCACAAAACACTTTTCTAAGAGAAGTCTTTTATCACAAAATGAAATGAAATATTGTGCTTTAATATAGTTTTTTTACTAGGAAAGACAGAGGAAAATTGCCATGCTGAAGAGCAACTTTCCATTCACCTAACTTCAACAATCCTTATCTGTTTTACTATAGGATTTCTGGTCAGAAGCCCAGAAACAGATCAGTAAAAACCAGAGGGCAGACATCACAGATCATGTTTACCTTCACATGATCTGCTAGAAACAAGGGCTTTTAGCATTTGGCCAAATTCAAACACTCTGGCATATGCATAGGTAACTGTTCAGAATTGCAGCCCATGAAATAAAATGGTATTTAACAGCTTGACCTATAAAATCTTTCCTAAGCTGCAACTTTGAAAATAAATACAGCATATGGTCTTTGCTGAGACATACCAAAAGATTCAGTGATAATATAAACACAACAAGGCTGGGTGCTTCCTTTCCAAATCATTTTGTGTATGAGTTGCCAAAACCTAAAGCATATGGATGTATTTTATTTTATTTTATTTTATTTTATTTTATTTTATTTTATTTTATTTTATTTTATTTTATTTCATTTCATTTCATTTCATTTCAGCTTCTCTTTTCTTAAAGCATGCTGGAAAAACTGACTTTTAATCCTAGATTCATTACTACACCCGCTTTGATCAGGGAATCGCAGCCATCTCAGTATGCCCTGTGAAAGTTCATGAGGTTCACTATGGCTCTTGAAATAGCACTTTGTATCCTCTGCTTTCGAACTTCGTATGGCCTTCTAATGTTGAGTCACAAATAGTGTCACAGTCATATCTACAACAGATTTGTACTGGAGACTACGGGAGAGAAATACTGAATTTCTCTTCTTTTCTCAGCTGTGGATAAAAATGGTACCAGACCACTAATCCTTTCTATACGGGCAGATGGCTGTTTGATGTACCTACTCATCTACAAACAAAATTCAGAAATACATTTGGCTTTATCTCCATTCATTATGTATTATTGGTCTCTCTTCAGTTAACATCAAAACTGCAAGTAAGAACACTGCCATTCTTTATGTTAATTGTTCAGTTGATTACACATGAATAATAACACTTGGCATTTATATAGTTCTTTACATCTCTAAATTACTTTATAAATCTTGGTTCATCAAAAAGTCTTAGACTTCTTACCAGAACTTGCCTTCTAGGAATAATGTCTAACCAAAAGGAAAAACAAAAACATCACAGTGTTATTTGTTAAATATTTAGCCGTTTGAGGTACCAAAACTACTGAGTGCATAAAGGTTTTGCATTTCAGGCTCGTGTCATAAATTCTTCTCTTCTGTGTACGTGGAAGCAAGCAGGCTACAAAGGAATGAGAGAAAGAGTAGGGAAGCATTATGCCATTGAAGATTAATTTATTGAAGGATTTTATACTACACCTACTGTCACCTGACTGCCCGGTACAGGTCAAATATCAGAACAAACTTCACCTGCATGGTGGTCCTATCTAAGGCTGGCTTCACCTACTTCTGAAGGTGAGGACTAGCCATGGATAAATTGTGTCTCTGGGGCTTTCCGTACTCCATACTGCTTGCTAAGAACCTGCTGCTGGTGTTTGACAGGTTTTGGTAACAGATTCAAGGTAATGATCTTCCAAATCAATGCTCCCCTGCCTACCCACCAACTTCTAGAGCTTCTTGCACCAGTTTTCTTTGTATACAGCCGCCAAATTATGCACTGTAATGGCCATAAGTAGTGAGACCAGGGACTCAAATGAGTACAGTCATAAAGTTGTAGATGCAACAGAATGTCCTTTTAAGAAGGAAAAACTATTAAATGGAACACTGGTGTAACGTAATACAAGTGTTCCGTGCTGGATGCAGGCGTGCAGCTGGCAGCCTGGGTGTGTGCTGTGCCCGACACAGGCTGTCAGGAACTTTCCCTTTGCATTATTTCAAGTAAATGAAAAAGTTTATGTCACCTCAGTGTATTCTGTAGGAAATTTTAAGCATGGAGTTTATCCAAGATGCTGAAAAAACAACTTTCTATCTAAAGCAACCTATTCTCCTCTAGGCAGAGCAAAATAAATACATGTTGCACATCTAAATGGAAGACACTTTACATATAGATTTGTATGAGAATAGAATTAGCTGAAAAAAATAGGACTATCCTGGAAGTGGTCACTATGTCACAGAGCAGTGCATGGAAATATGTTCATGCAAGAGTGCTAGTCCTTTTTGTAGGAAATTAAACACACCTTCCTGCCAAGAACAGATGCACAGACAGACACATAAAGGGGCCACTGCCTTTTCCAGGCGCTGGCCCACCGCAGTCGCCAGGGCTGCCTTAGCTATATCTTGGTAGGTCTGCATGTTGTGACACAGGTCAGGACCAGCTCTGCTCCTGCCCGCTCGCATTACGTACTGGGTGACTCTGCAGCTACTCTCTACCTCTGCGCCGCATAAGAAAACTGACTATTAAAACTTGTCTTCCATGGGACAGCTCACTTGAATGGTACTTGGTGTTCAAGCATTTGCCAGGCTGAAAATTCAGGAAGTGTGGAAAAGAAATAATTTCTTGATATTAGTTGTACAACCAATGTTTTAACAATCATAAAAACAACTGCAGGCTTCAAAATGTGCTATTTAAGTGAGGCAATTAAAAGCAATTGTCCAGTGTCAATGATGGCTTCTAGGGGTGGAATGAAATAAATAAACCTATTAAAACAAGTGGATGCTTAACCTCAAATCATCACATGATGCTACGTACTATTTAGAACATTTCTGCTAGTTTGTAAATGACAATGTCATTGCAGTATAACTTTTGTCATTAACTGTCCAGAAGTCAAGAAGAGTCCGGCAATGTAAGGCAAAATGCAGCCTCATACCTGGAAGAGTAGTCAGCCCAGGCTGCAGTTACATTATTTTACACAACCTTTCAACCCAGTGAATCTATTTAGAATTTTAATTAAATCCAGATGTCACAATGTCATCATACCACAATGTTCACACAGTGACAAGCACAGGTATAGTATGTTATTAATAAGAGTTTAAAGCGAGCTGCAGGAGCAAATACGAAGACATTCTATGCCTAAACATTGTTTGCTTAGGATCAGCTTGGTAGGAAACCTGTTGGAAACTGCTACAGCAAACAGCCAGCCCCTCAAGAGACAGCAATTTGTCCTTGGGGAACAGCTGTGAGATCATTGCTATTATTCAAACATGGAATACAAACCAATGGCTAGGGTTTCTTTCAACTTAGGCAACAAGTTTGCCAGTGTATCCAACTGCTTTCAGAAATCCTCACAATGTAATAAGCAATCTTGTTATTTTATGATACAGTTGAGTATTCATTTGTGTACCTCAGTAGAAGTATTTGTTCATACAGACTTATAATTTTACAGCACCCCCCAAAACTGCACAGGAAAAAAGCCACGAACTGATTTTTGCGTAAGCAGAGAGTGATATTGAAGTTTTCAGTCTGGGAATGGCAACTTGGAACATTTAAAATGAATCTGATTTTCTGTTTCCTCTATATGTTATGAAAGTCAGGCTCATAAAGGCATCCCCAGTCAGATACTTAAACTTTGGAATTATGGACTGGCCACTTCCTTGAGAGTAAAACTTAATTTCTTTCATGGCAATCATTGTATGAGGAGAAAGGAGGTAGAAGACCACAGCAATTGGAGATGCCTGCAATTTTGGGGCCATTTTTAGTCTGTGCAGGCAGATTCTTGTCCCATGTTGGCAGAAAACTGCAGAAACAGGAACACAACTATGTGAAAGCACTTGTAAGATCAGGACTCATTACAGTTTTCTAAAGGAATACTCGATTTCCTAAAACATTAAGTCTTTCAGTTTTGGATATATTTCCGACCTTCTTGGTTTTAAGCAGGTTTTATTGCTGCAGTAGTGAGAGAGGTAAGTCTTCTTGGGAGGTTCTGAAGCACGTTAGCCAAAAGCTGAGTACTGTGAATATTTCATTTCATCCTGACGGCTCTTAATGTTAGGTTAAATATTAACATGCAATGAAGCCCTATGTTTAAAACAAATAATAATGATTTAATTGACAAGAAAGAATTCAAGTGCCTAATTTCTGTTTTGCTTCACGGAATATTTGGTCATTGACTCCATTAACAGTAAAACGGTTGAAACAGCAAGAACAGTAGCAGTAGTCATGCAATCCATCCAGACCGTAAACACTTCTAAAATCTACTTTACCAAAAGTGTTTTGATTAAATAAAAGTGGTTTCCTTTTTCAAGTAACTACGCAATTCATCCTCATTATAGTTAAAGTGAATGTATTAGATCCTTGACAACACAAGAAAGGATATAAATGAATTAACGGCCTGTTTTAGCCATCTTGACATGATTAGTTTGTAATGTCAAGTGTGCAACGTTATCAATTGCATTATGACTTGCTGGAGAGCCTTGTACATTACAAAAATGACAGATATTTAGACTCCTGTGCATTTTTTAATTTCATTTTAAAACTGGTCTCATGGGCTTTCACTTAATAAAAAACAAGTATGTTACTCTAGTTGTAAGCCATAAATAAGCCTGGGTTTGGGTCAGGGCTAGCAGAGGGATCTTGGACTCCAGCAGCTATGAAGAAATGCCAGCGACATTTGACATTCTGCAATTTTTGTGCATGACTTCATGGGGATGGGCGGGTGGGTTGGTGGGATTGCAAACAGTGGAACAAATCTCACTGGGAGCCCTGGGAGCTTCATAGGAGGTAGTAAAGTGCAGGCATTCAGAAAGCAACACTGAAGGCAGATCATTAAGATCTCAGGAGGAACTTTAAGTTATTCAAGAGAACCCCATTAGAAGTGAGCACACCCTTCAAAAATGACCACTCCTGAAAGGCTTTTAACCTTGGGCTGTCCCCAGACTTCCCAACAGAATAAGCTGACAGCTTTCCATCTTCCTATATTTCCTAAATATAATGTGCCAGGTGATCTTTTCTCATTTCTTTGAACTAAAATGCCTAAGAGATCGTGATTAAGAGAGGGCAGACCTGGAGAAGTCCGGGTCTTCTGTTTTCAGTAGCACTCACTACAGGTCTTTCAGAAGACCAGGCAAGTTTCAGTGTAGGAGTTAGGGAAATCCTGGAGTCCCTTAAACAGACATTCAGTTACACAGAATAGCAGAATGGTAGGGGTCGCAAGGGACCTCTGTGGGTCATCTAGTCCAACCCCTCTGACAAAGCAGGGTCACCTACAACAGGCTGCACAGGACCGCGTCCAGGCGGGTCTTGAATATCACCAGAGAAGGAGACTCCACAACCTCCCTGAGCAGCCTGTTCCAGTGCTCTGTGACCCTCAGAGGGAAGAAGTTTTTCCTCATGTTCAGCTGGACCTTCCTCTGCTTCAGTTTGCACCCGTTGCCCCTTGTCCTGTCGCTGGGCACCACTGAAATGAGTCTGGCCCCATCCTCCTGACACCCGCCCTTCAGATATCTATAAGCAATTATAAGATCCACTCTCAGCCTTCTCTTCTTCAGGCTGAACAACCCCAGCTCCCTCAGCCTTTCCTCGTAGAAGAGATGCTCCAGTCCTTTAATTATCCTCGTATCCCTCCACTGGACTCTCTCCAGTAGCTCCTCATCTTTCTTGAACTGGGGAGCCCAGAACTGGACACAGTACTCCAGATGGGGCCTCACTAGGGCTGAGTATAGGGAGACGAGAACCTCCCTCGACCTACTGGCCACACTCCTCTTGATGCACCCCAGGAGCCCATTGGCCTTCTTGGCAGCCAGGGCACACTGGTGGCTCATGGTCAACTTGTCATCCACCAGCACACCCAGGTCCCTCTCCACAGAGCTGCTCTGCAGCAGGTCCGCCCCAAGCCTGTACTGGTGCATAGGGTTCCTTTCAGGGCTTGTGATAATTAAAAGGTAGCATTAAATCCAGCTGAATTTTACTTTATATCCAAGTACATCAAAAATTTCTGTTCATGATGAGTCACCGAAACATAGTGCGCTGCTCTCTCCTTCCACCAGCACAAGACCGGAGTGAACATGCTACACCTAATACACGTACTAGAGCTGCAGCAACTAGATCTACCTGTGCCGCTGTCATCAAGAGGGGGCAGCTGGGGCTGGCAAAGAGTAGGTGGCTCGTTTCTATAAGCTCTCCTTTCTATACGCGCTGTTGCTGGCAGTGGTGTGGAGTAGGTTTAGACTTTATGCAGGAGGTGTCACCATGCCCGGGCTCTGGGTCTTGAAATCTTGAAGGCTCAAGATTTCAAGAAGCCCAAAAAGGCCTCAAGTTTCAGGGAAGAAATATGACCTTTCATAAACAGGGCGGGGGGAAAGGCAAGGACCAGTGTTTGCCTGAGGATTACCTCAATCCCCTGCTGTCAGTTCCACAAGCAAAGTCCAATATTACACCTCCGCTGCTGCCTTGAACAAGTTTCTACAGTGTAAATGAAATTATTCTTATTATCTGCCCACGACGGTGATAAGTTTGCACTTTACAGGAACAGCTCACTGCTCTCAATTGCCTCATCATTGATTTTCTCTAGGCCATGCCTGTCCTGTCATACCACAGACAGAAAGCCTCCTTCCGCAAGGTTAGTCCAGATGCAATGAATTTCGCTGCAGCTGCAACTCACTTTATCCCAGTGGAAATTTGCAGAGATGGAGCTAACGGAAAATCCCGTTACCTTCCCCTTCCCAGCTCCGCCATTTGCTTTCTGCAATCCACCCCACTGTGTTCCCACCGAGGGCTTGATTTTCCATCAGGACGGTAAAAAACCCATTGCAGGGGACCGAGCAGGGGAGGGTGAGACAGTGTGAGTCCCCCCGCTGACGGGAGCTCAGCCATATCGGAGCTGCACACACCTGCTCAGTGCGAGGCGCTGGGCCTGCGTCGTCCTCGGTCTATGAGATGGGTGCACGGGTGCCAGGAGAAAATTAAGATTGAGAGAATTTGAAGAGCTCACAGGATAAATGTGATTACATTTTTAAAAGCCGCTAGAACTCCAAAGCCTGAACCCTACACATATATATATACACACACATACGAGAAGTATAACATTTCAGTCTGTGCCACTTAGGCTCAGAATTTCTTTCCCACTGATATGCCAAAATTAGAAACACATTTTCAGAGAAGGCCTAAGTCCCAAATAGATACGTGGCATTCAGAAAGGCAGCTCTGTCCCTACAGCCTTCTCATTTTCCTCTGAGCAGCCATCTGTTTGGCCAATTAGATGGCTGACTATTAAAAATCCAATCACAAGGAAAATGGTATGATTCCTATTCAGTGGCTATACACGTTTTCTCCCCTTGCACAGAGCAAAATGCACAGAACACTGACACCAATCCACCTGCCTTATGATATAGATATAGAGCCATCAGTTCCTCTGTCTATCGAGCTCCAGCCGAACTCTGCTTCCCTCTGAGTTGGAGCGCAGTGATAATAAGAGCATGACAAATTGATCTTCTGCTGCGGTGAGTCCTTTGACGCTGCTCTAAGAGCAGTCTGAATTTCTTGGGAACGAGATTAAAGCAAATCTGAAGTTTAAAGATCAGATTGAATAGTTTGCTGCATCTGCAATAAGTGAGTGGCTCCTGACTGGTAAATGTGAGCCATTGTTTTCTTCAGCTGCTTCCACAAAATATCTAAAACAGATTATGAAGATGATAAACTTACATAATTAGTTATGGTTAATCAACGTATGAGAGGCTTGCACCATACTGTGATCAGTAATTACCAGTTATTTCAGATTCACTCTTGCGACTGTTACTTGTCTGTGACTTCTCGATGTGTGGCAAGTCAATTTATCATAGGGTAATAATGATGCCTCAGGAGTGGCTCAGAGTCTATTCATTTCTGGGTTTAAACATTATCTGTTGGCCCTTTTGTGCCTAAGAAAATAAAATTAATATTTTAAAAAATTTTTTGAAGTGAACAATTTTTTTTTCACAAGGCTCCATACACGACTCACATTGGCATTAAAGGGAACCGAGCGTATAGACTTGCGCTTGTTCCACACCAATATAGTGGTTTAAGCAAATGCTTTGTTGGCTATGGACTTCTGTGACTACTTACCATTATTTTCCTTTTTAATTTTTTTTTTTATTTTTAATGCTATGTCAAAGTAAGTACATGGGTAACCTCAGGTAGCTTTGTGTCCCCCATGTTTTCTCACACCTCCTCTGCCTATTTATCTGTTTATCACCCCCTGCTACCAAGCTGTGTACTCCCTGGCGTGGGGGCATTGCCTCTCGGGGGGTGAACGGCCCACACTTTGGAAGCTTCAACAACAGCAGAGCTGAACTGAAGGGTTTGTCTGTGAAGTTCTCCAAGGCCATGCATAGTGACTGGCCGCAGACTCTACTGAACTTTGGGAGACCTCCTTGCAAAAGCACGTGGTTTGGGCCCTTGTCCTCAAGTCTGCTAGAAACTAAAAGCAGAAGAGAGAGGATGTGCTCAGTCTGCAAAGGGGGAGAGAGCTGTCTTCCAGGTCAGACAGCGAGCCCACTGGTGAACTGCGGGTATTCTGACCCTTCCTCCTGGAACGGGGACTAGTTTATGACCATAAACTGTGGGGCTGGAGTTATGGAAATGGGCCAGAACATTTAAATCAGATCTCAGTGCAAAACACTGCTCTCCAGAGCAAATATGGTAAGTGGAGTATGGGAAAAATTAAACAGATTTGGATCTTCTTTATGCCCATACAAATCTGTCCCTATGTACTGATTCCCCCTGTATGTAATTTGCAGACAATATGAACCCTCCTTGTACCTCAAGTTAATACATTTGTTGAAGAGGACAGGAAAATCCTGCATGGTGCTATGAGCAGGTGGAATACTGCAGCAGACCGCAGTACACTGCCCAGTTCCCTCTCTTCCTCCTCTTCAATCTACATAACTTTTGAAAAATACAGAAACAGTTAACGTTTATAAAACAAAGTGTCAAGACGCCCAAGATGAAGTAGCATGAAAATGTATTTGGAAAACGCCTTCTCTTTTGGCAGACCTGCTGAAAGCCTTCTATCATAATTAGAACTACTAAGGAGCTTTATAACAAGTTGCCATATAAGGCAGTCATAATATTTGAAAAATAGAAAAATTCCTCTATGCTTTTTAAGCTCTGACATAAAATGATGGGAAACACAATACATTTAAGCACACTGTGGAACACAATGCAGCACCAACACAAAGCCAAACATAAAAAATACAGATGAATTTTTTGTTAAGGTAATTCTCAAAATGCTGTGTAAGATGAACATAGACATTTCTTTGGAATAAAATGACAAAATTTTGTCTATCTTCAGCTTTGCCAGCTCATTCTAAAGTATTTTAATAATGTACATGAATGATTATGAAGGTTGTCTTAGATGGTTACCCACTGCCCTGAAGAAAATGTTTATGACCTGAATAGATTAATTATATTCTCCTCTTAAATATCATTCCTTCAGGACTAGTTATTGTTGAGTGTAAATGTGCCACTTTATATGCAAATAAAATGGACTGAGAGTGGAATAAGAAGTTTGGCATATATCTACTGACAAATCATCTTATTATGTTTTATATTAGCAGACAGAACATCTTGTGGCATGAAATGTTAATAGAGTTCAACAGGATGCAGTACCTGCTTTCTTGTTTCTACAAAGTCTTAGTCAAACTTCCAATTATTTTCTGTTAGTCACCTTTGCTTCATTTGGAAAGGATCTTCACTGAACCGTAAGAAAAAATGATACATCGAATGCAAGAAAAATAGCTAAAACTCATTAACACCTAATATTAGTAAACCTGTTTAACAGAAAGTGACATAAATTAAAAATAGAGGCTAATGTACTCTTGAAGGTTCTATAAAAGAGGAATGAAAACAATTGATTCACTTTAGTGCAAGTCAATAGAATCAAAACCCAGAGAACCCTAGCATAAACCATGCTTATAGTTAGCATAGCTCATCATTAGACAGCCAAGGCTACTCCATTTTAGCACTATACACTTCAGTCATGCGAATGTTTAGATATTCATGAGAAGAAGGAATCGCAATACACAGACTTTAAATTTTGTCCTTAGTCTTAGTTGTATGTCTGAGTATTGACCACCACCTGGCCACGTGGCAACAGACAATTGGTGATAATTTTCAGATATTTTAAACAAAAAAAGGAAGTTGCTTGCATCTGCATTCACAATTCGCCAGTAGTCCAAGCAACTTTTTATTACTACCTGCCTATAATATTGGTTTAGCTTGGTACACATTTTTATAGAAAAAGATGCTTTGGAGTTTGCCATGCCGTGACATTTGTTTCTGAGGTGCCCAAAGCAACAACCCACTGCCTGCCATCAGGCATAAGGAAAGTGAAGATATTTACCAGCTCTTGGAAGACAAGGCCTTTGGTTTTCAAATAAAGGAAATATCCAGGAGACCTGAAGAGGAACAGATGATGTCTCCAGAAGACTGGAAAGTGTAAGGGCAGAGAAATGTCTTGGTTTGATTCTCACTTGGGAGTTCCACACATAGGATTAAAAATTATTCAAATTAAAAATTATTAATATCTCAGGGACAAGAAAAACATGGATTAAGAATCATGATCAATTCTTGGTTTAACTTTTCTCATCTATGAACAGAACAGAGAGTCTTCAATAAGGCAAGTTAGCAATGCGAATGTGTTATCGGGGTGGCATACTAAAACCACCTCTGCTATCCCTGTGATCTGCTATTTGCGGAAGACAAGCTTGGAATGGAGTTGCATTGTTGCATAAAATATTAAATGTAAGAAGTTATCCATTCCTAGGGCTTAAATTTGTTCTGCATTGAAATAAATCTTTGAATTTAAATAAAGCATACAGCATTATTTGAATGGAAATAGTTGAATGAAATTTTATGGATCAGTTTAGTACATCTTCTCCCATATTTTTAGCTAAAATTTCAATTAAGGTGATTATACCATATTTTATATGGTATTAGTCAAAATCAGCTGAAGTCAATGTCAAAGTACCTGACTGAGTTCAGAAGAGCCAGGTTAGATGGATCAGGCCATGATAATTAAAAGAAAATCACCATCAGAACGATTTAATCATAGAGATGTCTTGACACAGGATTATTGCCCTTGAAGCGTGAACTTAATTATTGAATCTGCTGCTGGGAATCCTCAAATACTATTGAATCTGAAAGTACTTACGGCCTCTGAGATGCCCCCGCTTCTGAGATGGACCCGCTCCAACGATGGGATCATTGGGTTCATCAGCATGGGAATACATAAGCAGAATGTATAAACCATGTGTTGCATCTACACTGCTAATGTGTTCGCTAATGATACAGAGTGATTACATTCACAAGTGGGTTGGCTGTTCATCTAGGATGCCATGCAAAGTACTGTAAGCACAGTAACAAACCAAAAACACTGCAGTATGCATAAAAAATTTTTCTCTTGCTGTCCCATCCTCTCCCTAAATCCACGTGCAGTTTTGAAAACAAAAGCTATGAAACTATGCTTCTTTCACTAGCAATCTGCTCATGTGGAAGGTGGTGCCAATCTTTGAATTCCAAAGAATAGATAGATAGATAGATAGATAGATAGATAGATAGATAGATAGATAGATATAAATAAGGATGATGATAAAACTCCCCATAATATTTTTAAGCTCCTGTTAATCAATCTGTCCAAACAGACTGAAACAAAATTTGAAAACAAAACCCCAACAAAACCCTGCTGCATTTAGATCTTGCCTGCCAAGATACAACTCAGGGATCGCTTTCATAGCTGTAATAATCCCGTGAAAGTGGGGTGAAACTGCTGCTGGCGTTCCTCAAACTGTTGTGGCACTATCAGGAACCTCTACATTATGAGGAGGTATTTGAGCCCATCATCTCCAATTTTCAGATAATGCACTGACTTAATCACCACCCTCCAGAATACAAAGCAGGCAATCTTTCTGTCTTTTGTTCATTTTTTACATTTTAGAACAGTTGCGTTTCAGTCTTCTATACACCATCTACTCCCGTCTCTGTCTCACACTATAAAGCTATTCTTTACAATCCCCGCCATGCTTGGTTTTGTTGCTACATTGAAATCTTGTGCATAATTATGTGAGGTTGCTATGGAGATTATGTGTGATTTGTCATGAGGAAAATCTATTGTGTTTGAGATAATTCTGCACGCTAATGACTGCCAAATCTTTCTTCTCCCCCGCCCCAGGGATTAGGAGACTCTACCTGCCTGGATGTTCACAGCCACAAACCAAACAGATTTTATAAACTGAAAAGTTTGTGTTCTGCACAGAGGATGAGAACTTTCCTTTTTTTAGGCAGATAGATATGAACTGGCACAAGGTGATGGTTTCACCAAATGTTGATGTCCATGTTTTTGAAGAAGGCATCAGAGGTAGTTTTAAAGTATCCATAAAGTTAATTTTTTCCTTCGGTGAAAATCTCTTTCGTCAATGCTCATGACTTCCCATGAAGAAGATGTGGGGCAGTATAAATTCAAACTAGATACAATCTAGTGGACAGAACTTTGAAAATTACGTTGACAACAGGACTTTGAAGCATTAACTTCTCCATCCCTAGCTCTGTATCCTTTTCAGAGCTGAGAAAGCTTACAGGGTGATTGATGACTGCACATCAGTCATAGGCAATTCAGACGATCCAGCTTGGGCTGAACAATAGCTGGAGCCTTACACACAGCTTTCAGCCAAGGTCACGGGTTAGTCCTTCCTCACCCCAGCTACCAACTTCCCTCCTTCCTCAGACTGGGACTGTCTCTGAAAGCATACGTATTTGCATAGCAAGTGGGCAGGAGAACACAGAAACACACCAAACTGTTCCCATCATGGAAGATCCAACTAAAGAAATCACAGGGATTAGGCAGGAAAATCCCTCCCATTTCAGGCAGAGGTAGAGCACAAAGACAGCAGGTGTCCAGGAGTGAAGAAACGTACTCGTAGAAACAGCGATTTCATAAGGAAAGTGCAATACAAAGAGCTGTTTTCAAAAAACCTGTTCATGTGACAACTCCAAAGTAAAAGCTAAAGCCTTGGACAGTCACAGACTCTGCAGTCCAGGTCATCATGATGTGGCTGCCACTAAGGTTGCAGGTGTGAGATCCTTTACTACCCTGGTAGTGCTGGATGGAAGGGAAGGGGCAAAAAACATAGATGCAGAGAAACGATGAGATCTTTTAAAACTTCAAAACATTCATCAACTTCTGCCATTCTTTCATTCCTCATAAGTGACCCTCATCATTTTTACTGCGCTCCTACAGGTGATCCTTGTTATTTCTACTTTTGTGCAATTAGTGATGAATGTTCGCTGGCCTAAGCATTTCTCAAATCACCAGTAACAGAAAAAAACATTAAGATGCAGCTTGTAACAGAAGGACAAACACACCCTGAGGTGTATGTATCTTTATGCAGAGCAGCTGCTGTCTTCCCCACAAAATCTTCTATTAATGCGCTGCTCAGGACTGCTGACTATGAGCACAGGAATACATCTGAAATGGACAGACTCCTTAATTAAAACCTGACTTTTGATAAAAAATATAACTACTACAGCCAAGTCTTTGAAAAAAAAAATCCATATGACACCCTTGCGCCCACTGGTTTAGACTTCAGAAGCAACAGGACTTTGAATGATTCTTTCGTATCTTCCATCCCCTACACTGCACGCTTACGATACAGCTTGGCTGATGTTTGCAACACTTTGATTGCTGCCCTACCATGCTCTGCAGGGGTAATCTCCTTCAAAAGCTGCATAAATTGATTGGTCTGACTTTGGTGACATTAAAAAAAATTGGAGTTTGCTCTGCTGGTTCATGATGTTGCCAGAACCCTTGAAGGAATTTACAACCTCATTATGCACAAAGGGGAATACGTTATTCTATATATCGCTAGTGTTACAATAGTGTTGAATAATAGAGCTTTTTAGTATTTGAAAAGCTCTTCTACAGAACCTTTTGAAGATAGTTGGTAAAACACAGTAAGATAAAGCCCATTACTGACCTTAACAAAGCTGTTCTACTACTCTCTGCATTTTTAAGCATGTTTTTTGTGGTTAGAATTAACACAGACATCGGAAAGAGTTCTTTTAAAATAAGAATAAATGAAAGAAAAGGGAGAAATGATGCTTAAAGACTCAACTGTGTGCCTTCCTTACACAGCTCAGGCGTGCAGGTTTTGAAATGCTGCACACAGGAAAACTGTGCGATTGATTGCATCCCAGATATACACCAAAGATGTTCTCCAAAAGAAAGGGTGAGTAGAGGTGATCCGGAAAGGGCTCTTAATCTATGTGAAAAATTGCCAAATGCCATTACATTTAATGAGTCCCATCAATGCAGTGCTAGAATAGCAGAAATAAATAAATAAATAAATAAATAAAGCCCTATCAAAAAACAAGTATAAACAATTACATGAACTAATAATAAAAATCCTATTAATGCCTGCATAATTTAGAAAAGTTAATGAAGCCAATTTTAAGTTTTAGTAATGTATATTTGGTGCTTTGAAGTCTAATTTTCTACAGAGGTCTTAATGTTCCTTTTCCCTATTTATTGTCCCCGCCCACCCCCCATTTATAGAGTGAGCTCTTCTGGAAAAAAGCATGAAATTTAATGGAAAATCGTATTTTGTGCAGGATTTTGGAACTGTATTGTGAATCTCTCTTTGCTGTAGAATACCCAGTGGCTTAAATAAACAAACCCATGAGAGAAGGAGAGCCATCATTTACATCTGTAATGACTGAGAAAAATGTCCATGCGACCCTTGGAAGCTCTGTAGAAGAATCTATTGTTTCCAGTTTTCAGATCCGATTACTGTCATTTTATTGAAATAAAAAACCCTTGAGGAAAAGCTTCATACTCGGCCAAATGTTAAGGAAATGTTCAAAGGGGAACCATCATGTATACACACATTGTCAGGAGAATATTTCTACACCTTAGCACCTTCATATAGGAAAACAGACCCGTCTTCACCTGCACGGAAGAAATGAGGTTATGAGTTAAAATTCTCCTGCACTTCTTTCTAAGCAGCAGAAGTTATTTGTGTATTTCCAAGAAATCTTGGTCACTTGATGGTTGAAAAAATTAAAAGTTGTGAGCAGAATATCAAAGGCATGAACAAGAGGCATCTACACATCATTAGAAATAATGAAACCCAAGTCGTGGGCAGTTCTACAGTAGAGAAATGAGAAAAATGTGTTCTTTGGCATCAACTTCTATTTGCAGAAAATATTTGTTGTGATTGTCAGGTGCTGGCTGTGGCAAACCCAGTGTTGCCCCAGCTCCAGCAATGACTTCTGTAGTCAGCAACTGTGAATTACTGGGAGTGCATGCACTGATCGTGTCTGGGATAAAATCTTGATCCCTGCACAGATCAATGTCTAAAGCTCCCGTTGGCCTCAACAAGGTCACAATGTTGTACCCTATCCTCGCCTCCCACAAACAGGGTTTCTTTGGCTGAGCAGAGGTCTCCCTACCAAACTCAGTTAGTGAAGTAGTTCCCAGATTACAGTGAAAGGGACAGTCTCACCCTCTGCTTTACCTAGCTAAGCTGAGATCCAGGCTCCTAAGCTGGCTCCACGTCTAGCGAGGACAGAAAGGTGGATAGCTCCAGGCTAAAACAGAAACCTGCAGGTAGGTAATGTTCAGGTAGGTGATGTGGGGACCTTGCAGGACACCTTTTGCTCTGTGGCTCTGTGAAGTGTTCACCCACTGTCTATAAATAATTCTTTAAAACTGGTTGTTTACAGCTGACACCCAAAATATCAGAAACTAGAGGTTTGACTTCAGCTCTGGTAGCAAGTGGACTTTTTAATACGGGTCTGCACTGAGACAGTGTTGAGTCAGTCTGGGAAACATTCCTGCACATCACCTTTAATCAACCTGGTATTTACAGTGTATTTATAACCTCAGTTTTTCATCTTTGAATAGGGGGATTTAGGTTTTTTGGGCCATCCTCTCGGCACGTCTCACCAGGCAGCACATTTACAGGAGGTCACTTCACAGAATCACAGAATCACAGAAACACAGAATCACAGTGTTAGCGGTTGGAAGGGACCTCTGGAGATCATCTAGTCCAACCCCCTTGCCAAAGCAGGGTCACCTACAGCAGGCTGCACAGGACCTTGTCCAGGCGGGTCTTGAATATCTCCAGAGAAGGAGACTCCACAACCTCCGTGGGCAGCCTGTGCCAGTGCTCCGTCACCCTCAGAGGGAAGAAGTTCTTCCTCATGTTCAGCTGGAACTTCCTCTGCTTCAGTTTGCGCCCATTGCCCCTTGTCCTGTCACTGGACACCACTGAAATGAGTCTGACCCCATCCTCCTGACATCCACCCTTCAGATATTTATAAGCATTTATAAGGTCCCCTCTCAGCCTTCTCTTCTTCAGGCTAAACAAGCCCAGCTCCCTCAGCCTCTCCTCGTAGGAGAGATGCTCCAGTCCCCTCCTCATCCTCGTAGCCCTAAACCTGACCAATTAATCTGGGGCAATTTCACATGAGGAAATTCTTGCATAAGGCACAAGATTCTTTTATTTACCTTTTTTATGTAAACTTTGGTCTGAAAAAAAAAATTTTTTGAACTGCCAAAGATTTACAATAGCTACACTGGAAGAGTGCCAGAGATGAATGAAGAGGGCAACATGTTATCCTGTAAGGCATTGGGCTTCGTGATAGGACTCTGCAGAAATAAAATGATATTTTAAAGCTTCTGGTGATGTCTGGTTGAAGTTGCAGTGCAACTGACAGTGATGTTACCAACTGCCATCAATCACAGATCTACACTTTAACAAGGAAAGAATTCACAGATATGTATTCTCTTAAAAACACAGAGCAGCAATATTGTTTGCTGCTCTCTTCTCCTCCACAAGTGGTACACTGAGTTATGCTTTGAAGCACTTCCATTCGGTAAGCATATCAGATCGCTTCTGTTTTGCTGTGCAGCAAGTGGTAATTATTTATCTGTTATAAGAACATGTTTAAGGACTATAAGATATGAGAAACTGCTGATAAGCAACGCAGCTATGGCAAGGGCTGTATACTTACATCCACATTTACACTTCAAGCTAAACTAGTAAGTAAATAAAAGTAAGGTAGAACCTGTTTTATGTGCTCAATACATCGAACACAACAAAGCTCACTCTCACCTAAAAAGCTATGCATCATATGATCAGCCTGATGGAGTTGAAGATGTCCCTGCTCATTGCAAAGGGGTTGGGCTAGATGACCTTTAAAGGTCCCTTCCAACCCAAACTAAGTAAGTAGTACTTAGAGTAAACATTTTAGGTTTAAGTGATTTTCATCAAAGACAGTAAACACTACAGAGAAATATCTAAGAAATACTTCCATGAAACTGGTTTTTAAATGAGGTATTTCAATCTTCTGTCCTGCGTGGCCAATGAAGACAAAGCCTGACCATGAAAGCTGGTGTAAAAGAGTAGCGAGCAGTAAGTGCCTTAAGAAGTTGACTCTGGAGCTGGATACTGCTGAACCCTTTGTACTTCTGGCTGGAGCAAGAAAATTAAAGTCTATCTATCTTCCAGTGTCCAGCATTTCCAATCATCTATGTTTGCCCAGGAGTTCAGCCAGAAGAGAAGAGTTTACACCGAACTTACACCTCTATACTTCTCTCCGTTTGAGCCAGGCTACAGCACTCTAGTATTGCTTCCAGTCTCTAAAAAAACTACTCCCTCTCTCCAACCCCAGTTCCCTAAAAACTGAATATACCTTTCCAAAGAGTCACAACACTATTTACCTTCTTCAACTGCAAACCAGATGCTAGAGCTCCACATATCCTCTACGGTATGAAATTTAATTCGAAAGGATTCAGGCTCACCCCACCTCTCCCCCTTCATTTCAGCAACATTTTTCTCACTCAGTTGCTTGGAAAAGCATAAGCTCATTACACACTGTCCAACACTCATCAGATTATCATGTATTAATTTTCAAACCTAATATTGCATTTCTTCCTTGTGATAAAGTTTCTCAGAACAGAGAGCCAGAAATTACTTTAGAGTGGCAATTTGTAAAGAAGATTAGTCTGGCAAAGTGGATCTGAAGAGTTTGTTTCTAATTATTTCCATAAATGAGCTTTACAGGAAATTCTGATAGGAAGTTCCAATAATCAAGCAATTTATGCCAAAATAAGCTCTAGTATTCTCCACTTTCAGATACTGCATTTATTCCATTAAGATCTATAGACATTTGTGAATAACACTAGAGTCCTAAAGTTACAACGAACATTTATTTTATTATCCAGTTTATAAAGTACACACATTGTATGCTTGAGTTTGGATTCTATGTAATTGTGCCTTACACCAAAAGGAGTTTTATCACATTAGGTGGACTTGTTCTGCATCTGTGATCAATTCGAAGCATTATTTCACAGTGCTTTGAGCACTGTGAAAGAAGGAGAGCTAAAGGCTTTGGCTACCATTTTGCATATGCATTAAAGTTGACCTGGAAAAGAGTGCAGCCTTTAATAACGTCTTGCAACTTTCAGGTTGATCAAGACAGAACTATCATTCTGGGATGCATCATCTTCCCTCAGTATCGGCTTTCCAAACCTTAGAATTACAAGATCAAAGTGACAGTAAAGAAAACCTTGCATGTCACGCAGGCTCAGCCAAGACCCTGAACCACACATGTATCCTACTTTCAAAGTGTAGAGGCACTCACTACCTCCTTTTGCATCTGAATTATGCAAAGCTCTAACACAGCAAACCAAGAACAAACATTTGAACACCACTGAACCCATCACACACTTCACATATGGGCTCCAACATTGCTTTTTGAGATCATCCATTTGCGTTCCTACTTTATACAGCTATATATATACCAAACATAAAGACCTCTGTGAACAGCCGCCCTGCCAGTCTTTGACTGGCCCTTATCCCAAAGCAGAAGAGCTGTAAGACTGACATTCTTGAAGCAAGGTTCATGCTGAAATGCCGGCTGCAATGCAGCACTAAGCACCAGGTGACAGGCAGCGCTGTTATCCTGGAGGTGACAGCCCTGCTGCTTCCCAGATGTCAGGATCTGAGGGCACTGATCTCGTTGAGGACAGCACATTAAATATTTTCTAACTAAACATGAGATTTTTTGCCAAGCAGGACTGTAGTCATATTCTCAGACCAACGTCAGTAGGAGAGGAAATATTTCCACAGTTCAGTCTTCTGGGTTAATTAAGAAAAATTAATAGATTACAACCATTACTTGCTTGCAAGGCTTATTATTTTTGTCTCCAGTGATGCTGCCCATATAGCTTCAAACAAAGCAAGCATGAAAGAACAAAAGCAAGCAGGAAAGAACTGAGACCCGTTAATATCCCCTGTTCACACCCCGCACACGCACATATGCCCACTGACAGGCAGGAACTGGGTATCACAGAAAACCGCCCAACTGCAGCTCTTTCTGGCCTATTTCACACATCTTCCCTAAGCTGCAATCTACATGGTTCCCTCCACCAGCTTACCCAAGAAGCTCAGGGCATCTACAAGGAGAAATAACAAACCATCCACTTTATCTTTTCTTTCTCATTCTACAGGAATCACAGAATCACAGAATAGTAGGGGTTGGAAGGGACCTCTGTGGGTCATCTAGTCCAACCCCCCTGCCAAAGCAGGGTCACCTACAGCAGGCTGCACAGGACCTTGTCCAGGCGGGTCTTGAATACCTCCAGAGAAGGAGACTCCACAACCTCCCTGGGCAGCCTGTTCCAGTGCTCCGTCACCCTCAGAGGGAAGAAGTTCTTCCTCATGTTCAGACGGAACTTCCTGTGCCTCAGTTTGTGCCCATTGCCCCCTGTCCTGTTGCTGGGCACCACTGAAAAGAGCTTGGCCCCATCCTCCTGACACCCACCCTTCAGATATTTGTAAGCATTTATAAGGTCCCCTCGCAGCCTTCTCTTCTTCAGGCTGAACAAGCCCAGTTCCCTCAACCTCTCCTCGTAGGGGAGATGTTCCAGTCCCCTCATCATCCTCGTGGCCCTCCGCTGGACTCTCTCCAGTAGCTCTTCATCTTTCTTGAACTGGGGAGCCCAGAACTGGACACAGTACTCCAGATGAGGCCTCACCAGGGCAGTGTAGAGCGGAAGGAGAACCTCCCTCGTCCTGCTGGCCACAATCTTCTTGATGCACCCCAGGATCCCATTGGTTTTCTTGGCAGCCAGGGCACGCTGCTGGCTCATGGTTAACCTGTCGTCCACCAGGACACCCAGGTCCCTCTCCGCAGAGCTGCTCTCCAGCAGGTCCACCCCAAGCCTGTACTGGTGCATGAGTTTGTTCCTCCCCAGGTGCAGGACCCTGCATTTGGCTTTGTTGAACCTCATCAGGTTCCTCTCTGCCCAGCTTTCCAGCCTATCCAGGTCATGCTGAATGGCAGCACAGCCTTCTGGTGTATCTACCACACCTCCCAGTTTTGTGTCATCAGCAAACTTGCTGAGGGTACATTCTAACTCTTCATCCAGGTCATTGATGAAGAAGTTAAACAAGACTGGGCCCAGTACTGACCCTTGGGGGACACCACTTACCAGCCTCCAACTAGACTCAGCGCCGCTGATGACAACCCTCTCAGTTCTGCCATTCAGCCAGTTCTCTATCCACTTCACCGACCACTCATCCAGCCCACACTTCCTCAGCTTCCCTAGGAGGATATCATGGGAGACTGTGTCGAAAGCCTTGCTGAAGTCAAGGTAGACAACATCCACGGCTCTCCCTTCGTCTACCCAGCCAGTCATGTCATTGTAGAAAGCTATCAGATTGGTCAGGCATGATTTCCCCTTGGTGAATCCATGCTGACTACTCCTGATAACCTTCTTTTCTTCCACTTGCTTCATGATGGCCTCCAGGATAAGCTGCTCCATCACCCTTCCCGGGATGGAGGTGAGGCTGACCGGCCTGTAGTTCCCTGGGTCCTCCTTCTTGCCCTTTTTGAAGATTGGAGTGACATTGGCCTTTCTCCAGTCCTCAGGCACCTCTCCTGTCCTCCAGGACCTCTCAAAGATGATGGAGAGTGGCTCAGCAATGACATCCGCCAGCTCCCTCAGCACTCGTGGGTGCATTCCATCAGGGCCCATGGATTTGTGGACATCCAGATCACTTAAGCGATCCCTCACACAGTCCTCCTCAACCAAGGGAAAGTCGTCCTCTTTGTAGGCTTCTTCTCTTACCGCCGGGGCCTGGGATTCCTGAGGCGCAGTCTTAGCACTGAAGACTGAAGCAAAGAAGGCATTCAGTAGCTCTGCCTTCTCCGCATCCTCCGTCACCAGGACACCCGCCTCATTCAGCAGCGGCCCCACGTTGTCCCTAGCCTTCCTTTTGCTGCTGATGTAGTTGAAGAAGCCCTTGTTGTTTTTGACATCCCTTGCCAGCTTCAATTCCAGGTGAGCCTTGGCCTTCCTCGTCGCATCCCTGCATGCTCTCACCACGTTTCTGTACTCTTCCCAAGTGGCCTGTCCCTCTTTCCACATTCCATGGACCTTTCTCTTCTGCCTGATCTCCGCTAGAAGCTCCTTGTTTAACCATGCAGGTCTCCTGCCTCCTTTGCTAGATTTCTTTCTCAGGGGGATGCATTGCTCCTGTGCATGGAAGAAGTGTTGTTTAAAGAGCGACCAGCACTCATGGACCCCCCTGCCTTCGAGAGCCCACGGGATTCCTCCCAGTAGCTCCTTGAAGAGGGCAAAGTCAGCCCTCCTGAGGTCCAAGATTTTGATCCTGCTTATCGCCCTGCTTCCTGCACGCAGGATCCTGAACTCGACAATTTCATGGTCACTGCAGCCGAGTCCACCTCCGACCTTCACATCCTCCACCAGTCCCTCCTTGTTTGTTAACACGAGGTCCAGCAGCGCGCCTTTCCTTCTTGGTTCCTCCACCACTTGCATCAGAAAGTTATCATCGATGCTCTGTAGGAACCTCCTGGATTGCGCCTGCCTAGCTGTATGGTCTTCCCAGCTGATGTCAGGGTGGTTGAAGTCCCCCATGAGAACCAGGGCCTGTGACTGTGAGGCTGCTTGCAGCTGCCTGTAGAAGGCCTCATCAACCTCCTCCTCCTGGTCAGGTGGCCTGTAGTACACACCCACCGTAATGTCACCCTTATGAGCCTGTCCCTTAATTCTAACCCACAAGCTTTCAACTTGTTCCTCATTTGCCCCCAGGCCAAGCTCAATGCATTCCAGTTGCTCCCTCACCTATAGAGCAACTCCCCCACCTCTCCTTGTTGGTCTGTCTTATAGGAGAAATAGCCTAATTTACTGTGGGATCATTTGTGTACACAGCTGAGCCAGCTGAGTAAGTTATACATGGGATGAAATTACTGATGTAAATCTTCAACTGAAGAAACAAATTTGACCTTTAATTCTGGGAAGAGTTGATATTATCTTTATTTTGCATGGCTTTTGGAAAAATTTGTATTTCCTACAGTCTCGAACTTCCCACAGTTAAAAAAGATTCTCTGCTCATTGGGATGCAGCTGTTTGGAAGATGCTAGTCTTGAAAGGAGAAGTGATCTCAAAGGTAGCAGGGGCCAGTCAATAGACGGGTTTTAAAGATGAGGGGTTGAGACCTCGGGCTGATCTGTCTACTCAACAGAGAGTCAGCACAGGGAACGGACAACCAGGGTGATGGCCATGATGACATAAGTTGCTACGTGGCTGGCACTCCACTTGTAGATTTTTCAGGCTATTTGGCTTCATTCCTATATCTAATGCTCTGTAATAATTAATATTATGAACCATGAATGTGTTCATCATGATGGCCAGGTGTAAGTCCAATAGCTTGGGTTGCAACCTATTGACTGGCTGCAGATGAAGCTTAAGAATTAGCTGCTGGAGAGCACTTCCCACAAGTGCACAAAGCAGCTCCACTCCGTAGAGTGCAATTAAAAGAAGAGGCCGTCATGCTGTTGTAGAAAGCATCAATTATGCATTCATCAGTCCTCCAGCAGAGTCCCTTCACTCCTGCCAAGGCTCCCTCTGTGGCTCTCTGTCTGCTTGGATTGCTGCGCAGGAATGTAAGTCAGCTAACAAACAACGAATTTAAGGGCTAACGAATTTAAGTGCTTTGTTGAATGCTCCTTTTGATATTGGTTCAATCATGGTCAAATTTGCTCACAAACAAAGCTGAAGGGCTAGTAAACACACTGGAGAGAAGAAGAAATTGTAGTGACCTATAACATCAGGAAACATGGAAACTTGCAATTATTTCATGCTTTGGAGTGAATTAGCAGGTAGAAAATTAATGTAAAAGGGTACCTAGGAAATTTTGATAGATTACACAGAAGTCTGGTGATATTGTTTGGATATTTCGCACAAGTGTAACATAACTGTTGTCATTGCCAGGAAATGCTTTGTGGGATTTTAGGACAACACCCCCCACACCCCCAAACTTATGGAAAAAGTTCAACTTCTGCTATTTGTAGATTGATACCTGATTTGTGAAGGGGCAATAGTCCAAGTCTGCCATGTTACTTTATTTTAATGCCATATGGCAACTATCACCACAACTGGTGGGTGCAATACGTAATCCAAGCATCTTTTAAAAAACTGAAAGCGCCTTGCACAGTGCTTCCCAGAGGCAGGCAAGAAGAAGTCGAGGAATCGAAAATCTTCTTTTTCTGTGGTTCAGAGAAAAATTTTGGGTCTTTTTTATCATGGAGTTCTCTTGGAGTTCTCTTGTAATAAATTCAACCTTACACTGCTGAAAGAGTGTTAAATCTTGGTTTTCAGCAGGAATTCAAGAACCGGCTACTGACCGCTTGTTTTATTTATTTAACCTTCGTAGGAATACCTGTCGGGCTGAAGCCATTGCAGCTGTGCGTACAAAGGTACATCATTCATGAGCTTGCTCTATCTGACACTAGTGCAAAGTGCATGGAGTATCATGGGTGTTAGAGATAGTGAGAAAAGGACTGAGCTGATTTTAAAATTATTTCTCTCCATGTCATCATTTGGACAGAGTAATCATTTTCTTTCCCTTTTGCATACTGAAAATAAGTTTTCATATGAGTTTTTAGCAGCTAATCCACATTTTATTACTCTCTTCACTAACTCTGAGGAAATACGTAGCTTATGTTAGTGAAAATTCAGTGTAGATTATGGTAGCTTGAAAGTTATGTGATGAAACCCAAAGCCAGGCTCAGTGCTGGAGATTTTCCACTTCATTTCAAATGAAAGGTGTGCCAAGCTCACAAATATTCCTATGAAGGCAGCCAAGCACATGCAGGATAAAACAGCATCTCAGTTTTGGTTTTCAGAAATAACTAAAATCCAAGCCAAGCAAACTTTTGCTCATGTAAAAATCCAAATAAAAGTTCAACAAAACCTCACAAAAACTCAGTTACACCTCTGATTTGACTACCTGCTTTCCCAGCGCATCTTTTGGGGTACAAAGAACAGCCAAAGTAATGTACCTCCTCTGTCCTGCACTGAAATGAGTCAGACAAAATGCATACACAGCATTTTAAAAAGAATTAAATGCATATTCAGTGTAACTGCAAACTTGGTCACATGCATTCAGATTAAATAAGAAATATGTAAAGTAAGTAAAGCTACTGTGCTCCTCTGGTGATCACGTCTTTTGTGCAGGCCGCAACACACTTCGGGAGATATTCATTGCAGCTTTTGCTGAAGACTGTCACCGCTATGACAATTCACCTGCAGAGCAGCGTAGTCTAATTTATTTACCCTGGAAAATAATCTGCCAAGTCTGACCCAGTAATACAGATTACAGCTGTTTACATATGTTTGAAATACTGCTTAAAAAGGTAAAGTAGTAACTTCGTCTCTCTACAGCATGTAATCAGTAGAGTACATACTGACACTGACACTCGGCATACATACTCCGCTGACACTCATCATCTACAGCATGAGGAGAGAGAATCCATTCATCATTGAGTAGATTATTATTTATAAAACCCACTCTAATTCTGGAACCTTTCATTATCTAGGTTAGAACAGATCAGTGAACTGGTAAACTTGGTTGGGGAACCCAGATGTGCCAGATATACGGTTAAGCCCCTTCTTGACTACAGACAAGCTCAACAGATGTAGGGAAGCTGCTGTCCATGTGTTAGGGCCTTTGGTAGTATTTCAAGGTGCAGACTTTTGAAGCTGGATTGGTACATCCTTAGCTATAATAAAAAAGATATTGTAATGAACTAATATGGAGTCATGGTATGGTTTAAGCCCAGCCAGCAACTAAGCACCACACAGCTGCTTGACTCAGCCCCCCACCCCTGGTGGGATGTGGAGAAGGATTGGAAGAAAACCCAGTAAAACTCATGGGTTGAGACAAAGACAGTTTAATAGGGCAGCAAAGAAAGAGGGGGGGGAAATAATTATACAAAACGAGTGATGCATAGTGCAACTGCTCACCACCCACTTACCAGCCTGTCCCCAGGCAGTGATCTCGCCCCTGGCCAACTCCCCCAGTTTATATACTGAGCATGACGTCATATGGTATGGAATATCCCTCTGGCCACTTCGGGTCAGCTGTCCTGGATGTGCTTCCTCCCAGCTTCAGGCAGTAGAGCATGGGAAGCTGAAAAGTCCTTGACTTAGGATAAGCATTACTTAGCAACAACTGAAAACATCAGTGTATTGTCAACATTATTCTCCTACTAAATCCAAAACACAGCACTATACCAGCTACTAGGAAGAAAATTAACTCTATCCCAGCTGAAACCAGGACATACAGTGATCATGTTCCAAAACAGTCTGTGGTACAAAAGAGTTCCTTCAGCACTGCCTAACTATTTTAACAAATGAAGATTTTTATATTTAATCTGAATCCCAAGGTATGCATTATTCATTGTTACAGTCACATACTACTTGGTATTTAATTCCTTCACTGTGTGACTGAAGCACTGTCAGTGTCAGTGATGCACTGAGGATCTGTGGCCATTCAGCCACACAGCAACACATTGTGCTGGTGAGAAGACTTAAATACATGACTGCAGGTAGCTGGGTATCCAAACCCCCCGGTCTAACCAATCTGAAGCCGCCCGCTGTGCTGAAGCAAAGGGCAGAAACCCAGGCAGGAGACACAGTCTCCAGGAGGCAGACAGGACACTTCTTCATTAGGTAACTTCTAAGTTATCACTTGTCTTACTTCTGTTCTTCAGACAGAAAAACTGCAACTTGTTTTGGGCTAAAAAAATTTTCAGGCACTGCAAAGTACTTGAGCAGTCTAATACAAGCTATGAAGAGAAACATGACAAGCACTAATTGTTTTTCTGTGTGGCATTTCTTTTATTTCTGAGGATATGCTTGCATCATGGCACGCTACCACCGTTTTATTGGCTAGGACTTAGGAGAAGTCCACATCGTATTTGCAAAGAAAGCACACACAGGTCCATACAGTGAGGTCCTTCACCTCAACTAAGGTAAAACCACTCCCTAACCTGCAAAAGGCTGATGACTTCCAAACTGAGGAACAGCACACTGAAAACAGAAATAATTTTTAAGTTGTCATTTTAGCCTGGTCTCCCTTGTGAGCTTGTACCACTTAGAGTTTCCTTTCACGTGCTTTTGAAATGTAAGGGTTCTCTTGGTAGAAAAAAAATACGCACAAAGTTTTCCTAAAGCATGCAGGGATGCAGACTTCCAGGACTGGTCTGTGTGCAGAGCTCCTCACTGGGATGGGCAGGGAAGAAGGATTGGACTTAGGGCTCCCACCACCCTTCTCCCCATGGGAACTCGGGTCCAATGACATATTGCACCTATCTGCCCCCTCTCCATCTCTTTCTTCTTTCAATGCTCTTTATAAATACTGTCATTTCCTGGTAACTCGCTGTGCTATTTGTGTTGTTTTTACTATTTTATTTACATTTAAACTTCCTCTTCTTTATAATTGCCTGGACTTATTTACATTCACATTGAAGAGTAACCCCCCTGGGTGCAGGGCAGCGCACTGGGAAGCTCTGGAGGGCTTCCTGACCGGGGGGAGCACCTCGTTGCCGTTCTATTTTAAACTCGATGTTTGTTAGTGATCTCCAAGATAACATCAGACACTGACTTACATGGATCAAGGAGAAAAATCCAGTTCTCCTTCATTAAAAGTGTTTGCCCTATTCTGCCTGAAGGCAATATACAGTAGACATAAATTTCAGAGCTAATGAACGGTATCTCAAGGAGCTGAGCTTTAGCGGGGAGCATTGCTAGAGTTCTGTCATGAAAGTCATTTCTGTCCTTGCTGAATCCTGGATAAACAGACGTTTTAAACGCTGGAACAGTGTCAAGGGTTTTATAAAGCTGCCACCATTTATTTACTTGTGCAGTAGAGTTTGAAAGAGTCTAAAAGAGTGTACAGTGTATGTCTGTAAATGACTCTGTGGAGTGGGGACCAGGAGATGCGTGACCGTTTTGTGTAATTAAGAGGGAACCAAGGAAACTATTAATAACATGAGACCCGTGTTATTAATACCCCATGTTATTCCTGGTGTTAAACAGGCAGTATCTTCAACTTCACACCTTCGTCTCCACAGATCCATTTGTGGCCTTAGCTTTGCTCGCCGAGATACCTCTGAGCAGATCACACGTCTTCGTGCACAGCACAGAAAGAGTAACTAATACATCTGTCTGCCAGAAGGAATTCTGATTCTGAATTCATCTCATCTCATTCCAAATTGGAAGCACAAAGAGTAACTAAAAACTGATAATCGGAGTGTAAAGAAAGCACAGATTAATGTCAGGCAAGAACAGAAAAGCCCTAGCGATGCTCGCCAGATTTTCTATTCCTGCTCTGTCTTTGTACAGTATATAACTGACTCTGTAAGATGTCTAAAACACAGAGCTTTGGCAAATAAAAGACTTTCCACTTATAATTTTTCCACTTTCCTTTCTCTGTGTAGTTACATATCTTGTTAAAGGAAGATTTATGGAGGCATGTTCCAATAAATGCTGTGCAGTAGTTATAGCTATACATATCCTTAAGATGTCAATCCTTGAAGTTCTGTGCTTCACAGAAATTTTTTAGACAGGAGCCCAACTCCACAGTTCTTACACTAATTGTTCCCTCACTAAAATCCATGAAGCATTTGCCACAGTTAAAACTTACAGGTAAAACCACAAACTATTGATCTCTGAGGCCACTTGAGTCAGACAACAGGCGGAAAGTTTGCTCTGCCACACGGCAGGACCCTAGCTAGACGATGCTCTGCTACAAAGGATGAGCCAGAGTTTTTGCTTCAGATCACCACTGAATTAAAAAAAAAAACCCTCTAAAGCAGAACTAGATTGTACCTATCTATTATGTACTGGCAATGATTAGTAACTATTTTGCCAAACATGTTTGTTTGATTATTATTGTAGGGGGACCAGCTGTCCAGAGACAGCTCTGGACTCTTGATTCTGAGTGTCGGGATGGTGCCTGCCTGCAGCCTCCGAATGGGGGACCTGACATGCAGTGAGCAGGGCAAGGCACCTCTGTACTCAGCATGCTGCCTAATGCACAGCCCTGTTCGAGGCATCTCCGCTCCTTATTCTGTGAAGGCTCCAGAAATGCAGCACCCCACACCTCGTGCCAGGCTCTGGGCTCCGTAGCCATGGAGATCAGACACTGCAACACCCTAGACTTCTATGGGCCCCAGACTTAAATGTCCTCTTGGAGAACCGAGCAGAGTTCACTCAACAGTCACCCCTTCCCTCGCGAAGCTCAGTGTGAGCTGATGTTTGTTGTTGCAGTCTCGGCCCAGAGAGCAACAGGAGCTGAAGGAGGTATTTCACAGAATCACAGAATGGTTTGGGTTGGAAGGGACCTTACAGATCACCCAGTTCCAACCCCCTGCCATGGGCAGGGACACCTTCCATCAGACCAGTTGCTCAAAGCCCTGTCCGACCTGGCCTTGAACCCTGCCAGGGAGGGGGCAGCCACAGCTTCTCTGGGCAACCTGGGCCACAGCCTCACCACCCTCAAAGTGCAGAACTTCTTTCTTTTTCCCTACCTAGGACCCAAGCTTTACTGAGCCTTTCCTAAGGGTCAGGTTTTGAGCCCAGCTGCTCACACTTAGAACTGACGGAGCATCCATACATCACCCCTGGGCTGGTGACAGAAAGGTGACGTTAAGTGCTAAGAGCCAGCTGAAAGGTGTGGCTCTAGCTCAGCTTTTGCTTTATCCTGGCCCAGCAGAAGCACTGGGGAGCACCGCATGGCGCAGCAACTTTCATCACAGGCTGGCGAGTTCAGAGAACTTAGGGGAAAAGCCCAGCTACCTGAGAGATTTTCCTCAGGATTATAAAATTCTAATTAAGACTTTCAATTAAGTTATTAAAAGTATGGGTTAAGCTGAAGTCCTTGGCACCAAACATGACAGAGTATTAAAACATTACACAATGAAGCATAAACAACAATGTGCTTCATTTGTCCATTTACTTTACAGTCAGCTGAAAGAGTATTTAGGTCATTACATTTTAAATGCCATTGCCTTAACTCATCTCTCAACAGCACAATATCCAGATGTCAGCAGATCTGCTACATTTCCTAATGCCTCCCTGGAAAGATAAAGAAGTTCTGATTACTACGGCAAAATATTTCATAGCAAAATTATTCGTAGATATTTTGGTGGCTTCTAAATAGATGTCTTATGTCAAGTCCCAGCTGAACCCTGTGCGATGTCGAGAATTGATGTAAATTGCTACAAGTTAAGGAAGAGGTGGACCAACCCTGGGAGCGCAGCTGTCTGTGTTGGTGACTGATAGTGACGATAGTGATGAGGGGCAAAGAGGTTTGGCTGATGTCAGAAACGTGATTTCAGGATGTCAAATTTGAAAAATGATCCCATGGGAAACACAGTCAAGACCTGGAATAAGAGAGGAAAGATTGTAGAAAAGCACGAGAGATAAAAGATAACAAATGCCAAGTATGAAAGAGAGAGAGGTGCCCAAGCAGAGCCTCTCCAGCATGAGCTGCAAGGGTAGCGCAGCACCGGGAGCTACATCCAGGAACCCAATGGTCTGCATGTACAGCCATTAGCACTAATGCTCTGCAATTTAGACTGCCAGGGGAAAAAAAAAACCCATAAAAACCATAAAAACAATAACGTTCTTGAAAACACGTTTTATAAACGAGAGCCAATTCCAGGAGTTAGATGTATGTCAGGATTGGTGTGGAAAATAATTCAGAAGAGATTTCCCTGTCTATATTACATTCGCCTACTTTTGAGTTTTGCTCCATCGACCACGCCAGCAAGGACTCTTGCTCCTAGCTCAAAAATGTTTCAGCTTGGGGGATTTCTTTGCCCAGATCAGGTCTTTCTACTTGACTTGTTTCCTCAGGACTTCCAAGCTTCTGCAGAAGAGACTTGTATCTCACACTACATCGGTTTACAACACGCACAAGTGAAAACCACTACTACTGGTAAATGGAGTGAGAAAATTAGTATCAGTACCAGCTTCCAAGAATGTGAGTACATACAGTACATGAAGCAAAATTTCAGTTTTGAGAAAAGAGATGTGCAGGTAAAGCTGAGCATACGCAGGGCATGGAGAACCAGTGCCCTTGAGGTCCACGGGCACCTGCTGTGTCATACAGTCCAGCCCACCAGCAGGCCAGCAAAGCCCTTAATTTAATGTCTGCTAGCTACCGCAACATCTTTAAAACCGTGTTCCCAACCATCAGTAGCAGTTACAGGGAATATCCACCTTTTAGCAGCTGCATTCACTGAGTGTCTTTTTCTGTCCTGTTTTTCCTTTAATTCCTTCAATCAGTGAATCTCTATGTGCCTTATTAGGTACTGGCACTGACTAGTAAATATTTTGCCAAACAGATGTTTGTTTGATTAAAATTATGGGGGCACTAGATTGATTTCTGTGCCTGTGATTGTACACTGTAAGTAACTGCTCTGCTTTTGAATACCTATGAATTAAAAATGGATGTGCAGTAATAAGTCAATAAGGCTAGAAAAGTCTGCCTTGACTCACCTGACAACCAGCACGTTCAAATGTGATACGGAGAAGAACAAACCCTTTGAGCCAACCGGACCTTACTGCAGAATATCTGAAGGCTTTAGATGGCCTGTCATCATATGTGCACTCCAAGCTTTTCTCATCCCATATGTCTGGCAGTCTGCAGATGGACCATATGGAACCACAGCAAACTGCAGTAACAGAAGGACCATCACTGCCTAGCATGAATAGGCTGTGAAGGGTCAGACAGGCTTTGCCTCCTATTTATGACAACAGTTTTACCTGTAAGGTGCTACTTGATTGTTTTCCATAAAACAGACAGTAATTCACAAAGCCATTCCTTACTCTGATATAGAACATAAAGAGTCCTTAGTACAAGCTAAGACTTATTTACAAATAAGTAAAATCTTCTATGCTTTTTATTTTTAGAAGTTTCTTTTACTGTACACTGCTGACACACTGCATTTCTGTCCTTGCTTCTAAACACACACAGCTATTTCCAGAGTTTATTTTTCTATTAAATTTGAAGACATTCAACATTATATTCCATATAACACATTCTTAAAAATAACATTTTATGTCATATTTTGGAGCCTGAATAGTGGATTACATAGAAGAAATGGACACAGTAGATGGAGAAGTTTGAGAAGGATTCAAGTCACATTTCAAAACTAAAATCCCAAATTGGATTTTAAAGCCCCAAGCTTAGGGAGAAGTTGCCATGCAATTTTATTTCTGTCCTAGGCAGGGCCAATGATCAGAACACAATCCAAGGAAAATACAGCTTGCAAGCGTCTTTCCTCAAAACTCAGCCTGAGTTGAAACTATATCCTGCACAGAGATATTATGATTAGGAAGAACTACAGAGTGCTGGAATATCAAGAAAGAGCAGCAGCTGGGTCAGTGCTATATTACTGCCACAGAACCAGAGACGTCCCTGTTCGTGTACGGGAAGGTGGCTGGTTCCACACGAGGATAACAGACTGCATTAATGGACAACTCTGTGTTTTTTCCAGCGCAAAATCCCTTTCAATGTTAAAGGGAACTTTACCAGAAATACAAAATGTAACTAAAGAAAACTGTTTTCTGTAGCATTTGCAGGGATAGCCTGATGAACCCCCTTGTGTCTTCCCCAAATATGATTACATTATATTGCCTGCTTATGCTGAGTGGTTATTAATCACTTTTAAAGCCAATTTGTGAACTTGGCTTAGAAATCTGTTCTTACAACATCTTTGCTGTTCTCTTTGGCTTTGTTTAAACTGATAAAAAACACAATGAAAAACATTACCAAAACAGATGTTGTATTCTTTTTCAAACTAGCATGAAATTCAAACTACCTTGCTTCACACAGGAGACGTTACATGCAATTTTATTTTCACTCATTTAATCACAATGCAAAATTTAGTTCCTCTTAAGCTTCTGTTTCCATAGTTAAACAAAGCCAGACACAAAAAGGAGCATCTTTGAATTTTGAAAATCCCCATTCTCCTGCCAAACATTTGGTTTAGCTCAATCACACAGAATAGCGCCGAGGTTTTCACTGCACAAATAGGAGTATGATGTTAAGTGACAACTGACTGAAAATACTATGCTAAGCCTGATCATTCAAAGTTTCATCCATGCTACAATACTTTCTTACAAGTTTCTGAGATGCAGATTGAAAGTATTTCTGGATTTGTTCAAAGTGTTTCGTATGCCTCCATAAGCAAACATTTTCTCCAACTACAGTGAAACAAACATGAAAATCATATCAACCTCATTATATTTATTTTATTCCATAACTTCTGGGCCAGATTCAATAAAAGCTCTATCTGATTTTAGTCTGTGTGACAGAACATTAAAAAGACATGGTATTTATTTAATTTAGCACTCACTACTCTTTGGGCAACAAATGATAACTTCCTGCTGACTCTTGTTTACGATGACTTATTCATGGGAATTGTGCTTTAAATAGCTGAAGTCCATAGGATGTCAAAATCTGGAGTTTGGACTGGAATGCACACAGATCTTATTAATTAACGAGGCCTGGGAAAATAAATGGGATAGAGAAAATACATTTGGGCTCTGGATTCAGCATGAGAACACAGCCCACATTCAGATTCAAAGCCAAATCAGAGCTACCATTCAAGTATGCATGGAATGAGGCCCCTAGCAGTGGTTACTGCAAGATTCCCACTCCAACTGACAGAAATCTCCTGATATTTCCTGCATTTCTAGCCAACTCAGAGCAACTTTCCTGATTCCTTTGTCTCTTTATTCAGCTGGTTTCAGAGCCAGGGATTGACATCCCAGTCCTGCAGATCTGAACCATTCACCTGAGATGACCAGGCTCTCTTTGGGAAGCAGGTTCCCAAGGAGAAGAGGTGCTGTTGCCAGTTGCCTGCATGTCAGTGAGTGCTGTGCATCTCTTGGAGCTAGGCACAAAGCAAGGAGCTTGTCTCCTGATAGGCAGCTCTCTGCTACTTGAGCTCTGCTTTTCATACGAGAGGTAAAACTGAGCACACTCTGTCCACTTGAAGCAAAGAAAAATGAGAAATCCTTGAATCTTGCCCCAGCTACATCTTAAAATGTATTTTGTCCACCTGTGTGTGTACTTCCCCTAGTTAATGCTTATTGCAACCTTTGCAAGAACTGCCAAACGAATGGCTAGACGATGTCTTACACTCACAATATGGCTGGGCTTTATTTGCAAAAGAGATAATTCTTCCTTCAATAAAACCCAAAAGAAAATGTTACTGCTCATTGTACTGACTGTCCTGCTAAGCCTTCATGACTCTTCCCTGGAGAATGGGCTGATAAACTCTAGGGTTTTTAATCAGATTTCCAAAGTATTTGCACAGCTTTGATGCATGGGAACATATGTGGAAGCTCAGTGCATCACTCCCTGCAGACAGTCCTCTATGTCCACACTTCCCCCAGTAATTTACTTTTCTGTGTTTTAGCTTGTGCTCTGGCAAAGAACATGCCTGAGAACATGAATTTCTGCTTCAACCTCTGTCTAGAGATTTTCTTTCCTAGTTTTGCCCATACCCAAAATTTGAGGGATATTTCTTTTCTTTGCTCTTCTGCATGAAGTTTTTGTTTAAAGACAGTTGCTGTCCTTTTGAAAGCCTGAGGGTGGATGAAAGAAGTCTCTCTAAGAATCTCTGGTGCAAAATCCATCGCTGACTTCCTTCTGCATCAGCACTAGGAAAGCAGAACACGAAGTCACCAACACCAGCACAGAGGAGACACAAGCCACGGTCAGACACTTGCTCCAAGAGGGTCACATTCAACCCAAGTGATTGCAACAAACACTTTGAACGCAAAAGTTGTGTGAATTTTTGTACAGTATCTCAGAGTATCTTCCTTAAATCCCATGTGAAATTAAAGATCTCAAGAAAAAGTCCTAAAAGATCTCTGTGAAGTTCTCAAAAATACTGTGACTTGAATTTATCAGTGTCTGCCCTTTCCCACGCCCATATATCTTGCTGCAGCTTTCTGTTTTAGTATTCTTTTATGTTCTTAATCATTCGTTGAATTAGCTTGTTTGAATTGTATCACAAAATTGTTTGTAGAAAAGATGGCATTCCATTATTTGCTGTATATAATAATGTCAGTTCCTTATATTGGATTAGATTCCTAGCTCCATTTTTCCTTTCTGAAAAACTATCTTCAGTTTGGAAGCCTTTCCGTGTGCAGAATTCCCTCCTGGATTAACAAGGCTGATGTCACCGCTGTGCAATTCTGGGTTAAGCCGCAGTAACTCCCCTGATCTCAATAAAGCTGCAACAGCAGAAAACTCCAGTAACGCAACAGTGAGTCACACCCAGGCAGCTCTACACGTGGAAGGCTTCTGGACATGTCCAAAGAGGAATCAATGAATGCTGCCCATTTTTTACCAAATGCTGGCTGCTTTACATTGTGAAACATGGATTCAATATGCCTATGTACACTTCAAAAACTTACACAAAACAAAAAACCAAAGAGCTGATTCTGATGTTAGTGATCTATACACATCAGTGACCTGAAGCTATTTGAGATATCAAAGGTTGTCATGTTATAAGGCAGCAAAATTGATTCAATGTTCCGTATTAGATGAAGTCACAGCATACAAATTCTTAATCAAATAGTGTCACATATGGCTTTCTTCTCAGTTTGGTACCTTGGCTACAGTACCATGGGACGGGCTCCACGTTTTTTATCAAGAACGTGCTTGTGATTTCCGCCTAAGAACTGAACAGGAATTCAGCGTTGCACCCAGTGTTTGCAGAACCAGGCAATGTCTCTCGTGCAGCAGTTTGCATATGTCTGTTAGACTTTCCTCTTTCCATAACCCTCTCCTCTTCCTGTCACAACTCACACTGAGGGACTGCTAGCAAAAAAGAGTGCAGGGAATTTCCCAGCTTTAGAAGCAAACCCATCAAATTTAATGTGCCAGCATCGTTCTATTTAAAGCACTGGTAAATGAGCCAGCAAACTACTGTCCATGAGCATTACATCACATGCTACCACGTTTCTCTGAGGCTATATAAAGCTGTAACACGTTCACTAATGAATTACATGGTATGTTCAGGCCATATGGCACACCGGCACTGCACAGTACAATGCTGTAGATATGGGGGTACGTAATATTCACTACCTGATGTATATCATCACATGTTTATGAAACGTCTCCCAAGGAGGCTACACGTTAAAATAAACAGTGAATATTTTATTGCTCGCTTTCTTGTGTGCTTGTTACAATTTGGTTTATATGTTATTTGTTTACAACATCGTTTGTGTTAGTAACCCAAAACGCCAACATATTTTTATTTTCCTCTATGCCCTAATTTCACTGCTGCTGTGGGAATAGAGAGCTGGCGATTGGCTCCTGTCATTTTGTTTCAAAAGTTCCAGCTGCTGACTAATTACCCTGTTGGAAAAGCAAACACGGCTGTTTCCCATATCTACACTACATTTTCTTATTTCCAAATACGAAACTACAGGAATCTAAGGCAGTTAATATGTCAGGTTTTATTTACATAGCTTTTCAGTTATCATGTGGAGCAGCATCTCTGCCCAACCTTTTGGATTATAAAAGGATTTTGTTGAAAGATAAAATGCTGGGGAATGGGTTAAGTATGTAAATAAATTTAAACAAACACATAAACAAAAAGCAGAACACTCGGACTGTCTCTGTGCATTAAGGTAAATGAAGCCGTAATCTCCTAATACCCCTGACAATGAGGTCTCTCCATTAGCTAATAGCCAGTTTTAAACACAGTCTTCTAATAATTCTACCAGCTAAATAAACATTTTAAAGTGAACACACACATGTGCATAATCGCTGTGATTTACAAGGCAGAAAATGTACAACATTATGTTTCACTGCCTATTTTTCAGTCATTAAATTTTGAACAGCACAAGCCCGCATGCAACTGTGCGACCCGTGATAAAACCACCCCCTTGCAGTTGGAGCAGCTTGGAGTTACCCACCCAGGTTCCTCCCGAGGCTCCGTGCCTACAGGCACTGCCTTTCTGGGAGAGCGGACCTACCTTCAGCAGCTGGAGACACGACGAGGCACGCAGGTCACTGCACTGGGCTGGCTCACTCGGGTTCCTGCGGCCATTCATTCTGGGTGCGAGCACCCTGGATGTGCTCAGTCAGAAAGGCACGAGCATGCTTTTCTCTGCAGCCCCAGCGCTGCTGCTCTTCCGCTTCTTGTCAATATTTAACTAGTTTGTCAAGCTGGATTACATCGCCTGTCCTAAATCCTACTCCTTTAATTCCAACTAAGTGGGTGCGCTTCCAGCGCAGCCTCTTACTCAAATATTGATAGCTTATCAAAGTCATTTGTTTCACCTGAAAGGTTTCTTCCTGAGCATATTATCATATATAAGCGATATGGTTGCCAAACCAAGGCACCAGAGGAACCACCATGGTAAACAAACAGCCATGATTTCTGTGTTCCATAGCAACACGCACAGAAAACAAGGACTTTGCGGGATTTTCAGCGTTTCTTGATGATTATTTGCCACAGAACGAAGACCATATAAAAACATCATTCACAGCAATAGGAGAAATTCCAACAGAGACATATTTTTCAACAGACTAGTATAAAATAACATGTTTTTTCAGACTTTTTTTTAAAGAAGGCTGAAGGAAGTGCTTCGGCAGGGCCGATCCCACCCTCAGAGGTGGCCTGCAGCCACCCTCTCCCCACAGCCACGACCCCACCACGACCAGAGCTATTTCTGCTGACTGCAAACAAGCCATTTCTGTTTGACTTGCTGAAGATGCAACTACACACTACTACAAACAGGCTCGTATGAATTCATTTTTTGTTCCACTTCTGTACATTTATTTGCAGGCTAAGTGTGTCTCTTAGGCATAGGCAATTTGCCAACACTGTCCTCACTGGAACAAAATTTTGCTCTCCAAATTTAAAGGCACTAATAACATCAAGCAGCAAAAACAATGAGGCAAAGCCCATATGGTGCTTCAAGCTACAGTAGTTAACATTAAAAAGTCAATTATTACCAGCCCACTGCAATATTTTGTCTCAGGAGGTAGAATTTTTTAAAGAAATGTTACAATGTCTTAGTCTTTTTTTTTTTTGGGGGGGGGGGAGGAATGCTGACTTTTAACTACAAATTTTGCTTGTTTCAAAAAGAGACAGGATGCAAAAAGGCTACAAGTTTCAGAATAATATACAGAAATATTCCTCACAGCTGTCTTCTTCTCTGTCTGCCCTCTAAGGTTTTTCACAAAAAAAGGGATATTTGGAGACAAAGAGCTTAGTCCGACCAAATCATTGCTTGCAAGGAGCAGTGAAGGTACAAGAAGGTGCAGCCTACCTAGTCGTATTCCTCAGCTAAACCTCTGGAACTTTGTGACTACTGGGCAATTTCCCACGTCTTTGATAACACAGAACGTTTACATCCCTGTAAAGTTATTTAAAGTTATCTAGTTGTTATAAATAACTAAGTCAGGTCTGAAAATGTCTATTTACACATGGATGTACACCTTGCGTTCTCATGCTAAGTTATCAGGTCAAGATCATCATAACTGTGCCTGACCCAAAGGCCGCTGAAGGAACTGGAAGTTTTCCTGCTCGTTCTCTGGGCTTTGGGCTGGGCCAGGCTTCTCCCACACACCTACACTGGAGGCACTCAGGGCTGCTCTGGCTCCGAGAGATCAAACTCTCTGTGACCAGAAACATCACAAGATGGTTCAGGTTTGATGTATAGGGTCTTGTCCAGCATGACGTGATTTCAGGTCACTGAAAACTGGCAGAAGCTCACATCTGCCACTCAGATGTAACCATCAGGTTACCGTTACCAGCCAGTGAAGTCGTCTATGCAATACAAATGGTTATTCTAGCTACAAAGGGACTCTTAACCTATATCCAATCTCTTGAGCAACCTAATTTCCCCTTCCCTGGTGCTTCTCTGAAGCCCACAGCCTGCACTGAAATAGATGCTGAGCCTCAAACAGTCAAAAGCAATTTTGTAGTTCTAAATCCAAACCGTGCACAACTGGCCTCTGAAACTAGTGGAACAAATGCTACTCTCTTGCAGCAAGATATTTTTGGCTTTGATAAATATTAACTGATGTGCAATAGTCATAGCCAAAGCAGCTGACCCACATTTCATAACGAGCGGAGCTCTGCAATGGGGAAGTTTTCTTTGACTCTATCATTAGAAGCACTCAGCTGCTGGGGGCTGAGCGCCGGATCCCGGCACAAAACTCCTTCTCAGATCACTGAGTACACGATCACCGCACGTGGCCTCGACAGGGGGAAATGCATTGCAGCTCACTTGACAGAAGACTTTTATGTGGTTCTGTACATCTTTCCAATTGGTTAAAAGAAGACAAAAAGTGGAGACATTCCAATTATGTCTTATTAAATGTTATTTTTCACTGGGGAAACGCTGTGGATTCACCACTATCAGCACATATAATCAAGGGGAGGAAGCAGATGGCGGGGGGGAGTCACAAGGATATATTGTGTGATAGAGCTCACCTAGCTGCTGGGATTACAAGATAATACATAATTTCACGAGACTGTTTTCAGAGCAATTGAATTGCTATTTTCAAAAAAATATCATTAAATGTAACTTGGGTGAAAATTAATACTTGAAATCTGCAGATCTGAACATGAATCTTTAGTAACTTCCTATTTTTATAAAATTCAAGCAAATGTCAAAAACGGTAGACATCAAGAAGTCTATAGAAAAGACTACGTTCTTGAGCCTATAATGATTTTTATTGCAAAGCTGAAGCACTGATGATGTTTTTGGGGTTGGATTGAGGTTGGGGCATTTTGTGCTTTTTCACAAATAAATAATTTGATCCATAGTTTGCAAACAAAAAGAGGAGTGCAGAAAACCTGAAAAGAGTCAAATTCTGACTAATATTTTAAGTAATATAAAATACCCTAAACCTCAGAAGAAAATACTACAAATTCAGTACAGGAAAATCTTTGTTTACTTAATGCAATTCTGACTGCTTATTTATTATTTATTTATTTAAGTATTGCATGTGTTCCCCAGCCAAGCTGTTCAGGTTGCCAACACGAATAGTTTTCCACATCTGCTGCCAACTGATGTCTCCCCTGACGGTATTTAGAGCTGAAGACCAAAAATTTCACATCGAGCAGAATTAGCTCTTTAATTAATGGGTCTGTGGAGCAGTCCAGCCTAGTATAAAGCAGCTGTTTCAGCGGTCATACGGCTTCTGGCAATTGTCTCCAAAACTTGCCTTTGCCACAGCACCCATGCCAAGGAGTTACCCAGTGCTTTCTTTGTAAGTCCCCATTTTTGCATTCTTAAAAAATACTTTACATTAAATGGAGACCTTGAAGGCTGTATTTATGTTGTTCAACATTCTGGGTTGTTTGGGGAATGAGAGTATATTCTGACCTTTAGATCTCACTGAAGACTTTTCATCCTTTTCTTGAAACCTATTTACGCATGTGAATAGTTTCACGTGTGCATAGAGGCAACTTTTTCCTTGTACACACTGCAATAAATGTAGCTCAGATTCATTTATGCATCTTAGACATATCAGTTGAGGTCTTACCGTCTTACAATGACTGCTGAGCTAATTCTGTCAAACTCCCATTGCCCCCAGTGGAAATTTGTCCAAAATGAAATGAAAAAAACCTGGACCATGCTCTGTGTTTGGGAGAAAAATGAACTGTCTTGGTAGCTGCCACATTTGTGTGCCAGAAATTGTTGTGTGGGATTTTAAAAGGTGCTTACTTTTGGCCTCTGTTCCCAGTGAAATCAGTCAGTGATTAAACTTCCATTGACCTCAGTGGGAACAGATTTAAACTCACATTAAGCATTTTAAAATCCAAGTGTGCAGGTTTTAAGTATTGGACAACATACCTTTCTGAGCACTATTATAAACCTTTTTCTCCCATCATATCTATCAGCAATGTATCTTTTGCAGTAGATGTTGGAAGAGACTGAAAAAGTGCAACTGTATTTCAGAGTCACTTAAATAAGCTGCTTATATGCCACAGGCTGAATAAGAAGAGCCAATTGTTGAGCAGTTCATAATGTTTTTCTTTGTTTTTATAATGTGCTCATTAAACTTTGAACGGTGTACACCACGTGACATCCAACTAACTGCCGTTCTAACACGGCCATGTCTGCCCCAGCACACAACAAACCGAATATGACTTTTTCATGAGAAACAATAAAAAATGTTCATCAATTATTAAAGTTTACTTTTCAGTATGTATGGTTGAAAAAGCGTATAAATGAAAATAAAATATCTCTTCCTACATGTCACTTACGCACACACTAAATACTTTGGTGTTCTCGTAAGCCCAGCCACCCCAACACCTTGTTTAGAGCATTATCTGACGTCTATAGTTCACTGTTTTAAGCATGAAGCAATTCAAGACCCTCAGTGCTGTCCTACACCCAGCCATGGCCTTGGGCTAAGAAACAAATACCTGCTTTTCACAGAATGCAGAAGGCAGTTTAGCATTTCCAGAAATAAAATAATACTTTCTCCATATCCTCTATTTTGACCTTTTCAGAAATAATCAATTAGATAAAAAAATCCCTGAAACATTAATGTTTTTGAATGTCAGTAAAACTGATGGCACACACAGTGTGGAGAAGGTAATTAGTCCTGCAGCCCAGCATTCCTTCGCAGGAGTGGGAACACTCTAGCTGTGCAGCTTTCTGTGACCTGAAGGTCATTCTTCTGTATAAGGACATTTGCTACAAGGAGGTCACTAAGCTTTTTTTAAACCAACAGAGAAAAAAAGGAATCTGCTTTCCTCCTCTGCCAGCTTCCCTGCAGACCATGACCACGTCCCTTCCAAACTTCTGCTGCCTTCTGCCCCATACTAGAACCTGAGCAGTGGACACTTCTTTCATTCTTTGCCCTTCATTGCCTTTCATCAAGAAAGCAACTTTCTCAGGGCGGAAAAGACCCTCCATTGCCCACCGTCTTCCCAGTTTTTCTGCACTCATGGATGCCAAGTGAGAATTATGAAGAAATTGGTTGTCTCCTTTCCCCTCCATTCCCACTCATGTCTCCCTGTTTCCCAAGACTGGTCACAGCAGTGCTCGTAAAAGCTTATTTCCTCAGTGCCTCACCCTATACATCCTATACTTCCCTTGGCTCATCCAAGAGATAGCACCTCAACTAGTACAGTGAGTATTATCTCATCCTGGCGTTCTGTGGTGGATCTGAGGTGAGCGAGTCACCCAAGAGCTTCAAACACCGTTTCCCATGGCACTCACACATTGAAAGGCTGTAAAATCTAACATCCAAATATCAGCCAGCCAAACTTGGCTTAATGTGAGACTGAGAGAGATCACAGCCCAGGGAAGGATGGCTGCAGGCCACAAATGCAAAAAGCTGTGCGATTAACAACTTGTTATACCCATAAAATTTAAATCAAACGTTGGTCAGCTGAAGGTCATTAAGGAAAGAACGTCCCTTGGTTCTCCTTTCCCTGGCTCTGAAAGGCTGATACTCACCAGTGGGAGGTACAGTGGACTGAGAGGAAAACCAAACAGATTTAAGAAGATCTTGCTTCAAAAAAAGAAAAAGGATTTGCTGAATATTATGATGAGCCTAATCTGTACAAGCGAAACAGTAATAAACTATAAATTATCAGGAATAACAAAAAAAATCCTTGTTCATTGGAGAGACTATTGTCAATACGTATCACTTGCCTAGCACCCGGCAAGAGCACACGCAGCACAAACTTAATAAAAAGGCCAAACTTTCTGGAGTGCTCTGGATACTCCGCCAGCTTTTGTAAGCAGAGTTCAAGAAATGTGAAGTGACTTACCATCAGATGGCTGCCTGCTGCCTGCGAATAGCCACGTTCTGCAGGAGCTAGGGGAGATTTGAGTGTTGTTTCTACAAGACTTTAACTCGGAGCTCCTCGAAGCAGCGGAGGATACCAAAGTATCAGGTACCGTCAGCTGTGCAACACATCAGGTCTCCACAGTATGAGATAATTTCTGAATAAACAGGATCTGCTTAATTTGACCACTATCTCCTGTGTGAATAAAACCGTGCTTGCTGGCAATAAAAATGCCATCCTTTTTGTCAATACAATTGCCATCCTTTTTGTCATTTCCACTGCTGGACTGAGTAGAAATCTGCTGGATTTAAGCCTAACAGAGAAAAAGATCTTCAGTCCTTGATGAAAATGCCTATGATCAAAGTATGTCTCCTGTATCTATAGTAAGACAGAAAATTATAACCATTTAACTTGTAAGTTCATTCAAGAATTACAGGCCAGTGAAACAAACTCAGGGAAGTTGAACCTTTTCACCAGAGTTGCACATCACCAGGGTAGCTACAGAAAATAAAATGCTGATATGCACTTCAACAGCTGGAGGAGAAAGTAACTTCTTTGGAAGGTGTTTGAGCTTGTGACTCTTTCAAGCTTTGTCAAGGGATTAATTTTCCTTAGCAGCTACCAAACAATAGGACAGATCAGCAAAACTCCAAAACTGGCCAGCTGAGAGGCGTCTATTGCACCTGGCCCAGGATATGCAGGCAGAATGTGTGAAACAGTCCGCAGAGCAATGAGCCTCTACACTGAAATTACCAAATTCAGTACATTCATGTAAACACTGATTTAAGTATGTTTACAGAGATTTATATTTATGAACATAATTACTATGGCATTATCTTCTTTGGCTTCTTTGTAAAGCTAAAAGGAAAACAAATTCATTCTGGTCTTCATCTGGGAAGTTTTTCTGATGCTGACTTTATTTATTTGTTTATTGTGAAGTAGAAGCCTTAAGGATGTGTAAAGTATCTGTTGTGACACACAGCGCTTTCTTACTAGATCAAATGTAGGTCTCCACAGACAGCAGATAATAGCACGAAAGGGGAAGTACGAGATGAACTCACACCAGAATTAGAGAAAGAAAGGATTTAAAGCTGACGGATTTGAGGGAAAGCATCGATTATGATACACTTCACATTCACCATTAGGCTGCTCTTGGGAGGGAGAGAATCAAGAAGCTGTAAAACAGGGTTTAAAATGGGCTTCCCGGGACTTGAGGAACCAGTAGACCTCCATTAGACAGACTTTTGACAGGTCTCTGAGTTAGGATATCCCATATATAAAAATAAATACAGCTCTAGCTGACAGACTATTGTTTCTACGGCTGTGTAGATCAAGACCAGTCAGAACTCCTCCAAGACTCTGAAATCAAACTATTTTCTAAAACCGCAGGAAGCACGCAGTACAGCTAAGGCATGATTCGTAGCCGGGAGCTGGTCAGGGACAGCTGCCTTCTTCCTTCAAGCCCATGCTCCCAGGGCTGGGCAGGGATGGGCAGGACGCGCGGGCTGCTCGCTGTTTGCTTTCCTGGGGAGGCAGGCGAGTAGCTGGGACCCCCAGTGCTTGGCAAGCAGGAAACTATCCATGCACAAACAAAAAGGTCTGAGCCAACAAGGCAAACACGACAAATCTCAAATGTATGTTTTCATTCTCCTGGTTTGTAAATCAGTTTTACCATTTTTGGCATGTTAATGTTAATTATTGCTTCTCTTCATTCTGACCATGCAGATATAGAGTACAAAACTGATGAATCCACTCAAATCTCCTAAATTTGAACCCTGTTTTCTCAGTTACTTCAGCCTCTACTGCTCTCTTCATTTTGGGGAAGGCTCTACTCTGATTTTTCGCAAATTTCTGGAGAATGTTTGCAGCAGGACAGTTTCCACCATGTGAAGAAATGGGTGTTGGAATATTGCTCTGTAAAGGCAAAGAAACGGGCTGATTTGAAGGTTATTAAAGACTGAGAGCTAAAGAAGCTCTGAGGATGGAATATACTGTTTTACACAAAAAAAAAGTTCCCTGTTCAGGTTCTCTTGTTGCTTTACGAGATTACAAAGGGTTTTACCAATGGGAAACAAAAGCAGAAGGGGCGGGTTGAGCTCAGGGCAGTGCTTTTAAATGATGCTGTATGCTCTTAATCTCTTGTTTCTAAAAGAAAATCCAGCACAAGAGAGATAAATCCATGGCAATGAAAATGCACGCATTATAGCAGTATCAGTAAAGTATATACCTATTTTGGAATGCCCTTAGCAAGCTTAATACAAACTGACTGAATTTAATAAAGGAAAAAAATTGGTTTCTTGTTAATCATTCATGTATGGATCTGCATCCTTTGCTTTCCACGTTTCAGCCTCAGAAACTAAGCAGAAACACTGACTTCTTCTCTGCATATTTTTTAAACAGCAGGTTATTTGCAACACCCAAGTTAAACAGCAGAACACAGCCACATAAGGCAAAGCTGGATAATGCATATTCTTCCCCAGTGGATCCTGACAGCAACTAATAGATAAATAAGAGCAGACGTAGCACCTTAGGTCAGAAGCAAACCGCTGATTCTGGCAGCACCCAGGTCTCCAGCAGGTAGTCCACAGAACTGCATGGAGCCAACACGTACTTTTATTGCAGGTTGCTGAACACCTACTAGGTGGAAGGGGGGTGTGTGAGGGAATGAGAATTGAGTAGAGCATTTCAAGAGCAGTGAGAAGCAGGGATTCAGTTAACTGGCTGCCTCCTGGACTCTGAATCACACAATCTTAGCTTCAGGAGCATCCTCTGAGTTCAGCAAAAATGTTTCAGTGCATTCACAAGTTGTCACGATGGCAATACAGGGTTCAAATAGGGAGATTTGTTTGTAAGTAAATTCTTCTCCCACTACAACAGCTGTGTCAAGGCTTATGCCAACTGGCACTTCAAGCTGTTCTACTGCCAAAATTTGCTGTCTCCAAAGCAAATGGGAACGAGCCAACATCCTGTGGATCTCAACTGTAAGTAGCCATCTAAGACAGAATAGAAGATGAGCTTGCAGAAGAGACTGGCGATCTCCATAGGAACAGTCAACTCAGAGACACAGAAAGAGTGAGAAAGAGAGAAGAAAGTTATATATATTGGATAAACATGGTTCATTTTTGTCTCCTGACTAATATTTAGGACCAGATTCTCCACTGGGATAAATTCAAGCATCTTTAGCCCTATGTTTGCAAAAATCTTGACATCATTGTATAAACCATATTTTTTGAGATGATAAATCTGGGGTCTGTTTTCTTTGCCTCAGAATTTAAGGGCCTCTAGACTATTGCTTTCAAGGCTCTTTCCAACATCAGACAGGCAAGACACCTAGTCACACTTCATCTTCATGCAAACAGAGACTGCATGCAGTTCCCCGAGTCTGGGTTTCAGGGAACAAAAGAAAAACCTGGAACCAAACACCACAAGGCAAGTAACAACACTATGACAGCTAGAGGCTGCAAAAGCTGTCCAGCTCCAGCTCACATCAGTGGAAGTATGTGATTTTGTGCCAGCTGAGGACCCAGCCCTTAGTCTAAATATTGACTCAGTGTTTGGTCTCTTGGACTAAACAAGAAGTTTCATGAGACATTTCCCAACCCAGTTGAGTTTGGAGAGCCTGAAATCCTCCACTTCAGCCTTTATGTGATCAGAGTCAAGAGCTCTGTTTAGGTTTGCTTCTGAATACAGTCAAAAGATTTTTCAGCCGCTTTAAGATTTGGGTTTTATATATGCTTGCTGCAGCACCTACAATCTAATAAGTATTCTCTACAAATGCTAAAAAAAAAAAAGAAAAAATCCCACTCCTGTAGTCATACTTAAAGCTGGACAAAATATTTAAGAATTATTTTTCCCCTCAAAACCCAAGTGATTTATCTGATTCAGGAAAAGGAAATCAATCTTTACTGCTATGCCTGAAGTGAAAATTATCTTCCACCCTACTGGGAGCTTTGTGTTTTATTTGGCCAACTAAGTATGTTCTATAGGAACTTTGGAAAAAAGGCAAATTACAAGCATTTGAACATTTATCAAATTCTTTAAAAAATATGGCAATATTTGCAAGATTTATATTTTTTAAACATTAAAATGGTAAAAGGATTTTTCTGTAACCAAGACGGCATCAGATATCATCTTCTGCATTAGATGTGTAAGATCAATCTTACCCCAGGACCACGACCACACATATATATCTTTGCTTAAGAATTTAATTTCTTCAATCTATTTTCAGCTCTACAGCGACTACAAATCTGAATTTTCTTTGACACTTGTTCTCTCTTGAGCCCGATCCTCCATTCTGAGCATACCAACTGTACTGTAAATCTTGGAAAAAGAATGACTCCTTACCCTGAGTAATCACCTATTTTTCTCTGATACTGAGTTCGTTGGCTCTGAATTTCTATAAACTGCTTTTCTAGATTGGACTCTGCTCTTTTACAGGCTCTGTCAGTGATACGCTGCCACACACACCGAAGTAGATCTCATCAATGTATCATCCTCCGTTCTCATCATGTTTTGGTAACTGCCTTAATCAAGGTAAAAGGTCTTAGTTAATTATTTGCTTCCTTAAGGGGTTATTGGAAGATTACAGAAATAAGACAGGTATGTTATTGTTAGCTATAATACCACTGCCTCACTCAAAGGCTATCAAAATCTCTCTCAGATCAAAGTTCCTTTCTGAGAATTTACACTCTGCTATATACTAACGAGTATAGACTGGGATCACAAGTCCTCAGGGCTCAGAAAAGAAAATCACCTCTTTTTATTTGTAACCGTCTTTACCTTGACTAACTCTGGCCTTAAGTGGTCTTGTGCACCAGATTCCAGCCTCCATTTACAAAGGGGTTACCCCACTAAAGGGACAAAAGCTACATTACCCCCAGCTTTAAGAGCAGCTACGTGCACTGGGAATTTTTTCCAATAGAAAACATAATGCTTTTTGCTATTCACATTTTCAGTTTGCCACATCTGCCCAAGATGGGGTCCTTTCTGCTCACCTAGCAATGACAACAGTGACAGCAAGCACATGTCTGTCCCCCATTCACTGCCTGGCTTCCTGGCGCAGCGTAATGGGCATCGCCGGTGGGGACACACTCGCGTGAGTGCCTTCTGCACCGAGGGAAATTGCCTAGATACAAATGGATGGGGCAAAATGCGCCTCATGAAGAGGAGAAGACAATTTTATCTGTTTTGAAAGGCTATCGAGGAATACAATAACGGGCAATAGATGCTTTGCCTTTGATTGGCTCATAACCCCCCCATGTTACCATTCTGGGGAAATAAAGCTCTACTTTACAGTCTCTGCTCCTGCTCATAGAGATGGGTGGAATTTATCTCTGGTGGCTCTTCACTGAAAACAAGTCATCATTTATATCCCAAGAAATACTACGATAATGAAAACTGCCATACACAGTGCAGATACTTCCCCCAATTTCTTTTTGGAAGCATATTAATTATCAAGATTTTCTGAGAGGTTTGCAGATCAGGACAGAATCTGCTTAAATAATTCATGAATGTGTGATAATACTTATTATTTTTAGAGTTTCGAGAAACAAGTGCATTGCTACCCAAAAGCCCTGTAAACCAGGCAATCCATCACCACAGCAGCACACTTGTTCAGCCTCATGCGTGTGTGAGGCTCCCCAGTCTGCAAATATGAGACATTCTTTCTGTATTTCCTATTAAAAGATACAAAGCAGCAGTAATTGTTTACCATGGATTCAGCTAAAGGTCTTTATTTCATAATATCTGTGTCCTTTTAAGCCACTTGTTTGCATTTGTCTTAGAAGATGTGCTACCTTCTAAGAAAAACACAATGGCACCAGACCCCCCGGAGAAGACCCACATCACAAGAAAAGGCTTAGGAAAAGGGACCAGATGGGCACACCCTCAGAATAAACAGAAAAACCCTGCAGCCTGCGCCTGGTCCCTGCCTTCCCGCAGCTCCTCCTGCCCGTGCTCAGTCGTGGCAGGGGAAGGAGCAGCTTTGCAAGGCCGTCGCCACCTCTCCCTCTCCAGCCGAACCCAGCCGCGGCCACGAGGTGCCCCGCACGTGGGTGCACAGAGACGCAATTCATACGCCATGAACCAGGCTGAAAGAATACAGCCCAGCAGCTCCACGGGGAGTTTGGTGGGAGGCAGCTCGCATGGGCTCATTCGCTTAGGAAAAAAAGAAGAGCAGGACTGCCTCCTGCAACGCAAGTATTTACACAGGCAGATCATAAATCCAGTGGGTTTAGCTGATCAGTCAAGGGGAATGGCTTGGTAAGGCCGGAACAAAAAACACCACTTGGGAAGAGCTTAATTTCATTGTCTGCAGGTTTCTGCGCTGCGTTTAGCCAGCCCTGCCCTCCGCTTGTTTAGGCAGCTTTTCTTGGTAACAAAAGACGTTCGCACTCCGGCATACACAAGAGATACAATTTTCAGATGCGCTGACGTGACGCAGCGGCCTGGCTCTGCGCAGACGGAATGTAATTAGGTTCTGGTCACTGGTCTGTGGGCAAACACCAGCTTCCAGTCCAGTGCTTAATTCATCTTTTGCCAGCACAGTGACATCCAAAATCGACACACTTCACAGTGGTGAAGAGACACATCTGGAGGTTAGACATATTTTATGATTTTTAGAAACCCCTGTGGTACAATATTGGATGCCACAAATACCCAGAATGTGTATCCCAAACCAAGGTGCCGGAAAAAAGTACAATTCTCCTTTCTGTATGATACCAACAAGTGTATAGAGAGTAATTCACCCTATTTTTAGGTTTGTCAGACATTCATCTCTGACTTCCCTCTATCCCTATCTCTGCTGGCACCACTTCCTGAGCTTTGCTAATTAGTACATTGAGCCATACACATGGACGTGTAAATATAGATTAGATATAAAGACCTCGTGTTTCTGAGTTTTAAGAATACCCCTAAAAATAGATGGTAATTGTGTCTAAGACAGAGCACTGTTCTCTATATTTCCTTCCTTGCCTCCATTTTGTGAGTACAGTATAAACAATGATTTTACCATCATAAATAATTCGAGTCATTCCACAAGATATCAGTAATGCCAATTAGGCGTATTTCTTCTCGTCAATGAGAATTTCCTGTTTTCTACTATGCTTTGGGAAAAACACTCCGTCTTGATGCACAAGGAATTGAAAAAACGCCTTTTGCTTCTCGTTCACAGCATTCAGAGTTCACCTTCTACACTGCAAGCCCAGATGCACAGATTTATGCTCCCTGGAGTCTGCACCCTCATTTCAAAGTGCTGTCCTGCAATTCATGAAGGCTGGACGACTTATGGTACTTGTTATGAATGCACCATAATGCCAGTTTATTGGGCCCATAAGAGACACATGTCCTCACATCAGTAGCCCTGAAAAATATGTAATCCATATTAAATATAACCCTGAGCCATTTTCAGTAATATTTGCTCCGTTTTAAAAGGTCATTAGAAGATGAGCAAAGGTTGAGGGAGAACTTTATGCAGTGGATAAGAATAACACAGCACAGATGTAACGTTCCTGGTGGATGATCCACCAGGTTTTACAAACATTAATAAAGCCTCACATTTTCCATATGAGGTAGGTAAACACTGTCACTCCCTTGCTCTCAGATCTCTAAAACAAGACCAGTAAAAGACTTGTGACTCATAAGACATCAGAGGAGCCAAAAGCAAAATCAAAAAAGACTTAGCAGCCAGCCCACATTCTAACAACTTGAACTAATTCAGCCAGTGATGGGATCCTGTGCTCTACTCATGCAGGGTCAGGTCCCTTCTCCCTTGCCAATGACAGCAGATTCCTGGCTGTATTCGACTTCCAGTTTTGCATAACTATAAATAATCTATTACATCTCATTCTTCTAGAGTCCAGTCATCTATAATTTCCAGCATGACTTCTTTCCTCCTCCTCCTCCTCTACTCCACTGCTTTGATGCTTAACCCCTCAGTTCTTTTCTTTGCAGCAGGGTATTATGAGAAACCTCTGTAGAAAGGGAAGCTGTGAAGCAAATCATGAACATGTTCAGCGTAGAGTCCACAGCTGTGAGAAATTCAATGTTAACAAAAACCAGCAGGAAAGTGTTTAAATTTTCCCTTCTGTCCTCAGACCTGAATATCAGCAGGGTGTAAGTGGTTCACAGACGTTGCACCTCTCATCTTCGCCATGGGATGATTTCACTTAAACACCACAGTCATATCTCACAGCTTTGGTCTCCATTCTTACCTATTTTCAGTTCTGAGATATATCCAAGAGAAACTATATCCAATAATAAATCATAAAGCACACTTGTGCTAACTTTCACACACAGCTGTGTACCTGTAAATCCTAAGTGCTGCACCAGGCACACAGAATCAGAGATGCCACAAGACTCAAGATGAATATATAATCAAAAGAAGAAGCAAGTTCATATACTGCTACTCTAAATGTTCTACACTGCTGGGCTTTATATATCATACAAAATAGATAACCAAAATTTCTCTTTCTGTAGTTGGTCAAAGATGTTCAAAAGTTTGTGCTCAAGAGCACTTCTGAAATGAATTCACTAGCAAGTTGCTTAGGACAGAAGTTTCAACTAAGAAGTGCAGGTTTGTAATCAGAATTACTGCAAGGGTAATTGCATACCTAAATATTTAGTCCGAGGTCACATTTGCCTAAGGTATTGAGAAAAACATACTTTATTATCTCTTCAAGCCAACAGCGCTGCAGGAAAGAACTCCACTCTGTTCTCTCTCAAGCACTAACAAAACAATTGCCAGAAAATTTTTAACTGCAGCGTTTGTCCCTGATGCAAACACGTATATATCTGTCAGCTCTGAAATTAGACCCATTGTGCTGGTAGTCAAAAGAATCAAAATGATGGTGGAGAACAGTGATGAAGCAGATATGAATCCTTTACCTGAGTATCAGGGTACAATGTGCTCTAGAAGCACCACTGCCTTATTTTCACAACCAGATGCATTAAAATTAGCAGTATTTGTGTTATTTTTTGAAATATCGTATTAATATCTACATTCCAACATGGAGTTCCCATTTGATTCTACACAAACTCAGTGGGCACTGCTGAGGGCAAAAGAGGGTCAAGTCACCTCTATGTCTGTGCATGGAAGTCCTGCATCATTAATGAGATGAAAAAGGAAGGACTGCATTTGGGCAGGTGATCCAGCAGAATAAGGCTCTTGAGCTGGAACCATGTAGTTAATTCCACTGCATCAATATTTCAAATGCATGAGGTTCAGAGGAAAATACACTTGCCAGAAACAACAACAGTTTGGCTTAAAATCAAAACCTGTAACCTGCAATGTATTAAGTTCCAACGTTCTTGAAATGCTTCCTGGTTTTATGAATACAACCTGCAGTTCAAGTGCTATCATGTAACCAGGATAAGAAGACATTTGAAAAACAAAGGTATAAAATGAAGCATACCAGAAAGACTGTGGCTTCAGAACATAAACAAATACAGAGTCAACCCCTTGCTCATAAAGTACCATTTCAACAATCCGAGTGAATGACCCAGACAAAGAGGTGGCTTGTATGGGGTGGTAAATATGCTGCCATCTTACAAGCTCACAGGGTCCTTTAAGACTGACAGCATTGGAAATCCTGAGCTATACGGTGCCAAACAGCGTTCAATTTATTCAGCTATGACATGTTCTGGGATCTGAAGGGGTGTGTTCAGCCTTTTAGTACAGTGTTGACCAAGTCTAACTTGCTTTCTCAGTTGAATACTCACTTCTTGTACTGGTGTGACAGTTCATTGCAGCTGCCTGCAACTCTCAGCATCTCACTTCTCCGGACAGTGAGGCCAGAAATTAATTTCAACACCCCGAGAAAAAAATAATAGAAAGTAAAAGACCCGGAACGCTGGAGATATCCCATGCTTTGGACCAAAGGGTGGTTTGGACAAAAGTGCTGAGCTCAGGAGATGCCATTGGAAATGATCATTTGAGTAAGCCTGAGAGAAGTGGTTCTCAAATGGGTCTCTCCCTCCCTTCCCCACTTTGCACAGAATACTTAATTAGCCAGAAAGATTTTCTTTTTCTGTAGTGGGAGATTTAGACTCCCCTTCCTGTACCAGTGGACAGTCAATTATTTATACGAAGTGGAAAAGAGTCAACAGAAGGGACTGTGAATGCCCTGTGCAACTTCATGACTTATAGCTCAGAGGCTATGATGCTTTCGAGGCAGAGGAGAGAACTGAACCTTATTAAAGCAGGAAAAAATCATCATCTCCCTGGATAATATAGCTCTTTCTCTGTTTTGCCTGGTTTTTTTTTTTCTGAAATGAGAAGGAAAATTTGACCCAAATTCACAAGTAGTTTCCAGGCAACTGAACTTTGTCAGAACATGTAACGAAGCTCTGAAATGCTATTTGCCATCCTGCTGTAAAGAACTTAATAGACTGAGGTCCTACCGCGAGGTAAACTAAGGACACCCAGCTACATCTGAAAAGCACAAAGGAGAATTTTCTGTCCCTGAGGAAACTCCACATACTTATCACCAGGATGTATTTTCATCTCCAGAGGATCACAGAATCACAGAACGTTCGGGGTTAGAAGGGACCTCTGTGGGTCATCTAGTCCAACCCTCCTGCCCAAGCAGGGTCACCTACAGCAGGCTGCACAGGACCTTGTCCAGGTGGGTCTTGAATATCTCCAGAGAAGGAGACTCCACAACCCCTCTGGGCAGCCTGTGCCAGTGCTCCGTCACCCTCAGAGGGAAGAAGTTCTTCCTCATGTTCAGACAGAACTTCCTCTGCTTCAGTTTGTGCCCATTGCCCCTTGTCCTGTCACTGGGCACCACTAAAAAAAGTCTGGCCCCATCCTCCTGACACCTACCCTGCAGATATTTATAAGCATTTATAAGGTCCCCTCGCAGCCTTCTCTTCTTCAGGCTGAACAAGCCCAGCTCCCTCAGCCTCTCCTCGTAGGAGAGATGCTCCAGTCCCCTCACCATGCTTGTAGCCCTCCGCTGGACTCTCTCCAGTAGCTCTTCATCTTTCTGGAACTGGGGAGCCCAGAACTGGACACAGTACTCCAAATGGGGCCTCACTAGGGCAGTGTAGAGGGGAAGGAGAACCTCCCTCGACCTGCTGGCCACACTCCTCTTGATGCACCCCAGGATCCCTTTGGCTTTCTTGGCAGCCAGGGCACACTGCTGGCTCATGGTCAACTTGCGTCCACCAGGACGCCCAGGTCCCTCTCCGCAGAGCTGCATTCCAGCAGGTCCACCCCAAGCCTGTACAGATGCATGGGGTTGTTCCTCCCCAGGTGCAGGACCCTGCACTTGCCCTTGTTGAACCTCATGAGGTTCCTCTCTGCCCAACTTTCCAGCCTGTTCAGGTCTCGCTGAATGGCAGCACAGCCTTCTGGTGTATCCACCACTCCTCCCAGTTTTGTGTCATCAGCAAACTTGCTGAGGGTACATTCTAACTCTTCATCCAGATCTTGAAAGTGATGGGAATCCTTCCCCTCCACCATCAAGATTCTTGTTTCCATTTCTGCTGTATAAAATTACTATTAATCCCTTATGCTGCCTTAGGATCTAGAGACTCACTTGTTATCCAGAACCCTCACTGGTTTGATGCTGTGTAAGCTGCGGATTTTGGGCAACAGAATAATCAGCGATTTCAGAATAGGAGCCACTCTAAGCACATTTTTCAATACATGAGGCAGTAAAGACGTGTTTTAAAGGCTTTTGAAGGAGGGAAGTGAAGTATCTTTTGGCCATTGACAGAGCATTTTCCTGAAGTGTGAGGAAAACCTGGGAAGTACTACGAATGCCTTTCAATACCTCTCCAAGCAGAGTGGGGAGCTGAGCTTGACACTAAGGGTGGGTCAGAGAGCCACGTCAACCCCTCACAAGTGGCCTCAAGAGGTAAGTTTCCTTAAAATGCACTTAGGGAAAGGCAAGCTAATGAAGGACCACAAAGAGAGAGATGATCTGACTGAGTGAGCAGACAGGAAAATGAGTCTCTCCTTTTGACAGACTTTAAACAGTGTTTTTCATTTCTAACCTGGCTAATAAATTCCTGAAGGAAAACCAGACTGACCTCTGTTGCACTCTCTGACTAGCTTAGAGAAAACGGTGTTCCAGTCAAGTTCACACATTACACTCTCTCGTACTGGCGCTGGCAGAGCTCCAGTGATACCCTGCTGTGCCGGCTCCGCCTTGCGAACCGACGAAGATCCTCAGGACTTGCAGGGAGACTGCTCCTGCTGGAAGTGAGACTCTCAGATGGCTGGAGAGTTAATGCTGAGGTGGTTTTCTGGAGACAAACCGTGCGGTTTTAACATAAGGTTAAATGTCACAGCAGAAAGTAGCAGACCAAAATCTTAAATTTAACGAATTTATTTAGTAAAAGACTTGTATCCATTTCCAATTCTGGATAAAGCCATGTTAATTAGCCCTTGAGTTAAACGATACGCCAAGTACTACCAGCTGTCTTTTCCCTATTTTTCCTCAATATGTGTGCGTGAAGAGAGACACTTCAGAGGATAACTGCACCCCAGCTCTTTAAGTCTTCACCCAACACACCCCCTGTTTGCGCTTGTGCTTCCTGCTTGCATTGAGGAACCGAACAGGGCAGCTCATTGCTGAACTGGGTAGGAGCATAAATAATTGCTACAATTTATTTTGTTTGCCTCATTGTGTTTTTAATTATTGCTAGTAGTCCAGTCCCTAAACTATATTCTTTAGTCTTGGAGAACCATACAGTTTGGAGAGATGCACTGATCAGTACTTATCTACTGTGCAACTGTGCACATCAACAAGATGTTTTCATGACTCAGGTAAGTTATCATACTATTTCAATGATAAATCAAATCAAGGGAAAAAATCTAAAGAAATGTATATGCTGATCAACGTCAGTGAGCAGCTGAACAAAAGAATGGTACCTTTTCCCTCAATTTGGCCAATAAATATCGATTTATTATTCAATAAAACATCCACAGAAAAAAAGGAATGATACACTGGTTTGGATAAAAGCACTTCAGAAAAAAGTATTTCCTCCAACTGTTTTTTACTTTATGGTTTGAATTATCATTTTCCACATTAACACAATTTTACACCCATTTTAATGTTAGTTATTCTACTGACACTGGTAAAGTGCACCACTGTTGAGTTTCATCTAACACTATGACAGTTTTGTAGTTTTATTGCCCCCTACCATTCAGCAGGAGGGCACAGGAGAGGAGATCTTCTTTCTTTATATATATATATATAATGTATATATAGCTATTTATTTCTTCTGCAGTCAGTATTTGCTTTATGGTCTTTCAGATAAAGATGTGGGAAGCAGTTTGTGTCCAGATTTGCAAGGCAAAGCAAAACACAATCTGACTACTGCCGAGTATTACATTCTTCTGTATGTCACAGTGAGTGAACTTAATTATGGTTCATTAACCTCAAATCCAGTTTCTCATTCATGTATCCAACAGTGTGGTATCAAGTCATGTCTCATAACTTCAGTATGATGTTCTTAAATCAACGTGGACTTTTTTTATATCAACATACCCTATAGTCCTTGCATTTTTCATTATAGTTCTAAATGGAATCACAGCGCATTATAATTAATGATTTCAGGAGCTAGTTTTGAAGAGAAATAAACTGGGATTATCAAATCTCTTCCCTGAGGACAGAAACAATTTGATTAAGTGCCTCAAAAAGTTCCTTTTAGATATCTTTTGCAGAAAATGCCCCTGCTGCGTCTGCCCCCTGGTTATTCGTTTCACCTGTAAACAGTTCACTGCCACTGCTGACTGCACTAAACATCATCTTTGTACTTCAATCTGCATTTTATGTGAACTCTGGAGCTATTAGCCACTAATATCAACAGCATTGCACAGTCTAGGAACATTTATTGCTCCCCTGCTTAGTTTAATGTTTCTGCCTTAGTACCATAATATTATTAATAGTCACAAAGTACAATAAAAGAAAATTAAGTGTTTATTTTGTTTAGGCCTTCACCACTTTACCTGCAGCCTTTTTCCATTACATTTGCACATAAATGAGAATACAGTACATTTTTTAGATGCAAATCAGGGTTTAACTCTCCCAATCATATTGTTCTATTTTCAGTCATCTTCCAGGCCACTTTATTTGTTATTGTAAATGCAAGTATATTATGGTAAATTTATACATATATGTATTTTTTATAAGTGCATAGTATACATTTGGTAGCTATTCACCTTGCTAATAGACTTCATTTGTATATTTTTTTCCTTCTTTTAAAACACGTATTTTGTAAAAAGATGTTTTGTAAAAAGATGTCATGCCTCTACTTCCTTAGAGGCATGACACAGTTTGCAGAAAAAGCTCACATCACATGCACGCCAAAATAGCCTGTTTGCTGCTTGTGGTGCTGCTTTATTTTTCCCCTCAGTTTCATAGATATAAAACCAAAATTAAAGTTTTAATGCCTGTTAAAATAGGCATTGATTCAAAGGTATTTCAAACTGATGTGAATGAGATCTGGAGACAGTCGCCTTCAAATTGACCATGAAATTCTGAAGCATCCACTTTCTCAAGAAACACTGGCCTCCACAGACAACGTGCTGATAAACTGTGACCCAAGTCAGAACGGGCCACAAGAAAATAAACTGAATTGCTTCCCATGGATATACACAATTATGTGTAAAAATAGCATTAACCGCATTCTTTCCAGAGACCAGCTCAAGTACGTATTCCTAATAAAGAAACTAGATGGTGGATAAAATTAAAGATTATGTGGTTAACGAGTCTGTAGAGCTGCATCTGCATAAAGCCTCTCTCTGTGAGGCGCAGGCTTTGTGTGGCACTATGGTGGGTGCAGCCGTGGCAGAGGCTGCCGGGTCCCAACACCCAGTCTGAGAGATGCCAGCAGGGGAACGGGATATAAAATAACACTTTCTGGGGCCCACATACTAACAGAGTTAAAATTTAACCAGGCCCATAATCTCTTTAGTAGAGAGAAGCTCATCATTTTCCCTGTCTAGATAATTTAACTACACACGTGTCCCAGCCAGCTCTGCAGAATTTGCACAACCTGGCACAATGGCAGCGTGAATTACCTAAACCACAAGCAATTTTGGTTGTGAAATCGCACATCCAGGGAAGCCTGATGAGCACTGATTTCCCAAATGGTCCTTGGAGTGGCCTCCTGCCAGCCTGGCACGAGTATCCAGTGTTACTGACTCTGCATCTCGGATTCAGCTCTCTGTGGTCAAAGCTTCACACTTCTAAGCAGCTTAATGAAAGACAGTAGGTGGCTTACATTTTTTCTGAACTGTCTTTAATTTGACAGTATTTTTCCAGTATTCAGGGGCTTAGACTATATGCCAGGAGTCCTGGCACCATAGGAAAAGTATTAGGTTTTCTATTCTTTCACTAAGAATCCAGATTAATAGCCCCAAATTCCTGTTCCCAGTGGACTGAAAAGAGATGCTTTGAAATATATGTATTTGTTGGGCCATATTCGTTTGTACACACAACTAATTACAAAGTAATTAGGATTATCTCAATACATCTAAACAGGCAAGCAAGGGAAGACAGAACCATTTATTATAGCGACAAAGGGAATCAGCATTTTCTTCTTATAAAAATCCAAGTTATCTTGTTTTCTCATACGTCAGTGTAATTAATCACTGTATTTAGCATTCACAGATAATAACACCCAGTATCTGCTTTGATGAGATACAAACAAGCATATTATGAATCACTTCACATCCAGACCATCTTAATTGCTGAAATTACTGTCTTCATGTCTGCCGCTTTGGTACCAGCAGTTAACTCAACGAAACGCCTGCTCTGGCAACCAGTTTAGGCACTGAACTAATATGGCATTTGTTATTATTATGAAGCCATATTCTTACTTCATTTGCAACTGCATCAAGCCAGAGAAGTCCATGGGGTAATGCAGGGCACAAACAAGGGCATAATCAGACTTCCTATGGTGGCTGACTGAGAGAGGAAAAACACTGTCAAATTCACCAATTCACTAATTCCATCTGAATAAACCTCTTAAGTGGATGGAACACAAAGTGAAATCTTACTTTTATCTTTACCCGAGTAATAAAATAAAATTTAAAAATTAAAAAAACCTCTTATCAGTTAATTGAGATTGTCTTCAATTATATAAATACGACTGACTAACCTTAAGGGCTTTTCATTAACCAAGGTTCATCAATTCTAATCATCTGACACTCACATACTCTAATGGCCATGCCAATGTAATTAAAGTTGCCAATTCTGCTGACAAAGTTCTTAGGTTACAAGCACAGCTATCAATGTAGGATAAGTGAGCTTGCACCACACTGATTTCACAGATACTGTCCCATCCCATTAATGTCTTAACTGGTGACAGATTTTATTAATGAAATTAATCTTCAAATATGTACTCAGTCATTACTTTCTGCTCAGAACCGGAAGTAGCCACCGGTTTGCAATCCCCTGTGATATTTTATCACAGTTAATAAACACAATAGGAGTCCTGGTAGAATTAATCATCATCTTTCATCAAAATAATTAAGTTTTTAATCTTCTAAGGGTAATTTGTTTGACCCCATCCTACCAAATACTTTCTCAAACATTCTGCTATATGGATTGTGACTGCAGGCAGGAGGAGAGTCAGGGTGCAAGAAATCCAACAGCTGCTTTAGAGTGTCTTCCATATTGCACTAACATCCACATGCAAGGTATAAAGATTTCTCATTGCTACAAGATAACTTTCTGGTTAAATCATATATTTGCTGTCTACAAAATGTGCATCAATTAATTTAAACAGCATATGATACTATTTATTAGAATAATTAAAAAGCATTCTACAAGCTACTGTGCAGCTGCAGACACGCAAGCAACTGCCAGACATTACACATTGGAAAAGTTTCACTGACTTCCCTCGGGCTGACCACAAGAGTCAAATTACCCTGTAGCTCAGATGTGTTTTTCCTCTTCCAGAATCACTACAGGATATTTAGGAGTAAGTTTTCAACAAGTATCCCCTTTCTTCCTTACATTCTGCATTGTTTATCTTTTTTTGTATTTAAATGACCAAGAAGAAAACAATCAGAGGAAATCTTACACCATGTGACAAAAACGCCTTACAGCAATGTGATCCATGACAAAGCACAGTCTGAGTTTCCAGTATCAGAAAAGGCAAGGACAGCCAAACTGGGTCAGACCAAGGGTTCTGAAAGTGGCCAGCAGTAGATGGCAAAGGAAGAATGTAAGAGAATGGCAAGCATACTGTCGTACATTCATGGGGCACTTTCAGACAGTTCTGGTCTCAATTTCTTCTCTAATAATTCCTAAGCTCAATTTTCTTTCTTGATTGCTACTGAATATTGATCTGAGATTTTCATTAAACTATCTATAGCAACTGTAATGCCTCATTCATGAACAGTAGTACTTAGTTCACATCTGAATATACTGAATATATTTAATACTTTCATCTAAACACCAATCCCTACAGATATTATAATTCTTTAAAATTATAATACAGTTGTGGAATATACCTGAGCAATAAATACATCAAATGATCTCTTAGTTGCTTTCAGGCATTCAAAAGCAGAAAGAATCATAGAATCATCGAATCGTTTAGGTTGGAGGAGACCATCAAGATCACCAAGCCCAACCATTGAAAAGCAATGTTCTATAATTTTGAGGGTTTGGGTTTGGTTTCTTGGGTTGTTTCTTTTTTCCACCAAAATCACAGAGTGGGCATTAGAATTATTGACTCAGAGATATGTCCTGATATTCTCACTCAAGCAATGCCTGACTTTTTAACTGTATACCATAAATAACTATGAAATAACCAAAAGAAAAGTAAAAAAAAAAGAATTAAGACATGCTAAATATTGTTGTGCATGAGCCACTGAAAGTCACATGCTGTTGTCTCCCTGCTCTGCTTGCAGATTTTCTTCTGACAGAATTGCAGTATTGTGCCTATATTAAAAGGTAGCATAATACTAATTTACTTACATCTTGTAAGAGCTGCTAAGCAAACTCACACAGAAAATTTGCATCAGTACTTGAGCTAGCCAAGAGTAAACATAAAGCTGAAAGCAGGCAAGGGTTTGGGTTTGGATTTTTTATTTTCACAAATAAATTAGTAACTACATAGGCATCTACCTACACTAGCCTGGGGCCGCATCAGCTTAGGTCTTAGCTTACAATGAAATACTTTGTGTATTCTTCAACCTAGAGCCAATCCTGTTCAGAATATTATGGGTACAACTATGCTGGAGTCAGTAAAGCCTTGAACTTGTAGACTTCAGCACATGGGTTTTTATGTGTGGCAAACAGACCGGCTGATCTCAATGAGAAAAGGCACAATGAATAAGAAGTGAAACATATATAAGAGTTTGTAGGAGGAGAGCCTACAGAAACATCATTCAACTCATAGGTTTTTGGTATTTGCTATAAAAGCACATTCCCACATACATTTCAGGAACATCTGACACTCTGTAAACCACATTGCTCAGAAAGTGTAAAATCTATGCTGACAGCTTAGCACAAGTTCCTGGTACAACTGCATCACTTTATTAGCTATATACAACTGTCCTCATACACCATGTATGGTTTTAAGCCATACTCTCACACAAAGGTATATGAAAGAGCTGTCTTTATGCAGTATGAACAGTGGGAGAAGAGGTGGTAGGGAAGTGCATTGTTGTCTCAGAGAAATCATAGAATCATAGGTTGGAAAAGACCTCTAAGATCATCGAGTCCAACAATCCATGCAACACCACCATGCCTGCTAAACCATATCCTGAAGTGCCACATCTACATCTTTTTTAAACACCTCCAGGGATGGGGACTCAACCACTTCCCTGGGCAGCCTGTTCCAATGCCTGACCACTCTTTCAGTAAAGAAATTTTTCCCAATATCTAAATGACTCAGAAGTTCAGCCAGCTACCTGAAGAAGTATATGGCAAATTCAAGAATGCAAGCCTGCTTTCGAAATACAATCTCACTTTCGTCCACATGGCCACCAAGTCGATGCACATGTCAAACACCGTGAAAAAAACCTAGACAGCCCTATTATTTCCTTGACATTCCATCATTCTCAGTTGGGCTGTCAGAAAATGCGTAGTAGCAACGCTAGACAATGAATTTGTCAGCAGTGGAAAGAAAATCAGAAGAAATTAGAGAGCAATATTGGTTAAAATTAGCTCAATTCTTAATGCCATTTCTTCCCACAACCCATATTTAAGGACAAATTCTGGACACACCATTCAACTGCCATTCAGCTTAACAGGCACGCACCTTCTGAAGTGCCTGGGAACTCTTTTTGAAAGGGGGCTGAACAACAGTGTCAGCTTTTGGCCCAAAGTCAGCTGGAAACAAGCCACAACCCAGACGCCGTTGGCCCTCAGGATACGTTTCCAAAGACCTTGACAAACTTAAAATTAAATTTTAATTATCCCTGTTCAGCTTGATTTATAATAATTGTCAATATCTGTGGTTTGAAATAACACATTTTACAACTTGATCAGTCAGACAAAATATTTTCCTAGTGACTAATGGGAGGAAGAGTCTGCAGCGAGTCCAAGAATTATATTATCAATCTTATTTATTATTTTTTTAAACCATAACACACAAACATTTAGAAGACATTGATCTTAAATTGGGGTGAAAGGCTGAAGAATACAATGTTTTTCTGGTTTTGCAGCAGTCAGATTTAGGAGTCTAATCCTGCAGACACACGACCAGCTGAGGTCCCGGTGTTCACAGAGATAATTAATGGCACTTGAAGCACTCAGAAATTTTGAAGAGTCCATAGAACCATAAAAATTTCATTTGCCTTTGTTTTTTTTTAAAGAATTATGATGTGCCAGGAGTTGCTAATTTATTCGTTTGCACAAAATGCCTTGTGGCGTTCTTCACAGCAAGTAAACCCACAACCATTTTGTACTTAGGATGAGTCCCATTAAAATATTCAGCTCTTTTTGTTCCTATAGAGTTGCACAGGAAAGGTCACTTTTAATACTGGGCTTTGAAGCTTCTCAGCTTCCGGGCAATATTTCTGAAATGAACTGCTATGGCTTAAAGGATACCAGGCAGAACAACAAACAAACTCTCTTTCTCAACCGGTGTCAGTGTTTCTTGCCTTCATGCAATGGCCACTTGCAGAACCACAGGCTCAAGCTGTGATTGTGCCAGGAATTTTCTAAATCAATACTTCCAAGTTGCTCAGAAATCATCTGCTTTCCTGCTTTGAACCTATTTACAAAGAAATTATTGCATATGGTTTTAAACAAGAGGAGTAAAGGGGTAGATCAAAAATATAAGAGCAACTCAATTCATGTGAAATAAGAACTAATAAGCTACAGTGAAAAACAGATCCCAATAATGTCAGCAGAGGAGCGTTCAAAGGCCATAAACCACAGAAATATTGCAGATACTGTCCCTGCCCTGAGTAAATGGCTCACCAGAAAAAAATCCCATCATTTGCAACTACTGTATTGGCAGGTCAGTGTAACAGATGATGCACATATCCTCAGTGATTTTTTTTTTCCCCTGTATAAAATGGATAAAACTAATACATGTTTCCATTTTGATTTTTTTGCAACTTGACTCTGAAATTGCTTCTGCCATGGGTATGTGAATTCCTGGCCAGTGCTTTATTCATTCTTACCAGCAGCCACTTCAGCCGAAAAAGATATTATAAGCTTTTGCAATTTCATTTTCTTTTTAAAGGTAGCCTCCTGTAACAACTTCTTCCTAATATGCTATTTGTTTTTCATAATACGAACTGAATGAAACATTTTGCTTCATGCCTCAAATCTTGCCTCATTTACAACATTAATCCATTTGGGCTATAAACAGAATTATCATTGCCTTTCTTTTAAACAATTAGTGTGGGTAAAACTTGCCAATCCTGAACCTCATATATAATGGGGAAAAAAAAGAACTTTCCAGCTTTTCTGCATTTTACCCCTTAAACATACAATTTCTGAACCAACAGGATTTCTCACACAAGTTCTTTGCTTATTTATAAACACAAGCCCAGAAACTCCAACATATTATCTGAAAGAATGTATATTAAACCTATTGATTGTCTCATACCCTGCCCTAAGGAAAAATTTCTCCTTTAACAATTAGAGCGCAGTATTCTACAATTATTTTTCCTCTCCTCTCACCCAGGCAGGAGAAACAGGAGAAGGTGAAGAAAACCTCGGTGGAAGTTCACTGAAAGCCACAGGAGGGTGAAGTCTAGGGCTCAGCTCAGCTCCAGACTTCTAGCCAAAGTCTGATTCTCCATCTCTGAGAGCAATACAGCTTTAAAGCGATTTTTGACAGCCTCTTCTAAAGTTAGGACATCACTTACTGTCCATGTATCTGTAACGCTGGCAGCTGCGAAGGGCTGCAGAGAGGCGTCAAGTAATTCTGCGCAGAACCTGTCCTCCCAGCTAGCAGGAAGAAATTATGCCCACGATTACTAATTTGGAGCACAGACTCTTCTACAGCCTCACAAACGGGCTGCTAGCCAAATCAACGTTCAGGATGAGGAGCAGGCGAGACTTCAACAGCAATTCAAGGAAACAGAAACAACTGTTGCTCCAGAGGAAGAAGTCTGTAATAGCAAAAGTATCAAAATATTATTGAATATTGAAATTTGGCATTTTGGGGGAAGGGATCGGTGGGGCTTTAGAGACTGTAGGCAGGGGAAGGCGCACTCTGTGTTCCCACCCCTGAATAAATCTTCCCTGTGCTGGAGGTCACGGTATTTGCCTCTTCTTCGGTCACCTGGAGGAAAGGCCTCTTTGTTGCCTCTTCCCGAGCTGACAGATCTCATCCCTGCCCGAGCTCTGCCTCGGTGCAGCGCTGGGGTGTAGGAGGAAAGGGAAAAGCAGAGCCTGTCCGTGGTGGAGCAGGCACACAGCCAGCATCCCCCGGTGTGGGGGGCAAGGGCATCTGCGCAGCTCTGGATTCCCAGGTCTGCAAACCTGGCAATGCAGGTTACACAATACCATGGTAGCATTAACACCTAATAATTCTTCTATCATTTGATATTGCATATTTCTAGACCTGTGATAATACCATGAAACCTGCATATCACCCACTATTACAGGGAAGCTTTGTGACAATTATCTTTTAAAGTAGGAGTTTTCTCTAGAATTGTATCTTTAACTGTATGTTCTCACAGTCCAAGGTTCATTAATTCAACAAGTCAATTTTGTAAAAATGACACTCTAGAAGCTACTATTTGAATAGATATAACATTTCATAAGAAGCAGACTTCACAGAAAAAAGAATAACTAGGAGAGAGCTTGCATTCATTTGATAAAACTATGAAATTGTAGGCTTGACTGAAAAGAAATCTACGAGAGAAAAATCCGTTTGGAAAACAAACTTTGCCATCTTATAACTGTTTACTAACAAGACAGCTATAAAATATAGAGTTTAAATCTTCAACTGCTTAACATCTTCCAAGCAAAGATGGTGTTGCCACAGAGCAATGATCTCAGGATCTGTTATCCATAGTTGAGAACAAACTATAAAAAACTAAGGGCTTCTCCACTACAAGCTGAAAGTCTTTTAACTACAAGTTAAAAGCACCTTTCTGACCAAATCATTATTCCTCTTCCATAGGCAATAATGAGCTTTTGCCAAAATAATTCCCTAGTGAAACAGTAAGAGGTAGATTTACTGCATTTATCTTTCAATTCTGTACCAGAAAACAAAAAATGATAAAACTTTTATCAGATACACAAAAGGCCACTGCACAGCTGCCTTCTTCAGGGACATGGGAAAGATCTTCAACGAAGAACCTGGATCAAAGGTAGGTGTAGCATCCCCTGACGCAATATTCACACAAATTTGCTCTGAAATGAAGAATCTTGCCATAGAAGGGGACAAACAATCTTCACACTGCTCTATTTCTTCAGAAAGATCTAAAAGCAATCAAGCCAAAAAGAGATCATTCTAATAGTGAAGGTGAGCCGTGTCTTGTGGAAGTCCACGCGACGTGTGCTGTGCTGACACCGTATTTATTTACACAGAGCATCAACGCCACAGGAGCTGAGGTTCCAGGGGACAGCTTCACCGTAACAGACTGTATCATTGCTCCATTCATCTCCTTTTCCCCCAGGGAGTACCCCACTATGGGATACTTAACTACAGAGAAGAAACTGGTGAGTCCTGATACACCCCCCTGCAAAGCCTTCAACCCCATGTAAGGGCTTCAGTGGGGTTTTTTGGGGACTGGATTTATCAGTCAAAGAACAAGTCAACATCACGACTCCGGCCCTCATCACTCGGACAACTTCTTGGCACAGAGAAAGGCAGCATGCCATTGCGACAGCGTGTACACACACACATGCATGGACAAGACTTCTTTTGGCCTTGAAGTATCTGGTCCAGATTTCAACTCCCGGGCTGTTGGCTTGTCATCCGGCTGTCAGTTGTACAGCCTCAGATCGTAGCCTACATTTTTCTGCTAACTCAGTGCCTTCTGTTTCCAAGCAATGGATGTTGGACCTTTACGGGAGTTATGAATTATTGGATGCATGTCAGGAAGCTTTTTAAAGGACCTTCAGGAGACAGGTGAGAGGTAATCATAAAGAAAGGAAAAAACCTAGATTGATTTAAGTTTGATTTAAAACCTGTCTCTCTCAATTAGACTTTTTGCTGTTTTCAATAGATTTACATCCTATAAAAACATCAAACACAATTGCAGACATTTTCAGCACAAATATAAATGGATCTAAGTAAAGTTAAATTAGTTTTTAAAGTTCTGTTAAATAAATTGGACAGGTCAAGATAAACATATCAGATTCCACACTCCCTTCAAAAGCCACAGTAAGAAGAACTTTTCATTACTGTTCAATCTGCTTTGCTCCTCTCTTTCCCAAAGCTACATTAATAAGTTCTACAGGTGTTTGGAACAAACAGCACAGCCGGGAGAGAGAAGCCTGCAGGGAAGAGCATCTGTGAGCCCTTGGCATCCCCTCCACCTGTGAGCTGAATCCCACTTGAGAAAACAGGACTAGTTAATGCCAGAAAGGCTTTTCTGAGTCCCAGCAGCTCTTGACCCACTGTTCTAGCCTGCAGGAATATAGAAGGTAGCACGCCCAAACACAGATGGGATGCTGTACACTATATATATTATTGGGACTGTAACTGGCACATGACGATGACAGCTGAAGCTATCCAGTCCCACAGAGACCAAGATTTCCCTTGGTTTCCTTTCCTTTCCCCCATCCTGTATCTTCTCCATCCTTGCAGCTGAAAGTGGGAAGCCCACAGGGATGTGGGGAACGCTGCATCCACACAGATACACCCCCACGGTCTATGGGATGCCACCCCTACAAGAGCACAGAGATTGCAGAACGCAGGAGGATTTTCCAGTCTGTCATTTGTAAGACCTTTTACTACACGCTGTAACACATGGTGCATGAACGATACCAGAAGTGACACTGCTGCGTACTTTCCTCAGTATGTGGAGAATCACACTTACAACACACAGAGGAACAGGTCTGTAGAGTGGCTCCACGCACCACTTCCATTTGATTTTCATTTCACCAGTACTTATTCAGTATTTAAGCATTACCAGTCTAACGCATAAGCTTTATGAGCGATGTTTTTTCTTCAAAAGAGAGAACGTCAAGGATTTGGTGGCAAAACTACTACTTTTGCCAGTAAAATTAAGTCCTCTGCCACTTTCATTGTTACCTTGTATGTATACGAGACCTTTAAAGAAAATATATGCCTCATCTTTTGTGGAGTGATTTCTTCTTTTGTCAACAGTACATGCACCAACTGCTGAGTGGAGGATAATGTAAAAAATTTAACTTCAGCTTTCAGTTTTTCTAACCTCACACAATCACTACAGTCATGTCTCACCTGGTATCAGTTGATTATAAATGGTTTTTGCTTACCTAGAGGGCAAAAAACATAGAAACAGAAGACAGAATATAGCATTTCAAAAGAAATATTATAGCCATTAGTTCCACAAACAAACTGTACCTGACTTAGAACCAAATTCTGCCCTCAAAAAATAATGTGTCATTTTTAACTATGTGTATGTGTGTATGTACAGAAAGTGAAGGAGACAGAAAGAATATGAGAGGACCCTCTAGCCCCTGAATTTTATAAAGAAATGTCTGCCTCAGGTGTCTCAATGCTGTGGAGATCAATTATACTGTTATCTTTGTTTAACAAGACTTAGAGTGTATTGCAAATGGAGTCCATCCACAAAATGAATTAATTATTTTACTGAAAAAGTTAAGGTTTATTTTTGCATTGACTTTTAATTTTACTTCAGAGTGCTTCTAACAGCTCTGGCTGTCGACATTGGTTAAAATTGAACAGACAAGCAGGAGATCTGGATCAATTTTAGCATACTTTATATGTTAAAAAATGTGTAACTTCAAAATAGCTAACAGAAATCTGGCACAATATTCATACATTGCAACTTGATTCGAACATGATTCACAAATCCTTGTGGGTTAAGTATTACTATTTCTGTGATAGGGAAAGACTAGCTAGAAAGTCAGTGTCAGAACAAGCTCCTAGCTTTTGTTTCTGTGCTCACTCCACTCATCTCCTATAGCTCCTCTTTGAAGCGATCTCCCATTTCAGCATATGTTCACACCATTTATGCCAGTTCTCCCAGGAAAAGGTAATTTTTGTGTGATGTGTCAATGGCACATCTTAAGACATCCCACAGTGGATGCAAATACTGCAAATAGAGTTTGGCAAGAAATGTCTCAGCACACTACACTTTAGAATTTTCCTATGTTGAACCAGGAAACAACAGAGACCTTTATCAATAAAAATCTGATACATTTCAGCAAGAAAAATCATAATTTTTAAACCAGTATTTTATACCAGAAAGAAAAAATGAATTATATTCCTTTTGTTCTGCTGGATGCCAAACAAAGTGATAAAGGCACCTATCTTAGACTAATCTCATGGTCTGCACTGGTTGGGACAGTCCTGGAAAACCGTTCCCCAGGACTTCTTTGCAATGCATCTCTGTCTTGGAAAATTCATAGTTAAAAATCAAACTGTGGATTTTCCCCATCTTCCCCCATTGAGTTTTGGCCCTAATGTGAGGAACACGATTCAACAAGTTCACCTGATTCAAATTTCCCACTTTTTTTCCTTTTTTCTTTCGTTCATACCATGTCACCTTGGTCTTTGATAGATCAGTTTGAAAATTCCATTTGGATTCTAAAAGCAAAAGCAAAGCACACGCAATACATGGCAAAGATAAAACAAATAGCTCTAGAAATTGCTGGAGGATCAGCACAGTGCTGACAGAGTAGTGAATCAAAAGACACACATTCTTTAAGGTTTGGTTGTGACAGTCCTACACTGAAGGCATGAGAAAACTCAGATGACTCACACTGTGTTATAACATTTATCATAAATCTATGCTATTAATGCAAGCAGACAAAACAAGTCACAATCTGATGCATTAGCCGAGGGAGAACAGGAACAGACAGACTTTCCACAAACCAGCTTAACATATAATAAATATAAAAATCTTTGTTCTTTGAAACGGCCCAATCATTGGTGAAAAAAAATACACCCACAATTCATACTTTTTTTAGAAATTCTTGGGTTTAAATTAATGTTTTGTGTACAGCACTTTTCTCTGGCCAGAAGGTCAAAGGAATTCTAGAGCTGACACGTTTCTAGTAAAAGTACAGCGGCTCTTTGCTCTGTTCCCAAAGTCAGGGAAAGGAGAGGAGCTCCAGGCAATTGGCCACCGCATTAGATGGTGAAACAGTTCTGCCTTGGCTCTTCCCTTAACTACCCTTGCTTCCCTTCACGCAGCTTCCCCGGCTACTTTTCATACACTGCTTCCAGCTGCTCTTCACGCACTGCTTCAACGGGGGATGATGAAAGCTTGTCCATGTGTCAAATTATTGGTAGTCACTTCTACCCATAAAATAAAAGTGACATACCATAATGATACCCTGTCCTCCAGAGCGCTCTCACAAGATTGCAAAGCACTTCAGAAAAGGTATAAACTATCAGTCTCCAGTTACCAGTGATGAAACTGAGACAAAGCAGTAGCCACAGGAAAAGGACAGCCATTACTGGAAGCAGCCACTAATTACCGGGTTCTCTTTGTCACCACCGTTTTGCCCATCATCTTTGAAAAGTTATGCCAGATCTTGCTTCCCCTGGTTGTTTGCTCACATAGAAGATAAAACTGCTGCAAATGTCTTTTCCCTCTGAGAATCACACTAGTGCTGTTGTGGCTTCACAGCATTACAGAGCTGAGTAACAAGGAGAGGTACTACCAGGGCATGACACTGAAATCCAGTTCCTGATCCTTAACCTTCTAGAACTGAAGAAGTACTGGATTTCATAGGCAGCAGGACCATCATTATCTTCCCGTCTGACCTGCATAATGAAGGCCACAGAATTTCATTCAGTAATTCAGTCAGTGGAGGAAACTAATAAGGGGTGCTTGATTCTGCCTGCTAAAGCAGCTCCTGAGACTACTGAGATAGTAGTGAGGTTAAAAGGAGGGTAAGGTTATCTGTTGGGTGCTCCATTTTAGACAGTAAAAGCTAAGTTAACTTTGTACTGTCCAAATATAAAAATTGGCAGACGTTGTTTATAAGCCTTTATCCTCATTTATCTGCTCATTTATGAACTCTTCCAGGCTGTATCCACAAGACAGAGCCATGACCCTGAAGCTACTGGCCAGCTACACAGCAGACTTGCTTAAACCTAATCACAGTCCAGCCCAACCCTGGAGCCTTCACCAAGGAGATGAGTCAATCCCTTTTCCCATCTCCCATTTAATACACGCTTTTCTCTGGTCTATTTTATATTTGTTTGCACAATCATACGCCATGAGCTCAGAAAGTCCATCAGGAATTCACAGATGGCCACAATCATACAAGCAGCTTTGGCAGGGCTCTGAGGTCTGACTAGAGATGTTAGGCATCTCTAACAGGACTTGGAGCATCTCAGTTTGGTAATGTTGAATCAGGGTTTGCCTTGCACGAAGACAAAGGCCAGCTGCCCTACAAATTATCTGTACATTCTGAATTACTTTAACTCCTGACATTGTTTGGGAATTTGCGACTGATGGAATATGCAAGAATAGTGCCTGAAAGTTGCATTTGAACTTAATGTTTTTGCCGTGTCTAATAGAAAATGCAACTTACAGGGGAGCGTTGATCAAAGACTGAGTTCTGAGGCTAAACCCAACACCCGTCTGTTTTCCAGGGCAGCACACGCTGCCTGTTTGTCGTGAACAAAAAGTAAACTGTGTGTTATTCACAGTTACAGAAAGAGCAAAAGATCAAAACATTGTGGGGATGCACCACATACTGCCTTTTCTTACCGCTGTTTTCCAGTTCTGTATGGCCTACAAACCTCAGTAGGGAAGGGAAAGAAAATGGAGGAAAACAGTATTTGAAAAGAAGTTGGGCAAGGCTTTTGTATCCCAAATACTAGAAAAAAATCATGCTAGAAAAACATTGTATAAAACTTGCTTCGAGGATTACTTTTATCCTTATTTTATAGGGATAAAACAATAGCAAATGAGCAGAATGAAAAACTAGAAAACACTAATAGCATCAAATTTACAGGAGAGAAGACACAGTAAAAAACACAGCAGTATCTCCTCCCTTTAAGCAAGTGCATGGACAGCAGTGCCCCTGCTAAACAGTCCAGAACATGGGCCAACGTATCAAACGAGAAGATTCACCATGAGCTGTGAGTCACCCGCATTTTAAGGTAATAAACAGCAGCCCATTGCAAGAGATGCTTCCCCCAGTATCAGACCTCTCTTGCAGAACTTTCCAAATTCCCACTTGGGGAGTTTCTTCCGAATCCCTTCACTGCGGCCAGGCTGGGGAAATTTGCTGGCTACAGGACCTGCAGCAGAGTCTGTTCCCCAAGCACCCTGGGTGTCCCAAAGCTGCGGTGAGGACATCCGCAAGATGGTACATCCCTCCCACTGGCTCTGACCTTTCCTCTTCTGCCAGGGCAACAAAATCCTCCGACCCCTGTGCCTGTACCTGACCAAGGCATCCCACAACCACCACATTCCGGCAGTAGCCTGTGACGATAGCGGTGTTTCCTTTGACAGCCCTGGTTTTTCACGGGGTTCCTGTGAATACCTAATTTCACCTCTTTTCAGCAAGGCCTGGATGATAACTGGTCATGCCCCACGCCTCCTAATTTGATCAAATGTTACATGCTACCATATCAAATGCAACTCCCGTGTAACTCACAGGCTGCAAAATTGTAACTTACTGATATTTAAAATACTGCAGTTACTTCGTTCTTCACATGTATGGAAATCCTGCAAGTTTACAAAGGCGGCTTTCCTCTCTCTGTACCGTGCAATGTTGGCTGCGCTCTGTGTGTGCCAATTAGGCAGGAATTGTTTTGGGTCAACGGTTTCTTAGCCATTTGTTTGCTGTTTGAAAGGCCCCACACAGACGCTGGGTGTTTTGTTTTCTTTTCCTGATTGCTTTCACACATGAAGTTGTAAGGACATGCCGACTGATCAAATGAAACTATTGCGCACTGAAACTCGCATGGAGCGTGCCAGGTGAAGAGTCCATGTAATTGCTCGCTTTGGTCAGTGCTGCTTGTGGCAATCTGTCATCTCTGTGGCTTCCTCCACTTGCAGAGTAGTTCAAGTGTTCGAAAGCTCCACTCCCATCCCATTTGCGCACCCCAGAACAAAGCTCACCTTCCAGATAAGCCTCCCTTAATTTGTATTTTGTAAACTTTTAAGAAGATAGGCAAAATTTGCAATACAACAAGTCTTCTCTCACAAAACTGTAGTGGAAATACTAGCAAATAAGCATCATTGTCTCTACTGGATGGATTTCAGTCCAGTTTTAACCATTTTGCTCTGCAGAGGCTCTTATTGACAATATGGCAAAAGTCTCCCTTGACCTCAGCAGTTCTGTGTTAATTATTTAATTAGGCACTTTGAATCCAAAGACTAATTTCCATCAACCATTCCATCATTTCAGCTACAACACATTAATATGTTAAATGAATACATCAAATAAATGAAAAAAAGTTTTGAATTTTTAAAATATGCTCATTTACTTCTTTATCATTAGAGAAAAATTATTCTGAAGCATTGTACTTGTTACATACACTTTGTCAAAACATTAGGTTTAAAAGACAAGAGCTTATAGAATCATATTATGAGTGCAATTTCTCTTTCTGCAGTTTCATCTTTTGTGAAGCTGAAGATAAAGCTTTTGTAGCAAGGATAGTCATTATATTTTTGAACAAACAGAATTCATTCAGTGACAGGTTTATTGCTTGTTTATCTCAGAAATATTTGCTACAATGGACATCAGAGAAAATTGCAAGAAACCGAAATATTGAATATGTTTTGAATTGCGTTATATGGAATTCTTCAGCTGGAGTGGTATTTGGTAAAACAATGTTCTCAACTCATCACTTCCAAGAAGGATACTTGGGTTCACTAGAAAAAGCTGGATCTTATTTATTTTCTGTCAATATTTTCAGGTGACTAAAGCAAGGCCTGAATCTTCTTGACATCATAATTTCATTGTATCCCAGGATCTGCACAGAACTGAATAACTCTGCTTGCTTGAACTGCCAATATTATCACTTTAAAAGTTTACAGAGGCAAGGAGTGCATTGTAAATTTGACAATGCTGTAGGATATAGAAGTGTCGCATTTAAAATGTCCCTCAAAATACTTTTTGGAAATGGCAGGATTAGGGACAAACCTCACATTCTTTGACATTATTTACAGTCAAGTTGCTCAGATTATTTATGGAAAAAGCAGCCATAAGACTTCTTATACCCACAACCACCCATTATTGTGATATCTGCTATGGTGAAAGGATAAGACCAGCTTCAGTGGGGGGAATGACTGAGATAAGAAATGCAGGCTACTACATGTGGCAGCATTTTAACCTGCAAACTCCCCAAACAAGATGACTTCACAGTCAATCTACAGTCTCTCCTTAAATATTGTATTCTCCCCATAGCAGGAGAACTGCAGCTTGCATGAGCATTAAATCAAGAGAGAGACAATACAAACTACAAATGAACAGGAGATTTCAAGAGGTCTTGGAGAAGATAATTCTATTTCCCACTAGAAAATAAAATTTCTTAGCTGACCCTGGAATATGAAAAAGCAGAACTCTGAATGGTCTGTCCCTGCACTTTAATTCAGTACAATTCACCTTATAATTTCTCTGTCATTCCTGAAAACTGATTTCAATGGGTGCCTAAGCAGCACTGCTACACAAGCTCTAGAGAAGTATCAGCAAAGCATCCTAATGCAATGCTACACTGTCAAAGGGTTTGGTTCAAATTTAAATATACTTTCCCTCCTCTGGATCATTCCTTACCTCTCCCTCCCATCAAACATGGGTCTCAGTAAATGCACATGGTATGTGAATTCCTAGGTAGATTTAGACTAAGTATAAGAAAGAAATTCTTCACTCTGAGAGTGGTGAGGCCCTGGCACAGGTTGCCCAGAGAAGCTGTGGCTGCCCCCTCCCTGGCAGGGTTCAAGGCGAGGCTGGACGGGGCTTTGAGCAATGTGGTCTGGTGGAAGGTGTCCCTGTCCATGGCAGGGGGTTGGAACTGGGTGATCTGTAAGGCCCCTTCCAATTCAAACCATTCTGTGATTCTGATTTAAAAGTTACAGATGAGCAAATCCTCTCCCCCATCCACTCTGCAGTGTTTTGAAAAGCTGAACTCCTGTGGCAGCAAGTCATCCCCAAGAAAGAGCCACACACTCAGAGGCAGCACAGGGTATCCATCAGCAGCAACATGTTTGAAGGAAGAGCTGAAGGCAATATTTAGATAGAAAAAAAGCTGAGGCTGAGCTGAGGATGCTTAGGTGGGGTGAGTCAAACTCCATTCAAAGTCCCAGAATAACAAATTGTAACAGTATCTGACTTGAAAGGAATTTTTTTTACATTATTTTGTTCTGAAACTTGTAATAACCTGACATTTCTTAAAATATAAAAATTGAAGTACAAAGAGTCCAATTAAGTAATCCTGAGACTATGAAACAAGCCAGGTGCGGCAAGAAAATTCAAATTAACACTCATCTCAAGCTTCAAATCAAGTGTCAGTTTGTTCCTTTTTATTTTAATTTATTGTAGTCAACATTAGCTAAAGCTGGAGACATTTGTTCTCTTGCTAATGATATACACATAACTCCCACTTACATCCCCTTGCTCCTTCCAATTAAGAACTTCTTCTGAACATTTCAGCTTGAAGGCTTATCTGGCACAGATTATTCACTGTATCATATGGATTCAGGATCTTATGTCTGCAAGCTCTGTAAAGCAGCAATTTGCTCTTTGTTTAGCATATTTTGCAGTGTATAGTGCTAAATAAGCCTAGGGAGTGCTATTCACTGAGGCATGTTTGTGCTCAGTGGATTCGGCGTTGCCTTGTGCTTTGTTGCTTCAGTCTGCGCAAAACTCCTCTCCAACGCAACGTATAAAATCCAGGCCGCCTGGAAGTCAGTCTGTTTCTTAAGCAAATTTTCAGACCAAACACACAAAAACTAGTGGGTCTGAGAAGCACTGCAGGTGGAAATGTAGCACGCATTATACTACCTTGCTACTCCCTAAGTATACAAAACGAACACCAGCTCACTGCTTACCTTCTCTGCCCAACTAATTGCCTTCTTACCACACGGTTTTGACACATCTTGTGTGCACGCTGGGAATATTCAACACAGCTGAGCAACAAACCACCAGTTTCTTTACCTGTTACATTCAACACAGCTTGTCCAAGTTAACCATGTCATTGTTGCACTATTGCTTTACTTTTCAGTCTTACTGAAATAAACTTTGGAAAGTATAAAGACAGGGTATTATTCCTCCAAGAACCACAGAACAGGCTCCCACTGCTGACGCAGAACATGTGACATTTTATGAAAGCACCGCGTCTGCTTAGCTCCCGGCTCCAACTTTCAGGCTCTCCGGACAAGCGAAATCGATATGGGGTAGATGCCCCCCCCCCATCTACAGTGTGGGAGTCTGCGGGATCGGAGAGCTGCAGACCTGCCTCTTCTCCCGTTCGGGAGCTGAGAAGGCCTTCCTAGCAAACTGCATGTGAACAGGGCTTTGTTAGGTCAAGCTTATGGTCAGATAAAATAGCACCATCTGATATAGTATGTGTCCTACCAACACAGACAAATATCAGGTAACAACTTAGCAAATACCATTACAATTATCACCATTAATCTCGACACCTTTTACCTTCTCCTGCGTCAAGCTAGCAAGTGGCACCACAGCTCTGGGCCGGCCGGGGCACGGACACAGAGGGATGGCCAAGCCCAGTGGCTGCAACGCATGGCCTTGGAATTCGTTTCCTATAAAGGGTGGCAAAAAATTTGGTCTTTGAAAATCGTATGTCCTATGTGAGAAAGAAATGCTTTCCTCCAAGAAACTACAGGGAATCTTTTCAGTTTTATTTAAATAAAGCTTTCTAATCATTACTGTTGTTAAGGGAATTGGAAATGGGTAATTAGTAATTTTCACTCTTTATACGTTTTCCCTGAGGGAAAGGGAAATTTAATGCAACACGTCTTATATCTTGTGTGACACTCGTCCAACTGACTCATAAATCAGAAACTGAGCAAGCGATGTTTAGATAAGACACCATAAGTTGTTACAAGGACTGTGTAGCCAAGGGGTGACAATATTCATGCTCTCAGTTGACTGATACAGGAGAGGACATGTAATACCTACAGGTTATAAGACATTTGAACACAGATTGAATCCCTAGGATGACTGGAAGGATACTTACACTGAACACTTGGTTTCTGAAGTTTCTATGTAAGCCAACCAATCTGTTCAAAACAACGATAAAGGTTTAAGTGCTTAAGCTATCAACACTTCTTTCTCTGACAGAGATCCATGAAAATCAGAGACAAGATTACGCTGATGAGATTTCCACTGAGGGAACAAAGCAATTTCCCAGAGCTGCAGGGCCAGGCTCCTGACTTCACTCAGACCAGCATCAATCTGTAGAAACTTCACCAGCCTGTCCTTCATGGAACAGCATCAAACCTATCCTTAAACAGCTTTAGCCAAAGGAAATATTTCAGGTCTCTAGTCCGTTGACCTGATTTTAGTCACACCTACTTGACTGTTAAGCTCTTAATTGCAGCTGATTTTAACTTAGTATAAAATGAAATAGCTTGATTATTGTCAGTGCCGATTTATATCACGTAAGAGCTCAGTCCACTGATTTTCTTAAAATTATTCTTGATTTACTCTGAAGCTTATGGGGGTGAAATCAGGCCTTGTTTCTTCTTTACATTGAAGCTTCAAGCTGCAAGCCTAATTTTGAAAAGGAGGTTGACAGAAAAGTTCTTCCGTAATATGTAGATTAGCAAGGCAGAAAGTGTGCCGGTTAGCACTAAACTGCCCTCCCCCCCCTTCTGCCTGTCTTAACCTACCATATCATTCAACCTAGGCTTTCAATAAACAAGAACTGGTTCAGGTCACATATTTTATCTCACAATTGCTTCTGGTGCTCCAAGATCACATTAAATGTGATTTTAAATATATATACTTTATATATGTTTATAAGTTCCCTATCTTGCCTGTAGGGATTGATACTTTCCTAAAATTTTACATATGATTGTATATGAATGAAAACAAGAGCAAGTTCAAAGCCCAAGTAATGTGCTTAGGACTTTGTATTTTAATAAGCATAACAGGCAATGATAAAAAGAGCTACCAGTCTCCCATCCTAAAGGAAGAAAAGGACTGAAATTACTAACTCAAACAGTCAAAACAACGTAAACAAGAGTTAGAAGGTTTCTCCTTATTTATTTGCAACAAAATAGAGAGTTTTTTTCTGCTACTTTCAAATATAGACATCTCTGTTTTGAAATTGGAAACCTGTATCTCCAGACTTCCATGTATTAAGATATCTCCCAAAATATATGCTAAGTTTTAACCTTAATGTGAGAAAAAGGCACTTCATATTGGTTGCAGTATTCAACTTAGTTCTATTTCATACATATCAAACTGGTATCATACTGAACTCTCTCTTGACTGTTTGTTTATCTTTTAATCCTATAAGAACACACATGACAAAATACAGATGAAACCAGATGCCTGTCAAGTCAGCTACCTGCAGTGCTGGGACCTCAGTGAACCTCCAGCACCAGGAAAGGACAAATCCTCTCCTGACTTCACAGGAGACATGTTGTACCCTGCAGCAAGAGATCCAATTATGGTAACCACCACGAGCCAAGGTCGGAAGATTATTGAATACTATTAAAAGTTCATCCACAGTATTTACCGCAGCAACCTCCAGCAATCTTGAATTCCACTGGGGGACAATATATTGGCTTAGTTATTGCTTCTTATTTGAGATAGGCCCTAAGCTAAACATATTAAGAAATGTTTGGATCCAAGGATTTGGGTCAACACAGTTTTAGTCTGCAGTAATTCCTTCATTTCAGAAAGTGTCTTGTTTCCTTCTCTTGGGTATCTGTCGGAGAACACGCAAAGTGCAACGAGCACACTTGACTAAAAGCCCACCAAACAGTACCGTTAACTTCGGCTGATTACAACTACCACCTCGGAACTGCAGACCATAGTGGAAATAAATACCAGAAGCTAGTTTTACAAAAGGATTGGACATATTTATGGTTGTTATTAATACATGCATCTCTGCGAGGTAAGTTGAGGCCTACAGCAGGAGTTTCAAATGCACCTCACTAAGTGCAACAAGCATGTTCAAATCAGCATGTTGACCCAGCACCAACTTAAAGGGCACCCCATCTCCATTCCTCCTGTAGAGCCTGCGTCGACTGAGCTTTCCATGTGAGGGCAGACCTGACAGCATGTCTGCACAGAGCCACAGAACTATACTAACTACATTGCAGTGCAAAAGGGCTAAAACTAGAGTTGATGCTATCAGCAGAAGGCTACAGGCAAAAGCGTTGCAAAGATATTCTAATAATCTTGAAAAGCAAGAATTACAAATTTAGAGATAAAGATTTAAAGAGATACATGCACGTTAGGGTATAAAACTCACAGGCACGGAGGTTAGATCTGATACTGAGAAGAATTTGGCTTACAACTGTGATCAGCATTAGTGCTGTCTACAGCTCTGTATTTGGTTATTTTAATTTTTAAAACTTTTTTTGTTTCCTGGCAGCATTGTATCATCAAAGTATAGGGTATTATGATTGCTTCAAGACTATCTTGAATTCGGGCTCAAAGAGGCAAAACTCTTTTCAACAGAAGCCCACACCTATGAGTGCCACTGGGGACATGGTAGGTAAGAAAGCTGCAGTCTGTGTTGGACTTCCCCTTCCATGGCCTAAAATTGGTCCCAGTCAGCAGTATGGAGTTGTGCAGGACACTGTCCTTAGCCCAAATATCAGCAACACCTATAGTCAATAACGGGCAGACAAGTCAGTCACAGCACCCTTCTCAGAAAGGCCTGATGTTGTTACATATGGGATGGGTCAACATGATACATGTTGTGCCTTAATTCACTCTGCCCTCCAACCGCTCTGAGCTCTAGGAGTGCTGGAACTGATCTGCCCTGCCCATCCGCTGCAGGCTGCCGAGACACAGTGCGCATGGATAAACAGCAAGCATCTTTCTAGTCTTGTCCCATCCCTGCAGGATGTAACGGTTATTCTGAATAGTGCATTTTTCAAGAAAGCACCTATGCCCTCTGCTTTAGGCAAATGGAAGAACATGGACTATATATTTACCATGTGGAAGGAAGAAGAGCATTGCCCATGAGTCCCTACTGAAGAAGAAACTTTTAGCTATGAAGAACAATGTGAAAAATTTTACATGTACTTACTGTAAGCCTGACTTTTTTGAAAGTTTAAAGAGTTGGTACTATTCCTCTATTAATATAATTTTTAAAATTATCTCACAGTCCTGAAATACTTAAAGGATTTATTTTTAAATTAATCTTAATGTATAAATGAATTAACTAATATAATTGCTCATTTCAGAAAGTTAATTCTGTACTCCAAAAAGTAGATGGTGTAATTTTGGTGCCACATAAACTATTCTTTATAGATAATAAAGTAGTTTTAATTGTCAAATCCGCATTAGCAAAGTTTCAGCAGATGAAGAATACTTTGATCTGTGCATAATTACAGATCTTTACCTTGGCACGGTAGGTAAGGCTTGCACCTCTGCAGCTAGCAACTCCCTGTCAAACATGTCTCTGTAAATGTAATTTCTGAAGAGGTGAAGGCTTGTTGGTTAAGACTTTCAAAGGAACCGGCGACTTAAGGTGTTTGAAAGTTTCCAGTGTCCCACTTAATGGGGCTTGTGTTTCAAGATTTCCAACATTTCCGTAAAGTACTCAAAGTTGAATGCCCAGAGCAATACACCTGCAGTCACTAGTCAATTGGAAATCAGAAGAACTAAGCAATTATAAACCAAAAAGCTTAATATAGTTGCTAAACATTAGTCATGAAACTGGTGAATGCAAAAAAAACCTTAATTATTTTGAATCACACAGCCTCCATTGAAGGAGCTTCCCAGGTCACTTAGCGCTGACTTTGAGAAGCAACAGAGTTTCTGCACCAGAGGGAAACTGCAGCACACCACCACCAGCAGCGTCCGACTCTCGCAAGGGCAGTCAGTGAGCGTAGGCTGTGAGACAGCCCTCTTCGACGACATATCTTACGCTCATAAAATTCATTCATGTGCTACACAAACACTGACAGGCACGTAGGGAGGGAAGCATATTTAAAACTTTCTAGGTCCAAACAATGCCACATTTGAAAATAATTCACTGCCTTGTACAGGTACGGCGTGCTGATTTCGGGCATGTTTAACTGTATGTCCTTTAGCACATGCAGGTGAATTTTGCACAAACTTCAGAATACCATGTAGCAGCCAACCTGCGAGTCTGTGAGCCAGCTACTGCAATAACTCAACTTGTGCTGTTATCCAGACATAAATCAAACCCTCTGCATCCTGCTGAGATGGCAAGACCTGAGTTTTTGCTGAATTCCTACATGGATAAAAAAAAAAGCCTTGACAATATAGTTGATGTGGTACTCAAAGGAAAGCCTGAAGTCGCAGATGAAACCGAGATTACAAGGTGGTTGGGAAGTAAATAACAATCTCATCAAACAGAACCACACATGGAAGCAGGTTAGGAGGAACCTGCTGCTTAGCCAGTGACAACCAGCGTGATTCAGTATCACAAGAAGACCCGATTTATACAAGAAGATCCAATTTACAAAGATAAAACATGAAAGAAAAAGTCCTATCCAACCCTCAGTAACAGCAGCAGAAACAGGTTTCATTAAGAGTCAAATCTTGCTCTTTTTGACTAGGACTGCTATTTCTGCCATAAAAACTTTGAAAGAAGTTAGGAAGTAAACAGTACTTCAAAAACTTGTTTCAATACACTACACAGTGAATAATACACTGGAGGCGAAAACAGATTGGTAGGATTTTGGAGAGCCATGTCCCATATGTGTGCATCACCAGAGACTCATAGGAGCCTTCTGAACAGTTACACGTTGGTTTGGGATTCAGTGTGAGAAACCACCACCCTGAAACACGATCGCACTGTGAGTTATCTTTGCCAAAACTCATAAATTCAAGCAAAGGGAAAACATATTGGGTGTCTGGAAACAGTGGAGGTAATTTTTCCCTTCAGACCTGCTAGAGATTTTCACTATAATGAAAAACTCTGAGGTATTTTTATAGAAATAAGTTGGGAAACTGTTTCCCAGCCAAAATTACTTGGATCTGCTTTCTACGCCAGAACAAATACCTACTGAAATCATAAAACCACTCTGGATTTACACTGCTAGCTTCCCATAAAGCCAGCTGTTGATACCCAATTATTTTAAATGCTTCGCGATGATCCCAGCTCACTTCCTATCTGGGTCAAACGAGGCCCTAAAAGCAAAAGCAGAGAGGCAAGCTCCGAAGCGCAAGAACAGAAGTAGGTAGAAATGAACTGCTAGCAGAGCCATTCACAGCAATTAGAGCTCGACAAGCACTTACAGACTCCGTAGAAAAGAAAAATGTCTGGTATCGGAGTACCTACCCTTGACTGTCCCTGCCTCCAGGGATGCCGAGCAAAAGGCATACTTAGGCTCCAGAGTCTTGCGTAGCTCTGTTGACAGCATGAAGCAGAATATTTTCCATGTGAAAGATTTAGCCAGTCCTTTAGCAGCTTGGTTTTAACCAGAAGACACTTATTCCGTAAAGGCAAAACATATAGTGATTTAACCGAAATTTTCAGTCAGACACACTTTATCTAAAGATCAAAATTGTAAACTCGTGGAGGAAAACGGTGTACATCATGTCTTTTAGTGTACACCATCTATTCTAGTTATAGAATTAAATGAGCAACAAGCCAAAAGTATATACATATTTTTAGAGCAGACCCAGGATTTTCCAGATGGGACTAAACCAAATATCCGAATCTCAAAATTTTTCACATAGGCTGGAAATCCTGGTTTGCAGAGAGTTCAAAACTATAGCTTTGATTCAAGGCTATTCCACCTTCACAGTTAGTAAGTGGACAAAATAAGCAAAACTCAAGAACACCAGGGAAAGTTGACCATAGCTATTTGTAAAATAAATCTATCTGGATGTGCCTACACACCTTTTTGCAAAGGCATTTTTTCCCTTTGTACATTTATACACACACAAGTCTGTGAGAGAAACGTAGATTCTTCTAGGGATGCAACAATACTCAAAATAGGACGTTTGAGAGGATGCCATGACTGAACTAGCAGGAGGTGGATTCACTATTCATTCTCGGTCTTGCAGGGCAGGGAATTATACCAACACTATAAATAAACAATGTAGGACATAACTTCTCTCCTCGTCTCCCCAGGACTGTATTCAAGCAGAATCAGGCAACCGTGAGAGACAGACCTGTCCTTCTCAGGGTGAGCGTTATGTTTAATTGCTGAAGGCATGAAGCATTTTAAAAGGTTTGTCAATAAAATCCCTGTTTAGTTCACCCCAATCTCCTCAGATCTCTTGTTACAGGCAGCCTTCTGCTCTTAACATCTGGGCAGGCAAAGCCTCCAATTACAGTGCTGCATTTGGTAGCTTAATAGACCTCGATAAGGGTCCCTGGTATATCCATTTCCCTTGGTAACTGCTTATCTCTGGCCAGTCCGATGGTACGCAGCCCTTATGTCACAGCAAGGCACATAATCATGCGGCATCCCATTAAATCCAAAGCTTCCCATGACCTTTCCTTCTTCTGCGGCTGGACTTACATCTGTCACAGCCACTTTTGTAATTGATGGGGAAGGGGCAGGGGGAAAGGGAGACAGCAGCCCCAGATCAGGGCCAGGAGCAGGCTCGCGCCACTCCAGGTCTCCTCCCGTGTGCGCAGCCTGCTCCTTGCTGGCATCTCTGTGGAAGAGGGCAGGAGCCGGCCGGAGGCTGGGGACCAGATGGCAGGCACCCACCAGCTCCTCCGGAGGCCCTGGGGAACAGAGCCGGGCACGCATGCTGCAAATCGTCAAAAACTCCTCCAAATCACGACGTGAGGCTCCAACCAAAATAAAGATCTACTATCAGTCAAACAGCTCCATGGCAAGATTTCTCCGTGACATGTCCCTAACTGGACGGTATTGAAGAAAACCTGTACAAATCAGCAATCAGCACACGGTTTCCTCTGCACGGAGATGAACCTATGACCATTTGCTTCTAAGCTTTGCTATCTGCCACTGTAAACTAACATACATACTTCTCGTAGTTCAGTCTCTAGAGTTTGTTGACTTGAACATTTGACACCCATTTCTTTTTGTTGGACCTAAACTTTGTACTGGACCATGCTGAGGTTTCCTTCCTGAGCAACTCTCAATATACATGCAGACATTTGCCCTGCTTTTTCCTTCGTTTTCATTTTTAGTTCCCCCTCTGCAGCAAAATCAGTGTCTTTAAAAGCTTTTTAGAAATTGTTTAGGATTTAATATTTTGATGTTGAAAGGGAGTTGCTGAGATTCTGTAGCAACACGGACTCATTTTCCGGCTTTTTTTAAAGGCCACAGAGTATCACTGCCCTCGGTTTTTCCCAGTCCATCTGCCAGCTAATTTGCAGGCACTAGTAAAATCATCTTCTCTGTACTTCTTAGTTTTCTGCCACTTTTGTATCAAGTTCTGTGACAAGGAACAAGGGCAGATCAGCTACCGAAATTCCTCCTCAAGCTTTTATTTTAACCTTGAAGTCTCATGTTTGTCGCTTGAAGTTTATGTGCCAAAGACATGAGAAAGCAAGAGCCAGCAGTTTGTCACAGCACGCTCTCTAGGGACCCGGGTTCTGTTTCAGCTGTCACCCTGTCGCCATACATACCTATTGATGTAACATCTAATGTGCAGCAACAAATGGTAAATAATTCCCCTCTCAGAGCACACTTCTGCCTGTGCTGGTGTCAGTGCTTTTGATCAATAAACCACCGAGGCGTCTTCCAGCAGGAATATTGTTTCAACTGTTGCTCAGGAACAACACGCTCCATGCACTATTTCCTTGTTTTCAATACAATATATGAGCTTTTTACTTTTATTCTCTCTACAAGCAACATCTTCCCTAGCTTGCTATGCAGCTGCTCCTCACTGCTTAGCCACAGCTCCAGTTCTTTAAAAGACTCACTGGTTTCTATTAGCATAAACTCGCTTTAATCAAAGTAATAGGTCACCATCTGTATTACTCCAAGCAAGGATTTCCATTCTTTCTGTGGCACTGGCACCTAATACAGCCATTTCTTCACATTAGGCCCAACATTTACCTCTTTAAACATAATTCCCTGTGTTCACTGAGCCCTTTTGAACTTGCAGCCCCTCTATTTTTCAGTCATGATGTTAAGATTTGCCAGGCTGCTCCAGAGTCCAAGAACAGCATTTACAGTAATTGATTGCTAGCATCCAGCACTTTACACACTTCTCTGTTTTCGAATCTCTCTTCTGCAAATGAAATCCAAACCAGATGTCTCCACCACAGCTACATGGAAGTGCCATCATCCATTTCAAGTGGTGAAACTGGTGACTTTATGCTGTCTTTATCCAAGCTGCTGTAGACTGTACTTCTAGTACCCTAGACGTACTGCTGTGCTTGTAAGTGATGTCCTTAAACCCATGCAGACCACAGTGTTTCCCACATTATTAGCATTACTGATACGCTAATAGCAGTAAAGCCTAAGCACTCCTGTCCTGCCAGTGGTTTCTCCTTACCTCTCCCTGGCTTCTGCTGTGAACTGACCCGTTCAGATGGTTCTTCTCTTGTGTGTTTTCTCATGCCTAACATACCAGACCTGTTGTTCTGATTTACATTTTATTAAAAATGCAAATGCAGACAAGTATGTGCTATTAGCAATAGCTCAATTTCTGCATAGTCCTGGAGTTTAAAGGCACTGACTGGGTGTGCACAACAATCTGTTCTTCTTCTGTTGAGAACGTTTTTACACACACTATCCACACTGGGATTTTCTTTTTCCACAAAATTTCAAGCAGATTTCAGGGCTGTCTATTACACGGACAGCTGACAGCGCTTCACTTGCCCAGTCTGTGAAGTAGATGTCCTTACTGTCACATTTGCAGAACAGTGCAAGCAATATTGATGTTGCCATAAGGAATAGATTTTTCTGATATTCCCCTAGTAATTCAGTTCACTGAGTCCTTCTGTCAATTCTATATTTCAGGGTTTCCCCGATGAATGTGCAAACATTAACCTATTAAGTTAGTAACAGTACACGTATTTCATTGCTGTTTTTTCCTATATTATGTCTTCTACCTCAAAACAACACACTTGTCATCTTTATTAAACTGTTCTCCTTGACATACGCTCCCGCTGTATGCCCTGAATGTTACAGATGTTTTCACTTGCCTCTGCAGCACACTGTGAAAACTGTTTGTTTGAGGCTGGCGTTGTGCATGTCTTCTCCAGTGCTGCACCGTGCATTTGCAGCGCTCGATTACGCTCTCGCTACGTGCTTTTCTTCTGATGCTGTATCCAAGGACGATGGAACAAAATTCTAAATTATAAATTCACACACAAAGAAAAATCCAAGTTTTCAGAGGACTGACAATATCTGCAGATTCATAAGGAATTTTGCGGCAGGTTTAGGCGGAAAAAAAATAATCAGGCTATAAGCATCAGAACATTAGCCAGCATCTGACTAGGCAATATTTTTAATGCCACCTTTCATTTCAAGATTCTGGCTTATATTATGTTACATAGTGATGTTAGACACATTGTGAAAGTCACAGTCAACTAGCAGAAAGTCAGGACTATTCCCTTCACTGAATTTAATTCCTACATATGAAGAGTTCCCCTCCCGCCTTGCTGGCGCAGCGCTCTTCACAGCTTTGCTGTAATGTCGCTTCCTCTGTGGCACCTTCCATCTGACGTTATCAAAGCAAGCTACAGACACATGCTAATAACAGACCATTCTTGGAATACTTATGAGGTAAGAAATTATTACACCCTCCAGTTTATTGATGAGAAAACTGAATTAGAAATTCATTAAACTGAGGTAGAAATTTATTAGAGGTCACAGATTTGGGACTTAACTCGCAAACGCCTGGCCCCTAGCCCATGCGTTACTCACGGGTAATCTCATGAATCGGAGACCTTTGCTGAGAAGTGTGCAACATAGGTGTTTTTGCACACAACGCCAGCATAACCACAGGTAGACTAGATGAAGGTATTACTCCCATGCCCCGGTACAATTCATTATATTACACTGCTACCCTTATTATGACTGAATGGTGTCATTAAAGCTAATCCTACAGAGCCCCACAGGAGCGTGTGACCAGAATGAAAGCAGCAGGGCACAGTTCACGAGCCACCAGAGAAGCACTTTAAACCGGCTTGCTTTCAGAAGTAAAAGCCTCATTTTAAATAAAACAAAAACTCTTACTTTGATAAATGCTGTCTGCTTCAAAAAGATATTCTGTTTTCAAAACTCCCCAGCTAAATGCCACCACAGCTGTAAGGGCCGACCACGTGTGTAGTCAGGCTGGGAACTATCCACACAAATAAAGAGCACAGCTTGAAACGCTGACTTTTTCCTGATCAAAAGGGTCTGGGAGACAAGTGGACAGTTTGGATCAGGCAAAGGATAGGGCTTTTGTTATTTACAAAGAGCAGCCCAGTGAACAGAGGAGCCAATGTGGTCCTGGTGGCAGGGATACGTTCTAACACTCTCCTCATCCCACGCAAGTTACTTAAAAGCTTGGCTTTGGGTCTGTTTAGGGTTTGGTTTTTTCCATTTTTCTTTTTGTTGAAGAACTTCTGCAGGGAAAACCTGAAATACAGTCAATCCTTTCATTCACCTTTTTAATAGCAATCGCTGTCTAAGCTGCCTTCACCCACATACCAAATAATAAATTGCAGATACTACAAAAAAAACCTTGTCATGTCAAAAACATCTTTGTCATACCCGTATTAAGGAAATATGCATTTTAATTTTATTACAGTACAATTTTTATTTTTCTATGTGTTTTCATATTAATTTTCTTCATACGTTTCACTCTGAAGTGAAAAAAAGAATACATAAAAGTCCCTTTCCATCTTTTTTTTAGCTAGCTGCATTCACTAGTTATTTTCAACTATATATGCTGAAATGAATGTTTTAACACGAAAAAATTATTCATGAAAAAATTTAAAATCATGAAATATTCACACTATTTCACTTTGTAAAGCTGTTCTTTTTAACAAAACCTGATGGATTTAAGGATAAGCCATAGAAGGCAGAACATTCTTCAGAAAGTTGTGTTTCTCTTAACAGCCATATATCCCAGCCTAAACAGAAAACATGAAGTTACGTGACAGCTAAGCAATGTATTCCAAATGAATATATTCCATCAACTTTATGAATTTTGCAGTTTATTTTAATTCTAAACAGAAGTACTGCAACAATAACAGCAATGGCTTCAGTCTCGATTTCTAACACAGCAATCCAGTGGGACACGGAGTTCCATCTTGTTCTCCAATTGCTGTCTATCTTATCATCTTATAACCACATACACGTTAAAATATCTTTGCTAACATCATAATAATATGACGGGACAGAGATCTGTTATTTAGAACCAAAAAAGAATCAGAGAGATTCTTCAATCCTCCTATCTCAAACCAGCTTGATTTTCAGAGTTGTGGTGTTTTGATTGTATTTCATTTTTGGAAGGACACTTTTTAAAACCAAAATACAGTAGCATCACTTGTACAACAGATGAAAAAATAAGGTACTATAAAATTATACTGAAACTGTAAAAAGTATATCCTTCTTGGGTGGTACATCTTGGTTTTTAAATATCAGGCAGAAATTCAAAAGGTATTGTTTTTATTAATTGATCTCATAGGATTACCTGTAAGAACTGTTATGAAGTTAATATTTCATAATTGTTTAACCTGAATATAAAGCTATAAAACATCATTGTCACTGCAGGCTTAGCTGCTTTGTCTGCAAATGGAAACGAGCATCTGTGTGTACAAAAAACCTTCTACCTGTTGCCAGCATAGGAAACCTACGGAGCAATAACTGCCATTGGCTATACTAGAGATTTCTGGAATAATATCTATGATATTGTGACTAAAAGCTGATAGAAAACTAATTTCATTGCAGCGAACAGCAAGACTCTCCTTTGACCTGGGCAACAGTTCTATCGATTCCTCTGTTGCATTATCTGGCATTTCTTAACAGCGGTAGGATTCTGAATCTTGTTAAAATACGTGGCTTCAAACTACTAACTTCCAGTAAAGCATTAATTCAAATATTCATGAGGCCCATAATAAATCACTTAAAAAATATGTCCTATGAAGCTCATCCTATGATCATATTTGTGTATTTATGTTTTTTAATTTCAGAAAGGTTTATCTGCCCTCACTGTAAAGCTTATTCCCCCAAGACACCAGGCGGAAAGGGGCAGAGTAGTATATGAAACAACACTGAACTCATCTCCTTCATCAAGGTGATCAAAAAGTTACTGTGCCTGTGGTGTAAGGAAGAGTGTTTTAATGTCTATGAAATTTCTCACTGGCATGTTGTTTGAAGGATGTTTCTGAAATGGATCCTCCTCATCTGAAGCCTGAAACTCGTTGTTTGAAGGGATAGGCCTGAATACAAAACACTCTGATGACATTTATGTTCATATTTTGAAGGCCAAGATCCATACTCTATGGAGTTTGAAGCCAGATCTTTTTCTTCAGAAACAGCTCTTCCTTTTTCTTATTTTTCCATCAGATACCATCATAGCCTATATATTCAGAGTCTAAGAGAATGAGGAAGGAATAGGGAATTTTTTTGTTTAAAACATCACTATGCAATACTTGCAGATTAAATCATGGAAAAAAACATTCCAGAAGATTACAGTCTGATGCAGATGGGAAAAGCAGCACAGCCAGGCAGGCTGAGGAATGTTATCAGAAACGCCTATTTGTATCTCACGGTCCAGAGTACAAAAGTAGAAACACGTTTCCTTTACACACACGGAAATCAGAATTCTTTCTGAGATACGCTAATGCTGGAAGACTCCACCAAACAAGGAGAAGATGTGTTTGAGCAAATCAAGGCCAGATTTTCCAAGCAGAGTGTCCAGCCCTGAATGCCTGAGAGGTTAAACACAAAATCTTTGGGAAGAGCTACGAGAAGAGACATGTAAGGACTTGCACAGCCAGGGGACTGGACTAAAACAGTGCTCAGAATCTGGTAACAGAGTGGATACAAGCATAATGGAGACAGACACAATATGAAGGCAACAACTAAGAGATGGTAGGATAGAATAGGAATTTAGGGAAAATGAGAGGAACAAAAAGTGCCTTCTTTTGCCCGGTTGAATTTCATGGAGTCACAAGGCACGTGGTGTGAGTTACTAACATGCTGCTGAAGGCACTCAAATCTCAAAATACCTCTCCCAATTTGTCATGAAATAATAGCTGGTGGTAAACAATGAACAGTGTTCACATGTTTTCAATTAAATGTATGGATGACACTCTTTAGTTATACATATTCTGCTCCATATAAAGTTTCCATTACTGACCTGTAATCTACAAGTACTAAAAACGGATCTATGCACTGAGAAAGCCTACAGGCAAGCATAACCTCGAAACACCACACATAGCTGAAGACATTGTTTTAAAACTGTGTCAGCATGATGGTACGATGGGTTTATATGTTCAAAAATATTGAAATATGGCAGTATTTCCCTCACACGTTTCCTTCAACACTTTCACACCAATATGGGATAATTGAACACAGATCTTCAGCTGGCACATTGGCATAAATTCATTGACCTCAAGCCAGTGCCTGATGACTTTTTCAGCTGTGTACAATCTCCCACTCTACTTACCTCTTCCTGAAGAGCAGGGAGAAAGCATCACCCTCTCATACAGCCACAGCTTCTGTTTCCTCCCTAATTAAGTCCTTAAGGGCATTTTAATATGCAGGTAGCTTCAATTACTACCCAAAGCACCTTTCATGGTGTTACACACACAATAACCCCTATGACACTGGCAAATGTCTCTCTCTATTTCCCTCTTACTGATAGGAAAGGGTAAGAATTAAGCATAGTGGGCTATCTTAGCTATAAATTCAGTCCAAACTAGCAGTAGGTGGGACTGGAAGCCAGAAATACCTAGTTCCCTGTTCCCATCCACACAGCACTCCACGTTGTCACCTCAGGGATAAGAAAATTTCTGTCTTAGTGCATCAAGCAAAGGCTGAATCTAATCCATCACATCACTGAAAACATTTTGGGAAAAACAGTACCAATTTGCCATACTAAGCAATATCTTTTTGAAAATTCACAACTGCTAGTATTTCCATCAGCTTTCAGCACCCGGTTTCTTTAAGTGTTCTTTTCTCCAGATAAATATTGACAGTTCGTGACCAGTTGTTTGGATCACAGCAGTACATTTTAGCGCAGGATTTAGGCTGGAGCCTGTTTTGGGAGTGTGCATGCCTAGAACTAATACCAGAGGTTGGTCATGGGAATAAACACACTTCTGAGCATATAAAACCTGCCAGATTTAGTTTGGCTCTGAGTGTATTGTGAGTTCATAGTAAACCTACCTTCTCTGTCCACGAGCTAGAAGACAACTGAAATAGTGTTGATAGTACTGGGAGCATGGCGTGGCCTGCTGAGTGCACCCAAGCTGAGAAGGCAGGCTTTGTGGCAGGCTGAACAACCTGAAAATAGCTACCTCTCACCATCAGAACACTGAGCTAGAAGGTCTGAACAGGAGAGCGCTTAGGCAGCTTCCCATCATGCTCCTGAGACCAGTTCAGAGCCTGGGGGAAGACTCGCTACTCTCCACTGCTTTTGTTTCTCTCTCACTATTTTTACTTTTCAAAATAAAGAGAAGTAATTCATGATCATAAGAAACAGTGCCATTTCAAAGTTAAAAGGAAAAGGATGGAGCCCTTCTGAAAAGCGCTGTGTGCATTTCTCCACTGGCCAGCTGACACTACCTGAGAAGTGCAGACCTGCTAGCGAAGGGTCTAAAGGAGAAGAGCAGAGTCCTCGAAGGCTCGCAGAGCGCAGAAACCTGGGAGTGAGGGAGGGACTGCTCTGCTCACCCCTACCAAAGAGCACAGCAGATGAATGCAAGGCATCAATGGATAGATTGAAACCTGCTCAGTCCATATTCACTGCTTTTAGCAAGTCAGTGGGCTTTTCACTTTGGAAAAAAAAACCCACACACACAAGTATAGCATAAGATGAAGAAAATTACATAGTTGTGATGATGTGTAAAATTCAAGGTAGACTAATCATTTTAAAGCTTCCTGAGACAAATGGTCACCACAAACGAGGACAACACATTGCAGCATGGGGATACAGAATTCAGACCAAAGAGATGGGACAGGAGAGTTTCTGTTTTCTAGGAGGCTTCTGTAGCCCTTTTGGTGGAGAAATTCTCAACAGCAAGCCACAGTGCAGGTGAGGCAGGAGTGGCTGGCCAAAGTGGGCTGTGGGCAGGTCACACAGTGGGGTTAGCACAGGCATGGATGAGGCCTTGCTACCCAGGAGAGCAGGCACCAAGGCTCTGGGGTCCCACATTCCCTACCTGTGTGTAAGGAGATGTTACAGAAGATGAGAAATACCTGCTCAAGAAGTCATCAGAGACAAGGGCTTCAAATGACTATTCGTACATTCTGGGAAGGGAGTGCTTGGTTATTCTCTAATGCCCTGTTACCTTGCCACTGTCCTTTCCTCCTGTTAATCAAGTTCTGTTTCATGAAACATTTGACTCTTTATTTATGAGTGAAGAAGTATAGTTCGTTGGGCAAAGTTTAATATTTGCGCATTTTGCATGAGGAGGCAAACCAGTGTTCACTAGTCACCCCTAGATCCTGAATCCAGCCCTTGCGGCCACCAATGCCACATCCATCTGCTCCCAGCACTTCCCAGCATCAGTCCCAGCAATAGAAGTACTCAGAATAAGAGGCAGCTCTATTATAAACACCCAGAAACAAGCTTCTTACTTAGAAGACCATCTCTGTGAATGTCAAAGGGACGGCATGGGTTTCCTTGGGTCGCTCAGCTTTGCTTTTTTCAGTGTTTGTTACATTAGTATGCCCAGTACTTGACACTGGCGTTTATCCTCTTATACAATTGCTCAACATCTATGAGCATTTTCCAGTCGTGTTCATAGTACAGCTATAAGAAATCCTTGTTAATCTCAGTCATCACTTGAAAACATTAACTAAAAATAAATCTACAATCTCAATGAATTCAAATCCTATGTATAGCAAACCCAATTATTTTACAGCATGTGGCATTTACGTTTCTCTTTCAGGCAATATTACCGTAATTTATACGTTCACTATGATGAACAAATTTTTCTTAGTATCCTCAATAGCAAAACAAGCATTTCTGATTAGATGACCTCAGCTACCTACAGCTCTTATACACTAAGTATAAAGCAATACAGAGTGATCCCACGGAGGCTGAGTAGGGTTTTAATTACAAGTTTGGTATATTTGCCTGGATTCCTTTCTTGTGTAAATCAAATGAATTCAGGGACATGCTTCTATATGATGACATGTTTCTATTTAGGACGCTGTAAAATTCCTCCAGCACTTTTGCTCTGGAGAATCTTAAAAATCACAAAAGGCTGTGATATTGTGATGAATTGATAAACACCTTTAAAATGTACATCATTATTAGTATTGCCTCTAACAACTACATTTTTATGACAGAAGATATATGCAGTAAATTCAGTAAATATTCATTCTTACCACAAGACTGCTGTCCAGAGAAAGTCTTTTCCCAAATTCCCTTTTCTGTAGCTGTCTCTTTCTCTCCATAGCTGAGGTTATTTGTTTTCCTTTTGATCAACTAGAAATGTCACGCTGTTTCCATCATCACTGCAAAAAAAAAAAGTTAAATGCACATTTCAATATCCTACTTAACAGTTTCTGTCTTTCATCATTAACTTCGTAATAACCCAGCAGCTAATGACTTGGTGTCTATAGTAGGCTGTGTTCCAGGAACAAATTTTCTGTGCCAAAAAAGCTAAACTATCCAGACAGAAATATTACCAATATGTTTGGGTCACTTCTCAAAGGAAGAAAAAAAAAAATCTGCTACTACTGTCTTTATGATTACACCCCATGTTTTCATAGTCTCTTTTGAACTGGGCTGGGAGCTGGATTCCCAGCGCCAATGAACTACCTGCGGCCACGGAGGGGGAGGCGGGGAGGGAAACAGTTCGTTTCACATTAATTGCACTCCACAGTAAGCCCTGCTTGTTGGCACATCTATGCTGCTACTATGATGTACAAATTTTGGATCTAATCCTGAAGGGTTCTAAAAGCTTTCAACTCCCATTATCCTTAATGAGAGACGAATGCCCTCAGCACTTTCCTTACGTTTTTAAGGTCAAAGATTCTGCTGTCATAATCAGACCATCCCACCGCCTGTACAGAGTGGCTGGGGAACTTCATCCAGTAAAGCGCTCTCAGAGGGAATCTGTCTTCCTAGTTTTGCAGGGTTTGGTTATTCGTGGGCTGACGGTTTCTACTAAAACCAAGCCACAGCTTACACCTAACAACTACCGAGTCTCTCTTTTCCTCAGTGTTCCTGATGATGTACGTGTTTGAAAGTTTTAGCTTGTATTTTAAGGTGATATTTATTGTGTGTGATTCAGAAACATGGGTAAAGCTAACGAATTTACTCAGGATTTACAGATAGTAGTAGAATAATAAGAGAAATCAGAATCTAGCCTAAATTAAGGCAGGCAGATATGTTCATAAATACAGAGTCAAACACAAGAACCTCCTCCTGCATCTCAGAATCACAGAATCACAGAATAGTAGGGGTTGGAAGGGACCTCTGTGGGTCATAGTGACTGCATTTATTGTACCAGAGAGCAACATCCTATATCTCTTAATCTGGGCTAACTCTCATTAAGGGCAAAGAGCTTTCACTACAAGAATTCATCCACAATTTTAGTCAAGATTTGGTGTAAAAGCCTACTTAAAAACAAAATTCTAGGAATGTTGAGATATTCATACAGTGCTACTTCACGCTAAACCTAAAGAAATTCATTGCATTTGACTGAAAAAACAAGACTAAGTAAAGACAAATCTATCTGGCTTTACTTCTTGCGAACAGCACCTTCAGTCACAAGCAGCCAGGTGCTGCATGCAGACCGCTGCGCTCGGCTGTGGGGTAGCGCAGCTGGCGTTCCTACAAGCAGCCTTGCAGGTGCCCTCCAGGTGTACTCACACGCCTGCAGACAGATTTGACTTCGCATGCACTTGTGGACGATCCCATCTGTTGCTGTGGCGATATCCAGCGGATAACACCGCCGCAACCCTTTCCCCATGTTGTCCCCAAATGCTCTGCCATGAGGGCACATAGGAGGCTGAACCTGGGCCAAGCAGAAGCCGCCTGCAAAGAGAGCGGGATGCCCCAGGCTAAGCCTCCGAAGCCAGCTGGACTTCGGAGGGCTCCCAGAGGCACTCAAACTGGGATCATCAGGTACAATGCGGACATCACAACTGGGACTGCTCTTGTAAAACACTTCCCATGGGGAAACTGTAATTGGTCTACTACCAAGCCATGCAGGGGTAAATTCAGCCTTCTGTTAAACAGCACCTGGTGTCTCCTACACTTGTTCCATACTTCTGGTTTACACTTATGCAAGACTAGAATTCAGACCATTTGCTCCAAAATGGATAAAAATTAGCCTTTATACACATTCATCTGAAGAACACGTGCAATGAGAACATGTACACACAATGGTAGGAGAATCTCAGTCATTGCACTGTAATCATTCCTTCCTTGTGGTTTTTGTTCAGGTTTACCTGTAAGCCCTTGCTTCCTTTCTGTAGTACTGAGCCTAAAGCTGCACGTAGTAATTCAGCTAATAAGGAATCTCAGTGGTGTACTACCACAATTACCATTGTTTCCTGATTATCTATCATGTCTCAAAAGAAATACCACAATAGATTTGAACAAACACAGAGGCAATGTATTACACTGTTCTTGTGATTTTGCCAGAAATTAGCAAAAAAAAGAACTTATGTAATCTTTGCATCATTCTTCTGGGCATTCATCATGCCTGGAGAGCATGACTTCCACCGAGGGAGTCTTTGTTGATCAGTAAGCACAGAATCTCTTAAGAGAGTGAGCTAGTGATAGCTACAGTCGGAGCCAACTATCCCAGTAGAAGGTCAAGTCTTTAATATGAATAATTGCCTGAAGTCTCCGTCTTGAGGTGTTTGGTGGAACCACCCCAAATCCTAGTTTAGAAGTAAAGGGAGAAAGGATTATTATTAATTATTCCTATAGCTTATTAATTATTCCTATAGCTTATACACTGCGTTGCCTTGGGCACTTCAAGGAGTGGATTTCCTACAGCCCTACCCAGTGTAGCACGTGGACCTACTCGAGTAATGGTGAAGTAGCCTCACACCTGCAGACTCCGCTCCTTCCATCCTCACACCTCAAATCTCTGGGCATGTTACCACAAGCAGGCTGTCATGGATCTCTCCTGAAGAGTCAACAACCCAAGGCTGAACCCATTTACCGAACCCACTTAAAGTTCTGAATCAAAGGTAATTATCAGACAAGATAATAAAATACATTGCCTGTACCAACCTATGCTGGTGCCTCAAAGTACCCAACTCAGGAGGCCTTAAAGAAAACTGATCATTAGAGGGAAGTATTTAACAAAAACAGAACAAGTTTCCATCTTGGAATGGTCATTCTTGTGCCTCATACTGCTTGTCAGAGAGAAAAAAAGACCCTCCCAGGTAAATCTCTTTTCTTCTGAGACCAACCAAAAGACTAACAATAATTCCAAATGGAGGTAACACATCCCCCGGGAAGCTCAGCAGAGGAGCATGGTCGTCCAGATGGAACAGTCTTGAAATATAAAAGCACTGAGAATCATTTTGCCCAATCATCAGAAACACTATTTTTGTGTTACCAAGAGAACAGACTGCAGAAATTTATCTGCCTTCCCTGCCCAGTTTGCTGGCTGATATCTTTACAGCAGAGACCCCGGTGACCAGCATTCAGACCTTGACAGTCCTATTTAGCTCAGCTGAACTGTGAACTGTTGCAAAGTCACTCCTGATTTATGGTGTCTTCACTGATACTGCACTCACATACGGGCGTTGCCAAATCTTTGGGGGCACATCTTACAGCTCTTTGTGCTGCAGGAAACTTTTCCGCGGTAGGACTCTGCTCTAAGGGACTATCGACTTCATCTGTGCTGAGAACATTGGGGAAGGCACTGAAGCTAGAGGCACTCGGCGATTAAGCCTGTATCCTCAAGAAGTGTATGGGGATCCATCTAAGAGAACGCAGGTCCCAGCTGTTTGCCTACTGTCTTTGCAGTTTTGCACTGAGCTCAGGGAAGAACGTTTTGTATAAACACAGAAAAAACTCCCAGGGGGAGACCTAAGTGGGATCTTGCTTCACTATGATATATCCTCACTGTTCATAAAGCCAGCAAGCCAGAGGCATCAGCTTGATTATATATCCTAAAGTGCATTATTTTTAGTACTCAATACAAGAATGTTCATTACTTCAGGAGATGGCTCTAAAACTATGCCCTGGAGAAACGGTGTGATTAACATAGAAAAGCACTCTCTAAAATCTATGTAAGAAATTTCGTGGATTATAATACCTTCTTCATTTCTAGTAGTAACAAAGGATGATTGATGTATACTGCTTTAGCTGAGGAAAATGTATAACATTATATTCCTTAAATAAGCATCCAAGATATTTTCAGACAGTTTGAAACTGCAGTTACATTTCAACAGAGCTGTGCCAACATGTGCCAGCTGGGAACTAGCACACAGTACATCTCTTCGGTAACTGGAAATGGACTGTATTTATTTTTCGGTCTCTTACAAATTAGTATAAATTTACCGGTTGTGATACATGACAAAACTGACAGCTCTGCAAACTAGCATCCTTATGTTTAAATTCAGAACAGATCTACTACATCCTCCCCACCCTCTGCTTTGCACACCTTAACGCTGCCAGCAGGCAAAACACCCGCCGGGCAGCGAGGTGTTCCCTCTCAGCAGTATGCTTGTCTTTCGGAGGTGTTAACGGGAGGACAGGTTTTGTGATCCGGACATCACACTGTTGGGTAACAGAATGAGGCCAAAGTTATACAATGATCACCTTTAAGCACTTTTTGCTATTCTGAGAGACCTTCTTGCTCAACAGCCATACTTTAAGCCAGAAAGGGAATAACCAGAACTGGTACCATCCCTCCACAGTGAACAGAGAAGGGAATTACTATTACTAGCGTAGGTCAGGAAGCAGCCATGAGGAAGTAAAAATTGTCATCAACGCAAATATTCATTAGAATGAACAGGTGACCTAAAGGTGAAAGATTTTACATCTCACTACCAATCTCTGGAGTGATTCAGTTTCCTGAGAACCTAATTGAGATGAATTGAATCTGTCATCCTCCGGCTGTGTTTCTTCTGCTGACTCTGGTGCTAACACCAATGTGTGTGTATGCTTGCTTTTGTCATGCTATTTGTAGGAAAAGGAATAGAAATAAGTATGGTACACTTGGTCTGGGCCTTCTCAAAAGTGGAAGAAAAAAATATTCCAGAATTATGGCCTTGATGTGTATTCAATAGATCAAAGATTGTCACTATATTTGTCTTCCCAGGCCTAGGCCAGTCAAAAATGCTGGGTTGTACTAAGCTTTCTGAGTATTTACCTTGTTTTTAAAACAGTAGAGTGTTCAAACCACCAAAACTGTAACAGCAGAAAACCCCACCTTCACAAAAGATGAGAACATTCTGCCTAGTGATTAAAAGTGAGCCATGAAAATGGTTTCATTACCACACCCCTATCTCTCCCCGTCACAGTATTTAGCTTGGTCATGACTTTAAGTGATGAAGTGGAAAAATAATTCCAAAAGAGAATTTTGAGCTGATGTTTCAAACTTCAGCACTTGGGAAATTGAAAACTACAGCGACATCTGCATTTCTGCAACCCAAAACTTAGCTAAACGTTTTTTGTTTTGCCCAGAGCGTATTTCATAGCAATGCTGTACGCAGGGCCTGCCTGCCTAATGCCCAATACTCCCAGGTATTTGCTTAGACTGGTCAGCAGTTTGTTAGCACTAATGTATGCGCTGTACATTCACACCCACTGGATTAGGTTGCTATTTAGATAAGCAAGCTGCATTTTTGCAGAGAGGGATGGAGAATGTGCCATGTGCCAGCATTAATGAGTTAATTAAATTAGAAAAATTCCAATGCAGGAACCTAAAATGCTTAGATAAGTAGAATACTATGGGAATTACAAGGCAGCAAACACAGCACTGCTGTACTATTCTGCCTACAAATCTAGATATTCTGACTGGCTTTGGAAAATTGTGTTAAAACAAAGTATGTCATCAGTCAGAAACCATCTAGATAGAAAAAGATTCTTTCCTAGTTTTCTTTTTTTGTTTTCCTGTGGGATAATTAATTCTGACATACCCCAAATTTCTTACAATCTCTAAAACCGTTCCAAAGGATATTGGAACTGTACAGGCAGCACACAGAGCCAGCCGTGCCCTGAAAGTTATTTCATGATCCAAACCACTCCCTAACACACTAGTCCTCTAATTCTGGTTGAAAACTGTCCGGTGGCCATCCACAAAGCCATGATAAAGTAGCCCCAAGGAAGTATGGGGAGGGCCACAGCAAGACAAGGAACCATGTCATCTTTGTTGCGATTTTAATTAAGTATGATGACTCTGACATATGGCAGTCTACAAAGAAACTGAAGGTTGACTAATTTGAGAGCCAGATGCTGTGGATCTCTCCTGCCCTTATCCCATCCCTTGAAAGGGAATCAGTAGACAACGTAGGATGGTCTCATGCAATTTTTGACTGGTGATCACTTGCCAGCAAAGAACAGACTCTCCATATAATGTTCTAGAAACACAGCATTTAAAATGAAGAATCCCAGCTACTCAATTCCTCCCTGTTTCAACCAGTTTTCAGTAGACATTTATGCTTTCTTCATGCAGGATAATCTTCCATTTATTCAGCAAACTAAATAACCACTAAGGCTTTCTATAGCATTGCTTCTAGGATTTAAACAAGTTAAGATTAAGGTCTTAAATCTAGCAACCCTATCAGTGTGCTCGAAATAATACCAGGAATTTCAATAAATCAGAAAATAAAGAATATGGCATTAAAAATGTTATTACTATGACAGCTGTCAAGATGAATTGCATGAGAGCATTTAAAAGATTTATATCTCAGTATATCACCAGGTTAATTAAATGGATGCATGCATTCATTTAAGAGGATAAGGTGGGTTGCAGTGACATAAAATGTGAGGGCACAAGATTACGTTCTTTCAGCATTAACAAGAACAGGTTGAACCGATATCATTTCCGTATTCTGTAATAAGTGTGATTCATCCATTGCCATTTTCAGCTCTCATTTTCCTTCTGGCAGGAAAAAAGACTGTGAACATTTATAGACTAACATAATCAAAGCTTTAACCTTTTCAGTGTTTTCTGTTTGGATTGGCTGTCCATTTTTATCATGGGGTTCCAGGGCCGTACTGCAGGGAGAAGAATCGCCAGTAAATTACACCAAAGAATGTTGGAAAGGTCAAAGCATTACCCTCCCCTGTTTGCTTTTATGGGACATATGAAGCATTCATATCATGCAATAAAATTATTGAGACAAAAATGATGAAAGATAAGCAGACAGGAAGTGTGAACCTGTTGTCAGGATAGCAACTAATCAGCATGGAAGAAAAGGATATATTACAGTGTTATCATCAATAAAAAATAGGTTATGACAATCATGTTTGTGTGTCCTTAGTTTTTGCACTGAAATCAAATCGTTCTGAGTGGTGTAAGACCTGTAGCCAAGAAAAAGATATCCAAGCAAAACCGAGGCTATTCAGGCTGAAGAAAACACTGCACCCAAAGCTCACATTTCTTGTGTGAGTTTATAACCACTCATTGTTCTATATTATTTATTTCTATATATTATTATAAATTATGTGATATAGGTTATTATATGGCAAAGACGGATTCCCTTAATCATTGAGCCTCCTCCAGCAAAGTTTTGCAGTCTAGGCTGCTAATCTGCAAAAGGCATGGTCCGAACACAGCTACAGCATCAGCTGCCTCCAGGGGATTCAACACACATTTGCCTCCCTTGAGAACCACAGCTGAGCTTAGGGCAGCGGCGGGCAGTTCCAGGCACCTGGAGAAGCTGAACTCCAGGACCTAAGGAAATGTCACTTGGGGAACTGCTACTATTCACACACCTAAAGGGTTATGTGGAGATTTTGAGGCTCAAAAACAAATGTCCCATTCACATCCCAATAAAGATGCCTCTGGCATTTTGTGGCTTAAGGCTGGTAAATATGAAATGCTGGATGCAACTTTTGTAATCTAGTACATCATTATTAGAGCTAGTTGTTTCTCACGGTAAAATAGCTGGCTGGCAGCACAGTGCCAGATGGGAATCTCGTTAGGTTTGAAACACCAAACTACAAATCTTCAGAGGAAGCAGCATCTGGTTTAGGAGGCCAATAAAGATAACATAACAAATTCATACATGTTCATCTAATATGCTGCAATGTTCAGAAAAATCAGTGCCATTACATCTGAAGTGGTCTGACAGACAAGTAACTGGAGGGAAGAATTTAAAATAGGCAGTGAAGTTTCCTACGTTTTGCTGTTTCATTTGTGTTTTCTTCTCATTTTTCTTTCATTGGTGTAAATCAAGGCACTACTCAAGAAAGTCCAAGAATTTCAATCCTACATGTAAGACCTGTATGGGAGTCTCTGCTGTCAGCAATGGTGGATTGCCAACTTAATTTCTGAAACCAGAACAAGGAGCTTGTGAAATGTGCCTACAGATCCCTCCTTCTCCGAGACAGATGCACTTCAGTCAGCATCTCTTCTGCCTGCCCATCTGTCCTAATCAGAGTCCAGAGAGACCACTAAAAATCACCAGTTCTTTGTGCACGCTCCACCCCTTCCACCTGCACTGCTGAGAGGGATGACGGCTGCAATGGTCACAGGATAGCTCCGTGATCAGAACACCAGCCCGTCAGACACCAGAGACTCAACGTACTTCGGAGCTTTTTGTCACCATCACCTCTCTCGTTTCTCATTCACTCATTTTACAGTCTGTGCACGATAAAGTATTTTACTACAAACATTTTCTAATAGTACATTTTGGTGAATGAAAGCAGTTTTGTGAGATGAAGCGTCCCAGATGAATGCTACTCAGTTTGGTCCTCCCAGCAGCAGAGATGAAAGGAATGACAGATCACTTATTTACTGATGTATTCCAGCTCATGGATATGAAGAATTATTAAGATTATCTTAACTTAGTGACAGTGTTCAGACATCTGGTTTTACTGCATAGAGCACTGGGTTACACTTCAAAATGTTCAGATGGCTCACAGGAAAACCCTCAATAAAAAATAAGCATTATAAAAATATTTCCTCAGTTACTGGTAACATCTTCAGGACCCAGCTCTGCACATCCTCCTTAGATAACCAAAGTCATTTGCATCAGAGGGAATATTTCAATGTCTAGACTGCAGAATTTGTTTTTAACGAATCTGGGGCTCTGTGGATTGTAACACGGTGTCTCGCATTTCACCTTGCTGTACAGACACTCCCAGTGGGCCAGGGCCTATCCTTACACTACAGACAGTAGCGTTATAATGAAGGTATTAGTTCAATAACAGCCCAGAAAAGAAGCTGAATGAAGCTCGTAATCCCTCTCTGTCATATGGAAACAAAAAAAGGATGATACAGTAAAGTAAAAAAATGTATGTCATTCCTCTATGATCTTGGAAGAGGGTACCTGGGAAAGGGCTCAACTCAGCTGTCTGCACAGTCTGAAAACAGCCTCTCCACCCCACCACAGCTGAAGTCCACCCTGGCAAAGAACAAGAGGAGAAAGACAGCGCCAATCTCTTCCAGTGCCAGCCAAACCAGTAGTGAGACCCTGGTTTGAAAGAATGGACCGTAACAGGGGAACAAAGCAAAAGCATGCAGCCTGATGAGGCTGAGTGGCTCCAGGCGCTTCCCGCACAGGACACCATGTGTATTTTTATCAGAAAAATTCTTCATGTATTACTCGTTTTGCTGTGCAAACACCTTCACTGAGTTTCGCAAATCTGTACAGTTAGGCCAGCTATAACTACAGCTGCAGCTCTTTGGCCTCTGCGGTCGCTTCTGTGCGCTGCTACGGCCAAACACGTCAAAGAGATGCGGTACTGGAGCTGAATTTGGAGATACCAGAACTAACTTAGCTCCTGTAAGGGTGGGCACTGAAATCCTTCAGCTGGCTCCCAAGTTGTTCAGCCTCTGCAGAAGTTAGCAGTCTAGTGTAACTTCAGCCGACCTAACATCGCCCAAGGATCAGACCCAAAGGAATTCAGCTCCAGCTTTCCCAAACACACTTCAGTGACATCTCTCCTTCATGCTCACGCTCACAACAGAAAGGCGACAGGGTACAACTCAGCTCTCCCACCTCCAGTTTTGTTGGGGGATGTATTCCCTACACATCAATGAGCACACACAATGAAAAACTGCACAGCTATTTCCCCAGCCAAATTCAAATTCGCTTTGTTGTTACACAACAGAGCACGTAGGACTGGGGAATATCAAGACCGTAAAATTAAAAGGAACAGATACACATTGATTGAACTCCATCTTCAGTTTATGGCCAAGAAAACTATTATGAAAACATTAAAAACGAGAGGTGTTCTGTCCTCATCCAGATTTCCTTAGCCAGTGACAGAACACTGGACAGTGCCAGCATATCGAACAGCCCTTCATCAATTTTTTCCTCTACAATTCTAGAGCGATCGCATCTCAAACGTTGAATTCAATTCTGGGCCAAAAGGATATAGACAAACTTGATGGAATTCAGACAATAACAGCAAAGACAATTAAAGTATTGACTTGGTGGGAAACCATTAACCAGTCCCACCACAGTAGTTTCAAACAATGACAGAGGGGAGACTAAAATGGGAAGGAATGACCACCTATGCAAGTCTGAGGGGCATACACTAACACTAGAGACAGTGAGGAATTGATTAGGTTATTGACAACAGGCTGAAAAGAAATAAAGAGGGGGAAACAACACTGACTATCTGAAGAAATTACCTAAAGTGAAATCCAATACAGATGGATTCCCAGACAACCAAAGGAACACTTGTCATATGAAAAAATAAGGCAGGATGAAGTACAATAAAATACACTGAAAGTAAGGATGCTGCCAGGAATGAGTTGTCTGAATACCCTGATGGGAAAGAAGAGAGACCGCGCTCCCTTTCTTCTCAGTGCCTCTCTTTATACATTGCAGTGGTTGATCCACATTAGAGACAATTAGAGTGAAAGGCGTTTGCTTCGGGGGGGAAAAAAAAAAACAAATCAACAACAAGAAGAGCCACTCCATCCTTCCACCTATGCAGTCAGCTGCCACCAGTGTTTACTCCAGTTTCTCAGTGTGAAGATTGTCTGTCACACACTGATTTTTAATTTTTCTATTTGCCAGAAACATAATAAAAATGTAAATTTACAAACATTCATGAGTTTCCTACTTAAAACACAGAAGAGTTACGAACTTTTAATGTCATTCTACCAGTCTTTAACTCATCTGCACTCAGTCCTACCGAGGGAAATGGGAGAGAGCATACAGTCTGCAATCACAGATAATAATCCGACACACTGGGATTATGGATACAATACTACCCAGAAAATATTAGAAAGAGAGGAGGCATACTATTAAAATTATTTTTACCTCTCTCTCAAGCATCTGTCCATTCAGAACGCAAAGTAAAAATCATTAAACTACCAAAAGTGGCACAAAAGAACAAAAACCGTACTGACATTTCAGAAGTTTGACATTCACTAAAATCTGAAAGATATTTTTGCTTGCAGTAGCCCCACTTGGGTTGGCACAGGATTATTCATCCACTTATTCTTACAGAACTCATGTTACTGCCTCAAATAGGATTTTTTTTTCCTAGATTATTTCTTGGCAGTAACGCCATGCAGATTTAGATAAAGCTTTTAAGAGTATAGTTTACGCACCTCCAGTCTTGGAATAACCAAAGGTATTCAATATTACTGTTTAGCTTGAATTTCAGCTGAAAAAAAAAAGTATTTTTAGTGGGGAAGGGGAAAGTGTTAATACACTTGCACGTTCTAAATGATCCACTTTGAATTTGAAAGTGCATTTTGAGACTAAATATAACCTTTTAAACTATTTTGTTCCGCATAAGGTTCATTAATCAGAGGGGGGGAAACAGTTTCAAACGTAAGCAAGGAAAAAAGAAAGGGTACGTGGTTCATTTCAGTAAGCCCTCAGTGTTTGCCCGTGTTTTGAGGTGGATTCCTGCTCCTGAGTGGGTGGTTGAGGTTGATTCACTAACTTCTGTAGTCTCTGTTTCTCCGCTCTAATGTGAAGGTAATAATATATAGTACATAGAAGTGCCATTTCCAGAATAATTTCTCTTTGTCAAAGACTTTAATAGTGAAACTTTCTATTAGTGCTGCTGCTCAGTGTCATCATTTTTCTCCACCAGATGCGTACATCACTACACACCCAAACAGGGGAATGCTTCTTTCTCCAAATTCTGCACGATGCAACGGAGGACGCTCATTTCCCATTCAGCTCTTGGCTATTCTGTCAAAATGAATCTGACTGACTGTAGAAATGCAACTAGAACAGAATTAAACCCAACAAAAAGGCAGAGAAGAATCTACCACCAATGAACTGAAAGCAGCTACGTAGGCAACAAGCCAGATATCCCTGACTCCCTCCCCAGATTTAAACCTGGCTTCCCTGCAGGGCAAACCAGGAAGCATTAAAGCAGCATTAAAAAAAAAAAACCCCACAATTAGAACAGGCCCCTTTTTTTCTGTAATAGTTGGGGTTCTTAAGCAGGATGCTGCAGCCTTTAGTGCTGTTCACCTTTGTTTTTCCCCATTGGCTCATAGTGTTGTTACCTGGGGCTACTAGAGAACCTCTGAATGGGACTCCAGCAAGGGGAAGAGGAAAGAAAGGAGAAAGCCAGGTGGGGTCTTCATGGGACTTCTTGCCCAGTGGTGTGTCCTAAACCCACAAAAAGGTGTCATATCCTTCCTGTCTTCTTGGGTGAAGATCCTTTGAGTTATGTCTTAACCTCTGCTTTGCCCCATGCCTGGGTGAGCCACCCCATCTCAGATGAGTATGGCTGGAGCTAAGGGGATCTAGCCTCCTCCTGCTGCTGCTTAAGTTAGATGCCAGGGCGGAGGGCATGTCTCAGATATGCTCCCCAGAGTTATAAACTCTTGAACTATGCACCAAAGGTCAGAATCCCCCTGTAACGCACAGAATCCAAACCTGGGGTTCAGGTAGAGAGGAGTAACTAAAACCAGTAAAGAATAACTTGCTTCCAAAACAGGTAACAGCCAGTGGGTGAAAGAGAGACTTTAGTGCTTTACTAGGGAGACAGAAAGATTAGCTCCCTGCCAAGAGCACGGAAAACATTACCTAGGGTTTGTGGTATACACAGGCCTCTGCGCTGTCATGCTGCCCGTGGCTGTGTACCTTATGAACCATTCCTCTCTCAGGGCTGTGCTGAAAACCATCATCTAGTCGATAAATTTTTATCAATGTCTGTTTAAAGGTTTTTCTCATGACAGGAGATTTTTGTGGTAATCGAGAAGAAAAGCAATTCAGATGATTAAAGATCGGCAAATATAAATGACAGAAATGGTTTCCTATGAACATCATGATGCATTCCCAATCAATAACACCATGACAGAATTGCAGCTTAAGGGAAGGAAGTTATTAGTTTTAGGAAAAGCACATAATTAAATACAAGACAAGTCTACAGATTCTCCAGCAGAGAGACAAGGAGAATGGCCAGCCTGAGACTTTGTAGATTGTGCTACTGTTGTCTCTTCTGTTCATTTGACGCTGTCTTTCATTTACTTGCGCAACCTTAAAATAAAGACGAAGATCTTCATCTCAAACGTTAGGGCTAACAGCCAGGGACATAACAGAGAGCTGTTTATTAAAATGCTAGACCAGGTTTCACATTCATACCTTCCTTCAGTAGCAGCTACTAGCTGATGTTAAAAATCCTTAATGATTTAGCTGAACTTTTAGCAATTTCTAAATGTTTCTCATGTGTAACTGCAAAGAGCACCTACGCCGTTTACCACCAGCATAATATGGTGATTGGCTAGATCTGATTATTGGTAATTGGGATTTTAGCCTTTCACCTCTGGATCAGTGTTTCAAACTCAAGACCAGGTTGGTACTGAATAAAAGTCATTTGCATCAGCTGGCTGTTCAGTGACCTCTATGAAGTATTACAAGTTGGTAGTGGACAGGTGTCTATATAATTAAAACACACTTCGTAAGCACAGTTGGCACCCAGGAATTTTCTTATTACGAATCTATAATCTGCTCCCCCCAGCTCATAAATGGGAAGCATTCAGGAGCACTGAGATGTCATTTAAAAACAAGGAGGATACAGTGTTCTTTCTTAATCCTACAAACAAAGTACTTCTGTTTCTAGAGCAGTTTTGAGTCCCCGGTCAAATGCTTTTGTGCACTGTGAATATTATTATTCAGGCTAATAAAACTCATGAATTATAAGTAAAATATCAACTTTAAAAACTGATTAAAACCTAAAGCTCTGTAGGTTATATTGCAAAATCTAACAGCCAGTGCTATATATGGTGTTCCCTGTAAAAATAACGTATTTTCACATGGTATCAACAAAGCAGAATCCTACAGGATGTCCGATATATCCATGAATCTGCATTAATTGAGTCAATATTCCCAGACATCCAAACAGAACTTGAGTATTTTTGGTAGCCAAAACTACAAAAAGGGTTTGAATAGGAGAAGGTGTGCCCAATCGCAGCTCAAGGTGGTTTCTCTGACTAGGAACCCAGGAAACAGTTTTATGTTTGAGTAGGATTTGGAGGATGGGCAGAGGAAAGAGCACAATATTTTATGGCTTTTGAATAACCAAGCCCATAATTCCAGCCCCAAGACTTTAATCTGTTTCTCCTCTAACCCATTCAGAGGTTTTGTCAGAGGACATGTGAGAAAACGCTCTTCAGTGACTTTGCTTTCTTCTTAGACTAATTCTGAACGAAGCAAGGCAGAGGGCTTCAGGCTGAGGCCCTATGACAGATGCAGCTTCGAAGAACTGTGGGACTTTCAGAGACTATCACGGAAATCTTTGTGCACTTGCCAATGACTCACATCTGTGTCAATGAAAGATGTAAGGAAAATGTTACATGGAATCCAAACAACAGATATGGACATTTAAGTACAAGTAAATCCGCAGTAGTGAAAATACACTTGCAAGATGTTTCACCTCTCTGAAAAGCAACAGTGTTTTGTCTGACCAGGTTCACTATACTAAAAAATTTATAATGACATAGAACAACAGTTGCTAAACTTGGCACAGTTGCGCTACAGGCGAAGGACTATGGATCCACCCGAGAAAAGAGTCCTCATCTCAATGTGGGAACACAACAGCGAAGAGATCAGTTGGCTCAAGAACTGAGTAACCTTAATTTTGTGAGAGGATGAAAAGAAAAAAGAACCACACAAAAAAACCCAGGCAAACCCAAAGTTTTCTAGCGGTCCTACTAGGAAAGTCCTACTGGAAATTTCGTCCTACTAGGAACTTTCTTAAACTGTCTTTCTCAGCCACTCATTTCCTCTGCAAGTGCCAACTGAAACATGGGGACAGTACTACTGCTAAGCAAATCTCAGCATTTACCCCTCCAGGCTCCAATTCATATGTATCAAAATTAGTCTGCTTTTTACATACATTTCAGATGGAATGGTTAAAAGGAAGAGGAAAAACAGGAGTGTGTGGAATCAAAGCAAGTATTCACGTACCCATTTTTAACATGTTTCTGTCATGTTGTCCACATCTACAACCTGCTCAAACTGAACCACGAACCCAAAAAGTTAAAAACTGAAGACAGCCACAGTTAACAAATCGCAGATGCGTGAGACTCATCCAGAAAGACCTCACAAATCAGCAATGAGGGGAAGAGAGAGCAAATCATGCAGAAACTATTTAATCAATGAGTAAAGACAATTATAACATCTGTTAATCTTTTGTGCAGGTTATAATTAGATGCTGCGGAGGAGTAGCCTTTAAGGGGGAGGCAGGGAATCCTTTAACATCTGCTAGAAGGGCAAACACTGTGCAATAAATGACTTTAAATGCAATCAGCAAAATGAGAGCTGTGCAGAGTTCACAAAAGGCCTGTATAAAAGATTGAGGATAACAAAATATTTTGCCAAAGGTCAACTCCGGCGGCACTAGAGCCTGAATAATGACTGCCAGTTTAGAGGCCACATCAAAAACAAACGTGATTGTACCTCTGAAAAACAATTCTTTTCTCATTTGTGTCATTATAGCAAAAGCACATGCTGCTGCTCTATATCACGTCAGCTTAATGACTTATTAGGGCTGTATCTATCAACCTTGAACAGTTTAGAATAAACAGGTAGGTATGATGTATTTTAAAGACCAGAATTCAGTCTAATTAGACTGACACAGAACTGTGTTGTACTGTAAAAGTGATGTGATTTTGATTTTAAACAATTAATCATTCAGTAGTTTCTAAAAAAATCCAATTATTTACTCATTTTGCCCTTGAAAACAACCATATGCTTTAAGCTGTTACTCACCGAACATGTGAGACCAGGAGGGAGTTATTTTATCCAGTTTAACACGGCCCTCTACTGGCAAAATAACCCCCAAAAATCGTACCACTATGAACCATTTTGTCAGATCATTTCAGAGCAGCTGAGAAGTTCCTACACTTCAAGCAAAGTTATACCAAATCTTAGAAGATAGCAGCGCAGATCAGAGCTTTAGGAATTTGCATAAATTAAGCCATGCCTTCATCTCTCTAGAGCTCCTGCACCAAGAGCACTGCCTCCTCTCACCCAGCAGATGCAGCTGTGGACATCACCACAGCACTGAAGAAAAAAGCCAAGTGCTCATATCTAGCAGAGTAAGTCATTTGAGAAGCAAATGTAGTCCTTTTAGTCATGTCAAGTTGTGCTACATTCCTCAAGGAGTGCCACTGATTCCCAGCAGGATGAACGCACACATGTGATTTCAGTCTGCACAATTAGGTAGTACTTAGTAGAGGCGAAGCAAGCACGACGTAGTGCAGCTGGAAAAAGAATACTATTCAAAATACAAATGCTAACTGTCACCAAAAAGCAACTTCACTGCAAAAGAATTCTTGCTTCCTTCTTTTCTCCACCATTTCTGAAAATCCACAGTGGTGATTCAACACAGCTTCAATCAAAGCGAAGCAGACAATGACATTCGCCTCTGTTGTAGCATGCAGTAATTAACTCTTCCTATTTGTATTATGTCTGAGCAACAAAGAAACAAAAGGATACGGTAAACTGTTGAATTTAACAATTTAGATAATGATGAATTATAATAATCAATTAGCGCTGTCAAAGAAAATAATTTGTGACATGCATTTGATTCTGCACAGGTCCATTGTGTGCACACACTATCCAAGGCTACTTTGGCTCTGGAAAACAAACAGCGTTGTCCTGTGGAAGCAGTTTAACAGAAGCATTTTTTCTTGCTGTGTGTCAATACTAATAGACCACTTTTCAACAACATAGTTTTTACCCAGTGCTTTATAATCCAACCTGTTTGTCAGGGTCTGTGCCATTCATAGCCCATGGACAATGTTGTTGCCAGGTTCCAGAAGTCACTGCTGCTGTGCAAGCCATGTTTATGTGATTCACCTGAATGTCAGTCAACGGAATCATAAAAGATTTCAAGTATTTTTCACATAATAGCTATCTAACTTTTCATCCTCAAAACATCGTGACTAATTTCTGTAACCGTCAGGGAATACCTAATGTAATTCAGGTTTCTGCACGCTCCGTGAGCGCTATCATTAGACACTACAGGAGAGAGTTTACAAGTGTTAACAGTTCACGTCCTCTTTACATCGTACGTTTATCCTGTTTAGTAATAGAACTGCATATTAGACGCCATGACTTCCAAAGGTGTTCCGGCAGCCTTGGCATGGATTTTCCTCGAGCATAACTCCAATCCTGGCAGGAACTGAGCACGTGCAGAACCACCCAGGAGCTGCAGAGCACCGCGCCGCATTTGGCCCTGCCTGCGCTGCGCTAAGCTCCTCAGCCAACTGTGCTTCCCTTCGGCACCTTTGTTCCGGGGCTTTTATCCCAGCCTCAGTCCCACTTGTCAGACGATGACAGGCTGGAGTCTGCCCTTATTCCGTTTCTTTTCAGATGTCGAGAAAGCCCAAAGAATTGACATTCTGCTGGCAATTGTCCCCTTTAATGCCATCCCAGAATGTTATCAGATTATATGCGGTATCCTTGGGCAGATTTCTCAGACCCAGGGAAAATTCAACCAAGGGATCCCTCTACTGAAAAGCAAGTTTGCTCTATAGCCTAATTTGCTACATTCGAATATAAGAAAGAAAATGTAAATGTGAGAAGGGAAATGTAAGAGAGGAAAATGAAAATCAAATGTCCCCAGGCTCATCAGGTTTTGAGAGTCTGCTTCTGCTCTTAAGGTAATTAGCTGAAGATTTGCTCTTGTCTGAAGTGGAATTGTACCCTAGCACTTTACATTTACTGGGACAAGATTTCTACTTGTTTAAACCTAAGCCTCTAAACACTTAGACCCAACTCATGCACAAGAACAATAGCAGAGAAATCCATGAGTAAAACGCAGTAAGATTCACATTTGTAAGGTTAAGACTTGCACTTAAAATTAATTTGAGAAAGATACGTGGGACCTTAGCATTTTTTTAATCTTTGTTCTAATTATTTTGAAGATTTTGTAGGCGTTTGCTAACATGATACCTGAATACTTCGCAAGTGTATTTATCAGTTCACAGCAGCAGATCACCGTTACCAGCCACGAGGTGACAGCGGGAAGGAAAGACCAGCCCACAGGAGTCAGTGAGGTAGGGATCAAACCACCTAGCCCTAAACCTGCTCCTTCTCCCCAGGGAAAGGGCCTATTGCAATTCTCTGTTCTTCACTCTTGCATTCAGTGGAAGCTTCCAAGCTATGAAAAGGTCTTTTAAAGAACATCTAAACTTTTTGTTTATGCTACTTCTGAAGGAGGATGAACACTTAAAGAATAAAACTCTATGCTCTTACTTAAGTGCCTGTTTAAGACCCCAAAAGCCTTTGCTGTTTGCATAGCATAAATGCAGAGCTAAATTTAGGGCTTTTTTTTTCCTCCCCAGGAGAATATGCTTCAATTCCAAAGACAGAACAACAGCTCCTAAGTTGCATAATATCTTGACATGCCAAGCCATATTATAACATGAAAAGAAGAGACAGACAGGTTTTGATTTGCTGTAGAAACAGGGTCACTTGCAAGAGGCATCTGCAGTTGAAGCCACCCAAACCTTAATAGCAAGCCCCCAAAATCTGTTGCTGCGTAGGACTGAGAGGCCTTGTACACAAAGACAGTAACAAGAAAAGCAAAACAAAATCCATTGCGCTAATAATTCAGGAGGAATCCTCCAATTCCTATTTGATTTGTACTGACTTACCCTCATATACTTGCCAATCAGATTTCTCTGATTACATTCTTCAGAAACGCGCTTTGTCTCCACAAAGACAGATCATGCAATAGAGGTAAACAGTAATAAAAGAGTTCCTCATACACAGTACTGCGATCAGGTTACTCCCTGGAAAAGCCACTACAACTGAAATTGCAGTAATTTAGAAGGAGCTGCTGGTGAAGGATTGAAATAAGAAGCAGGAGACCTGGGGTTGTTACCAGCTTTTGAAGTAGGTAAAATAAGTTTTAGTACAGCACATCTATGGGCCAGTTTCCCCCTCTGTAAAATGGGACTAATTCCACAACAATCACAGCTAGCTGTCCTGAAAATGAGTTAACTGGTGGTCAGAAACATAGTTCTGTCCCACAAACAGCAGGCAGTATAGAAACTTGTTTTTTCACAGCAGTTACCAGTGTACTAGTGTTTTTGCTCTGATGTTTCAAGATTTGTTGGATTTCTAACATAAACACTCAAAACAAAACAAAAATTACTGTTTCTCACATAATTGACAACTCATTTTATCCATAAGGTGTCAGATTTCAAAGCACTGTATGATTCTTTCTTTTAAACTTCTACACCTCCAGAACTTGAACAGAGGCTAAAAGTAAAAATAGTGAAGTTTGCTTTAAATCAATCCTGCATAAGGAGTAAAACAATTTTTAAGGAAAACTGTACTAAAATCTATAAGGAAATTATATTAAAGACTCAGATTAATTTTGAGTATTCATATAAATACCATGAAATGAAAAAGAGCAGTCTTAAAAGAGACTAGGTCTTGTTCAGCTAATGACAGTACTCATGAGATTTTAAGAATCTTAGAGTTTCCTCACTTCGTTTAAGAGAACCACTTCAGAATAATCTCACACAAACAAAAGCCAGAATCAAGTCTGCATTTGTCCTTTACTCTGTTACTGAACCACACTCAGATGCATGGCTGTAATTACTCCTAACAACTACATACTTGCTGCTCTTTTAATTAAAGCAAAACTACAAACAGCAGTGCTGACACACTCCTAGCAAAAATAAGCTTTACAGAGATGATAAAAACACCAAAACAGCAAAAGTCTTACTTGCAGCAGTTCAGTCAAAGCATGCCAGCCCTGGAGAACTCAGAACCGTAAGAAGTCTTTGCAGTCCAGAAATTCTCGAGTTTATCCAGTGTTTATTTACCAAGCTTTAAAAGTCTGTGGTTAGAAGAACAGAGTTAGCTTTCTACACCATCCCCAGCACTGCTGAAGTCCTCCAGTAACAGCAGACATGAAGTTTGCTGATAGTTGGGCTTGCTGCTGCTATGTAGTTGCTCAGTACTTGTAAATACAAGCTCTGTGGACAAAGTCCCAAATGACATCACAGGCAGCTGCTTATTGTTGAGTCTTTATTAACCAACTGTCAAAAAAGAAAAGCAAAGAGGAAAGAAAAGCACAAACTATCTTCCCTGCAGCACAATTTGCATCTTAGTAGGAGTTGCAGTGCTACACATATAAATACTTCTGTTTACCCAACTGAAGTTTTCTCAGAATGAATAAACAGTGTTTGCAGAGAAAGCAGAAAAGTAAGAACAACTTAAACAGCTTCAACACGGAAAAGGCACAGAGAGAAAAAGAAAAATTAAAAATGCCAGCGGTGCCTTTTTCAGAATTTACCCCTGCATTCTTATAACTCTTTTGTTCATTTAAAAATATGTAACTAGGGGTACAAATCTGCATGGATTTTAAGCACAGAGCAGAGGACTTCAGTAGGTTGAAATGAAAGTTTCACCTCATTCCTAATTTTAAAAGTTACAGAATTACAAACTATGAGCTTTGCAAGATTTAAGACAGCTCAACTTCAGTTACCATGTGTTTTGAAGAAAACACTCTCACTTTCCAAAGGTGAAAAAGCAAGAAACAACATCAAACATAATTATTCACTAGGTGCTAAGGGCATAAATACTGACCTTTCCTTCTCAGAGGTGCAGGTCCAAGACTAAGTAGCACTTTGGAGCTGAAACACAAACTCAGTTCCCAGCAAGGCACAGGGTACTCACTCGAGAGCTAGTTCAGCTACTAATCTGAATCTGTCCTCTGTCATTGAGAGTTCCGGCTGAAAGAGAGGGGCTGGGACTCTGTGCCTTGACTTCTCAGAAGCCAGTGCTTTCAAGTCAGCACTTCAAACGCTGGAAGGGCACCACCAAGGGTTGTGACAGACTGAGCTCTGTTATCTGCACACTCTTCCACGCAAAGAGCTTTGGTATTGGGAAACACCTGGCCACTCGCATCCAAACACCCTGGACTGCATGTTCCATAAACAATAAAACAACCGAAACTTGAGCTCAGTGATGAGCTGAAGCCAAGTAGTTACTACATTTTTAATTGCTATGCATGAGAGCAGCAACCTGAATTCTACCTGTATTTACACCTCTTGGGTCAGATCTTCAGCTGATGTAAATCAAGCTAGACGCAATAACACAGCTGAACAACAGCAGTCAGCACCAGCTGAAGATCTTGCTTTTGCAAGAGTGTCATTAAAAAAGTGTGTGTGGCCTTAAAGACAGAATGCCTGATTCTCTTGGTGCTTGCCCTGAGTGGCAGCAATACCCTGCTGACATAATGCGGCTGAGATCGATGGAACTGCTCGCGTAGGCAATCGCTAACTCGCCGCTTGCTGCCTCTAAAACATAAGTTTGTGCTTTTGAAGGAGATCAGTTATAAATCCCCCTTCATTTATTCCTGTGGCTAATCAGCCTGCAGCCCACAAGAAGCACCACACCGTGTAACTATGACTTATATTTACCGCCCTGACTCAAGCACACAGGGTTGCGTTCCTCTTCCGCTGCAGTCAGCAAGGTTTTATATCTTGCTCATTAAGAGCTTGCTAGTTTGATCCGGCAAGTCTTCAAAATACTTTGAAGATGAAGTGGGCTATGGGAGTAATAAGTGCTAACATATAATATGCAATAACATAAATTTCAAAACATACAGCTTTAGTCCCAGCCTCGTCAGTGCCATAGTGCAGCTGCTCTATTTAACCAAACGTGAGCGAGGCCATGTGCTTGCGTGTACAGCTCCAGAAGGCTTCAGCTCATTCCAGCAGGAACAAACTCATCCATGACATCAGCAGAAGAGGCAGATTTTGTTTAAACCTGATGCTGATTTACAGTGTGCTTTGTCAGACCAAGGATAAGATTCATTTTTTCACCTGCCATTCGAATTATTTCTAAAATTGCAAAACACAGGTCACACTCCAGCTCTCTAGCTAACAAAACTGGCTTGTCCCATGACACTAATGCAGACACAAACACGAGAAGAGTGTATAGATTCATAAAATAAGGAAACCACTGACTTCATTAAAAAAGCCAAATGTTTAATGAAATAAAAAATGACAAGCCTTAAGGAAAACTGCTGCCTGTTTCCAGGAAGAATTTGTATTATTTAGCAAAATTTAGCACTTACTGAATATTCTAGAGGATGTTCATGCATTTCCAGACTAAGCACACCTAGGTGAGCAGGATCAGGACAGCAGAGACACTACTCACATCTCTCTGGTCAGGCAGCACTGCAGAGGCAGTGACTTCCATTGCCTGGAAGTCATCTTTTGGAGACTTCCATCTAGGTAAGCTCTATCTCAATTCTTTTCAGAACTGGTGGATTTTGGAAAAGTAAATGTGCAAAGAAACAGGTATTGAGATTTGTGGGTTTAACCAGCAAGTTATTCCTCCCAAGAGGAGAATTCCCATGCGGGTGGACAAACAGATTCTGCATTCTTCAAATTACAGCCCTTGTTAAGGGAGTGGCCATTAGCTCACCCTGTCAGTGCATTTATCCATCTCATTTCTATTCTAAGTCATCATACAGTATAGCTACTGGCCGTGCAGATATAGCTTATTTTTGGCAGGAATGCTGTGGCTTTTGTTAGAATAAAGTTCATGACAGAATTCACTCCCTGACTAGCTACAGGTTGAGTGAAAAGATAAAGATGTTGAAGTCAGGAGCTGCAGTGGTTGCTCCTGCACTAATATGCAGTAGGCTGAACTAAGCCATGTATCCAAGGAAATAATTCAGCTTCATACTGCCTTGTTTTTGATGGGCAAACAGGTAAGATGAGACATAATTTACTGATCTAAGTACACATGGATACTAGTAAAGCTTGTTAATTAACCTATCGTAGTATAGCCAGCATCTGTTAAAGAGCCCCTGTCTCACACTAACACAAAGATCATACTATCTTCAGGTTCACTGTCCACATTCGATTTTTCTTTATTATTAACATAGAAAGTTCTTCCTCACTGAAGAAGCCAAAACAAAGCTCCCACCTCCTGACAAAATGCAGTAATAGGATAGGATCAAGTCGCTTAAACTGTACTACCTTTTCCTTGAAGCTCTGCAGAAGTCCCTGCAGTCACACCTGCCCAATGTGCATGTTCGCATCTGGCCAGCACAAGGGCAGAAGGTGGCTCGGACCCAGGTACCTGCAGGTCCACTCGCTCATTACCGACCCATAAAGCTGCGTCATGAGGTGATCAGCCTGACAGCCTGGCAAGCTAAAAGGGAGATGGTAATGGTAAGAGGGAAGAATATTTCCCCTGAGGGATGTCTAACTGTGCCACGAGTCCTGTGTGGTTCAGTACAGCTTCAGATGGTGAGCCCGCGGGCCACGTCAAAGCTTTGGTTTACCCTCTGATACTGCTCTGGGGCAAGGACAGACAAGCTGATAGACCGCAGAGTACTTTAGTCTACAAGAACTAAACTGCAGGACATTAAAATCCCAACAGATTGTGATATGATATGATATGATATAATATGATATGATATGAGTTGAGTTGAGTTGAGTTGAGTTGAGTTGAGATGAGATGTATGGCATGATATATCATATAATCCTAAACTTTTATTTTTATCCCACAATAAATACTCAGATCACTGGAGGGCAAATTTAAAAAACAGTAAAATAAATTGCAAGCTGCAGAATTCACCCTCCTTGGAGTTGCACATGGTTGGAAGTCTTGAGCTGGTTCCTAAAATATCACAGAAATTTCTCCTGAATGACACCAGTGTACTGAAGAGCAAAATGCTCTTTAAAAATTACCATTATTCTCACTTTTACCAACACAGCTAAGTATGTCTCACAAAACAAATACCTACAAGCATGTGGGATCGTCACAAGTTAGCACAGTAAACACTTTTCTGAGCCTGGGGTAGCTGGCAGAGAGGATAAACAACTGTACCAAGTAAAAAAATGTGGCGAGAATAAGAGGAAGCGTGTGGGGGCGGTGTATGAATCTCCTCAGATACTCAGTCAAAAAAGGGCCTTCAGCTGAAGCGGTCTGATCAGGCTGGTAAGCTTTTGATCACAAAGATAGTTTGTTTTTTAACCTTACTGGGTGATTTTACAAAGCTTTTTACCTCCCCTGAATGTCAAGAATAGGGTCTTTAGCAAAGGCAGGTTTTACCACTGGAACAAACAAGAGCTCTCTCCTCTGTCACATTTATGAATTTAAGCTTCAGAGAAAGCAGCAAATAACATGTAACAACTATAACTGCCTTCCAATCGGCCATGCCGCTCCATACAGGGTCAGGGGATATTATCAGTCCAGTTTCTCCTTTTCAGTTGTGCTCGATGCCTGGCAGTGCCATGCTGCCCCCTCCAAGAGCTCCGGGACAGCTTTCTGTAGTGACCCGCGTGCTCCCCGGTACCTGTCACTCCAGCAGCTAAAAAGATAGTGTTCTACCTCCTGGAAGAGGACATTATATAGAAACATTAGCGCACATCCTACACTATGGGAAATCCTGTCCTCAACTGTCAGGATGAAGCCTTGACACCCTATTCTGTCACATAAGAAAAGAGATTGGCTAAAATGAAATGTTTTATCTAACCTTTTCAGATGAGCTGAGAACTGAAATGAGCATATACAATTTTGCCATACATAGCAGTGATTTGCAATCAATTTTGAAATCTTTTTCAGTTCCATAATTTTTGCTTCAGTAGAATTCTATGAAAAGCATTCATCAGAGAAAATTGATGGGATGTCTTTAAAGGACATTGGCTTTTACTATAAATTGCCTCATTGTAAAATATGACGTTAAGCAAATCACACAAAGTCTGGTTTGAGTGTTGCCACTTGAAACTGGAAGAGGTAGGCAGAAGCTGGATTTTTGATTTACAGGAGAACTCAAACATTTTAAATGTGATCACTAAATATAAGTACATAGGACTTGCTCTCATTAATTCCATGGGTTAAGCCATTATTCCTTCGTTGCCTATCCTGTTGTTTCCAGAATAAAGCAATTGATTCTGCCACCAGTGACCTTATCCAGAGTTAATTGAAATCAATGGCATTAGTGGATTCTGGAGCAGGCCCAAAACCAATGTGCATTCAAGGGCTTTTGTATATCCTTAATCACACAGGTAAGCCTCCACAAATTTACATTCTAATGGATCAAATCATTAAATCAGTTACGCAGCGTTTAACTTCACATACGGACAGTGGTCCCCCGCTGGTTATTGAAAGTGGTCTCTATTAAGAGAGGAAGGTTATTTCCAGAATCTATTTCTGACAAAAACTTGTATTTCTACAGGTGTCAGTGTTCCAGCCAGGTTGCCACCTAAAGGGAAGGCTGACTAATTTGTGCTCCCCTCCTGCCTTTTCGGACATGTCGCTTTGTGTCAGAAAGCAGAGGTATTGGCTTGTGAAACACACATTCCTCTGACGCAAGCATCTGGCTTCTTGGCAGCCAAGTTGTGACAGGTTCTGCAGCAGCTGTGATGGCTCCATGCTCTTTCAGATGGTTAAATAGTCTTGGTTTTCAGCCTAGCTGTTTGTTTTCTGCTGCACTCCTGGATGAAAGCCCATTTGCCCTTTTAATCAATGAACTGGCCGTTGGATTGGAGTAATCAGTTACATTTTTGTACATGTCAGAGCAGAGATTCTTGCCTGAAGACTGCCAGCTATACAGCCCTGCGCTCTTGACTCGATGCTTAACCTTGTCCTGCTCTGTCCTGACACCTTTACACACCAAAGGAAGGGTCTTTCGCAAGTGAGAGCAAGCACTAGAATAGCTTTCTTCATCCCTCAGTCTCAGAATTTCACAGCTCCTGCCTTGCTACAGGAGATGGTAATCAGATCAAACAGAGCAAATAAGGAATATAATTTATTTATTTCAGATGGCTTTATAAAATGTCCTCCCATGTGCCTGCACCAGATGGAGATAAGAATCTGGCTGGAAGCTTTAGCCTTACGCTGTGCGGCACAGAGGTAACAGCACATCAACTTATTAAGAGAAAAAATTCTTCAGAGAAAACTACATAAATCGGAATCAAATTTTATTTAAATTGCCTTTAAACATATTATGCAAATCCACAGTATAACAAGCAGTTCCAAGTAGTTCACTTCAACAAACGAGCACACGGAACTCCTAACACCGAATGTGATGACATAATATTAAAAAGGAGTTCTCACAGAGATACCGTGACAGTCAAAAGCTGCTATCTACCTCTCGGCCATTTGTAAGCCCGTCTCCACCTTTTCACTCCAAATGACAATCTGTGTCTCTCTGAGACATATATTCTTCCTCCTTTTTCCCTGGAAGTTACAGCTTGTGGAGGGAAAACAAGGAATGAACTGACTCGCCCAGGCTATGTTCTCCCTTGCCAGGCTTTTACTCTGTGTTCTTCTCGTGCTTGCCATATGAAGTTCATTTTGTCAGGTGCAATTACTGTTACTTCTACCTTCGCCAGAACAGGGAAACTGCAAAAACAGGCCAAGTCCTGCTCCTGCCACAGAGAGATCTTGAGGAGGGAACAAACCTTTCCCGCTATGTACCTTCACGTGTTTCATTGCTCCCTTGGTGAGGACCTAGTAATACTCTGCTCAGTCCTAGTTGAGTTCTCTTTGGGTCTTTCAATTCCATCTTCAAAGCTGGACAGGGAGGAACCACTATCAGCATATAACTTCTTAAATAAGAGCTGCAACAACATGCCTCGTTTTAATACCATATAATATAAGTTGATAAAAGCACCCTATTTTAGAGCAACTATTATCAACGAGAGTCTATCTGAAATGCATTGCCATTACTCCGGTCTCTTAACACCCCTAAGATCCTCAGAAAGTTGATCCATGTCATGGGTAAAATGCTCCAGGGGTAAGCTGCTTGCTTACAGCACAAGTGGAGCCACCAACCTGTTAAAGTGTAGGAATTACTGCTCCCGGTACTGTCAGCAGAGCCCTGGACAATACCATGAAGTCTTACCCAAAAGTACCTCAATGCAAGTCCTCAGGCCTGTCTCTCCGCTGTCCTCTTGAAAAATCCTGGGTTGTTGTAGAAAGCAGTAATAAACGGTACATACCCTAGGATTTCAACAATATGCTATGATTACTTTAAATCTGTGAAGTATAACAACTCGTAACAGCTAGCTAGACACTTTCCAGGGAAGGACAACAAGGAGTGTCTTTGCAAAAAAGATGGTGAAACAGCCCAAAATTATTTTTGTGATGAGAGTCTTCCCGCAAGAAGAAAACCCTCCATGCTGTTTGTCTGGATAGAAAAGGGCAGGTATATCAAACGCAGGCTGTTCTGGTTTATCACACTGCCTTCTCTACTACAGTACTGAAGATTTTATTGCATGCTATAAAGAGAGGAAAAACTCATCTTGTAATCATATAAACACAGTGAACAACACAGAATAAGTATCAATTACTTTTGCAAGTTTCAGTGATAGCCTCAGCCCCTGAGGATAATTTCAAACGATATGATAAAGACTTCAGTTAGATTAAAAGCATCAAAAGCAAACTAGCATTCAAAACCAAACAATTCCGTCTCTGCTATGTAAGTTACAATAAATTTTCTGAACTGGCAGATTTCCCTCCTAGCTGTTCAGCTGTTCCTTCCCCACAGGTAAAACAAGTCAATCTGTTTGAGAAGACAATTTGCCACCCAGCTTACTTAATGCCACACATTAAAATAAAATGACTGAATAATTTTGATGTCAAAGAGTTGTTTTAATGGGAATCCATGATTAAAAGAAACAACCGCAATACAGAGATGCAGTCAGATGCTGTTGACTTCCATGTGAATTAGATCTAAATAAAATAACTGTCCAACTTTTAGTCTGACATTTTACATTGAACTTTTCTCAAATCCTTCGACAGGTCCCTGCATATTTGTTATTCACTATTTACTTTAATCCCACAATCCAGATTTTGCTCAGTGACCTTAGTATAAACACAAATGTGGCCAACAGACAACAGCAGATCTGTGATAAATTTTTATTCATCTGGAAGTAAACATGATAAAGTCCTGTAGCATACTAGCCAGTCAGTGTGGGTGCCTTGTCCGTTCCCTTTGTGCCCACATACGCGACTACGCAAAGCGCACGAAGTGCAGAAGACTGGTGCTAGCTGATACACGGCGCAGTGCAATGACTCGCAGAGATGTGTGCAGTAGCTTTGAGTAAGTTCCTTTGGTTCTGGGAAGCAGCTTGGCCACGTTAGCTCCCCAGCACGGAGCAGAAGGCGGGAAATACCCTCAGCGGAGCGTGGTTACAGTCCTGCCCCAGCCCAGTGAGCAGGTTCAGGGCCAGCTCAGTTATCTCCGCATGACACTGCTGTATGACCACCAGCAGTATCAGAAGTGTCCATTTTGCTTTCAGAAAGAGAAAGCAGGGAAATGCTTTATCTTCACAATGTAAGTCACAACCTGAAAAGTTTTTCCTAGTCATGGTGTGATTCATCTGAAAACACCATTCTTAGCTGAAAGAATAAAAGCAGCTCTGAGGTTGAGCACCAACTTTGAAATGGTCTGTGTAACATGAAGCGAGACTCACCCTTGCTTTTTGATCAAATGAAGGGCTGGGGCTCAGGCCAGCTAACCGTCTGATTGTACCTGCTACAGATCAAGCAGCTTTAGCGCATTCTGACCAGCACTGCTAGTACCCGCTCCATGCTCCCTTGATTTCAAATATAATCTTAGCAATTCAGATGAGCAACTCCAACCTGCTTTCAAAGGCTGAGTGCCATACGCTTAGCTTTCATACACTCATGGATACACGTATTAATGAAAGGGATTAGCTGTCAGTAGCGAGAACCACTTGCTCTGTATATTTGGTACGTCCTGAAAATACGAACCCTTTACAGTTTTAACCCAGACATTCTTGCTCTACTTCATGTTCTAGGTTGCTTTGCTGAACTACTTCAGTCAAGTCTTGCATGTTGACCAAGAGGTCAGCCATTGCAGACACCTGGAACAGCTTCTCTGACCTCTCCCCTGCCCTGTTGCTGCTTCCTTATCCGTCCAACATTACCGATACAGCAGTTCTCAGCATGCAGAAGCATACCTTGCTCTGTACAAGTTGGCATTATCAGTTACTATTGATTATATGATGCCACAGGTAAATGGACAATATCTAAGAGTTTTAAATAAGGCCCATTCTGCTCACTGACCACAATATTGACAATTTCCCTTCAGAGCTTTTCCAGACATTCCAGAAGCTTCAACATGAATAATTTCTCCAGTGCTCTAACTTTGGCACATGTCTTTAAACAGATGGAAATTATTGTTATGCAGCCTTAGGACATATCAAGATCTCTTTTTGTTTCTGTAATGAGGCCCAATTAATACCTAGGACTTTCTGCCACTCAAAGGATTTCAAAATATCAGAATTTCAGCCAGAACAGTAATGCTGATGTGTGCTTTCATGATATAATCTAACTATAATTCTCTAAACCAATATCAACAGAGGTAATGACAGTCATTCTTATTCTAGAGGAAACACAGATATTCTGCTATATTCAAAAAATATCTACTATAAAAGACTTCTCTCTCTCTCACTGCAGGGTCAGCATTACACATTAGTGTGGTTTCAAATTAGAGTAATTTTACGGAGCTGCACAGTCTTTGAGCTAGTCTCCATGAAAGCTTTGCTGCACAGTAAGATGGGACAGTACAGTTGTCACTCTGTGCAATCTGACCACGTAAAGGGCATTAGAAATATCTGTACAGAGAATTGATGTGGAATAGCTATTTTGTAGTGATTTACTGCTAATTTTGCAGTAACTTCTCCATGTAGACAAGGCCCTAAAACTAGGTTTCTATTTTTAAGGCTTATTTCAGAAGCTTTTACATAAAATGATACCAATGAAAAACAGTATTTATAAAACATCACAGATTAATAACTTCATTGTAGCTTATTCACCTGGCAGGACCTCCAGGGTTACCACTCCCTCCTGAAAAAGTCAGTTTATAAATGCCTGAAAAGCCTACAGTAATTTCTGAACTTTGACTTGTTCATAAGAAGTTTGCTCTGATTATTTACTATTTTAAGACCAAGCAATTCTGGGCAAATGAAAAGATGACACTTCCTCCTAATCAACTGTCCAGTTCACCCTTTTTTTTCTCCACCTGCAACACTATGAACCCCCTGAATTACATTCCAGCACCTTTGCTTGACCCCATATGAACATTCACTAACTGTGTTTTCCAGCTGCTACCCAACAAACCTGAAAATTCCCACCAAACTCAGAATCTTCACCATCATACTCAGAACAGATTGAGAAATACTGGATTTGTATACCTAGATGCATTACACAACAGAAATTTACAACCAGGACTAAGCTGATCCAATGTTATTAAAATATAGCATAACTGAGCATAAGCAAGCTTGGTACCTTCTTTCCTCTCCTCCTCTCTTCTCCTCAGAAAGATTCAATGACCAGAGAGTTGGCAAGGTGAACAGTAAATGCCTCTGTAACTTAAGGAGGAGTGTGTACATGCAAAGCAGAAATGGTAAATATAATGACAGGAGTTGTTTTAATATTACGTTACAATTTTCAAATATATATTTAATTACGACTGTCAGAAACTGTTCTAAAAATGTTATTGAGTTGCATTTTTTCTAAATGACAGATAACTATAGGAATGCAGCATTCACAGGGAACTGTTTGTACTAAGCACTGTATTTCCTCTCCACCCAGCAGAACTTTAAGAACATCATATGAATTTTGCACATGTATCAAGGAGAGAATAGACACCAAGGGCTGTAAAAACCAGAAGACCACAGACATGCAAGTATATGCAGGTGCTATAAGCAAACTACATTTTCCTCCTGCCAAAAAGGCCTCTCTAATCTGCAAGGTAGTGAGAATGTCCTCATTGCTCCAATATTTTCCCTGCAGCCACAACAATTTTTTAAATACATATGCAGCCATTTGATTTTATCACCTAGAATGATAAACTTAGCAAGTGACAGTGTCCATCAAGTCCCTTGAAGGTTACATACTTTTTATATACATTTTGCAAATGAGTCTACATATTCTGGCTCTCTGTACAGTTATTAAAACACTATCAACAGTTTTCAAGAAAGAGAAGGAAGAATTTGGATTTTAGCTATTCCTGTAGCCCTGACTCAGGCATAATTCTCCATAAACTGAGTGCAGAGTCAAACCTGATGACGAGATAAAATGACTGCAGCTCACTGCTCCCGGTACTTCAGACCTACAGAGCTGGTTTTGTTCAGAAATGTCTGGTGTCAGGAGTTGAAACCACAATTGCTCGTTACTCCACAGGGAATAGCAGTGTTGTCCGGTGCTAGGAACTAGAAAACCAGTTGCCCCAGACAAGGCCAAAGCCAAGGAGAAACAGCGCAGCTCCCGTGACACCCCTCCTGCGGCTGCCCCTGCTACTCAACAGCTCGTGCCGGGCTGGGTAGCGGGTAGCGCCTGGCTTCTCCAGAAAATGCCGAGAAGCCACCTAAAAACAGTTACTGCCACATCTTCCAGCTATGAAGTATTTATTTTCTATGGACATCTATGAAAAATAGTGGCCCTCAAGATGGCATATTCTGGAGATATTTTGGAGGAAAACAACATGGATGTCGGGAGCAAGGCAGCAGTAGAGACGCTTCTCAGAGACAGATGCTTGCCTGGAATCTCTTCCATCTGAGTCCGCGTGAGTGGTCGAACAGTCTAACCGGCCACCTCAGCTGAGTCCTGACTTTACAGTGATCTTTTCTTTCTGCCTGGGAATTACACAACGACCAAGTGTTTGCACCTTACCACAACACTTACCCCTTGCTCTAGAATTTAAGCTTTAATTAATAGTTTCTGTACTTTATGCCTGGAAGGAAGATTTATCAAAACATGAGCAGAACATAAACCTTCAACCTATATAAAGCCTGAGACAACAGCTCGGAAATTCTGTTGTTCTTCTTAGCACAACGCTGAAATAAAAAAACAGCATTTCCTAGAGGCAGCTTCACTGAGAACACCAGCTTTTTAATAAACGTGAAAGTGCAGTTCTTGGGGGATTTTGCCACCCTATCCACAGTGGCCTAACAGATTTTGCCTTCAGCCCTACTGCTTCCTCCTCAACAAGCTCCAACAGAAACCTGTACTCCTATCTAAGATATATTTTAAAACAAAATATTAACAGACTACAATAAATTGAACTGAGCAACAGTATAATGGATTTATTTAGTAGAGCTTTCCTAAAGGCGTGTGTTTACACATCTGCTTAGGTGAAAACTCCCTCCTTTCAAAAAAACCTGAGATGCAACCGAGAGTTTCAGGAAATACCGTGAGACATCAGGGCTGGGGAAGGCCCCTCCACGGGGGGTACAGAGCTTGCTTCGTTAGCGTCTGTGCCGCAGCCATTCAGAAACTGCCTCTTGTCCATATATGTAACAGCGCGATTAAAAGCTGGTTCCAAAGCCCACGGATGTCAATGGGAATCCGTTCCCTTCAGCAGCATTTGGGCACGTGTACGGCGAGCTGCTCCATGTGAAGCCCCACCAAAGGAGGAGCGCTCCACAAGGAGCATTCCTCAACAAGACCCAAAACCACAGGGGCAAGTCACGCCCTGCTTGTGGCTGATCCCTATCGTGCAGTCCTGTCCCAGACGGCAAATCTCCCAGCCTCCAGGGAACGGCAGACAAACGCTTTCCTCACGGCACGCTGCGGAGGGCATACAAAGCCAGTTCTGTTTCAGGACAAAACCACAGGAACAATGAGGCACGGCAGCGGTTTCACAAACCCACAGTCACTCATGTCGCAGTTTCACGTTACGCCAGACCCGGTGCCACGCGGGGAGCTGCCAGGAGCCACGGTCCCTCTCCCCACGCCAGGAATGCCCTCCCGCCTCCTCTCCTCCGCCCTGCCGCGCAGCCGAAGGGCGACTCAGCTCAGCTCCCCGATGGAAACCGTCCCTGCTGCCCACGCACACCAAACCTGTCTGTCCGCAGAGATACACACGCACTCGTGCTGAGCAGAATCGCCCCGCGGCCACGCAACCGCAGGACACTGTGAGCAGAAGGGGAAGAAGAGAATCCCAGGGGAATGGTGGGGCAGAGCTGGCACGCACAGCCACAGCTGTCCGAGATGAAAGTGAAGTTACTTTCAGGTGGGTTTCCAGGAAAACAGCTGCTGTGTGATCTGCAATTGCACATCATTCAGCCCAGTGAGGTGTGCTGTCCTCGCAGAAAATACCCTCAAACTTTTGCATCTTGGTTTTATTCCCTACTGTAATGAAAGAGATAAAGCTATTAAACTTTCCCCATACAAAAAGCAGATTTATCTTCTACACTGAGCCAAGTGTATGGACGTTGCAACCTCACCAATATCCACTGAGGAGGGTTATAGTAGGCAATTCTTTTGCACAAATCGGCTTTAAAGTCTCGGACACCTGTGTACTGTAGAAATCCATCCAGTATTTACAGCTTTCTGTCACTTCCCTAATTACTACACAAGTGCCTTCCCAGGATTATATGGTGCAAGAGAGGAAAACAAGGGGGAACCCAGTGTATCATCCCCTCTCCTACCTTAACTGAATGCCAGAGGTTGCCCCCTATTCCCATTTCTCTTTCTTCATCCCTGCTCAAGTATGAATGATGGCACCCAGCGGACATGATCCTAGGAAGAATGGAACTTCCTTCACTGTAGAAATGTTGCTCTTTTAAAATGCTTCAAGCTGCTAAGTATCCTTAAAACAAACAGGTTTGAGGGACAGGTCCTCTGCCTCCATAGCACTCAGCAACCATACTGGTGCTAGAAAGATGAATTAAGCGCTACCTACACACTTAGCCAGACAAAAAAAGACCAAAAAAGTCAGTGACCCTCACTGCTTTTAGTGTAAATACGTTTTCTAACCTCACATTCCCAATAACACAGGCTGTCTGCATTCGGTGTGTGATAAATACTGAGCCAGTTCAAGATCAACATACACTGCGAAAAGATCAGTCTACAGAATTGAAAGGTTTGGACAAGCGGGAACAACTTCAGATTGTTCTCAGGGCAGTGCTTTGTTGCACCATACAGACCTGAACAGCCCTGGGACCAAGGCTGGTACAAAGATGGGAATTCAGCTGAAACATGAGGAAGCTCCTCTCGTTGCTACTGGCACTTACTTGTGTAGCTGAAACCAAAGAATGTCTCTCACCTGAATTTTGTCATGATGCAAAAATAAATGACCGTGTGAGTCACCATCCCTAAGTTTCTTACTGAACAAAAGTAGACACAAAAATTGTACAAACCACTTTGTGCAACACAATTTCCAGTATGTTGCCAAAGACCTAAATTACTAAAAAACCTGCAGGTCCAGGTGTCACTGCATGGCAGGGAAAAATTTGTGTTTTGAGCTCTACCAGTTCTATTTGCCAAGATATACTACTGTAAGCATTGAGCACCTTGGTGGATTAAAGAGTTAATAGCAACATAAGAAAATGCACAATTACATAAAATACAATCTGTCAATCAGATATTGGAAATGGACTATGAAGACACCAGTATAAGTGCAGGTACTTATACCCAGCAAACAGTTTAAACAGTCGACCGTGATTTATACATGCTGCAGCTGTCACCCACGCTATTTCTGATGTTCAAGAGCCTATGCATACTGTCAGTTGAAGAAATTTCTAGTTATTTGCTATTTTGTAGATCTGTAAATCACATAAATGCTCGTATTATTACCATGTGGTCTGACAGTTTGCATCAACAGACCATCTCGGAAGAACTACAGTGATGAATTATTGATAGTATCTCACATAGCTGGCAAACATTTATTTGAAATGCTGTGATACAGAACCTGCCGCTTTCCAGTCTCGAGATCAACCCTAATGTAAACTATAGCATACAACAGATCAAAAAATATATAGCCTAGCTCTCAATTCATGATCTCATTTTTATCATTCAATGGTTCCCATAAAGATTGTTTATTACTGATGTGAAATGCTGGAACCAAAATATCCTGTAGCTGGAAGCTGGAAGTCTCAGTAACTGAGTCAGTGTGACTCTTTTGGCCTCCTCTCAATATGCTTTATTTCTTCTGTTAAATAAACAAACAGTCCCATTCTGTAAAGACAAAGCAAGCCAGGATTTTCCCTTATTGTTTTGACAGATGTTGTCAGGGACTGATTACAAAAACCTGTATACCTAGTAGATATTTACTGCTGTGATTTTCCATAATGTAACTGAATAAACTAATGTTATAGGAAGCTGTGCTAATGAAAAGCCTCTGACTATGGAAATTAAACTGCAAAATAACTTTTCCAACTGCAGCAAAATCTATTTTTAAAGGCACTAGAGGAAAAAATATGTTATTTTTTACATTGTACTAACAGGGCACAGAAGACTATGATGGAGATGAAAGGACCGATTATCAAAACACCTCAATGTCTGGTTCAGGCACCTCGCAGGAAAAAATCAGATCTTCTTCCATAGGTCTCATTACTCAAAAGCTCTCAACAGGAACAGCCAGACCAACCTTCAGCTGACTCCTACTTAGCTTGGTACACTCAGTCAGCATTTAGTCTGTTAATAATGGGGTTTTGCTCTGTTTTTGCAGGTAGTTGGAAAAAGAATCAAAGCTTGCGGGGTTCAATTATAATGAATTATTTTAAAGGATTTTCAGGGTTTTGTGTTGCAGGAGGGTTGGGGGAGAATGCTGTTTAACTGACCACACCTGTGCATTATTTTAAAAAACAATAAATAAAAGAGGACTGATGCCCCATCACAATTACATGCAGAACTGTGAAACAGAATTCTCTTCTACAGTCAGGTGTGAAAGTGCCCTTTGTAACTGCTAAAAGGAGGACCCTAGACACAGCAACAGCAAGGGGCTTCCCTTTGAAAACTGTTTTTCAGGTCTGTAGACCCCACTGGATCTGACATTACTTGTTAGATAGGAAATTACAAGTGAGTGTCAAGAGGACGATATTCCATTGAAGTGAAGGGAAAATGAGACCTATGGGATAGGGGGCATCACAGCAGGGGTCTTTGGACCCAAGGGTTTACACAGCCAACAGGTGGTTTTGCAGGCCCAGGTGACTAAGAATTCTGGAAACTAAAAACCTACATCTCTGTATGACTGACAAAAGAGATATTTCATTACGTCATTTTGTCTGTGCAGAATGAATCAAGACACAAATCATATGCAAAAGTGTATTTCCCCAGATTCTGCACACCCACAGAAACAGATCTGCATGTATGTACGCATACACATGACACATAGGATTGATGGAATAAATAGAAGTAAAAAGACGTCCACAACAGATTACATATTTACAACTGAATACTTGAGTGGTTGGTTGGAGTAAGATCCTAACATGATATAAGCCTAAAGGTCTAAAAAGTTTCAGTGATGGAAAGTTTTCACTACTCTCTATAATAAAATACTTCAGTGAAAAAAAGAGAGGGTTTTTAATTATCTGTGGAATATATCATGTGATGGCTTTTCTTACATTGTTTGCCTTCAAGTGTGTTAAACAAGACCAAACCTGAGAATTTTGCAATTTTTCAACTTAGAAGTAACTTTAAATGAAAACTACAACTGAAAACAGGCTTAATTCTTCACCAGTGTGAAGGAAAGTTGAAATATATTCATGGAATTCAGTGCAGTTAGCATCCAGGCGGTAAAGTATTTAGGTGGGAACACGGATATCTTAGTCTCTCCAAGGATATGAACCTAAGTGACTTATGCTTTCCAGGATGTCAAGGATAAGATCCAAAGCCCATTTTAAAATCCATAAAATTTTACAATATTTTACATTATCATTGGACTACAGACCTGATTCAACAGAAATCTCACAAAAGTGGAAATTACCTTCTTCATTATCACGTCTCTTTTCTTAAAACCTTAACTTTCTTCATACTAAAAATATATAAAAAGCATTTGTGCAATCAACACAATACCACCAAGCTGAAAGCAATACAGCTGCCTAATTAGGCCAGACTCTGGTCTGTTGCCATACTCTGGGAAGGATTATAAACTGCCTATCATCCCTTTGTGCCATAAGGAAGGGCAATATGTCATCCTTTCCATGCAGAATATTATGTAAGAAATTACAAAGGGGCCTTATTTAGATGACATTCCTTTTTGTTTCATACTCTAATTGCCCAGGAATGGCAAGGTAAAAAGAACATATCCTAGCAGAAATTTTAGGAATAGCACTGAGCAAGATGTGCATACAGCAATGCTTTTACACATGCACTCTGACCTCTCTCGACACTGCAGATCCTTTTCCAATTTCCAAAAGTTTCCAAGAGGAAGCAAAGTGAGTCACCTCTGTCTATCTGATGTCTCGGTGACATTTCACTGAGACGATTGATTGTTCACTGGGATTTGCACATCTAAAACTCTCTCCAGGGAAGCTTGTGAAAAATATCAGTCTAACCTACTTTCAGGACTTGGCAGAGTAATTCTGTTTCGAGCGCCAATGGCCACTGATGTCGATGGGAAGATGCAAGGGAGTGCAAAGGGATTTGGTTCAGCTCAGCCCCGTAGCGCTTGGTAAGGCCTAAAAGCCACTCACAGAAATGAAATGCCCCCATGAAGTTATTTAAAATTGAGATGTGATTTAAAGAAAAAGGCAAATTCTGTGGGGGATGATGTTATTGAACTAACAGAAAAACAAAAACTATGGCAAATACGCCTACAGACGAGAATCAAGCAAAACCTTTACTCAAAAAACCTCCCTTGAAATAACATATTCATCCTCCAATAATTTTGAAATCAGTTATCCTTCCAGCTAAAAAATAGTGTCATTGTGAGAGATACGTGATGATACTCATAATATTTCTAGCTACAGGTTGCATTAGGCATTCAGAGAAACAGTCAGGCTTAATCTAGCTTGCTCTCTGTTACTTGAACTCCAGACCTGAAGCAGCCGTGGCAGAGCACAGGGCTCTCCTGACACATTCACGCCCCCCCCCCCCCCAACTCTTTAATGGTACCGCCACAGACAGCACAAGTTGTGGGTGTTTTCTCCTCATTTTTTCCCTTGTCTCACACCAGAGAGTCCCCAAGACTACATAATATACTATGTTTTAAACCCTTACTTCGTCATGCCTCCTGAACTCAATTTAATCTTCAAGCTTCATTTGATTGCAGGAGGATGATGCTTAGTACCTCTGTGAAAAAAATCAAGACTTTAATCCATCAGCAAGTGATTCATCTTCCAGATTAAATGAGCACCACCAGAAAATAGTGGAACGCAACAGACCCCAAAAAACAAAACGAGCAGGCATCACCTTTAATTGAAATCCCATAATTTGCATTGTTCTGGTCACCTTCAGCTATTATTACTTACTGCATGCAATGAGAGCAATGTAAACCACAACCAGTATCTGAAGGTAAGATGCAAAGGAAACAAAGTAAATCAAAAAGGAAGGAGAATATCAGCCAGACTGACATGCAGAAGCACTTTTCTTGAGCAATACATGACTAGAGTGAGAGATAAGGTGAGCTCTGATGAATTTCCTTGCAATTATGAGTGAAGACAAGTGGGCATTACTCCTTATACCACCATCTTCCCAGTGGGTGATATACAAATGAGGACTAGCCAGGCAAAGTTGAAGTATCCTTGCAAACACCAATTACAGCGGATACACATAAACTGGGTTACATGTTGTTCCCCCTAAGGCTGTCTGTGTAAGTGCTGATTCCAATTCAAAAGATGGCAGCCTGCTAATGTCAGACCCCTCAGCTTTATGCTACCCGGCACAATATATCTCACACTGTAAGCCAAGTTGCGCCTCTCCCTCTCACACACTCCCCAAACCATATGAGAGGAATAGTCCCCTCAAATTCACCTCACGTCCACTTCCATTACGCCTGAACTACCAGGGCTGACCACGGGGCTACAGGAAAATGCCGTTTCCCTCCCGCTCTGGGCGCTCCTCCAGCCAGCGCTGCCCACCAGCTATGCCTGGTATGCAGCTGAGGCATCGCGCAGAAGCCACGCTCATGGGCAACCACAAGTTACAACACCAAAAGATGTGCAAGTCCGTGCATAAAGAGGAAGACTCGCCCAGCTGCTTGTTCTTATGATCGCCCCAGATAAGCGTAAGGCAGCATGCCCTGCTGCTTCTGCTTGGCCAGTAAATTAAGGTGTGGGCTTTGCCTCACAGCAGTCTAGGAGGCCTTTTCAGAAATTTGAATCCTCATTATGTGGGAAGAGAAACTCTTGAGGCACTACAAATATAAAACAAAAAAGTGCTGCTGGCCACAGCTACTGCGATCTAATTGATCCAAGTAAGAAATACTTGTAACTACCCAAGGCTGTCAATAATTCTAGAAAAAGTTCTGCTTAGTTGAATTCATACAGCTGCCATCTCTTCCATTAACATTTCCTGTGCTTTATACACAGAGCTCTACAGATTTATTTCATATCCATGGTATGTTACTCTCATAAATTCGTCATTTGAAATTATTTTAGGCACAATATTTACAAAATTAATACAGTAAGAAAGCTTATTGCAGAGGGATTCCAGTTTTGACTGCTGAAACCACTTGGTCCAATAATTTATGGTAGTAAATAAATGTTATGAAAGTTCATGGAGAAACTATTATCCAAATTACTGAACAACAACAGAAAAGCCTTTATTATGTTCCAGGAATGCATTTCTGGCAGAGAAAATAACATTCGTATATAATGTCTTTTTATAGATTAGTCAGAGGAAAAAATGACTGCATTGATGTACTGCAAACTGTAGGGATTTTTTTCTTTCCTAAGGAATTACAAGTGACATCAGTTTTCTTAATATCTGAGAAGAAGAGAATATACTTTGTTGAAAGAAATCCAGCTTTTTTGTTCTGCTAAGTTTTGTTACTGAGACAAACTTTCCCATTGTTTATTGTTTGCCAAGTTATGGCTCTGGTGTACATAAAGAAAAAGTATTTCAAGCTCTCAAATATTTTTCCTGAATAATTATTTTATTGTTTTCTCTTGAGCAAAGCAGCAAAATGACCCTACTGAGATCTGTGACAGCATTTGCAGGGGCTTGAAGCCTCCACCTCCAGTGCATAAAAAGAAATTGTGAGGTCTCGGCAGACTGTTCTCAGGATAGTTATTCCTGGATTATGTTCGTTCAAGGAATCCACTTCAATGGTCAAAAATCTTGTTCAAAAAACTAAGCAATAAGTACCGGGGGTTATGCAGAGGAAAACAGTTTATGAGATTTTTCCCCAAGGTGGTGCAGAAAATACAAAGTGTAGAGAGAAAAACCAAAGAGCCAAGATGGTGGGATTTTGTGGTAAATCTCTAGCGAAGTCCACTTTTCTCCCCTTCAGCACAGTATAACAAGCAGAGCTTTGGGCCACAATAGTGAAGCTTTCCAATGCATCAAACAAATCTTTGCTCTGAAATAAACCTTAAGATCTATCAGACATACAGGATGAGGTGCCTATCCCCGAACAAGACCCTGTCTAACATTTCTTCCCATGCAGAAATAAGAAGGACGAACCTCCACTCTGCAAGTTAAACTTTTCATATAAATGATTCATTACACCATATGTTTGCTAGCAAGGGAATTGACAGTTGGACTATGCTGTTGACTCAGACTTCAGCAGTTCAAGAATTTTTTTGGCCATTTCAACAGGAAAAGGATAAAAATCGTGTGTGTGGCATTGGTGAGCTACTGCAAATTGCCACATTGCCACCAGTTACTACCATCATCCACGCCTGCATCACAAAACCTTTCTTAATACAAGGAGACTCATATGAAGAATGGACAGTTTTTCCAGTCCTGTACTCTCGCTCACCACTCACTCAGCACGAAGGAAGTTATATTTTGCAGATAAGGAAATCCCGATATTCTTTATATGCAATTCTCTGACAGGCCAAGAAAAATCACATCTGATAACTGCAGTGTACAAAGGAAGAGTTTCTTAGCATACATACTCCATTGTGAAAAAAATAGCTTTCTTTTTAAACCACATCTTCTAAATATATTTATTTGTCTTTGGCATGTGCTTTTAAAAAAAATAAACAAAAACAGAATATATATAGTTGCAAGTTCCTTTCTGGTCTGAATTGGCTCCCCTGACACAAGTGGACTGCAAAAGTTTGTGCCAGTGCAATTTGTCCTCTGTTTTCTTAACTGCACCTGCATATTTCATTCAAGAGTATTTCCCTTTATTTTTTCCACTGATAATACCTTACATTTTGTGTTTGCAAAATTAATTTTGACATGCCATACTTTCCCCCATAATGAGTGACCCCAAAGGTTTTGTTGTGTCGATTATCTGTAGTCCCAGCATGTCTTAGCATCTCCGTTCTGCGAAAGACAGACATAGTGTGGTGCAGTGACTGTCCCAGATGTTTAAAGCAGGAGCTCTCGCACTGGTCTGGGTTCAGAGCTAGGGGGAAAAATTGGGCCAAGCATCTCGACTTACCTCGTTTTGTGCAGCCTACCTTTCAAATTGCTGTTGGTCTTTTGCTTGTGGTAGAATCCTGAACTCACAAAAGCCAGCAGAAGTATTGCTCCCCCCATCCTGGACATCCTTTCTGTCATCATCTAAAATCAAACCCACTAAAATCTTTGAGGAACTTAGTCCCACTGCACAGGGGCCCTTATGACCAAATGCATAACCTAAGTACTCACTGCTGAGTATCAGCAGGATTTCACAGCAGAATGTGTTATGCAGCTGTCTGCCTAGTGAGCGATGTCACACAAAATGACTTTTTATTCTCTTTTCTTTATTAAGAGGAACACTTGACAGAAGACAAACTACGTTGTTGACTCAAACTTCAGCAGGTGTTCCACAAGCCACTGCTCTATGGGAGGCACAGAGAAGCAGCTCCATAAAATCCACATTCATTTCTGGAAGTTCTTTTGCTAAGCAAAGATTATAATAGTTCAAAGAACATAATCTGTGCAACTGTCAAAAGGCAAGACCATGCTCCTCTTTTGAAGAAGTTCTATGACAAGGACTGTCATTGTGATGAACAAAATTAGTTAAGTGATGTTGTGCTTGTTAAAGCACAAACACCTAATTAAGATGATTTGGGTCTGGGTTTCTTCAGGTTTTTTCTACCTTTGCCACTGTCCCCCGTGTGACTTTTGGCCAACCACTTCTCTGCATTTTTGCCCCACTCTGTACCTCTTTCACTTTGAAATAGCCTTTTTTCCTCCTTTGTTCATTCTGACTGTCAAAATCCTGGTGCAGGCAGCAGCAGGAGCAGCAGTGAGGCTGGGGTGAATGAAATGCCCTGGGCAGTAAGACATTAACCAAGCACCTGGAGTATCACCGCAGGATTACTTGTGCTGTCCAGCACCCGCTGCATGAAGCTGGATCCTCTCAGTATTAACAAAGTCCAAATGAAGCTGCACATGGATCCTGATGTCTTAAATCATGCTGAAGAATAACTCACTTTCCAAAGCCACCTCAATCTGTCAGTAAAGCATGTTCTTGGATGACACCAATGGTGACAGCTGCACTGAGGCTCAGCAAGCAAGTTCAATATAGCAATGAATATAAATCCCATCTTAGGATCCATTCCAATGATAAAAAATAAAGTATTTCCTCATGTTTGTGCTGCTGTTTTCTTCCCTCCTCCCTCCTTATTTTTTTTCCTGTGTATGAAGGAAATAGCTTTGTAGGGTAAAGAAATCCCTCCAATTAAACATCCTGGCACATAGATCAGCCTTCTGCCTTGCAGCAAGATCAAGAATTTTACTGTTAAAGAAAATGTGTCTTTGCTCACAGTGCAACCTGTGTGAAATTCTTAGTAATCAATGAAAGAAACACCTTGTTAACAGATCCTCCACGACGGAGGTGAGGTTAGCTCAGAAGAAGAGATGGAAAGCAATCTCAAAGAGCTAATACAAACTTCAGGGTATATAAATTGGGTTCTGGAGAAATTGTAGTGCATGCCTCACGTTGCTAGAAAAGATCTTGTTATAAGTACCCACATCTTGATTCAAACACAGTCTTTGTATTGCACAACAAAGTCATGACATTCCCCAGAGAAGCTTCCATATTCTTCCCTCTATCTCCTTTAAATGAACAAAGAATCCGTTTACAGATATTTAGTTTCAAAATGACTCAGTTTTGGCACTCCATCACAGTCTCCTGGGGGGACCAACAGCAGTACAGGGGACTTGCTTTCTGTTCTCATAAAGCTCTGTTGTTGAGAGCTAGTCAATAAAATAGTCTTTCAGTTTTTACTGTCAATAGTGATACATCATGTTTGCATCAGGCACGTCAAGGCAGGCAATCACAAAGCACTTTACGATACCTTATTTCACAGAACAGCTGTAAATGCACATCCCACTCACACAAAGATCACCCTGCAGCACGGAGTTAGAGCGGGGCATGCGCTGTCTGACCACCGTCTGTTACCCACGCAGGCTGGGTAATCCCTCAGACCTCCCAGTCGAGTGCTTACCCAGCCCAGCTAGTTTAGATGGCAAAAGAAAGCAGGACTACATTATTCTCTACAGGATTTTGTAAACCATGAAATTTTACACTTAAACATTCCTTCTAACATGTATTCCTGTTACAAGAGTTTTCATTTCTGAAAAGCTAAATATATATCGCAACATTGAAAGTACGGTGTTAGCAACAAAAATGGCAAAAGAAAAAAAACCAACCACCTCTGCGTTTTTCCACAGGAGCATCAAGGAGGTATAAAATAATTTTTAGAAATTAACCTGCACTAACAGGTATAGCAATAGTTGTTCCTGGCACGTTGCAATGTCACAGAGTGTTGCCGAGGTTAAAAGTGTCGCTTTGAATGTGAACACAGTTCCAGGAATGCATTTTATCCCCCATACAATCTTTTGCAGTGGGTCAGTTTCTTTTTCAGCTGTGCACAGCCTTTCCAGACTGAAAAAAGAGGAAGACGATAAATACAGGTATTATTTTGATAGTGTCTCTGCATATATCCCCTACGGGCATAGAGGGGATGGAGTGGAAAAAGTAGGAACTACGCAGCTACTGTTATTTTCTCTGGAAGGGTGATTTGGAAAGAATAAAGAATTGGCTTTTCCTTTAGGACTAGCCACAAAACTGAGCCAGTGTGGGTGAGAGGCTGGAAAATAGAAGTAAATTACTTTTCTTCCAACAAATGAAGGAAATAAAGGCAGTTCCTTCCTTGGAGCAATCACATTTATCCAAATCGGTGTCTAGAGACACAGCCTAACCCTACAGAAACAAAGCTCACGGTAATGAGTCTGGCTGCCTGTCCAGGGGGAGTTCTCCTGGGTTGATGTGACAAAGACAACATTCATATGGGCTATCACAGAAGAAGTCATATGAAAATTACCCTGAACTCCTGCCTAGTGGTTCCTACCACAGAAGACAGGAAAGGGACAACTCTTTCACTTTGGACAGGAAAATGACTTTGGTCTTGCAGGCAGGCTGCATGTCTGAAACAATAATTTCATTAGGGCCCAGGATCCATTTTGTGAACCACAGCTACCTGCACTGATCACCAAGGCCTTACAATCTCATTCAAGTGCGACGTTCTCATTTACCAACTCTAGTTACTGCAACAAGATTAAAGTTCTGGACTACTGCCCCGACCTGTCCAACTCTGGGTAACTAAAATACTGTTTTCATTAGAATTGCTTTGTATTGGGCAAAGGATCATCAGCAACTTCACTGTATGCATGAGGATTTTATTGCTTAGGTGAGAGGCTGGGAGTTGCCTGTTCTGCCACCAACAAACTGCATAAGCAACTTTGAGAAGGCTAATCTCCTCAGTTTATCCATAGGCTCTCAGACAGATAGCATGAGATTTGAAATGATCACTTCAAAGACTATAGTAAGAGATAGATTCACCATTGTAGTGAAGTTCTGCAGAGGGAGGGGTGCCAGAGCTCTTACAGCTTCCAGAGTTTGAAGGACACCCTGAACCAGTATTGCCAGTCCCCTAATTTTGGTAATAAAGGGTAGCTCTAAGTTTATGCTTTGTCATCGACTATTGATCATTTGTCATTGACTCGTCAATGCCTATTGATCACCCCCCTTATCCCTACACCATAAAACCGTAACATGAAGAATAAAGAAGTTTACCAAAGAACTGGCTCCTCAAATACGAACAAGTGCTTGCACAGCCCTGCCAGGAAGAGATCTCCTGCAGTACATTCTGATTTGCCCTACTTACCTTCGTCTTTTTCATACTGGAAATCATTCCTACCAAAATCATATTCCTTGTGATATACACATCTGGTACACATTACTCTTTCATTTAGGTTTTCCACTAACCATGTTACAGAGTGTAACCATTGATATTACTTCAGTATTTCTTCTCTTCCTCTACATATTGCACAGCTTCTATGTTTTGTAATAACTATCTGTCCTCCCAATAACTTTTCTACATGTGATCCATAGAAAATACTAACCAAATCAATGACTGACCAAACAAAATTGCAAAATTATTTTCAAAAATCCCACAAAACCAAAAATCCCAGAACTGAATCCCCAATGTTGCACCCAAAGTGCAACAGCTATCCATGGTGTGGCTTTACCACCAGCAAGGGACATGGAATGTTCTTTTATTTTCCGTTTCAAGTACATTACTGGTAAGAGAAGAATAAGGAAAGAATTTATCCCCTCGCTGAGAACCAAAACTGTTTGATGAAGCTGAAGAAAAGTAAGCACTATTCTAGTTTCTTCCAGCAATCTCTCTATAAATACACAGTGGAGTAGCTGCAGTTGCTTTCAGTTCACAGGTCACAAGATTATGACCAAACTATCAGACACAACTTGGGTGTAAGTGACAAATTCTACTTTGTAATCAACGTCAGAGATTTTCATTTTGATCTGGAAAACAAGCACCATCCTTTTGGCTTTTTTTTAAGATATTTTGTTCCAAGTTGTTCGTGCTCTGAACATCACTCTGAACTCCCTCGTAACTCTCAAGTCTCAAAAGATGTCTCTGCTACCATGTTGCACATTGCTGCAGTGATATTTATCTGGCTAGCACTGATCAATAGAAGGCTCAAAACAATACAGTGTTTTGCATGGAACACACCCAAACCAGCCCATGTGGAACCATGCAAGTACCTTTCAAGATTCTTTAGAGAGTATCAGCCCAACAGGTCCCATCAGAACTTTCCATGACCCTGGAATGGTCATTGAAATTTAATGTTTACCATGCTTATTAGAAAAGGTTATCACTATGTTTACCAATTACTCTGAAATTAATGGAATCTGAGTGTCATGAGACTAAGGGTAAAATGAAGAATTCAGTTGCAAAATTCAGAATACAGGCAACATAATTCCGTTTAACAGAAATGAACACAAAAATCAAGCATATAGCTGCTTATTTCTTTTATCATTCTGACCCTGCATAATCCACCAATGGCCTGTTAGATATTCACAGCTGAAGATCTATTTTCTGCAGAAACATTTGTGTTCTTACACTGCATTCATGGAAAAGGATCTAGACTTGAGGATCTCACTTCCCTTTACTCTCAGCTGCTCTTTGAAAAAGCCACAATCACGTTTACAACCTCTTCTCTCCTGCTTCCCCCAAGATTTCCTCATCCTTATCTGACTTGGGAATAGGGTTTGATCCTTCCCAGGCACCAGTTCTGTCACCAGCATGGCCCCAGGTGTGCTTATCAGTTGGTCAGAGAGCAGTGTCAGCTCAAGAGCATTCCAGTGTTTGGCAAATCCCTATAAAGGCCGTTAGACCATTGCCCATTGAGGGACAACATGCTAACATTCAAACATTAAAATCCGGGCCAACGTGAGCAGTACCTTACTGCCTCACATCTGAGGACAGACCAAGCATGCTGGAGTGATAATGAGTTTAGGAAGGAACTGTGAAAGATGCACCAAATGTACTCCAAGCTAAGATACTCATCCCCAGTCTCCCATTGTATACAGCCTCTTTCTGTCCTTGTGCTCCTGTGCTGGGAGCACTGTGGACCTCAGGACGAGCTCCGATGAAGTAGGGAAGCATGGGTCATGCAGCTCCTGTCACAAAAACCAGTGGCAAACATCAAAGTTATCAGGGCTGACACAGGGCAACAGCTCCCTTAGGATAAGACCTTCACTTGCACCTGAACATCATACATGAGTCATTATCCAGGATTTGAATGCAGCACAACATAAACAGAAGGGACCTCTAATCCTCACAGCTACTGGAGAATACCACACACTTAGGAAAAATCCCCTTCTTCCCAGGCAGAAGGAGTTTTGCTACTAACTAGGCTCCAGGTTGGGTGAGACTTTCATCTTTATCCACTATTAGCTTGAAATCTGTCTGTTGCTGTACCACTTCCCTTAATTATGGAGCCAGGTTCTGTCCTCCAGAGTTCTCTAGAGAACCAACAACATTATAAGAGAACGACTAGTAAATCATACCTAAAATTAATAGATGTTTTAATGTAGAAACCAAAGAGCACTTTGCCTTTCAGGAAACCAGCAGAATAGCCATTCTCTAGTCCTATGGGCAGTATAACCATTACAGACTCCATGCGAGTCTTTTAATAATGGAGGGTATATATTCAGATACCCAAAGTTTTCAAAGTTCGACCTGCCAAAGACATGAAGTAGTAGTGGCTTTTACTGTAGCAGGATAATACCACTCAGGGGAAAACTCCAGGAAAGTTCTCATCTGTTTGCCATTATAAATTATGCTGACCCTCCAGTTGGACTTATGTAATTTTCCCTGTGGAGACACACCGAAGTTGTACAACTTTGCAGCAAGTCATTCTGGGGAAAAGCCCAATAGAAACCTGCCCATGTTTTGGCAAAATTTAAGGGCTAATATCCAAGGAAACAATCCAGAAAGCCAACTTTCCAAAGAATATTTAACCATGGGGACATGTAAAAATTTTTAGGTATTCCCAAACTATTTCCTCAACACCTGTGCAGAAGTGCACTGCAGTTTGGAAAGTTTCATACCTAGCTCTGCTTAAGCTCCACCAAGCTCCAGAGACCAGGCAGCGGTGTGCCTACGGGTCAGCGAGCTCCCTGAAGAGACACTTGCTCACTGTTTAACTGTGCAGCAAAGGAGGCTCTGATGTGCAAGCAGCTAAACCCCAGCCAAAGGCTGGTACAATGTGATCAAGAAGGAAATACAGAAGTGCTAATACATCCTATTCACCTGTTTGTTTGTATACTTTCTGAGGATCTCTCTCGCTTTCCTTAAGGTAACTGGTATATTAGATGAATCACTGGACCTAGGAGATACATCCATCATGGCACATGTGCATAAAGAAAAAGTAAATGACATGAAAAATGTTATTATGCAGGAGGACCTAGACTCATCTTTTGATTTATACTGAGTGAATCAAGCCTGTTCAAGACACAGACTTAGTTTGAAACAATTTTTGTTATTGTTAGCCCTGAGTTTCCATGAAAAAAACCCAACTAAGCGCCTGCTTTCTGGTGGGTCTACACTCAGTTATCAGCTTCCTCGTTTACGAGTTTTAGAAAAGGGCAATTTCGTGTTTTGTAATAAAAAATTACTTATAATGCACTGTTCTTCCACAGATCTCAAAAATACCCTAAAATGGCAGTTTATTAGGAGTCAGGTAACATACAAAAGTAACATCTATTGGTATTAGCAAACTGTCACAGTCTTAGCTGTTTGGGTCTATCCCAGTTCCTTAGGATCAGCTAACTATCCTTTGCGCTCTTCTGTACTCCTGCTGCCTTTGGGCTTGTATCAGGTCTTTAATGCTGTTACAGACAAGGTGCTGCTAAAATTTATGTACATTATTTTTTATTATTTTATGTATACTATATATTTCATAAACAGACATGACTATTTCCATAATACTTCTTGCAATTAAATACACATCGACCCTAATTTTCTAACAGTGGCTGGTGATGAGTAGGACTTACCCAGACAAAGTAGTTTCAATCTGTTGAATAGATCTCCCTCTGTGAATAATTGCCAGTCAATAAGGGTATTTGAAAAAGAAAACCATCCCCTCAATTTAGAGACTTTTAGTGTTGATTCTCTTGAATTTCCTTGGTTTTAACTGCATTACAGTTATTTTCATAGTATATGTGTACTCAAGTTTATGTTTCTTGACAAATGCCTTTAAAACTTGATTTTATAATTTACTTGACATTTGTTTTGGCAATAAGCTTATTTCTTATGAGCCTCCCTTTGGCACGTGCTCTGTGCTACTTACACATTGACAATTAACAAGGCACAGTTAACTGAACCCCTACTGCTGCAATATGATCTGTCGCTATGAAATTTGCAGGGGTCTTTACTCACAGTGAACAAAAGTGAAGCCCAAACCAACTGACTGACCATGATATGCTGGAAAAGGAAGCCATCAGGAATTTCAAATGATTTCATAAAAATTTCAGATGAAAAGATATAACAGCAGGTAGAAACTCATACTTGTTAGTTCTGGAAAACATTTTTCCAATTTCATTTATTACTTCTTGATATAATTAAGAAAAATCTGGGGTGACATAGGAAACACTTTTCATTCACCTAATTTCAACTGTTTGTTTAATACCAAATGAGTAAAGACAGTATTCTCAGATAAAATATTACATAGAAAAAAATCACTCTGAACTGTCTATAAAAATCTTTGTTTCCATTTCTCAAATCAGCACAATGATCTACCAAACAGCTTAAGACTAAGAGAAAATTTTACAAAGGCATATTAAAAGCAGAAAAATCTGAAATCTCACTTCTAGGCAGACGCAGGCATGACCGTAGCCTGTCTGGAAAGTACCAACATTCAAATATCACTGTGTGTTACAACGTCTGTACGGGTTTGCGCATCTGTCGGACACGGTATCAGCAGCGACTGCACGCAGCTACTTCCTGGGTAACGACTTTCACCGATTTACACAGTCTGTTTCGTCAGCTAAGCTTTTTCCCCAAACATAGGGTTAAATCAAAAGTGTTAATGGCATCTTTCAGCGCTACTAACTGCAAACCTCTTTTATAATAACATTAAAAGCATTAAACAAAAAATCTGTCCTTACTTACAAGGCAAAGCAGAAAAGGAAGGTCATTCATTACACCCCATTCACTATTTTCTGTTTCATTCTGTAAATATTAGAGTGCTACTGAGAAAAAATATAATGTCTGAGGTTCTCAGATCTTCCTTCAGAGTTTTAATCGCTCCCTTCCCAAGAAGGGGTTTAACAAATACCGCACTGTTCTGTCAATATTTGTATGCAGCACCACATAGGGCAGGCTGCCAAACTTGCATGGTTTAAAGAGCCAAGGGTAGAAAACTGACACCCTAACAAACACACTCCCCGCTTTGTCTCTTTTAAGGTGGTGGTAAAAGTGTCATCTTTGCTCCTGACTGCAGTTTTGGAGAGCTCTTTGTTTGATTGCTCTGCTTCTCCAGAAATGCATTATTTAATAATCACCGTTCACCAAACTTCAGGGATTTGTTTCATGCCCAAACATTTCTTACGCAATTATAAGCCTTTTGCTCTCCACCAGCTGCACTTTAAATGTATTTTAATTGGCTGGAATTTAGAAGGAATCCATTTGGCAGTCATTTACATTTGAAGCACGCCCCTAGCAGCTGAAACAGGCCCCAGAAGCAGCCCGATTACTTCATCAAAAGAAACTGCTTGAATACCGTTGACTCCTACATAACTACAGTGAACTCTATTATATAGGTGTGGGGATGTAATTAATAATTCTCTGCTAAATTTTTGCTTATCCTGGGAGCAGAATGTATTACCAACGGATAAATTTACAGAGTGGTCTCCGGTTTTACAGTGCTCAGCATTAGTTTTCAAACATCATTGTGTTTCCAGAGAGAGGCCTTTCTTGTGCTTTTGCTCTATCTGATCTGAACAGTGTTGTGGCTCTAACACTGGTATTATTGTTTCTATACTTGCAGCACATCAAGAATGTTACCAGCTGGATTTTTGTATATAATATTATGTTAAAAGCTTAAAATGTGCTAGTTATTCAAGGACCAAAGTATAAACTAAGTTTAGTACATTACGTTAGGAATGGCTCATTTTTCCATTCTCTTTATTTTTTGAGTTTCTAATGTGTATTGTAAGCCAACTTTGCAGAGCCTTAATTTAATGTAGTAAATTCACCCCACTCTGCAGTTTGTAATGCAGAGGTTTAAGAGTTGACAGCAGTAGGGAATGCTACCAACAGCTGCTCAGAAATAAAGAATGAAAAGACATTAAGGAGAGAACCACAAGAATTCACACTGTAAAATGCAATATTGAGGATGAATGTAACAACATTAACAAGTCAGATTCAAAAACAGAGAGACATTCCAAGTGATGCTGATTGAACGTGTGGTATCTGAAAAACCCAGAGCTCTGCAGTCCATGAAAGCTCCTGTGAAATTGTAACTGCTTGAGAGTTCACTTATCATCAGTGTACCACGGAGGATGAAGGAGCGAAAGAAAAGGGATTATTCTCTAGCTGAAGTACGAGAACTGTTTTCTACATTTAAAAGGTGAATAGTTCTTGAAGTGAAGTTATGACAATACTTGCCGCCTACAGAGAAAAGCAGCATTTCGAGTGCATTGTATGAAAAAGAGAAGGATTAATGCCACAGAGAGAGACCATTACACTATAGAAGAGCTGCATATTTTAATAATTTGACTCTATCCAGCTCTGGAAATTTCCATAGCTAACTGGCTTATACTCCTAAAAGTGGAAACCCTCAGTGTACTGAGGTCTTACTGGACGTACCACTCAAAAAACCCCAAACAAAACCACACAGAAATGGCCAGAGCAGAAGATAAATTATGAGAAGTGCAACCACTTGTTACCTTTTAACTACCTTATGATACTTCACTGAGAGAGGGACAAGCAGCTGTCCAGACTCTGTCTGCGTTGTTACGGTCACCCAGTGTGTCAGACTCACTTCATGTATTTAATCCTCAAATATATTCATGACCTACAGAAATATTCTTGCCGCCTCCTTTTTGAAGGCACAATGCCTCTGCCCAAGCTGGGACATGAACCCAGCTCCTCAACGCCTTCCTTCCTCTGTTAGGTCATGCGTTTATAATTGTGCCACGTAGAGACTTTTGCAGCTACAACCCAGATCAGAGCTGACTCAGGTTAATAGCTGAAAAGTACAAGGATGCATCTTAGATCTTTGCAAGCCAAAGGAAACAGAAATGGAGGCTTAAATCCAGACTCCTTTCACCCTCGTTCAAGCAGAAATGGAAGATTAGAGAGCCGCTCATCTTTATCTCATCTGTAGCCTAGCAAAACAGATGACAAAAATCCCACCGAGTTCAAAAGGTGATATGGATGGAAGAAGAAGAGAAGAATTGCAGAACTATTTGTGACCTCAGCTATAAATGAAAAGCAAATCCTAGATCATTACAAACAACAAAATACACCATATTTGAATCCTTACTCACGCACCATTGAAAACTTTACACTGATAAAACATCTTCCTGACAGAAGTGCTACAGTGTAAATATCCGGGGAGGTATCAGTATGAACTGCATGGTGGATGAAGCGGAGTTCTAGACAGGAGGGCAAACGGCAGCATGGATGACAGCCTGCTCCTGTCCTCCTGCCGCTGCCAAGTGGCAAGCAGCAAACTCTGGAAAGAGAAAGGTCAGCACTCTATTCATGCTGTCACTCTGGGAATCCCCTGCGTTGTCATGGGCTGCGGGATGACAGCCATGAAGCCTTGATGTGCCATTGATTGTTATAGGACATTGAAGACAATTGGCCATTATTTAGCTTCAATATCTATCTTCACAATTATTTAAATGTGAGACGCTGGCAAATGTTTCCAAAGAAACGGTACCGGTGTGATTTTCAAAAGAGGAGGACTGATTTATTTTCAAGCCTCATGCAAGATTCGAGTCACAGCCACAATAAGCCTCAGAAAAGCTGTACACTAAACTGATTTTCTGGTAACAGTTCCGCAAGAAAACCCTCGCATTGACAAAACTTAAGGATATGAAACATTTACTATTAAGACAGTTAATAGCCCCAAGCCCAGTGAAAAGGAAAAGCATTACTTTGAAATTTCAGAAGCTATTTAAAAAAGAAGGCAGAGAGAGAAATATGGGTGCTATCAAAGGAAAGATAATCAATCCTTCAAAAGCAGAGACATCAAGCAGTAAAGAATACTTCCACCATGCCTAATGGTAATTCTTTGCTGCCTTCCTTCCCTAACTGCTGTTGGCATTCAGCTGGACGAAAGAAAAAAAAAAACCATTACAGTAGTACACACAAGCAAAACCAATCTATCGCAAAGGAGAAACCCTACAGTGAATGAAAAGCTGGGTTTCTCTTATGCAAATGCCATGCACCAATGAACCAGTTTCCAGTCTAACAGAACCATCTCCAGGAGATATATAAGTTATTAGTGTAACAGATACCTGGTTAAAAACGAAGGAGGTGAGGGGGAATGAGAATGCAAGCGTGTAGGATTTATTAAAAGAGCATCCCAGCAGAGTCCTAGTGATACATATGACAAAAGACAAGAAGAACGATGTCTTGGACGAGGACACTTGAAAGAATATGTCGTCTAGTTGGTATGCGGGAAACCAGGAGGTGGAAGTATTAAAATAAGGCTTATTGCAGGCTTTTAAAAACTAGCTGAGAACACTGACCACTCAATTATTTTCCTTTAATCCCAAGACTGCTCATGTGAAACGCTGTGAAGGCAAGTAATTGGATGATCAGACTCTCCCTGGTCCTAACTGAGGTGGGCAGGCAGAAGGAAAGCAGAGGACAAATTGCAGACTTTGTGCTTGCAAAGTGGGGTTACCTCTGTACGGTTTATATCACTTTCTGCTTCCTGAGCTTCCTTCCACACATTTCAAAATTTTCATATCCAGGCAGACAAGTGTAGGAAAAGAGCAGATTTAAGCTCCACTGCCCTGTAATATTTTCCTAAGCATCACCCAAAAGGTGCCATAGCAGATGCACAACTCCACCATGCTATGGTGTATGGGAAAGGACGTATATGTATGAAAATACATTTCCTTCTCTGACCTTCTTTTAAAATCTGGTTCTGCATCCCCTGCTATCTTCCTTGAAGGAACTACATCCAATTCAGCCCTACATATATATAGGGTGTTTATAACCATACATATAAAACCCCCCTGACACTCATGGATGCCAGGTCCTTGGCACAATTATACTCCGCTACACCACTCCTGCTGCAATGTACTGCTTACTCATGTCAACACATCCCCAGTGGAAACAGGGCTTAACAAAAGCAAGATGCTCAGTTATTAATGTGTGTTATGCTTCTGAACAGCAAAGTTGAGATCTTGTAAACAAAAGAATGTATACAAAAGATGTCTGGGGTTTTTTGGATGTTAGTGACTTGATTACAAGACCTTGATACTGTGCAGTAGTGGGATGGGTGAGGAAGACAATCACCTTCCTCGTGCATTAACACCTCACCTTCTTGAGAGCAACAGCAAAGGATTTGGGGATGGTAGAAACCAACCCCCTCCTTCGCAGTAAGCAGCACTCTGAGAAATGCTGCCATGTCGTCAGTCTACTGGGAGTTCAAATGCCATCTGTCAGTACTTCCTCTGAAGGAACACAATCTCTGATATCAGAACTGGAACATGGGGCATGATACGAGCTGAGATGACACCCTTTGACAGATCAATTCCCTGAAGCTAAGATACATGCGTTGTTGGTATATTATCTGCTACACACACTCCTGTGACAAGGTATTTGCAGCACTATTCCATTCTTCTAAGTAGGCCCGAAACAGTGCTAAACATGGAAAAGGTCTTTCAAAAAATTACAATTAGTTTGTGTTCAAGGCCAAGTTCACACCCTCAGCAAATCTCGCTAGGCTCAGTCGTATTACTCAGCACCAACATCAGTTTGGAAGCATATTGTAACATCAGGGTCCATGGACTTCTTACCATCACTTCTCAGTTTTTCACTGCAAAATATTATCACTTTCTTGTTGCCTTATATCACTTGAAAAGTGGAAAGCTATTTTAAGTATGAGTTTGTATTCAGAATTACTGGAATCATGCGCCTTGCAAATCGCTGCTGTCAGAGAAGGTAGTAATCTGCTTATGAAGAGGAGAAGAAGACAAAATGTGGTTGATATGCAAAACTTCAGACCATTCCTTTGCGAGGGCATGGTCTGAGAGTTCAAGTTCTCAAGGCAGAAGACAGGCGTGTGCAGAAGACACCAAAAGCTGTGGGATAATGCAACTGACTACAAACAGGTCTGGACAACATAACTGACTGGAGGGCAAAAGTAAACAGGGGTGGAGCAAAAACAACCCAAGTTATGCATCCTGCATGGATGCACATTCGCCTTCAGGGGAGTCAGTCTGCTGCCCTGGAGAGATGTGTCATCTTCAAGTGAAGAGTATTTACTTTGATGCATTAAGACAAATGTCATTTTCAGTTGCTGAATGCTGGCTTACCCTATAACCAGGCAGATTCACATGTCAAGCTGTGGCAACTGCAAAAAAAATATAAAAGAATATAGAAAAAATACATGTAGAGAAAAAGTACCAATCTGTCACTCCTCCCTCGTAGGTAACACACAACACCCCATTGTAGATCTTTAAAAATATTTAAAACATCTACTGCTATTCCAGGACTTCTTACTGAGGATGAAGTTACTGAAGTCAGGGGAGACACAGAGAAGTTCATGACTGCTCATTCTTACTACCTTCGTCAGCTTAATTTTCTATTAAGTAAACAGTTAGATTGAGGAAGACTAATGGATACTCAGCATAGGAGATTAAGGACCTCTGGAAAAGCTGAATGTTTTGTTTATGCACATTCCTATCAATCTCTTGGTCATAAGCACTCACGGCTTGTAATAAAATGATGCCTGAACGTTCATTTCAAAGACATTATTTTCAATAAATATTAGAAACTACAACATTCTCATTAGCTTAATTAAGACAAGACAACCTGCAAAGATTGGGGTTTTTTTTAATTAAACTATGTATTGGAATAGCACAGAATGGTGATGCACAGTGTTACCAATGAGCCTGGTAAGATACTGATTTCTGTGAAATACAGCTCTGATCCAGGACACCAGCCATAGCAGCAGATCATCAGGACCACCAGCACTGGGGAATTTCTATATGAACACAGAATTCTGTTATTTCAAAAGAAAGTTCCAGATCATACTTTAATCACTCAGGTTTTCACCACTACTTCGCAATTATTATAACAATGTTTATATTGAGAATCTTGTTTCACACATTCTTTTAATAATAGCACTTGGAACTTCATACAGTATTAGAGGGTTCAGCATCTAAAACTTCCCAGAAGGCAGGCAAATAGCAAATGTCATATTCTCATAATGCATTTAGAAACTGTATAGATGGGACGTAATTAAAGTAAGACTTAATTAAAGCTTTTCTTCTCCAGAGACGGACAGGTAAAACATAACTTACTGTATTCTCGAGTACAAAAGAGTCTAAAATTGTCTTCACGATTACACAACTGTAGACTCTCAGTACAGCGAAGGAGAAATACAGTAACAGTTGGGAGTAAGTTTTGCTTCCAGCTGTTCCCATTTCAGTCTGAATTAATTTCTAATCCCTTGAAACAAAGCAGTCAGGATCTATTCTGCTTAGCAGAGAAAACTTGACTTTTGTAGCATATTGCCAAAAGATTGTATAGGCGATCCCTTCTTCTCATGCTAAACTGTACTGCTTTCGGTGGTGCACCACAAAAATCCACCTGGGTGGAACCAGCCACTTCAAAGTGTGTCCTTGGGCAAGTTACTTCACTTTCTGGGTTAACAACTGTCTTTCTTCACGGCAGTATTCACCACTTACTATCTATAGGTATAGAAAGTACATCCAACAAGGGAGCGTCAGCCACCACATTACTGGACGCTATATAAACTTAGCGTTGGTCGCTTTGTGTTAAGAGTGAGATCTCCGAGACGATGGCTGGCCTCAGTGCCTAGTATGATGCATGGAGAGAGACTGAAAAGGAAAAAAATTCAAAACAGCAGCCACGAAGTCACATATTAAACCTCAGTCCCTCTTGTACCTGAAGCACTGATTCAGGGTTGTATTGAAATCTTTCTGCCTACTTCTACTGTAATTTGTGGCTCCATCTGTTAAAGGTATTTGGCAATAACAGTTCTCTGAAAAGCCTTACATATAAAGCTACCAGAGGAAGCAACCTACTATTCTGTGTTTTCCAAAGAGCAGCTAAAGGTGAACTGTATTGAGGAAAGGTGCCACCAGTCAGTATTTTCTATGCGAGCAGCAAGCCAGCAACAGACACCTACCCCAACAGCATGGTTCCTACCGGAGAGACCCTCACAGTTAGCTATGATGAACGGGACGTCTGTGCTTCAGGCTCAAGTCCCTTTTAAAGGCTAAATTTCCAGCTGGGTGCCAACACAGAGCCCTGTGAGGGGTGAACAGAGACACACCCCCCCGCTACAGACCTTCCCCTCCACCTGGGGAGGAACAACCCCATGCATCTGTACAGGCTTGGGGTGGACCTGCTGGAGAGCAGCTCTGTGGAGAGGGACCTGGGTGTCCTGGTGGACGACAGATTGACCATGAGCCAGCAGTGTGCCCTTGCTGCCAAGAAGGCCAATGGGATCCTGGGGTGCATCAAGAAGAGTGTGGTCAGCAGGACGAGGGAGGTTCTCCTTCCCCTCTACACCGCCCTAGTGAGGCCTCATCTGGAGTACTGTGTCCAGTTCTGGGCTCCCCAGTTCCAGAAAGATGAAGAGCTACTGGAGAGAGTCCAGCGGAGGGCTACAAGGATGGTGAGGGGACTGGAGCATCTCTCCTATGAGGAGAGGCTGAGGGAGCTGGGCTTGTTCAGCCTGAAGAAGAGAAGGCTGCGAGGGGACCTAATAAATGCTTATAAATATCTGAAGGGTGGGTGTCAGGAGGATGGGGCCAAGCTCTTTTCAGTGGTGCCCAGTGACAGGACAAGGGGCAATGGGCACAAACTGAGGCACAGGAAGTTCCATCTGAACATGAGGAAGAACTTCTTCCCTCTGAGGGTGACAGAGCACTGGAACAGGCTGCCCAGGGAGGTTGTGGAATCTCCTTCTCTGGAGATATTCAAGACCCACCTGGACAAGGTCCTGTGCAGCCTGCTGTAGGTGACCCTGCTTCGGCAGGGGGGTTGGACTAGATGACCCACAGAGGTCCCTTCCAACCCTTACCATTCTGTGATTCTGTGATTCTGTGAAGGGAAGGGCAGTCTGCCTGCTCTGTGTCCCAGCCCAACCTGGCCAGGTAACGCTGTTGACCAGCAACGGGTTTTGCCAAGGGAATATAACCAAGAAGGTTGGGCTGCAGTAATATTCAGAGCTGATTGTTTTACATCCACTTTAGGGCTGCTGTAGAATTATTCCCTTGGACTAAATAAGGGACCAAAACAATGTGGAGAAGAATCTTTTTGAAAGCTAGCCTGTTTGTGTTAAAGTATGAACCTAAATAGTGAAGTTACAGGTGGCCTTAGACTTGGCTGCAAAGGTCGGAAGGGCTTTTACAGGTATTGCATGAATGTGGGTGATGGGACCTCTGCGCAGAGGACTTCTGCTCTCAGCAGCTGTTGGCATGGTTGTTGGTTTGAGTTCAGGGTGATGCAGAGGCAAAACTGAGCTTGGAAAGGAAGAGCTGGGCCAGGAATCACAGCCACGAGGTGGAAACGAGAGAACTGACATCTGCCAGTCAGCCACAAATTTACTGTCTTTGTCTCAGTTGCTCACTCTGCAGAATGGGGAGAACCTTTTCCTCAAATGACAGTGGTGGCAAGAGGCAAGGAATTTACCTCTGAAATCCTCTGCTGGAAGCAGTTACAGGGGCTCCACATTGTATTATTATTACATAAGAAATATCATTCTTTAAAAAATCTATTCTACTCACTATGCTGTACTAAATTTTCCTGAGCATAGGTGATATTTTAGCAGAACTTTCTTTGTTTATAGAGGCATGGGAATGAGAGTGCGACAAAGAGTTACAGCATGACTAGTAAAAAAGTCCAAAATTTCTAAGGTTGTAAAAATAAAGCAGGATGCAGAGCTCTGTATATTATCTATAAGATCTTCAAGTTGCTTCACTCTTCCTCCAAAAGGCAATGAAGCTTTCTGAACATAGCAGAGAATGATATGGTCAGTCCTCCCACACCAAGTAATTATGTGGTGAAATCTGAACAAACTGAGAGCACTGTAGGATAGTGATATTTACAATTACTCAAATTAGTGGACATGAGCATATATAAACATTTCAACCAGAACGAGAGCATTTTGGTCAATGAACCAGTAAACGACAGAAAGCAAAAGACAGAAGAGTTGACAAAAAAGGATGAGAATAAAACAGCCACAGCCTGGGAAGAAGCAGCAAGTTCGGCATTTCAATTTGCCAGACCTGAAATTCAGGTTTAAGGAATTTTTTTCCTTCTTCACATCACTCCTGCACTTTCTGAAGCCTTTAGGTGCTATAGTATTGGCAGCTGAATTCGCTGTGCTGTTTCTGTTCCCAAGACGACAATACGCATTCACCAGATTAAATGAAACTTGTGCCAGGACAGCTTTTGCCCTGTGTCTTCTTGACTACACAGGCCACATACAACTTTTCACAGATGAGTTTTATCTAATTTCAGAACAATATAATGCATTACTTGAAGCATGTCCTGATGACAAAGCACTTTGGAGCACTGGAACGGGCTGCCCAGAGGGGTTGTGGAGCCTCCTTCTCTGGAGATATTCAAGACCCACCTGGACAAGGTCCTGTGCAGCCTGCTGTAGGTGAGCCTGCTTCTGCAGGTTGGTTGGACTAGATGACCCACAGAGGTCCCTTCCAACCCCTACCATTCTGTGATTCTGTGATATTCACAGTGCAGGACTGAGGAAGGATAGCTGGATGTCTGCAGGAACAAATGTGGGGTTTGTTTATAGTTGGAGTTTCCAGAGTCTCAGCAGTGATGCTCTGAGTCAACGCATCCTCTAGCTACCCAGGTCAGGACCATGTCTGTTGAGGTCACATTAACCCTTCTCCACTTGTAACACCTATTCACACACCCTCTGTTCCTGCAAATGATTGCCTACACCAGCTTTCTACTCCAGAAATCCTATTCAAGGGTCTTGTGTTGATATACACTGACAGTGAATCAGGCCCTGAGTATTTTGACAGTAGAACAGCATTTAACTTTTAAATATACTGCCTAACTGTGGACTTCTTAAATCTAAATAAACTGCATGTCTAAGGCAATTTTCTTCCTTGCATGACAAACCTAGGTTGCTTTTATTCTGATCCCTAAATAGACCTCTCCCATTTGTATTTAGCCAAATATTTTGCTGTAAAACTTTAACAAGGGGAATGGTGATTCACCTGAATTATAGCTATACATCTGCAGTAACTGTTTGCAAGGATGCTTGGATGCTCTACACACCCATGGGGTGGCTTGCAAAATAGTCCACAGGAATGTACATTAGAAAAAACCAGCCATAAACTGCTGATGAAGGTTTGACTGGGATTTAGTCAGTTAAAACAACTGTTTTTGCATTGAGCAATTAGAATCACAATTAAAAGGTGTTCTCTTCACTACGTGGTACATGTGTATGGTTCACATAAAAGACATGGTTAGCCCTTAGGTCAGTAAGTGCATTCTTAACAATTGCAAGCAGAAGGGGCAGATAAAGAGCCCGAGACCAGGTTGGCTTTGTATCAGGCATGAAGATTGATTGAGCCAGAGCAATTGCAATAACAAGCATTTCAATCATGCCCTAGGCCTCGCTAGAAAAGCGCTTTTCAAAGGCAACAATAGAGACACTACTGCTGATACAGGAAAACTACAGTGTGTATCATCTGGATCTCCCAGATGCTAGGCTGTGCACTCATGATGGATTGACTTGTCGATACCACGAGGGCACGTGGGGAGCACTTCATTGTTCTGTTCTTCTGCCGCTATTCTTTGGACTTACTCCCCACAGTAAATGGGCACTGGCCTGCATGGGCCCTCAATGGCATCACATTACGTCTTTCCTGAACCATCATTGCTATGTTCTGGTTACTACTTCAAAAGAAAAAAAATTGTGCAAGTTCTGCTTTTCATTGCACAGAAAGCAGTTGAAAATGAAGACCCAGATGATGAGCCTTAATAACCCTAGCAGATACAACATATTTGATATCCTATTTGTATTCTACTGTCATGTTGCAATTAAAAGGGAAGATTTGCCACCTTCATCTTCCCAATTAAAAATCTCCAGATGGAAATTGACTGGGCATGCCAGAAAGCACTCAAAAGAAAAAAAAGCTATAATGAAATGTAGAGGGAATTTATCTTGATATTATCAGCAAGTCAAGTTGTAGGGGTATAAGGAGTTACGTGCTTCCAGGAAAACATCAATACTGTTTGTCTACAGCAGCAATGCAGTAGCCTGCAGCTGCACAGTGGGAATTCACAGGGATCCAGCAAGCTTTTTCTGTGGAAAAGGTACACATTGAATGGCAAATATAATAGAAGGAGGATACATTAATTCGGTCAATGATCAGAGAAATCCCAGGACTACGAATCACTGTACAAGTGATGCCTCAGCTTTGCAGCACAGGAGCTGGTCTTTGAGAATCTCCAGGTTGTCTGAGTTGTCTCTGTTCCGTGTTGTGGGATGGATTCTATCTGACACAGAGTTGCTGCCACAATTTCTATTTATTCTGACTGTACAAGAAGAAAACACCAGACATTCGTGGAACTCAGTGTCATTTCATAGAGGAAAAAGAGGTAGAAAGGCTGACCAAGCCATGGAATAGTAAAGTCAGTTTGGGACGGGAGAGAGGAGAAAAAGCAATGTTTTCTAGGAAAAGCTCTTGGAGCACTGGAAGACTGCTTAGCAAAAAAAAATGACCTGAGCGGAAACTAGACCTCTCACAGATGAATGAGAGGGAGGACGGGCTCCTCACAGCTGCATGATGTAGGGTTCTGCTCCTTCTGCTCCATCGCCTGCTCACGTCATCTCCCAGTGCAGAAAGCAGTCTTGGGGTCACTGCTGATTTAAAGATAGATCAGCTAATCTGTGGTTTAATACTTATACGCAAAGAGTGTACAATTTGTTAAGTTTCAGGCCAAGTTTAGTCATATTTCCCCAGCACAGCAAATCCACCTACCCCTCTGGCAAGAAAATGAAAGATGTAAGAATCAAGAACAAACATGTACTACTGGAGGACACACATTGCATTTTTAAGCTCAGATGGTTAGAAGCTTTCACTGTGAAGCAGTTAATGATGGGCCAAAACCCCAAAGGTCTTTTATTCTTCTTCACCAGCTGTCAGCTTCAGCTGCAGATAAAACAGAGTCCTGATTTAAGCTTCATAGATAAATCCAGCAAAGCACGCAAAGTTTAGATCATCCCCACAAACACTGGCAAAAAACGTTACATACAAGACCATGGTGCTTCTCAGTGTGTCTTCTTCTTTTCTTCAGTCTTACAAGTAGTAAAAACCTCACCTTAATATTTTTGTGCCTGGGAAATCCAGTTGTCTCCATAAATCTGTGAACTTGGCCCAAGAGTCAAAAGACCTTAAAGCAGTTGGGGCAAATTGAGACAAGAGTAAGTGCTGCAGTGCGTGTCTGATGGATGTAAAGCAGCCCCAAGTGCACAGAGAGGTGCCACTAGGGACCTTCCCAGTAAGTGGACTGGTATTGTTTCCTTCTACTGACTTCATTACCTGCTTGATTTCAAACAATCTGTTGTAATTGAGCTCTGTAAGGAAAATGCTTATATTCAGATTGACAGAGTCTGTGAAATCTGTGGAAACAATGATTTTTACTAAAAAGCAGAAGTAAGAAAAAAAATTCCTGGCTTTCTCAAATCATTAATTTTGCACCAAAACCAAGCTGATAAAATTAATCTACAGATATTTTATGCGTCTCTACATAAGGTCTGATAGCTGATTTACTGATTAGCGCTGACAGAGTATACCTAGAGAAGAAAATCACTTCACAGAAATAAGAACATGTAGCATTTCAGACAATGAAAAGTGTATCAGTCATACATTTCTCTGAAATAAGTGTCATTCATCTTAATATACCTTCCTGTCTTCTTGCTTCATTTGAGTTGGAAAAGAATCTGGTAAAACTTGGTATATTTTTGATATAAATTAAGCAGTGAAAGAATTATTTGATGTGAGTATTACTTAAGCCTGAATATGTAGTCATTTTAAAAAAGTGTGGATTCCTATGAAGACTTTTATTTTCATTTTGCACATACCAGATCTATAAAGGAAATATAACATAGTTTTAGATGTCCAGTGAAACCACAGAGTACTTTTTAAAATCTACGTCTATATGAATGCTAGTGTTCCCTACATTTGAAAAAGAAACACTACAAAAAAAAAAAAAAAAGACAGGATATTAAGTGATTTAAATCACAGTAGAGCCTGTAGAACTGACTCAACAACCAGCTGTGAAAAGAGCCAGATTCTAGATGAAATGGACTGTAACATATTTACAAAAGAAAGCAAGGAACATAACCTTCGACTTTCCCTTAGGCCTCATAAAAGAGATTCAGCTGTGATTTAAGAGACTTGAGGCAGGAAGGTATCACAGAGCACAGCAGACTCATTTGGTAAAAAAAAAAGAAAGAAAAAAAGAAACCTGAGCAAATTTTCTTACTGAAAATATTATAGACAAGATTATTTCCAATTAATTACGTGGTTTTCATCTTCTCTTCTTCTCCCATCCCAAAGAGTGCAAAAATCTATTACTGTATTGATGTGATTCCATGCAAAGTATTCTTAAGGAAGAAAAAAAAATTTAAAATGCAGAAGTACTCTTTGCAGCACAGTGAGACTAAAGCAACAGTAGCTAAACAGGAGGAAGTCCTGCTCTGTCCCTCTGCCAGTGAAATGAAGTTCAGACCTGCACCAAAACCCTAACCTTCCCCACAAGAGAATTTCACAGAATCATAGAACAGTGTGGGTAGGAAGGGACCTTTAAAGGTCATCTAGTCCAACCCTCAGCTGTACTAGTTTCTCAGTACGGTCTGAAAAACTGAGGGTAAACTAGAGGGGAATTCAATATTTATGTATTGATTATTTAACTACTTCATTTGACCACAGTATTCACCACCTTCCTAATGCCTTACATGTACGCAGAAAGCCATTGTCCCAAGGTGTTAGCAGCTGCGGCTTCGCTCCAGAAAGCACTAACATGCCCAGGCTTCAGTCAGGTTTCACTGGAGACGAGCCTTGCAGCCTTTCCTTTATAGCAAAAAAGGCACTGCTTGCCTTCCCATCTCACTACACAGTTTCATTTCAGGTGGACCTTTCATAGCTCTGTCTCAGCTGGTGTTAACCTGATGTCACCCACTCCTTTTCTCCTCCACTTACACAACGTTTGAGCAGACATGCTACCCAAGGAATCCTCCCCTGTGCTTCCAGTTTCAGACACCAACACAAGCCTTCTGGTAAACCTGTGGTATAGTATCAGTCAGATCCATAATTAGAGGAAATATGCCCCATAGGACATTTTCATATTTAGTGAAGAGGAAAAGAGAAACTGAGAAGCAAAAAAAATCAGTCAGGTGCTCTATGAATCATGTGGTGGTTTGAAGTCTGAATTCCTTAATAATAATGTTTTCGCTGACACATGTTGTTTGTATTTGCCTTCAGAACTGTCTGTGTTAATAATGAGTAATTCCACTTGGAAAATATTTACATAAAAGTATTTATTCTTATGTCACAGGCATAGATAGTGTCTTCTTTAAAGGGAAAGAGCAGCCAGGAAATGACTAATACGGCAGCCAATTTTAATTTGCTGCCCTGGGATACCCCACCAGAAAGTGATAAACACACAAGGGCTGCGACTCCAACCTCAGTTACCACCACTTGGAAGCAGCAAGGCTGCGCTGGCCCTCAGGTTTTGGACACAATGCTGCATTCTGCCAGTCAGACACAAACTTCAGAAGTTCCCACCACTGTGATGGTTTTCCAAGCCACTACAGTGTGGCCTTCAACCACAGTTTAGATACACAGATATAACCTTTTAAAGGAAGAATTAATACATCAGGTACAGGACTATTTGTCATATTTCACTAAAACCACACCATTTTCCTGTACCAATCCTAAATTCAGTCTACACAGACATTTTCATTGGGAGATAGAGGGAATGTAACACACTGTAAAGTGGGTGGAAGGGATTAATGCTCTCTTCTGGAAACACAGTTTGTGGAGAACAAAAAGAGTAATTCAGGGCTATGCTGACAGATTTTAGATGTGAGGCAATAAGGATCACCGTGACTCTGAACCCAGAACAACGGAGACAGCAAAGCTCAGGAAAAAGCTGAACTGGACATCAGCCATTAATAATTCAGCCATCTTTCTCCTCCAAGAACAGTTCAGTTTGGAATCCAAAATCAAGTTTTCAGATTAACTTTTACACCCAGTAGGAAAACCATTCAAGAGAGCAGAACAATGAAGGTAAAACAGAAGGATCCTTACAGCATGCTATTCCTACTAATTATTGTCCATAATTATCACTAAACAACTAATATCTAATCAGAGTTTTTAACCAACACTTTGTATTTGCACTAAAGAGTTTGTAAATTATTTAGTAAGGATAAGATTAGAAAGATTACCGATGCTTTTGTTTTTTCAAAGCATCAAAGATGCTTTTGCTTTTATTTTGCATCATTTTAAAGATACTTAGTTGTAGGCAAGAACTATAACAGCTTGTGTTTGCCTTAGGTTTAACAGTTAAAATGTAAATGGTGTACCATGGTTTCAAAGCTGGAATTCAATTGCAATTGAATATATCCTTCTGAAAACAAAGATGTTGCCTCTGTAGAAAATCTTACCAAGGAAAAGTTCTTCACTTTGTGTTTGCTGTAAAAGGGCTGCCCGGTTCAGGCAGAAACAAGCTCTGTTAAGAAGCTGGGAAATTGTAGTTAGATAACATAAAGAGTGGACTGGAAATGAACTTCCCATTGATGAAAACAGGCAGTAAAGACAATGGAAAGTGCTGCTGAGCACTAAGACAAAAAGACTTCCCAAAGTTATCAAAGTAGACTATAGGCGAACCAGCCCATCAGACTGAGATGCAGAATGTGGCTGTGCCTATAATACTCATCAGAAACTTAGAACAGACAAATAAAACTAAAAGGAAAACAAAAAACATTACCCATGTCATGTGTTTTTCTTCACAGCTGTATCCAAAGCTGAACATCCCAGGAATTCCGCAGATGTCTTCCTTAAATTTCTAGCAGAAGACAAACATCTGCTGGGGCTGAAACAGAACCAAGTGGATAAATATCTCAGGTTGAAAATACCCAAAGGACTTAGCACGTCTTCAATATCTTTTTGGACTCTTTGACCCTGGGAGGCGGTGGTGAAACACAGTGTGAAGCAAAGCCATTTAACAGGCCCACAATTAAGGTATGCCCTAGTCTCTGAAAACTCTAGCTTCCAAACTCAGCAGGTTCTCTGTTTGCTTTGCATGACTGAAGGAGAAAACCCAAACATGATACATTACTTTCCCTTTTGAACTTGCACGTTTAAACATTTCCAACAGCCTGTGCAGGAGGTAATCAAGAAACTAATGAGATCACTACATATGGCCTTTGGATGTTGAAGCCATTGTAAGCCCCAAAAAGCCACACTGCCTGCTGTCTATCATTTGTAAATGACATCTGTCCCTGTGGAGGACAACCCACCCCAGCAGCACCTATACGAGGGAGAGCCAGTTGTCTCTGTTGTGGCCGGGGACAAAAGGCTGACGCGGGCACTATTCATGCAGTTCAGTGACAGATTGTGCGACACAGCATGGCTCCTTGCACTGTCTTCTGCTCAAAGTCTCATACTGAATGGAGTGGGTCATAACCAAAGTATTTCCCAAAAAGCTATTATCATTTCTAAATTATGACTGGATAAGCAGTGCAAAAGGCTTGCAAATATTTTGTCAGTGTTCCTACCCACAACATGTCCCAAGTTTTCCAGTTTGCTTTGCAGATACAGAGCCAGCTGGCGGTTGTGCGTAACCTGTACAATGGGCTGTCTAATACCTTGGTTGTCTGTCAGGTTGTGTGTTTGATGACTTATCCGCGGTTACAAATCACGACATTATATTGTGCTGCTTCTATAAATGTTTCTGAGCTTGCTTTTAAAAAATGGCCATGATTTCAAAAAGTGAGCAGTCCGCAGTCCTCTTAGGTGAACAATTGTATGGCTCTGGTTCCCTAAATCTCTGACAGTTTGCTCAAGAGATGGATGAATTTAGCAAAGCTGGAAAGCATTTGTTCCAAATAGGTGACACAAGACAGATGCTTGTCGTATTCCCTTATTTTTTCCCTGAGACACACAAATACAAGATGAAATTTACCTCTACCATGAAATAATATGCAAACTCTTGTTTCTCTGCCTTGAAAAAAAAGCTATTTATTTTTTCCTGGGCAAAATATACAAAGACATGCCTGCATATTGCCACAGGCATCTTTAACGAAGATTTAAAAGACACTTCAAATGAAAACTTTGGCAAACCTCCCCTCCTCCCCAAAAAATCAACTGCCAACAGCAAATATTTCTGCTGGCAAACACTTTTCTGCTCTATAAAATTCTTCCCCATTAGGAACCTCCTTCCCCAAAGGCCTGGTAAAAAGAGTTTGAGAGAGCTCCATGAATATTGTTAGGTGGAGGCTGCGCTTCGCCGTAGGGCCAGAAGGGACCATTAGATCATCTCATCTAACACCTGCATTAAAAAAAAAAACAACAAACAACAAGACAACAAAAAACCCCCAGAATTTCACCCACTCACTTCTGTATACAGTCAGCAATACATGCTTAGTTAGCAAATATCTTCCAGAGAGTCATTGCCTTCATCATCAAGAAATGGAAAGTCCATTCAGCAGTTCCCATAATTTTTTCTCTATGGAAAAACTACATTATACATCTCAAGAAATACTTCCTTGTAAAGAGCTACCCCTGTTCTGGCACTAGTATCTGTGTTGTATTCTCCGATGCCTGTCTCTGAATGCGGGTTCTCTATCTCACAGGGATGTATTTGAATGAGGTGAATGTTATTGTGCAATATTGAATGTACTAGTAATTTAGAAGCCAACTTGTTATCAAGCTTACGGTTTGCCCATCAGTAACTGTACCATGCTGAATGTGTAAGATGGACACATGTTCTGGTGGTAGTGAGCCTAAGAGTGAATTTGGAGGCAGATCTCAACTAATGCTGAACTAGACTGATTCACCCTCATCTGTAAAGTAAAAGGACTCCACTTGTTAGAGCTTCTGGGTATGGTTTCTACGCTAGTCAGTTAATTTACCTGCTTATGCAGAAGTCTTGCATTTTTAGTTACACACAAAAAGTTTTAAAGTAAACACAAAACCAGAGGGGAAACATGTTGGACTACATTTTTGCTTTAAAGTTATAAAACATTTTCAATTTCTAATCAATTCATATCTTACTGTATCCATATGAAAAATCATGGCACTTTTCAAAGAAAATTTATGTTAATATCTTCTGTATTTAACATTATAGCATATTACTGAACTGTTTGCTAGCACTTCACATCTATAATTCATTACACGATTTTTGCCTATTCTCACTTGCTGGAACATTTCCCATTTGGGAGAAAAAATCAAGATTGGAGTTATTTATCCATGACGTAGTTTAGGTCTCTATTTATCATCATATGATTATTTTGGCTTTGTGTTTGTGTAACTGTGTTGGTTTCCTGCAATATAAAGAAGACATTTCCGCCTTTTTGAGAGAAAATGTAATGATGACACAAAGTGACATCCATTGTCCTCGTAAAAAGATAAAAGATAATGAGGTAGAGAATAAAAGAAGAAGCAGAAGTTTGACCAGGAATAAATCCAACAAAAATGGAGGAGTGTGAGCTTTTGAAATGGTAGGCGTTGTGCCTCAGATTTCGAAGTCAGCACAATTAAAGCTTGTGTTTGTGTATACACGTGACACAGCGCTGCATCATTGTCCAGCCAGGGTTACTGGGAAGTATTGTGCTGGACAGTAACTGCTTGCAGGATTGGCCTTCACATGGTCAGATCTGACATCTAGTAAACAGCTTTAATATGCAAAATCTGTTTTGTCTTCTGTCAGTGGTTTTGCCAAGAGATGAACTAAATGATAACATCATCTGAAAAAAATCTTCCCAGATTACATTCTTACCTAACGATGGTCCCACACAGTTTTGTGCTGCTTTCGTACAACTGCTGTAAGTATTTCAAAGCAATCATTGCCAGCACTCTTAAATTTGCATCCTTGCCCATCCAAAGATAATGAAGTGCTTTGCAAATGCTGGCTCTTCATCATTTGGGGAAATATATTCATCCTCAAACACCACCCTTCTGAGACACGTATGGGAAACTGCTTTCTCCAACACTGACGCATGCAAGCTTTCTTAAGCAGAAATATAGAAGTAACTTCCTACCACACAGCCCTCCTCTCTCTGCATAGCATCATTATAAGCTTTCTCCTGTGTCAAAAACTATGCTAACAATCTGCAATAGGCAGATGTTTTTTGTCTGGGAGAAAAAAAAAGGGGAAAAAAAAAGATTTACTGGTTTACTATAATTTATGGAAGAAATTTCTTCATTACACAAGAAACTTCATCTTTCACAGTTAGAAAAAAAAAGCATCATGCTCTGTTTTCAGATGCCTCCACTGGGAGGCATCCCTCAAACACTAGATAACACTGGCAGCCATAAGACTGTAACTCTGGTCTCCTCCAGAAGTGGAACTGGAACTGAAGGTCAGACTTTAGGATTTATAAAGTTGGTTGAGGAAAGCAACTGCAAATAGAAGGCATATGTTTAAAACAAATCTTAGAATTTGTGAAAGGACGGGAGCACCTACTTAAGGCTAAATACATGCTTGAGTATTTTCTTGATTTAGGACCCCAGCTGGGAGGGAAGAGTTTCTCATGGGAGTCAGCTCAGGCTCCCAAATGTCTGTCGATGGGGAAATTAGAAAGCAGATCCCCATTTGCCCCCATTCAGCTTCTGTGCTAAATAACCTGTGATGACTTGAGGTTTACACCAAATCTTGCTCAAAATCATGTGCTAGCTAGGGAAGGAAGTCACTAGTATAAAATCAGGGAATCAATATTATGAACACATCTGTGAAAACCTACAGGAAGACACTGCTTTCTTACAGGACACAAACGGATCATTTCTGTAGCTCCCACCTAAGAACCCTGTATAGGCAGTTCAGTGCTTTACACACAGCATAATAATAATTCTCCTTGAGATGAAACTCATATACATGCACAGCAGTTTAAATCTCATCGAAGCATTTGATAAATTACAGCCTGTGATAAGAAGACAGAATAGATGGTGAACTGTGTTTTGGGTCCTTGGACACTGCAGAAAATCTCCCACAGCCTCTTCCAGGAAGATAAAATAGCAGGTAGGTGGTTAGAGCTAATTCCCTGTAGTACAGTATCAGCCACTTATCCAAATTAATGAATAACTTAATGTTAATTTCAGCCCTGTTGCAAACATACATGCATGGATCATCAATATGAAGCTGTTTCCAGGTTGCAGAACAGTAACTGATTATTTAATATTGTATACAGGCAGAATAATCTCCTCTCCTTAGCTACATAATTTCTTCCTGGAAGTTTGTGGGTTACATGAGGTTATATTTCCTCTGAGATACAGCCACACACAGAAGGATTTTGTTATTTTTAGGGGCACAAACAATGCGCACATTTTAGGATCCCGACATAGGTGGGGAAAGTGGTCTGTTCTGAAGTTTAAGTAATTACAGAAAACACCTATCCATGAAGGGCCGTATTCAGCTGAAGAATTAAGGTCACATTGTCATCATTCTGTCTTGTTACATTCTCTTATACTGTCCTGTTAGAAATACTATACCTCAAGTGAAATGATCAGCGCCCACTGAACGCAGATCAGCTGTGGATTAAAGATGAATTAAAGTCTTAATTTAATTTAAGGCTAATTAAAGACTGTGCATAAAGAAACCTCCAGACCAAGTGCCTCTTGTCTTATTTGAGCATGGCTATTAAAGCCATTTCTACAGCTATACTTGCAAATCTTTATATGTAACATCAACGTTGCAATTCCTCTTCAAGTCTTTTCAAAGTGCCAATCCACTGTCTCGTTTTTACTGCTTTTCTCCATTTCCAGGTTTGTCAGACACAATTTATTCCTTATGAATCAGAAATAGCTAGCTTTTTTTCAGCTGATATTTCTCCAGATGTTTTGTGATCTCACATCTTATTAATGTCGCCAGGATATTGCCTGCCAGTAAGGTTAGGCACATAAACCTGTAATTGTTTGCCCCTTGCCCTGCCAAATGGCTCCCATGCTGACTAACAGGTCTTGTCAGCAAGGTCAGCCAGAGAAGGCACGCGTGCAGCCGCTCACAAGTCACACGCAGTGTATTTTTCATTCATCCACTGGCCAAGGTATTTTCAATGGTATATATCTAAAACATATATCTACTGGCACAAAGCCTGCAAATCCAGTGGTGAAATGGGAATGAAATAGTTATAAATAAAAAGAGAAAAAAGAAAGAGGGGGAGATGTTTCCCACACCTATCATTTGAAATCTCCTCATTGAAAGAAAATCTCTCCTCTGTCTTACAAATACTATTTTGTGTCTGGTGTATTTCAAGTTGCTACTAGTCTTCAGGTTATGCCCTGAAAAGAGCCGAAACACTAGAAAGAGCAAGATGTGACAAGAGAGCTGGCAGGAATCCAGAAGACATAATTTGCACAGCATAGATTTGAGACAGCCTTAATATTGGGGATAAGCTACTGGGGGCTTTGAGGTTGAAATCTTAAACATTCACATTCTTTTTATGCTAAGTTCTAACGAGTATTTCTGCAAGGGTGGTGTCGTTGCTGTCTTTACAATTGGCTTAGCCCAGGTAACGATGAAACAACAATAATGTTAACTACACAACATTTGTTAATCTTTGTGTCCTTTGAACTAAAAGACCTCAAGTACATTTAGAGACAACATGGATGTAGCAGAAAGTTAAGTATGAAAGATCATCTTATAAAAACATTACTGGCACTAGACAGCTACACAAAATCTTTTAATTGCTTCTGCTGCTATTCCAAGTTCAGGTGTGCCTCCATGTCAATAAATAGTTTTCTTTCAAAATCCCACACTTTGCATAGATTCAGAGTACAAAACAGCATGTCTGGGCTTGTGCAGCCGCTCCCCTCCTCTCCTCTTCTGAATGTTTGAAAACTCCAGACACAGATATCTCCCTATTTACACATCAATTAAACATCCTTGTTATTGACCACACAATTTCATCTGTGAGTTCATTTAGTATGCTACAACGAAGATTATTTAGATTATCCTAAAGGATGTCAACAACATTTTTGAAAACTATGTCAAATGGTCATTCAGAACAGATTTCCCTTGAGCTACTGTGCACCGCAGGCCCTCTCAGCTCATTTTGATAGTTTATCTGTACTCTGATTCTCTGTGCAAGATCCAGTTCAACCAGGTCTTCAGGCCTTCTCCTTTCTTTGCTTATTCCTAATGTCCAGCTTTATGTTCTTGCTCACTGAGAGACACTTGCCCCATTCCCCTTTTCTTCCGTTTTGTCCGCCTGGATTTAAACCTCCAGACTATATCTGTATTTTTCGTTGGAAGGAACGCCAGGCTGTCTCTGCTTTCATGTCCTTGTGCTCCTCAGTTTTGCAAACACCACTAACACCGTAAGCATCACCGTGCTCATACTCCAGTTTATGCCTGTATTTTTCTGTCTCAAAACTGAATAAAACTCATTTGTGATGATTCAGTCAAGGTTGATGTCAACAGCCAGCCAAAATTGGTACTTCTTGTTTCATTAACTGTTCAAGTGTTAAGACCTAATTCCCATCAAGTCCAGGAGTATCTCAGCCCTGCCTTTTCTTTTTCCAATCTCCTTCTGGGAAATTAAATTCTTCCATTATTGTGCACCCAGTAGTTTTACTTCTTTTCCTCACACTTTAATAGATTACTATACTGACACGACAACCAACTCCACCATCATCTCTGGTATATTACACAGATACTTTCCTTCAGGAATTCCCTCATTCCTATCCTCTCGTTGTCTCAGACGGGCTGGCTGTTCCTTGTTGACACTCCATCACCTACCACTGGTAGCCTTTTCCCCTCGCATCCTGTTTAGCTCTGTTTTCCTGCACTAGCTGATCTCTCCATCATCCTTCCCCACATTCACTTTCTTCCATTTATTAACCTCCTCACAAAAGGATCCTCTATTTAAATCCTCTTGGGTACCAGCTATCTGCACTTCCAGGCTTATGAGCAGGCTCATCCCCCTCAACAGTCTTTCAAAATCCAATTGGAAATCCCAGGACTTTCTTTGATTGTGTTTCTACTCTGTAGATTTTTCTGTCCATGAGGTTTATTAAGTGCTCTTTCATACCAGCTGCACGATTCCATAAATCCTGTACCCTGTAGGCTTGTTTGCCTATGTCATATTTTCTTATTCAATATCTCCTAAAGCCGCCGTTTCAATCTTCCTTATCCTTAACAGAAAAAGAGGGGGAGATGTGCCCTCTTTACTTAATAGACACTAAAAAGCTTATATGAATTCTCACATGCAAAAATTTGCTGGCTTGTACGACTTGCTGGACTTCCAGTGAAAAAAGTCTGTTGTGATTTCAAAGCCCACTCCTCAGACAGCTCCCAAATAAATATAATCTATGACCACAGGCAGGAAAGAGGTGCCAAGCATGTCAGCAAAAAAGCCTCCTGTGATGTACCCCAGAGAAAGATTCCACAGACAACCAACTGCTACAGGTTGCTGGCACTGTACAACATAAAAAATCTGCTCCACAGCCAGTCTTTGTGAAAACTCTCCTTCCTAATGCTCTGCTCACTGTTTGCCACTATCAGTTGGACTGAAACATCTCCTCTCTTTCTATTCAAATGTTCTCAGGAAGGATCATGATCCAAGGTGAAATCTTGGCATCAGGCAAGCCAAGTGGCCATTAACATCAAAGAAGGCAAGACTTTGCCCAAAGGTTCCAGTGCCCAAAGGAACCAGCACAGTCATCTTGTCAAGTTTCTGCATGCAGAGGTGAATTAACTCTGCAGATTAAGGTGCTCTATCATCTTCAGTGTATGTACACTTTATTTCATCTAATACCAAGTATGAATTTTGTAACTAGCTACTGCATATTAGGCTGCTTCATTTTCATGATTTATGTTGCTAGTCTCTTGGCATCCACTTCAGAATATAAATCAAACAACATATAAAAATCATTGCCAGAAAGAAATAAGATTTATGCACAGCTCACAGTGGTCTTACAGCATCTCTAAATGTAAAAGATGTTCTCTAATCAATTTAAGATACATCATCTTTCTCATCTCAGAGCTTTAAAAATATACGTTATATTGAAAACCTAGTCTCAGTAGTCCTCAAAGGCTGCACTTTAAACCCTCAGTCAGTTTCTGCAGCCAAATAATGCAGAAATACACCTTACAGAAGAACACATTGTATAGTCAAATGCAAATCTGAGACTCCTAGTATTAAGAGTAGAACCACTTTCGTCCTGATTTTTTAGCAAAGAATTATTGCTAATGAAATTAGTGTTCTTGAGACACAAATGAAAGATAACACCTAATGATAACTATTTCCATCATCCCTTATGTGATTCAGAATGGTTTTTTCCATTGCTATTGTTGTCATTACATGGACTCAATTACTTTTAGAGTTACAGTTGTTAGCAAAGTCTGTAGAGACAAACCCAGCCATAGCTATCATAGAGATTATTACCAAAAAGTCAGTGCTGCTGCTCTTTAAAATTTTTCACAGAAGAGCTACATATCATAAAGGTTAAACTTACCTTCACTAGTTTTGAAAGACTGAGAAAGAATGAAAGAGATTTTAAATGTGAAAACATTATTTTTTACATTTCCAAAATATGTCATTACATTTCTAAATTTTTGACAAGCTTTATTTTGTAGTTTTTCTTTTAAAGCTTCTTTAAATTATTATAAAATCAAAGTCCATGTAAAATCTGTAAAAAAATTACAGCTTTTTAAGTAATAGTCTTATGATATCTGTGGAAATATAAAAAAGCACATTTTTCATTCTCAGTAATTAGGATGAAGTCACAGATATACAAGATCAACAGTTTTCGGCAAAATCATCTTTCTTGTAAAAAAAAATCTATCTCACACTAAAGAAATACAGCTTCAAACATTTTTGTCAGTACTGTTAACTAATACATGGATGGAAACTCACTGCCCCCCTCCTCTAGGTATTTCAGTGCTATTAGAAATGTAATTCAAGAAGCATAAAAGCCTAAGGAAAATGATCAAGACAGACCTCCCATTTATCATAATCATTAATTAAAATTAAAATAATTGCATTTATATAGATCTCTAGCTACTGGACGAAAGATACAGATTCTTTGACATAATTTCCACCCAAATCATTAAGAGCCTTCTTCCAGAGTGGGAGAATGGATGATAGCCATCTCCCCTGCATAACACTTTCTCAATTTAGTAGAATGCTACTATATATAATTACAGATCCCTGGGGGATTTTGTCTGCATCGTTTGCAGTTCACAAATCTTTTCCTACAGGAGATCAAATTATCACAGGGATCTATCCTCCTTAGGCTTGACTGGTCTGCCTGGACCCAAACCCAGACAGTAAGCCGCAGTCTCTATGTAGACAGAGAATAGAATAGAATAGAATAGAATAGAATAGAATAGAATAGAATAGAATAGAATAGAATAGAATAGAATAGAATAGAATAGAATAGAATAGAATAGAATAGAATAGAATAGAATAGAATAGAATAGAATAGAATATTAGTTGGAAGGGACCAACGAGGATCATCTAGTCCAACAGCCTGGCCAATTCAGGGCTGACCAAAAGTTAAAGCACGTTGTTAAGGGCATTGTCCAAATGCCTCTTAAACGCTGACAGGCTTGGGGCATTGACCACCTCTCTAGTAAGCCTGTCCCATCACTTGACCACCCTCTCAGTAAAGAAATGCTCCCTACTCTTCAGGCTGAACCTCCCTGGTGCAGCTTTGAACCATTCCCAATGTCCTGTCACTGGATACCAGGGTGGATCACTGAAGGCCTGAAGGGTTGAGGATGGAATAGGACTCTCTCTCCAGCTGATTTCCAGCTCTTGTTCCTAAGCAAATGTCTGGGGGTTTAAAAATAAGGCACTCATATTTTATGACCCTGACCAGGCTTTTAATTTTCACAAGGGAAATAATACAGAAATGATGATAAATTGTTCAATAATTCCTCCAGTAGGAATCCAGAAAGAAAAGACATTGAAGAATTTAAAACTGAAAGTAGGAGATGCAATTTAACAGCACAATGGTTTTGTTTTGGAAGAGTGTGTATGAAATGTTACTGTTGACTGCTTGTTTTGTTTAACTAGGTTACTTTTGCTGAGAAGATTTGTTCAACGTGACCATGACATGTGAAGCCATTCTGCAAACATTGCTGTAGTTTTCTGTAGCACAGTGTGCCGTGCCCGTGAAAGCAGGGAATACAACCTTACGGTGCAAGCAAGGATTACAATCTTGCAGTGCAACTGCAGAAATAAACATTTGCTTATTTAGTATGTCCTTTAATGGCCATGTGAATCTCAGCAGTCTGCTGCAGTACTTGCCAAGAGTCATACTCTGACAACTCATCGTGCAAGGGATGGGAGAAAAGAAAAAGGTGCACCCTCTTCTATTTTCTCATTCAGAGTGCAAGAATTATCCCAGCTCCTGGTGACCCCGTTAGTAAATTACCCAGGTGGTAAAGCTGTCTGTGCGTATGCATACAGCAGCATATGCATAACACCGTAGAGTCACATAGCCCTCATAGCTGAAACTTTATCATCCTTCTCGATTTGAAAATCATACTACTGAACTCTCTCAGCTGAGATCTGGCTGTGCCTCATGACATTTAAGTATAGTGAGGGAAGGACAGTCATAAAACACCATGTGAAAATCTTGGATATACTGACATCCATGTCAAACCTCCCATTTAACTTCCGAAGGGCCAGAATTTGAACTTGAATCTCACTGAGATACTGACACAAAGCCAATGTCATCCCCCCCAAAAATCACAGATAACCAAAAGTAGTTGATTTACAGCATTAAAAATGAATATGATCAATACCCTCCAGATGAAAGCAGAATGAATCATACCAAAATATCCAACACAAACAAGACACAGATGTCAGGAAAGTTTCAGAAAAGTTTAGCAATGATCTTTGCAGCATTCCTTTTCATTCCTGTTACTTTGCAATTGGAAAACACATTTTCCTTCATTCACAGCCAGCTTGAAACACATCCCAACAACAGCTCTTTGCCGTGGTTCTGCATACTGCTGGGAAAAGAGAACTAGGTAAAAGAAATACTGTAAATTGCTTAACTTACTTAGATAATATAGGTAATAATTTCACCCCATGGTATAGGTGCACCCAACAGTGCAAAAGCAAATAAATAAAAAACTACAGAAATCAGAAATGCTATTTGTCCACAGACAAGACTTATTTCAGGATGCGAGGAGTAAGGTAGCTTTAGGAGAAAGACTGCTCACCCTTTCCAGTCACCCAAACATTTAATTCCTTACATTCTCATCCACTTTAATGGAAGGCACAGAACAGATTCAGATGGCACTTTCACAAATTCTCCCTCCTTGAACACTGAATGCTCCCTCAGTGAAATACTATTTTGTTTTAAACCTGGTTTTGCATCTTCATATAAGGGAATGGGTCTGGGGCACTCACATCCCACTGTAGCTGAAGAAAATGTGAGTACCCTTTGTGAGCCTTTTGTCAAAAACTCCCTTTGATCTTTTATATTTTATATTGATGCAAATTTTCCAGGAATACTCTAAATTGTTACTCATGCAATTTAGCACCAGATATACCTCCATTAGCACCAGATATACCTCCATTATTCAAGCCCCAGTGTTCATTACTGAGTGTTATTTACCTCAGAATTAAAGACACTAGAAAGACGTATTACCTGGTGTGAACTTTTCTGCAAGGTACTTCTCTATGTGCATGTAAGCAAGCAGACATTTTTCAGTGTCCCTTCTCTGTATCACTGACACCGCGTAGCCTATTTAGGCTTTTGCAGATGGAGGGCTATGCCTCTGTGCCAAGCTTCACATGCATATTATAAGAGTAACCCCGGCAGTGATGTTAGGATGACAGGTATAACAAAATGTTCCTCACTCCTCAACTCTCACTTTTGTCTTGGGTCAAAGAGATAGCACTCTTTGTAACAACCCATTTCATATTTACATTTTAAAGTGGCAAATCAGTTTTTCTTTATTTAGTCGTTAACATAGTGTATCTTTTGATCATAAATTATTACATGTATAGAAGAGACCAAAATGAAGGTGCTGCTAGAAGTACCTATTAAATGATAGATGTTCTTGTTGGTTTTTCAGGTCCATTGTATGATGTTTTGGTGCACCGCAGCGGTATCATTTCTGACTCAAAAGCTCTGTGCAGGGGATTTAGAAAGATAGGACAGACTGTAAATTGTCTAAAAGAACCCTGAGAAATCAGGGACAACTTCATTGTGAACAAACTTCGATTCATCCACTGAATGTACTACAGTGAGGGACAGCTTATACAGAACTTGGCAGGCTTCACAAAAAGAGAAATAAAAGAAAACTTTTAGCCTGTGATAAGCTTTATGACAGGGCAATAAAATCTTAATTGAGATAGAGTGAACCATACAAAGAAGTTTATATAACACAATACAGGTTTAAATGAATAGACATAGTCAGAAGAAGAGGAAAGAAACCTTTGTTAATGATGGCTCCTCTGATTTAATTTAAAGTATTAATATTTCTAATTCTTGCATTTGCTGATTTTCGTACTTATTCTTGTCATTTATATTATGCATAAGCAGATAAATTCTCGTATTTCCCATCAGTATTGTAGTTATTTTGACAAGCCTTAATTGCACTAATCAGTTTGAATTCCCCTTTTTGTAGGAATAGATAGTATGGCCTCAAAAGTAGAAGCATCTTGCCCTAAAAATTGTTACCTCAAACACAATTCTAAACCTGCTGAAATCCAACAGATGTTTAGTTCATTGCTACGTATGGAGTGTGGGAATAGCTTCTATCATAGCTCTATTTCAATGCACTCTCACTACAGGATTTAGTATGGCAGGATGATTTTTATCAAAATTAAGTCAGCAGTAACTATAGAACTGGAGATATTCCAGCTGAAATCAATAGACTTCAGCACAGCTCAGACGTTCGTGCAGACATACCACCCGAAACTGTCACGTTGCAATTAAAGGATTCATCAAGGAAACAAGAATAAATACCTGATGGCAGAGATTTATTTTATATCCTTTTTTTGCAACATCATGATGAGGCAACTGTGAGGACATGAATGATCTGTCGAACTTTAGTCTCTCCCAAAAAGTGCCACACGATTTGGAATGTATGAAATAATGCCCGCATAAAAGGCTCCATGAGCTAAAGATTTTTAACTCAGACTAGCAGCCTTTCTGAACGTAGCAACAGCCCTAGCTCCAGTCCCAAACCCAGCCCAAGCTTTGCCTTTACCTACTGCAGTAATTCTTTCTAATCCAGATCTAAACCTGTAGTCCAGAAGGACAAGAAACAGCCCTAATATCAGACCAGGTGCCTATCCCCGACCTCCAGCAACGCATGCCACAACTGAAGAGCCCTAGAATTCCTAGTTCCTTTTTAGACCTATCAATAAATTATTTCATCAGACCCTGACAGTTCATATTCTGTCCTTAATGTTAACCTAATGCCAACTGGTAATTCTTGAAGGCACCTGCCCTTTACCTATTCCAACAGCCCTACTTCATCATCCCTTTTGGTCATCAGCCTTGCCCCCTACTCTGAATTCAAATTTATCCTGTGCATATGCTAGACCATATTCTGTACCCTCAGCCCATATTTGTATAAAACACTCCTCTTTAAAAGTGCTAGAAAATTATTTCTGAAATAAAAGGATATTCAGTCAAGGTTCTTAGTGGTGTCTCCGCTTTCTGTTAAGCCATGTAGTAGCTGCATGGAGCACTATTTTGGAATCATGCTGTGACAGTACCTGGCAACTATTACATAAATTTGAAACAAACAGGGCAACCACTATATTCCAAAAACTAACTACCACGCCACCACTGCCTGATCAGTGAAGACAAGGCAAAGATATCTGTCCTCCTGAGACTGGGTACAGACTGAACTGACTGCTGTCATTTTCTGTTTGGTCACCTTGACTACGCTTCCCTTCTGTCAAACAGTCCTTAAAGTTAGGAGCTCACTTTGCAAACATATAATCCTAACCTTTTGTTGGGTATTGCTGAGCCTCTTTCAGCAGACACTGATAAAAACGTTCCCTTACAAGATATAGGATCACATGAATACAGGCTTTCTTTATTCTTTCATTTTAGCTTCAATTTCTCTATTGAAATCTGAGCTTTAAGGATGAGACAAGCCACTTCCCCTTCAATGTGTTTTGCTCTGTATGATTGCTTTGATGTGGACAAATGACAAACCTATGTTTCTGACACATTTTTCAATTTAGTGAGTGACTTTCATACCTGGTTGCCCTGTGGAGTTCACACATGTATGCCAGTGCTTAAATGTTATCCAATTGGAACATCTTCTTTTTGAACACTTCACTGAAAACTCTTCAAAATTTAAAATAATTAACAGTTTCTGCCAGTTATGTTTGCATAAACCATTGCCATTATCCAGGAACAGCAAGAGGATGAAGATGTACCTACCACAGTTGAAAAGAGTCCATTCATCGCCTAAAAAACTTCTACCTTACAAATACCTGGCTTTGACCTCAAAGCAGTCTTATATTTAATTCTGGAGAAAAAGAGGAGAGGAATGGTTGAAAGTCCAGGGACAGATTCTCACCTCGTCATTTGACACGGCTTCACTGATTTCAACAAATTTATTCACTCAGTATCAGCTGGTGAGGTAACTCTCGGTATTTAATTATTAGGGTTATACTTCCACTTTAGCATGGCCAGAGTTTTAAAGAGACAGACACTGTCTGAGAGAAACAGACTGAAAGGAAGGAGAGTGTAAAACTGTTTCCATGGTAACTCTTGAGATAACAGTAACAGCCCACCTAGCCTAGAGGGATAGGTAAGTAAGACTAAAATATGTATGTAAGAGAAATACTTTCAAGGTCCTTTCTGAGTTTAAATACATAAATTTCAATTTAAGTACTGCCTGAAAATCCTAGATATTATAAATCCTACACGTTCAATACGAACAGTAAAAGAACATCTGTTTTACACTGTACAGAACAATTTAGGTGAGCAAACATTTTCTGAGAAAAGCCGAGGATCATTCCATGGGAAAAAAATCAAGACATGACCATGTCTTCCCTAGGTAAGCTGCACAGGCTTTGTGTCATTTAAAAGCCCCACCAAAGCAGCAATGAAACGGACCTCCATACTATCTTGCGTTTTGTTTCAGCGTGCAAGTGGTTGACTTAGAAGGACTAAACAATTATTTCATCATCATTAGTGAGCAAACAGTTTCTGGCTTCCCACACCAACATCCTTTGCACTAGCACCACAAGAAAGCGCTGTGGTTGCAAGAGTTTGAACAGCGAGGAAAGGCCAGCAGCATGGCTGGCAAACCCAGAGCAAGCAAAAAAGCTTGAAAAACATGGAGGAAAGAAAGGCAGTAGTGGAGTCAGACAGCATTAGAAAGGCATTTAAAAAATAGAGAATGTTTGGGGAAAAAAAGCTCAGAATAGATCATGGATAACACCGGGATAATCCCATTCCCAATGGGAATGTGCTCAATGTCTCACTCTCAGAGGCAGGAACTGTGGTAGCGAGGCCGGTCGACACGATTGCCCCAGGATGGCTTAGGAAGCAGACTCTGGACTGCAGAAACTTAGGCCCAGTGTATTTAGACAAACTAACACCGATCACAATTTTCTCAAAAGCTGGTTGAAAATTACCTCATGAGGGGTTTAGCTGTTCTGCAGTGAGGCTGTGGCTACGCCTCCACCACCTCACCTCTGCCTGAAAACGCCTCTCTCCTCAGACAGCAATTAGAAATCCAATTAGAAACCTCAAATCCTGTGCAAATCTTTGCTGCAACTTAAGTGACTCTACTTTTCTTTGAGAGGGAAGAAATGATCATCACTTATCTCCAAGCCCATGTCTTCTAAACCACCTGCTGTTCTCATTACTCTTCTCTCAGTTCTTTCTAATTTCTTCTGGAAGTGTGGTGCCCAGAGCTGAAGGCAGGATTCCAGCTGAGTCTTCACCAGCAGCGAGGTGAGCAGAGTAATTACATCTGACACTCCTCCTACGACATTTTGGAATGATATTTGCCTTTTTACAACTGCATCATGTAGTTGGCACACAGCTGAGTAGCCAAAGCTGTGTGGTACATATGCATTTGATTTCCAAAAATAGAACTTCACTTTATTTCCAGTTTAGCCTCTGTTCTGATGCCATCCTTCAGAGTGTTTCATTCCCCTCCTCTTCTTCGTCTGGAGTCATAATAAATTTTGTAACTGCATGTGTTGCTTCATTATCTAAGTTGTTAAAGGAAAATGCTGACCAGAACTGAGTATACAACAGATCTGGTCTGCCCCAACTCCAAAAGCCCTCTCAGTTCCGTACTAAGCCACTGCTCACCACACAGACGGCTGAACAACTGGCTTTAAAAAATTTTTAAAAAGCTGTTGTGTTCTGGCAATGGCCTTTAGAGCAGGTTACCTAGCTGGCTTATGAGAAATGGCACTTGGGAGTGTCAAAAAAATCTTTACCTAAAAAGCACTTAAAAGCTCTAAGATAAATCAAAGATTCTGATTCCACCCTGTCAGTAGTTCAGTTATTCTACCACAGCTACATTATTTGTCAAGGTAAAAGTCTTGATTGTCTTAGCTCAGAACCCATAAGGAATCGAAATTTGACTGCTGTAGTATTCACTAGATATTCCACATTTTTTCACTGTAAAGGTAATTGCTATGCTCATTTTTCTCCTCTTCTTTGGGATATAATTCATGAAATCTTACAGGTAGCCACTAACAGTTGAGAAATCACTCCAGCAAACTCCTTAGGTACTCTAAATTTAGCCTGAGGTTCATTGAGCCCTTTACCTAGAAAACACAAAACTTATTCCTTCCCTGCATTAGTCTGCATGCCTATCTCCTTGTTAAAATTGATTTCACCAAGGATCTGACCACAATTAACTGTTTGGTGAAGACTGAAAATAAGGCAGCATTGACTCCAGTCCTGTCTGCTTCTGCTATTTCCTCTCTGTTTTGGTTTTTTTCTTATTCCCAATATACTCATAGAACCCACCGGTTATGTTTTACACCCTTTTCAAGCAAGCATTCAGGACTCACCTCACTAAGTAAGGCTAACATGACTGAGACTCAGGTAACTGGGTAGTTCTCATTTTAATCCGTAAAACCCTTTTTGTGACATGTCCCAGACAAGCACTCCCTCATTTTCGTGCTACTGATAAATATCAGCTGTGGCTCAGCTCGATTCAAGTAGATTCCACAGGAAGAGCAGTTCATCAGCTACCAAACATAATTCCCCTCACACAGAACCCACTGCAGAGAGCTCAAAGGAGGCATTTATACTGGGTGTCAAGTCTCACTCTAACCTGCACCTTGTTGTTAAAAAGTCGAAGACCAGACTTAACCATTTTCTTCCTCACACTTCAAAATACACCACGTTCTCTGGAATCAGTGTGATGAGGGATTCCTAGCACAGATGTGTAGGGAGTGTGAAAGTATTTCAACTGCAATTTCAGGGTCAGTCTTTTTTAAGTTCTTGCCTTCTAGGATCATTATGCACTTCCTTCAATTTTTTCTGATACTCAACTACTACCATAGGGCCTCTCACTTGTACCCAGCTCCCTCTTCATAAATTGGCAAGTAACTGCTTAAACAGTTTTCAAAAAATCACAAATTCTCTGCAGAGTACTAAATTATTTATCATTGGCAGGTATCTGGAAATTAGCCTACACATGTCTGTCCAAAAGATAAAGAGACACTACATTTTACTGACTGCTAGAGAAAGGCTGGCAGCACTAAAGAGGGAACCATCAATAGTAATGCAGGGAAAAAAAGGGGAAAAAAAAATTCTCCTCTTTTCTTCCTTCTTTCCTCCCCTTACTCCTCTGATGACTTTAGCATGATTTGCCAGCAGCTCATCTTCTCCAATCTGGCTGCAGAATCACTGCCCTTTTGAACCCAGCCAACAATCTTTTTGGAAGCACTTACAGTGCCAGGCGTGACAAACTCAAAGTAGCAGCACACTAACAGCATTTATCAGGTACTTACAACTCCCTCCGTAAACTTCTATAATCAATATTCTACATTCTGCGTCTGTTCAAATGAAGAACCCGAAACAGTAATGCTATTCCTCATAGAAAATGCTCACACCAGCAGATCCTGCAGATGAGGTTAAAAGGCTGGAAGTTGGGTCTCATTTGAAATATGAATGTACTCAAAGATCGCTCCTCTATTCTTCGTTCTTGAGGAAGATTTTAAAAGTAAAAAAAAAAAAGTACCTACTGCTAGATAAGAATATGTAAATTCATACAGCTTTGATAGATTGTATCATACTAACATACACTTCGAAATTCTTTAGCAATTAAGTATTGTGCAGTCAAGAATACAAGCACTGCAATTTCTTCAGGCAGCCTTATTTTGCCTCAATTTGTGCCTCACTCTCTCCTGACTCTATCATGCTTAACAAGCAGTAATTACTATACTACAGAAAAATTACATTTGATAGCTTTATTCTGGTAACATGAAGTCTGATTTCGCCTTCCAGAACCAGAAACCAACCTCAAAATGAACAAAAAAGTAGATAGGACATAAAATTTTTGCACCAGTAAACAGTAACTGAATGCAAAGTGTTATGAGAAGTCTTATGAGAAAGTCCTGTGAGATGAAATGCGGTGTTATGTTGGGTTACGCTATATCAGTGTGTATATCCACACTACTTCTGAAACATTTCACACAAGCCTGAGTTGGCAGCACAGCGATGTCAGCACGACGCCCTGCCTATGCTCTTTATCCTAACCCAAGCCATCATACCCAAGCTTTATTGCTTCTGGGACCAAACTATCTCAAAAACTACATTGTGCCATGTAGACATACACAGAGCAGTGGCAAAAGTGCAGTCTGAATGGATAAACTGTGCCATTTTTCAATTAAGTGACTTAATGGATGCAGCACTTGAAATCTGTTCCCATGGCAATGTAGAAACAGCAATGGAAATACAGGCAGTTTCCTCTTACACTCGCAATACAAGGAGGAGAACAAAAACCTTTTCTCCATTTGAATGAACAAAAGCAGGAGCATTTTCCAGTGCAAACATGTAAAGCCAAAATCTTTCCCATGTCCTGACCACAGTAAAATTCATGAATAAACAGAAAAGACTTGCCAACAAGGTCAAAAAACTTGGGTTTTGCTTTGTCAGACCAACAGAGGTTAGGGCGGATTCACAGAGAACATCCTGCTCCCATTCCTCCTGAGCTAAAAATCAAAGCACTGTTGGAAGAAGAGTCCCAGATGTTCTTTCAAGACAGTGAATAAAGGGAGAGACAGCCTGTAAGGTAGCCTCAGCTTCCCTGATCAGTCATCATTTTCCATTGTGTTTGCAAACAGACAGCTAGAACAGTAGAGGAAGCAAAGAGATACACCACACAAAAAGTGATCACCCAGAATATCCTCAGTCCTGAGGTCAAACAAAACACAGGCAGCTACACGTGGTCTACATCAAAAAAAAAAATAGCAAATTCCAAGAAAAACAAAATTCAAATCAAATTCTCTAGTTCCTCTGCTACCTTACAAGTCTGCACCCTCCCATCACTCCCAAAGACAAAACACCTCTTCAGCTGCTAACTTCATTAATGGAGAGGGTTTCCTCTGGAAAAAGATATCCCCTTTCACCACATTGTCCTACTGTCTTACATCATCTCAGTCTAGTCTGACTTAATCTCTGGAAAATATGGTTTTTAGGGCAGGCCCCTAAATCAGGTGCTGAGAAAGCAGCAAGAGTGCTTCGTTGTGCTGTGACTGAGGTGAACGCTATGGATCAGCATATCCAGCTGTCCAGATACATATCTCATTGTCTATTGTAGCAACCTATTATTAATATTTGCATTCTGGTTGTACCTAAAAACACCAGTCAGCAGCAAGCACTCCATTCTGCCAGACTTGTACTTACACCTATCTACAACTGTCGCATGCACGCATAGCAGGCACACTAAAGTAGTACAACAGGCTGTCCTGCACACTGAAGAACTCCACTAGAAGGTAAGCCTTTTGCTAACTTTCTAAGCTCAAACACCCGAAAAACTAGGGCAAAGATTAGCTTGCTAATGTATTTGTAGCAGTGGGGTAAGTTCATAGGAAGGTTCTGTAGCTGCTTCCACTGAAACTGCTGTACTCTGGCCACCCTCAGATCCAGAGTCTAATCAGAAACCTGACCAAAGAACACAGACATCTTGTAGCATTTTCCTGAAGGAAATACAGCGATTCAGAAGGAAACAGTTAGCATCCTGACCTGTAATGCTATATAAAACATTGTTATCATGCCATGTGCCATCCATCAGCTATTGCCTACCCTCAGAGACCTATGCCAAGTTCCCCTGTTTCTCTTGTAGAGTCCAGGCAACCAGTTTCTTTTTTTTCTCCTAATGGATTTGTATTGAGAGCTTAATTTAGGCCCTGCTGCAGCCATCATTTCAGATAAAGGGATCTAGAGCTGGCCGCACATCTAGACCAAGGCACAGCCGAAGTCTGGAAAAGGAAAGTGAGAGCAGAGATTACTGAAAGCAGTCCGCCAGCACCAATACCATTCTGATTCCATTGTCTGTCCACCTTCTTGAAAAGTCCTTTGTCTGCCTTCCTTATATCTTCCCGCTGAGCATTAGCTACAAAGCAACAAGATGCAATAATATACATCGTTTCAATGAGCACACAGTAGTGTCACGGTGCCCTGAAATCCAGGACACTGCTTGGGCAGCTGCTTTCCACCTCACACTGCACGACACAAAGCTAAAAAGTGAAGGGCTCCAACAGAGGACATGCAGGTCTCCCGCTACCCTGCCTTTTAATCAAATAATAAACAGGATTAAATGGAACTTAATTTAATTCCATGGGAAACTCACAGTCACTCCATGGGAGAGCATCGCTTGCGAGCAGTCAGCACTGTATGGACGTCTCTTTTTATTACTAAGCACTCCTCCATCCCAGGCGCTGTGTTTGTGTGTCTGTCTCCTTGTCACTCTTGACATGTGGCTCTTCTAATTTCTTTCCTACAAACCCTCAAAAATCCATCATCGAGGTATTCTGAAAGAATTAGTACTGCCTGTCTTTGCACATGTAAGCTGCAACATATTCAAACATTCACAATATGTTCTTGAATTGAACGTGACAAATGCGGCTGGGTATTTTTTGTTAATATTAATGAGACAATTATTTTCCTTATGAAGGACACAGAGGCAGCTTTTCTTTGCTGACTGTACTGCGACAGCCCACACTCCGCAGCCGCAAGGCATAGTCTTTATATCCACCGTGAACCCTGAGTGATGAGAACTTTGGATGTTCGCTTTTGCAGTGGTTTTCTAACTGTATGAGATGAACGTGGCTTGGAGACACATTGTATTTGGTTTCTCACAGAAAGCACTGATGCCTTATGCCACTTCATCCCTGGTGTAACGTTAGCTGAGTCAGTGGAACTTAGTTGGCCCAGATATGATTTATATATATGCTGTACAGACTACTGCAGTAATTTCAGAACAAGAATATCACAGTGACCTTGACATGCCTTCTGTTCTCTGTTGGTTTTAGCAGTTTTAATGAATACATTTTTCCTGAGCAAAGGATCAAGATGTGGTCCCTTAGATTACCCACACAGATGATGGCTTCTAAATTCATTTTAAAATCGCAGCAAATGGATTTAAGAGTTATTATGAACAATTCAGAGAGGGTGCCTGCTGAAAGCCTGATTATGCTCCCAGCCATCATTTTTCAGACTTGGGGAAATCTGTTAAAGTAAATCTCCAATTAGGATGCTTGTGTTCTTTTAAATTAATGTTTCATTTCCATTTTGTTTCCTAGTTCCTCCTGTCATTTTCTGAGGAATACATGTGCTGAAATCATTCCTTTGATGAGGCGCAGACAAGAAGCTTAGTGTGCTTTGATGTGGAAAAGGAAAATGGGCCTTCTTTGTTTCTATGGAACCAGCTTGCAAATCAAGGAATGATCACGATCGCTGTAGTTAATGCAGGGTAAGCCCAAATTTTTTCTCAACCAATAAAGAAGGCTGGAAGAATCAGTTTATTCAAAGAGTTGTAAGCAACCAAGTAAGGACGAGAGCTTCCATAATTACCCAAGCTTCTGTTTTCCTTTTTCTTCAAAGCATCATGAAGCAGTGGACTGGGAAACCAAACTATGTGTGAATGGGGAACTCTGCAGGACAAAGCCATGCCAGCTAGACATCAAAATCCTACAAACCTCTAGCGTATCACTCCATACATGTGCAACTTTTGCATCTCTCAACTAGTAAGCAGCAGGACTGAAGCACAGTGACAAGTCCATCTTTGGCTGGATTTGTTATTCTTACTTCCCTGTACTCCCTAAAGACAGAAGGAAATGACTGAGGACACCCAGAGCACTCATCCCAGCTATCCAGACAGAGAGAGCAGACTCTGACTATACATGCAACGCACTCGCATAAGGCTGTAAATGTACTTTGGTGTGTGAACAGAAGAGGTCCAACTATACAACCACAATTTTCCCCTATAAATACACACCCCTTGATTTCATCTTTTAGAAAAATCAGAGGCAAGGCTGAAAATTGACCAGCAAAGTCAAGAACAAAAGCATTTTTGACATCAGCGTAAGAACGGTCAAGTCTACTCTCTTCTGATGGGAAGAGACCCTGCTATTGCAAACTGGAAATATGAATATTTTGAATAACATGCACATGCTGAAAATTGTGAAACAACTTTGTCTACCTTGCTAATTTCTATGGCTGTCACTAGAGTCAAAGGAGGCAGTTGCTATAAGACTTTGTACTTTCTGACCTCATTGCATCTAGAAACATTAGCACTAACAACACATTGCTGTATCTAGTTTTCATATACAGCATGATGCTTCAAAGTGAAAGTCACATTAAAAATGGATTAGATTAGATGTGCTAAGTGCTTACTGTGAAGTGCAGCATGCCTTCAACTCCCATGGACTTCTGTGAGAAAGGAAAGTACCAAGCACTTTGCAAGAGTTGGTCACTTACGACAGGCATGTCTCCTCTTACTGTTTCAGCACTTTCCCATATGCATTCTCTATCAGTAAAAGGGATAACTTCTCCTGTAGTTATTATGAGCTAGATCACATAAAACACATAAAATGCTTGTTCCTCACATACCTTGTTCAGTAGAAACTACACTGTTAATTTTAGAATCAGAAATACCCAGTTCTGCTAAGTCTTACGGTCCCGTTGCACTGATTCCACGCAGCAGAGAGAAGGCTGCTACTTCACTTTACACTGCTACGGAATTTTTGCTGCTTTTTTGAGCAAGTTTCTTCCAGGTCAGTTCCATGTACAAAGTAGGCTGAGAATTAATAATGTTAATAAAAATGCGCATTAATCAACCAATTCATTTTTAAAAGACACTCTTAGTCAGCAAAAAGTGTCACGATGAATGATATATTGTCACCCTGATCCCACAGGCCACCTGCAGTTCATCATGAAGCTATAAAGTAAACTCTTCAAAGAGAAACTAACAATCTTCAGATCCAAAAATACAGAAAGAATGAAAGGAAAAAAACACACTCCCTCCATTGTGAGTCAGCTCCCCTGCAAAAAGAGAAACCTGGAGTAGATACATTTGGGGAGCTGTCATGTTCCTACTTTCATATTCTTTTCCATTTCTTTGATCTAAAAAATCTCAGCCACTGGGGGCTAAACCAAGCCAGGAGATTTACATGGCTTCTCTGTTCACTCTTGATTACTTACCACATGCTCTACTGCAGGCACTTTTTAACAATTCATTTTAATTTCAACCTGGAAAACACAGACACTATTATGGAACAGACGTTAGGAGGGGAGACTGCCTCTCTTAAACCCCCACTGACCTCCGGATTAAAAACCAAGATCCTGTTTCTGGCTGTGCCACGGATCCACGCAAATGACTTCGGTGTTGGGTTTCTCACTCCTACACAAGTGCATACCACTTTTTTACACTATGTTTCATTGCTGAAAAGAGTCCATATTAGTAATACCGTGCTTTGATCAGCTAAACTCTTCTTCTGAAGACAATTCCTTGTCTGAGAGGATGTGTCATTACCTCTACCCAAAGACAGATACGCTGTCATTGTAACGCCCATAAATCCTCTGCAGCGGGAAGGATACAGAGACCTGCAGAAAGAAAGAGCTTACACCACTAACAGAGGGCTAAAATCTGGGTTCTTTGCCTCGCATTAATTGACACTTACTGGTAAAACACGGGTAGGCAAAGTAGCAACAGAGGGTGGTAGCTGTTGTTGGCAGCCATACAGCAAACTCAACTACACAGACATACCCTGTCCTTGCTTGCCAGGCAACCCATGAAGGAGCACCTTAAATCCCAGAGAACCTAAGGAATGACATGGCGCGACAATCATTATGTGCTGGTAGATGCATAATGCCGAGCCACACAAAGGAAAGCAGGAGGAGGAAGCCTCAGTGTATGTGCCATATGAGCATAAAGCCTGTATTTTACCTATCCGGAATCAGAAAATCCTTCCAATACACTGTCAGACAAACTTCTGAGAGTGACAAACGAGTTCTGATACACATTTTAGCCTGCCATTTTGCTGCCTTCTACGTGCACACAGAGACCTCTAGCTGCAATTCTGCTTAGGACAAGCATTTGCCTGAGAATACCATTTAATATCACTTTAATCGAAAAGTCAGGTTTCATTTTTAGCAACCACCACATGAAGCTGCAAGACTGTATAATTCCATTGCCCTAAACAGAATACCTAGCAAGGTGTTACAAATTTCTGGTGGCAGAAGATTGTCAATCATCTATGCCGTTTTCCACTGCAATTTCTTGGCTGAAGGGTAGCTAAAACGTACATTATTCCCTACAGAAGTAATGAGAGCAGTCTGTCTCGGAGCAATATCATATCTACCTCGAAGCTCTGTGATAAATGGTGTATCATCCGGCCATATTTGATTCTTATGAGACACTCACTGGGAAGCCCTTTAAGAGTTGGTTACATGACCTGTTATGCTTAGACAAAGTGCTGACTCCCTATTGCTTTCCAGTTCCTCAGCTCACAGGCAGTCCCAAAGATGGGATGCACGCAGCTCTGGAAGCACAACAGGAACAGGTCTGTGACCGACTGCACAAGGCAGACTCCAGAACAGCTGTAGGCATGTCTGCCCTCAGAGCCAAACTCCTGTGTGCAGAGCTGCCAGACAAGCCTAAATCTGCAGGAGCCTAACTACATGTGCCAGGTGCCTACTACAACGCCAGATATGCCCAGGCATACAGGTCTCCACATGCTCTGACCACCCTCCTCCTGAGGGCTGCCCTGAGGCCAGACACAACAAATGACAGATGTGGCCACAGCCAGGCATAAGTTGGGCCAAGTCTGTTCTGGGGACAGTTTACTCATCCCCTTGTTGTTCCAGCTTAACTCTGTGTTCATAGTTTAAAGTACCACTACTAAGATTCCCCCTGCTCTTGGAACAGTATTTGTTGTCATTCCTCTCCTTCTCCCTTGACACAAACAGGTATTGTTACTGATTCAGCAAGGAAGTGAAGGCTGCACTTGCCCTTACACTTTCATTTGTAAACTGATTTGTGTGAACCCCGAGAAACGCCTGATCCCGCAGAACTGATATATTCTTCCTTATTTCTCTAGCTAAAACAAACAAACAAAAAAGATTTAAAATCACTTACAGCTTCATAGGATCAGCACATTTAGCAGGAAAACTGCTTATATCAGCTGACTCATTTAACACAGTAATGAGCTCTCGGCCAGGTGATAGGTTATGTGGAACCCTACTGAGTCAATGTGAAGGGGAAAAAGCTCAGCTTATTTGAGTACTCCATCCTCTAAATGTACATAGCAGGATGCCAAGATGGCCCACACGTGCTATACAAAGGAAATTCAAACTAATTCTACAACATCATATTGCCTTTTCGTATACACCTTTCTTTCTCTCACTTATGCTCAAGCTATTAGGATTTTAGCAAATAAAACCTGAGGGGGTGAAAAAAGGCTGAGACACCATTACATCTTGCTTCCAAATACTCTACAACTTCAGTTAAATTCAATGAACTTTCACTGTAAAATATAATTTGGAGAAGATCAATAGAATGATCAGCTGAAGTACTAACTCTCGGTTTGAATGCAAATATTGATGAGCAAAGCTCTTACACAAAAAATACTGAAAAATATGCACAAAAGGCAAATGAGATTGTGCTTGAGCACACTACTGAAGTGGAAGAGATGTGGAAGTTAGACAGGGGAATGGGAGTCTACAGTCCTGTTCCTGTAGCTCACATCAAGATAATCATGTTTCTTTTTTGCCCTAATTTAAGTCAAAATCTCAATATCAAAGCAACTTCCAACACGCTGCCCAGAGAAAACACTCTCCGCAGGAGGGCAGGAGCACCTGGACAAGGGCAGCACATCAGCTGCTCTGCATTTATCCCAGGTGCCTGCTTTCACCTCCGATAACGCAGAGGAGCTCTCTGAACAACTTTCCATTTAGAGATACACAGCTGTGTACCACACTGTAAGGTATTGCTGCATATATGAAGATAACTGGGCAAGCAGGAGAAGAAGAGCAATGCATTGTAAGGCCCAGGAGTTGTGCTGAATTCTTCCCCATCATTCCAGTTAGGGTAAGGGGAATATCTACCTCTCACAAGTCAGCTCTGAGCCAATCCTAAACGAACTAATGCTGTCAGCTGAAGAGCTGCAGCTGGTTTGTGCTCAGCTGATGAGCACAGCTGAGAGCATCAGCACCAGCTCCTGCAGCCACACAGCGCCCAGTTGCCTGTCCAGTAATTCCACACAGAAACCAGCTGGGCTATGCAGATATGCCAACCCATTCCAACTCGTGTGTATTTTACAGTCTTGCCATATATCACTTCACCAAAATGTTTAGAAACACGTTACGGTACAATACAATACCAAAGAGCACTGGTTTGGACATTCATGTCTGGGAAACGCTCTCTTGAAAACAAACAAGCAAACACCACAGTGAAGACGAACTCACTTGGTTCACCTGCACCCCAAAGCCATTCTTCTGGCCCAGGGTTTGTCATACAATACTTCAGACTGCATAAGAGCCCTGTACACATAGGAACAACGTGATCCAATGATCTCCAATAAAGGTTTCCAACTGTGCCAGTGAGCAAGCAGCTAACTCCTCCCTCTGCTCACTGAAAAGAAAGGATTTGACTATATGTGAACACATTTAAAGAAGAAACATCCCATAAAGGACAATGGTACGATGCATTCTCATTTGGAATAAGGTAAATTTGGCTTCTTAAACTCTAGAGCATCATGAGGTGGATTTCCTACTAGCTCTGCCAGTCATTAACAAGAAGTCACTCATCTGACACAACTGTCTGTAAAAGAGACAGATCATTAAAGAGCCAGAGTCACCGAAAAGAAAGCATTTTGAGATCTGCAAATTAAAAGTGCTACGGCACAAAAGTAGATATGCAGGACAGTGGTTATTTATCATCCTTGCCTTCTAATAAGACAGCTTTCAAGACACCTAAGCAATTTATGAAAATGGTTTCAACAGTTTTGATTAATGTCTACAGGGTGGCATTACTGCTTTCCTCGTTAAAAAAATAGTGTATCTACATCTACAAACATATCATTGAGGTGTATGCTGGAACACCTCTTAAAACAAAGCATTTCTTAGTTTCAGTCCAGGTTCCAAAAAATGCTCTCCTCAGATCGGAGAAAGTGTATAGGCACATACAGGCTAATACAGAACCATCTACGTAACTTTTGGATAGCGCGGACTGATATATAAGGATTAAACGCCTGCAAGACAGCACACCTTCATGCATGGTTAACAGAGGGAGGTTTAGAACTCTCATAAATTCTTTAATGTAGAAGTTAAGTATAAAAATCACGTGTAAGCAGAGTGACATGAGGTCTTGGAAGCAGCTGACAGCTGCTAGAAATTCATTGTAAAGCATATGAGTTTTGACCTTCCCTTTACAACCAACCAAGTTATCCGCAAAGGCCAAGTATTTGCCATTCTACTTTTTCCTGCTCTAGGCTACAAATCTTAATGTTATCTCAATATGCATTATGAATTCATGCACTTCATTAGGAATAACTAGGCAGGGCAACATGAAATAGGCACTCTCAAGGCCTTACGGTATTTCTCCCACCGTGAGGAAGAATGCCAGGAAATTTTAGAGAGCTCATTTACAGGGGGCACACACGGGCTCTGAAGTAAGGGTCACTCCAGAAATGCAACTTATTAACAGCTGAGCTTGGACTAGATGACCCACAGAGGTCCCTTCCAACCCCTAACATTCTGTGATTCTGTGATTCTGTGAGCTGCAGACTATCAGAAACACGGATTGCAATTCTTCACGCCGCTGCGCTGTCTTGGCTCCGCGTAGGTTCCGTGTTGCCTTGGAAGCCACTCGCGTTCCCGTCCGAAGGCTCCGGCCCCACAGGACCCCCACGGCCCCCCACGGCCCCCTCCACGGCCCCCTCATGCGAACCCCACGCCCCCCCCCCCCCCCGCCCCACGGCCGCTCCCCCGGCTCCCCCCAGCCCCCCACGGGCGCGGGGCCGCGCGCTTTCCCAGCCCTTTGCTGCCCCCTGGCGGACAGCGGCCGCCACGCCGGTGCCGGGGTTGCCGGGGCCCCCCCCCGGGGCCTGCCTCGCCTTGCCGGGCCGCGCCGGGTGGCTGCGGGCACCGGGGAGGGGCGCACGGCTGGAGCGGGCTGCAGACGGGAAGCCGCGGGGCCTAGCCCAGCTAGGGGAACGGCACCGGCGTCGCTCAGGTGCAAACAGACCGGCGATGAAGCGCTGTCTTACCCGCTGTCCAGATTACTCAAGCGAAGGACGGGCACTATCGGCTGTGTTTCACCCAGCGACCCCTCTGCTCATGCATGCAAATCAGCACACAGGGGATTTTTAGGCCCATTTTTCATTTAGAAGGGAGCTAGAACAGTACAAATTCATCTCAGCCCTTCACGCTTCTCCTGTTCACAACTGGTGATAATTTTCCTTTATTGTTTGTGCTGTCCTTTAAAACCAATCACACTTTGCTTTTCTAGCTTTCCATTCCGCTGTCTTCTGTCACCGCGTCAGCAATGGCGGCCCTTGGCCAAGAAGCGACTCGGGCAGGGCGCGGCGAGCACCCTGCGGCTGGCGGGCAGCCCGGCGTGCCCCTGCGCCCGCCCCGCTGTGTCACCGCCAGGGCAAGGAGGGTCAGCTGCCTTCTCTGTTACCTTCAGGTGTGTAAACCAAACCAAAGAAGTAAAGGATTTTCCTAAACGTTGAAAAAATAAGAAAGAAATGTAATAATCTACTACTGGGGGTTTGGTATTGAAAGGCTTAAAATAACTGAAAGCAACAAAAGATGGCAAATACATTAATAATGCCAGCAAAAGGCTAGAGAACTTCCTACTGGACTAATTTTCTGGTTTCTAACAGAAGATTTTTATTTTGTTAAAATAAAACTGGTCCAAACCACTTTTTTTCCCCCCCCATTACCCCTAACTGTATTGTTTCAGTTAGGGAAAGACGCCGCGGCCCTTCCGACACACTGATCTCCAGGATCGGCCCTTTCAGCCTCCCCCCTCCTCGCTGGGCCAGATTCCTGCAAAACTGCAAATCCCACAGTTTGCCTGAGAAAAACCTCAGGGATGGACGCAGGTGGGAGCCTGGTGGGCAGAGAAACCCACCATCGCGTTCTGGGAAGCCCAGATTAGGCGGGTACGCAGAGAGCGACGCCAGACCACGGCCCCCGGCTCCTGCCACTCGGCCAGCGTACTCCAGCCGTCCCACAGCCTGACAGGCGTCACGGCTGAGACCCTCGTCTAGGGCACCTTCGATGTGATAGGAACCTGCTGAGGAATTTTTTTTGTGGACTGACCCACTAGGACAAAAGGCAGGAGTAGGCTCCTAATGGCAATTCTGCTAAGGCAAAGCACAGATCAGGGCTGAAATGAAACATTTTGCAACATTCAAACCAGAAAAAAACCCTCAAACATCTTACTTTCAAGAAAAAGCCAATGCTGTGCAGGTGCACAGGAGAAAAGGGACAAACAAGGAGTTTCAACTTTTTAAAATTCATTTCCCAGAATAGAAGAATGGGTTAAAATAAGTGGTTCTTTCCCACACATCTCACTGGGGGAAAGGGGATTCAGAAAAAAGTGAATACTCTCTGAAAAGATTTGAAATGGCTTTTTCTGTCAAAAGAGAGGTTTGATGTGTTCCGTCTTCTATTGCTGTGAGTGCACACACAGAGGAAGTGCTCGGATAAAATTGTGTCAAAACAGCAATGCCAGAACAAATGAAGGGCTCTCTGCAGAAGACATAAATAGCAGCTGCAGTGTTAGATAAGTCTCTTATCTAAACCTATTACTTACTGGTGCTTCTACTGTGGAGCAAGTGGTCAATCAACCTGGAAGGTGGCATCGTATTGTTACCCAAGATGGCAATGAATGACCTCAATTAAACGACTCAGCTGAGGTTTCCAGTTAGAGGTGAAAACGGCCATCTTGGTTTGATGTAACCAAGAAACAAAAGGGTAATGAGAGTCCCCTTGTAGCAAAGTCTGTGTTCATTTTTGGCACTTTATCAGAGACACCTTCAAAATTAATCAAACCAAGCTTATGAAGAATCACCAGACTCATATGGCCCAGCCAGCTGGTCATGTTTCACTATGAAGTGTATTGCTTGTTTTAGGGCTGTAGTTACCATTGCTGCCACATAAATTTTGTACCCTTCTTACCGTTGTGAAAATCCTCAATGTTAAAAGAAATGGATACAGAACTGCTGGAAGAGATGTAAAAGACAGCTGTTAAGAGCAAGAAGATTTGTCCAACAGGACGCGAGCGTCCGTGCATTAGCATTCTGTGAGTCTTGTTTGAGACACTCAGAAAAGCCAACTGCAAAGTCTGAAGTCACATGCTGGTTTCCTTGCCGGAGGAGCTGGCATTCACTGTGATTGTTTCAAATGCCACATTTGTCAAATAATAGGTAATTTCTGAAACCTCATCTGAAAGTAATAACTAGAGCTGAGCCAGATCATGCCCAGAGGATCCCAGTAATTCACCGTAAGGAACAGCATGCATCACAATCATTTTAGTTCCTGCAATTCCATGGTTCATCAGAAAATTCTAGTAGAAAGACCTCTGTACTTCACAGATCTTTTTTACTTATTTCACCCACACTGCCCTTTGCTGCATCTCAGCTCTCTGCACACTTGAAGAGTACGATGTGTCCAAGTGGCACCGTGCAGAGCAGAACAGTATCTTCTCCAGAAGTCGGCACACTCAGAGACAGGGGACCAAGGGAATGCTAAAACTGGACTCCCCATTGTAATGCAGCACCTCACCTATAGCCTTTAAGAGGTGCCTGCACCCTCACTGCAGCATGGAGAAACAATCTTTGTCATAGGCCTTAGACAGCTTCACAGATCTTTGACAGGGCTCGCGAAAAGAGGCACCTGGTTCTGTAATATGTGCCCAGGGGCTGACCATAATTCACTTCTGCTTTACGACTTCTTCACAGAAAAGGTCTTAGATGAAAGTCACAGGCCACTGAAGTTATCTTTAAGTTACGCCATGGATGTCAGATGGCCAAAAAATTTCCACTTTTTTGCAACACTTCTATACTGAGAGTACTGCCTCCTGCTGAGTGAACAGGCTTGCCTGTGAGTAAACAGGCTGGTGAGCCTCAGGAAGGAACGGAACCTTGTAGCTACATGTAATAACAGGGTTTGCAGTTAAGGCGGGGAACCTCAGCCTGATTTGGAACAGAAGGTGTATTTTTTTTAACCCAAAACCACCTGCATGGTGTTACCTAGGGAGATTTTGGGTTGGGGTGGAAGGGACCTTAAAGATCACCCAGTTCCACTCCCCCTGCCATGGGCAGGAACACCTTCCACCAGACCAGGTTGCTCAAAGCCCCGTCCAACCTGTCCTTGAACCCTGCCAAGGAGGGGGCAGTCACAGCTTCTCTGGGCAACCTGGGCCAGGGCCTCACCACCCTCAGAGTGAAGAATTTCTTTCTTATATCTAATCTAAAGCTACCCTTTTTCAGTCTAAAGCCATTCTATGATTTTTCTGCTGCAGAATGATTGCACAGAGACCTATCTTAGAACCTATTCCCTAGATAAGAAACCTAAGCCAGATAACTTCTCTCTGGAATATCGGCACTCCTTACACTTCATTTAGCTAATAAAATCCAAGACATGATGAGAAAATGTTTCAGAATAACTGAAGAAACCCAAAAATTATCATGCAGAGGCTAAGTGGTGTCTCACATTATTTTTAACCAGGAGTGACTGGGGTTGATCCTGCTAAGAATTAAACACTCACATCTAAGGAGCATAGTTTTAATTAAGCCTAGCCCAGTACACGAGTGAACAGGAGCCACTGCTCTTATACTCACTTCTTTCAACCTAGATAGCAAATGGCTCCAAGCTTCTCCTAAAACTCCTTAACCTTGCATGGAGTCTCCTGAGAGTGAGGAAGCACATTTCAAAAGCAGCAAAGCATTTTGGGGAGAGAAAGCTCTTTAGGCACTGATGTGGCTTCATAACGTTTATATTGAATTACTACAGTGAGATACAAGGGGGAATTAGATTGACACCTTGTTCAGAAAGGCACCCACAAACCACCTGTTTATTGCTCTCACAGCTGAACTATACAGAGAAAGAAAATCAGTTGGTGAGAGGAACAAGGTACAGCAAGCAGACTATGACTAATGCAACAGACAGCACTTACAGCTGCTCTAGCACTCAGAAGGGCTCCAGCTTTCCAGACAATACAGTGGAAAACTTGTAAGGAAGCACAGAGCACTGGAATGAGAATGTTTGTACTGATGAGATATCTCTACAGCACCTGCCTCCATCCAAAAATTATCCATTTTTAATAGGCACAAGCAATAGTCACCTTGTATGTTTTGTGTTCTCCTCTTCTGTTTTAGTACAAAATACAAATGGTTAAAAGCCACCAGTTTTTCTTCGAACTGGAAGAGAACAGGGTGATTCATAGTTGCAGAAGCAACTGAAAGGTATTTAAAGAAATGACAGACTTTGATCTGAGACCACTTCCTGACTAATACTGCAGACAGAGTAATACACGTTATCACCAAATACATAGGTATGCTGATAAGTATGTGTGATGGAGCTTCCAATCACTACATCTTTTGTGTAATCACGCCAGCATACCCTAGTGCTATTCTAGAGATAAAGTTTAAATGTGGGAAACATAGACTAATGATATATGTTTGGCATAAAGAGAAGCTAGATCAAAGCCAGGTGTCAAAGCTGAAGGCTTTTGATGATTGCAGAGAGAAAATGTAAGGACAGACTGTACAGTGCAGAATTTTGAGTCATGTATGTCCTCCTACTCTGAAGCCAGATAGGCAATAATAAGGCCTTCTGGTGAGAGGAGTTAAAATGGAGGGGCTTGCTGCAAAACAAACTTGACATCAAAAAACCCTCAAATTAGTGTTTCACAAAGCTCTGAGAAGCCCATCAGCACATCTGCAGTACAGAAAACCTAAGGCGCACAGAGGTCATGGCCAAGCCTGGACTAGGATGGGAAGAGCCTGATATACTCTGTGCTCCTTTTCATATTAGAGAGCTGACAGAGCGATGTCATCTAGACTTAGAGGGAGGCTCTAAGTGCAGAATTCAACAGCTGTGGAGAAGTTTGGACATTGCAGGATGTAATTTCATCCCACACAGGTTAAGCAAAAATTTCAGAATTCTGTGCTAAGTGTTTTATTTCATTGAGACAAATATTTTTAGCATTCCCAATATTCCATAGAAAATACCTATATTCAAATAGCTGAATAATTTCATTGTTGCATGTTTCCAATCTTATCAAAAAGAGTAACTTCAAAAAATTTTCAGAGATAAGTTTATAAGCAGAGATACAATATGACTCTTGAAGTCTACATTTTTCAGTGGCAAAACATTACAGTGGGATGAATGTTCAACCAGCTCCAGGTCTCAGCGATTATAAGAACATTACAGAAGAGGAATTCTCCAAGCTGCCACAAATGTTTTAGAAAAGATTTCCTTCACCGCTCATTTGTTGCCTTCCTTGGCAATCCAGCAAACATGTCCATATCGTGCATATGCACACTTTCTCGCATTCATTTATTCTGAAGTAACAACCTGCTTTACCTGTCGCTGCACATCACAACTCATTCTTCCAACACAAAGCAATGCCAGTGCAGCAGGATGCAGAACAGTTCCCTGTGACAGCTGTGTGATTGCAGCTAATATTTTGATTCACAGCACTTCTCAGCCCTTTATTGCCAGAGAGGAAGACAAATGGGAAAACCTGCAGGTATTGTGTTGTCTCTATAGATTGTTGCAGGTAAGAGCTGCAGGAGTCCAGAAAACAGTGCTCCTCCAGTGCAAATCAGTACATTGCTGGCAACTCACACTCTGCGAGGGATGCTCGATCTGAGGAAGTAAGTTCTCTGATTTGAATCAGTACCGGTTACAGAGGTGCTAATCTTCTGGGTGCGCCTTCCCCAGAAGCTATTAAAGGAGATACCTGCAGGATGTTTTCCTTCCACTGAACCAGCATGAGGCACCAGCTAGACCAGTAGCCTAACACAAGAAATTTAGGCTCAACTACCTGTTTAATCACAAGTTCTTGTATGACCTTGTACAATTCCCTCAGTTTCTCAGCACTTTGATTCCTTTATGGGAAAATGTCACTCTTGTGGTAGAAGAGGTGTTTAGGTATCCAGAACATATGCACGTTGGAATAGAAATGGATGAGACGGACATAAGGTGCAAGGAGTGATCTCCCTCTGACATGCATTTCTTCAGAATACCGTCTGTTGTTTCTTTTCCTCTCAGATTTTACAGCAATAAAACCTCCTGCCACACCCAGCACTTCCTAGGATCACATGTAAGTAGGTCACATGGCAGTGAGACAAGCACCCCTTGCCTGGCAGCCCAGCCTTCATCCACACAGAAGAGGCATCCAGCCCTGTCTGCACATACACTTTCCCCAGTGAACAACTGCAGGCTGATAGGGTTTGCAAAGAAATGGTTCCCCTCCACCAGCTTTCACCGCCATGCACTGATGTGTCCTGATACTGCTGTAAGAGGGAAATGCACGGGCCTTCTTAAAGCCAGCCATATCTGCTGCAATGTGTTACCAATAGCCTTGATCAAACTAACTTCAGTTTCTGGTTTGCTATCCAACTCTCCATCCACTCCAAACACTCCAGCTCTGCACATGCTCCAGCACAGACCAGTAAGGCGAAGGTAGGGCAGCCTTCTTGACTGGCTTTTCCTTTGGTCCAATGCCACAGCTACAACCATACTGAAGATATAAGGCTTGACCAGGCCACCACCTATCTGTGTACGCTGGTTTCAACATTTTAGATGAAAAAGATGTCAAAAAGCGCCAGATACTGTGTAGAAAATCAGCTCTGGAGATACGTCACAGCTTCTCTTTTTGTTACCTAATGCACCCAAGATTTGAGTTTGATTCTGGTGCACTGAAATATAGGTACAATGGGTGTTAGATTTTGTTAGTAGCGGTAATTTACTCTTCAAATCCTTTTGAAGTATATGATGGAAAGCAAAGGGGAATCTTTCTCTCCTCAGAAATAAAATTTACAGCAACAATCTTAGAAGGAGGGGTACCCAAGAGAGCTCATTTCCTCCTTTCTCCCACTCACAAGTGGTTCCTAAAATAGATTTTCTTTCCCATAAACTATCTGGAGCTTTAATGAAAGTTGCTTTAACAGAAGGCAGCACGTTCATTCATGCATTACAGGGAGATTGTAAACACAGGACACCTTTGCTACTTGCTCCAAATACTATCGTCCCATTTTGGAAAATGGAAAATAGAAACAGAGAGATCAAATGCTTGTCTGCTTCACCACCCAAAATCAAATGAGTACTTGCCCGCAAAATCTAGGATTTTCTGCTCCTGGACACTAAACAACAGTTAGCTTCCAAATACAATCATATGTAAGAGCTCATATACAAACAAAATATCCCCAGCATTATGGACACATCTCTCTAGAGGACTACAAATAAAGACAGAGCTTCTGTTTTTCAAAATCTTGAGCTAAAGAATCCACCTGGAAAGTCCAGCTTGTCTCTGGTTCTGAATTTGACTGGCCACTTCAAAAAGCAGTGGCTGACAGAAGAATCTCCACCCTGTAAGAAAGTGCCAATTCTAGAGCACATTCAGCTTGTTTCAAATTCCACATATTGTAATAACGAGTGAAACACACATCATAAACTTATATACATATTAAAGTGTTAGAGGTTCGCTTCAACAATGAGCACATTCCATTCTCTTACATGATAAACAGCATTTTTCTTTTCATCTTCTTTAATTAATATCCTTCAGCTAATTTTTAATTTGCCTGTATGTTATGACCAATGGGCAGATGATTCATAAACTGATACAGCATTTCAAAACTCTTTAATCAGTAGTTTGCATTCTTAATTATTTTGAAACTTCCATATTTGTCAAAACCCACAGTGCATTATCTTCATTTGTATTACGCCTGAAGGTTTCAGTGAAGAGTGCATAGTAAGTAAATGAAGTTTTGATGGAGTCTGAGAAGTTGTGAATACGTCCTTCTCCTTTGCTTGCTTTGTATTTCTATGTTTCACAAACATAGCTGTGTAAAGAAACATGGATTTGGCATGATGTCTATGGATGGAACTGTTGTGGATAATCCTAGGTGATTAAAAATGTAACTGAATAGAATCTATATATATGTTACAGATAGCACGTGGTGAGATTTTAGTCTATAAGGGAGGGATTTTATGTGCTCAAATGAAAAACTCCAATACCAAATAGCTTACTCAACAATCATAAACACAAAATACCTTTTTTCAAGCAATAACTTGTTGACCGTCTAGGGTTCTGTACAAAGCAAATGCTGAGGACTGACCTGCCCTATGCATCTCAGCACTGAGCTTGCGGGACTAAGCAAAGAACAAGACAGAAGGAAACAACTTCCCCTTGATTCTAGTCTCATCTCTCAATACTGCACACACAATTTACATGAAACAATCATTAGATAAAACAGCAAATAAGCCTCAGAGCAGAGTCTAGACCCAGGAGCTTCCCATTCCAGCCAAGCACCTTGAACACCAGATGCCACAATGATTTCCATCTCTGTTTCATCTCCTCGTGGCCCCAGGAATACTGCACAGTGACCCACTTTTTAAATGTGGAAAATCAGAATGAGTATGAGAAATCTCCCTCCATTTATAGCCTAATGCTGAGAGACTCTTCAGTGAAAAAGAAATGGGCAATGGCAGCCATTCAAGTCACTGGCAGCTATATTTGGGAGCAGGTTGTGAAATTTAGAGCATCAGCTCTCTTCAGATGCCATAATCTCCCTACACAAGGGGAAAGTTCTCAGATATAAATAGCACTTAGCATTTGCTGTGGGCTGCTTCAAGTGTCTCTGCATTGAGCATACATCTGAGATATCATGCTGCATTATACTTCTATTTTGTTTTGGCCGTTCTCTCTCATTCCCTTTTTCTTTTGTAACACTTCTCACTCCTAAACACACACAGTATGCCCCATGATCACTGCACTGCTTCTACAGCTTTGAAGGACTGTAAGTCAGTCCTTGCGAGCTGTGACACCCGCAGTGCATGATACCCAAGGGGGAGAGGCCTGAGCAAACCTGTATGTTGCCCCTGACCTGAAAATTCAAACTCTAAAATCTAGTTCTAATAAGTGAAGAATTGTCAATGTGTAATTGAAAAGCACTTCCAGGACAATGGTTCTGGTTTCAGGTGCAACCACATTCCTTTAAAGTGGAGCAATCATGAGCTGCTTCAATTCATCTTAATATTTCAATATAGGCAAAAATAGATCTATCATTACATTTTTCTCTCTGAAATGCAAACTTGACATAAATTGACAGCAATACTCTATGACCCAGAGCAAAAAAAGTATGCTATGTGCATTTTTAAAAGGAGCAAGTAAGCAGATAGAACTGGCACGTTGCAAGACTTTTGTACCATTACTATAGAATGAGCAAATCTAGGGCAGAGAGGTAACTGAACACTGTGACAAAATGCCATGAGGTTCTATCAGGCTAGACTGTGGCAGTCTATAGTGTCTTTTTCTTCAGTAAGATACCTGTTTCTTTAGACGAGCTCAATGCATTGGAACTAATCTCTATAGACTTTAACCAAGAATTGCTTTCACTGCCTCAAGGGAGATTAATTATTAAAGTGGAAAAAACTGAGATTAAAAGAATAACTATTAGGTGGGTAAGAAGACGACATTATAACTGTTTATATTATTGGGAAGAAAAGAGGTGTCTTTCCGAAATCGGTCCCAGTCCCGGTTTGGCTTAGTATTTTCATAAAAATATTGGTCCAAGGAGAAGACGGACTAAGAAGCTGCATGGTACTGAAGCTTCAGGTAACACAGAGTAGGAAGGTAATGCCAGTTACTGAGAACTAGTGTTCATACAAAAAGAATTGCACAGCCCTATAGTGTAGGGTCACAGAGATAGAAAGAAATTCATCAATGCAAAGGCCTGCATTTATAAGCAAGCATTTTGTTGCTGGAGCTTGGGCCTTATTACATGAAGGTGACAGTAAAGAAAAAAAGCAAAAGTTGTGTGGTTTATGGTAAGGTAACAACATGGTGCCAAACCAGTTATCTCCAGGATCACCAGGGCTGCTCATGGGTAACAGTCCTCTATTTATTTCTAGAAAAGAGTAAAAATGTACACAAAGTTGCTAAATTTAAGCCCTCAGCCCTATCCCTGTTAAAGTGCAAAAGGGATTATCAATATCAAATTCAAAGTTGGTAAACTAGAGTATCCATTGACAAGGACAGACATGGACTAAAATTTTGATTTGAAAAATAAACTCGTGTTTATACTGGGATGAATTCAAACTTTCGGAATGCCTCAGTTTAAGCCCAGATCTCAAACTCAGGAACATTCAGATCTGATGCTGGTGTCAAGGCTTGTATCTCTGACACCATTTGTTTCATCACATAAAACGAGAAGCAATATAAAGGAGGCCATAAAGGCCATGCTGCTCCATTCCTGCAGTGCGTGAATAGTTTTCTTTGTTGATTAGGCCTAGAGAAGAGCAAGGTTCCTCTCCCACCTGTACCTGAGCAACAGGCAGGATGAGTCAGTGAGCAGGAGGGGGGGGTCTATGCAGCTACAGCACGCAGGCTCTGAACAGCCTGGAAAGCGATGTCCACTCCTTCTCATTGGATGAGAAGGTTGCTTATAACCTAGGTGTGTCTTAATCCACATTCTCCCTGTCCTATGAAAAGCCTTTCTGGAAGAAACATCTGTATATCAGTTAGTAATGTTAGGACACTGCTCTCCCATTTTCCACTCTCGTTTTCCTCATCCTTTTCATAAGGTTTGTTTTGGAGTTTACAAATTAGGAATAGTCTTTGTAATGCTCACCAGAACTAGAGATGAGCAGGTTCCTACTTCCAAGCATCCCAGTATAAACAAAAAGTAACCAGGAGGACTATTATAAATGCTTGGGAATTTTCCTCTGCTGCTTAAATGTATTTACACTACAGAGGTACTACAAGTGATGAAGGTAGAATGTAGAGACTTCGGTAAAGACTATGAAAACCTGAAGCAGCTCTAGCCCAGTTTGCTACATCCATTCTGCAAGGCATCCAGCTAGGACAGTGAGAGGAGGAAGGCGGCACCGAAAGTCCAGGAATGGAGGAACTACAGTGCCTTTGCCAAGTCCTTGGCTTCAGATTACGGACTTTTTACCACTGTGGAGGTGAAGTAGAGCTGACGGATACGAGGTCTGAAGTACACACCTGCATTTAACTAAACTAGTCGCTAGATGTCACTGTAAAATGTGTCGAACTCAAAAGAGGAAAAAATATACCTGACAGTGAACACGGTCAACACTGCTCAGAACCTCCCACAGTGCATTCTTCACAGAGAACCAGGAAATCTCAAAGCTATAGTCGAAACGGCCAAAAATTTGCAAAATCAGACATCCGTTAAAAAGTTTGGGCATTGAATGCCCCAGGTGCTGAATGCAGATCTCAGACTTGCTGGAATTTCAGCATTCTGGATGCCAGGCATAAATGGGAAACAAATGGTGGGTCAAAGGTGGCTCATACGCGTCATACCAAGATGTTTGAGTTTCACTCTACACCTATAAAATGTCTACCTTGGACCTTTTGCCAAGGTTATCTCATTCTAAGCACCAAAAAAACCACTATTGAAACTGGATCTTTTTAAATTATTAAACTGTCTCCTAACAGGAATGCTCAGTACCAGCTACAACATAATCATCTAGGTCATCTGCACGTCATGAGAAGTTATGGCAATTAAACTTCTTTCCTCCCTTAGAGAGAGCATTCTGGACAGCCCTCTTCCAAAAGTGAATTTTTAATCCCATCATGTATACAGTTCTAGTTACTGTTTTTTACTCTGTATTACATTGCTGGAAATTTTAGTTTCTTGATTATCAATGTGATTCCCATGGTACTCCCTGTCTAGCAACAAATTTCTCATGGGCCTGATCCAACTGAGAAAGTAGCAATTTGGTCTTTTTCACTTTAATAAACCAAACAGGAAGCTTCATATGGTTTTGTGGTTGTTTCCCGAATAAAAGAAAGATCAAATCTTGGTTCCTTATTTTATATGAAACATTCTTTGATGGCTTGCTGATGTAAACACGTAACAGATGGAAATTCAGCCTTCAGTAGCTCTGTTCCCCACAGAACATTTAACTGCTGTCTGTGTAACACTGGAGCTCCTTTGGTTGGTTGGTTGGTTGGTTGGTGTTTTTTTTTTAGTTCTAATGAATTTATAATATACTATCAGTTCCTCTGCTTCTCTCTCCACACTTTCACTTCTCCCTTTTCTGTAGAAGCTGTGAATTACAGTTTATTCTTCTTTGCTGTTCTTCCTGTTTTCCCACCTACAGCAGAAGAGGCTCAGTTCTAGCGAAAATGCATTTGTTTCTCCATCCCATCTCAGGCATATCATCTGCTCAATGTAACAGCTGCTAGCTTCTATGCCTGTCTTTCCTTCTTGTTGAGTGCTTATCCAACTACTTGGCTTCTATAAATTCTCTTACAGTCACTGCTGTCTGGGCAGTTCCAGCATCTGGACTCACTAGTACTGGTATTCCTTTCACAGCAGCAAGAATCAGGGTTAAATCCACAACCTTGCTGCAATCAACAGTAAAATTCCCATTGGTCTCAAGAAGATTAGGATTTTTTACAGACTTATACGACTAGAGACGAAAGAAGTAGGGCTTCCATTTCTGGATTCATCTGTCTAAATTATTAAACAAAGTAATCTGCAATAATTTTGTGTTAGTTGAGATTTAGCAGCTCATACATAGTGGATTTGATGAATGAATGATTTTGTGATTCCTGCTCTGTGGCTGTGTTTTTGACAGGTCTCATGATGTTACAAAACCCACACTATTTATTTCCATGATTAGAGATCATCATTCTCCATATAAATTTGAATATATACTGTAAGGATTTCTAATTTAAGTACTTTTATATGATTTTAAATTTTGATGTACATTTTAATTTTCTTTTTCTCTGCTCTTCCCTAAGTCACTTGAAAATACCATTAAAAGTCACTTGAGCTTGCAGCAGCTGTACCAAGAACAGTGGGAAAGGTGGCATTATTTTCCTCAAAAAAAAAGAATTCAATTTCTATTGCAGGACCCTTTTATCTTTGGTGAACTTGAATTCCTACCTATGAACAAAAAACACTAGAAGTCTGCCTGCATGAGGGCTTCAGCACTGATCCTAGAACTTGAAAAAATAAATGACAGCTCACACAGTCTTTTTTAGTTCTTATCTCTACACGCAAAAAAATGTTTTAAAAATAGATTTTAGGTGACTTCACACAAATAATCTGAATTGCAGACCTTTCTACTGAGTTCAGTTGGTTGTGCCTTTGCAATTCATATGCCTTGAGGGATGTAGTCTCCAAAACACAAATAACATCTACAGGAAGTATATTTGTCTCCACTTCATAACTAGGGAGCTCAGATACAAGATTGCTGAAGTGACTAATTTAAGCACCATAGCTGGCTGGTTTAGTTTTGGTGTCAGGACTATTTCTCACCACAGATTCTATAGGAAGTCTAACCCCGACAGCTGAGGAAAACTGTCAGACTAAATCCCTTGTTGCTCTTCTGAACTATGTATCATAACACCCGGTGTAGCCTTGCATATTAAGCAGACAGAATTCCACTTTTCAGTGTTGTACATCCACAGAGGCCTGTGTGCAAACAGCCAGCTTTAAGACAAAGACCCTAACTTGTTACCAGCAAACTCTGTCAGACCTTCAGGGCTAGCGAAACAACCTGTATTTGGGTTTGGGTTACATATTTTCAGCAGAATTACTGACGATTCTTGAGATGATAGGAAAAAAACCCTGGATCCCAGAGTGTGTATGCAGTGCATGTTGTCAAGTAGGAGGGCAGAGAAGCAAAACATAGTTGTCCACAAGAGAAAGCTACAGATTTAAAAACAAAGAGATCCTAAAGCGACCACTTCCATGAGGTCACCGATCAGCATTTAGCCCTCTGATACTAAATTAAATAGATTGTTTAAATATAAGCATTCCAAACTTAAGACACTGAAAAAAAAAAAAAATCACTAAGCATTTAATGAAAAATCCGAAGAGAGAAATATATGTCTAGCTTGGATGATGCAACTGATTCAGTGACAGAAGATTTTAGACTCAGGCAGTACTGTTTTATTTCCTTCCAAAGCAGAAACAGAGCAGGTTGAAAAGGAACAATTCTATTACACACAAAGTTTTAGGATTAATTGGGTTTCTGCAACAAGATTTCAGTCCGCTGGGACCAAATCCAAGAATCTTCAAGGATGGAAATTTGGCATTAATTTTCAGAAATAATACAAAACACATTTCAGATACGAAATAAGCTATCTGCCCCCAGTAGCATTATGTTACCAGCTACTTAGAACTGGGCTCTTAAACTTCCCAATGCAAATCCTGAGCTCTCTGGAAAAACTGCCTGCTTGGATTCTCAGGGTTGCCAAGCCTGCAGCGGTTTAGCTGGCAGGTCTGCCTTAGAGCTACTGATCTTGGAAAATTTAGGTTTCACTGCCAGTGTTCCAGCAAACTTTGTTTTGATTTGGTGGAACGAAAAATCTTTCCATATATTGCTGCAGCAGCTGACGAGACAAACAACAATCCCTAAGTATGTGTTACATGCATTGTTAATGCATATGAAAATGAATACTATGAAATTATTCTGGAAGACATCTGGAAGTCTATTGTGCATATAAAAGTTACAGGAACTGTTCAAATGTTTACTCTTAATGCCTTGGTGACCAAGATCTTACAAGACACATTACTTCTATTTAAATCATCAGATAAAGCGTTCTTTTTGGAATATGAGAGAGAGATGACTATCTTTGAATCCTAGAACAATGTGATATGGTCATGTATATCTTTATTATGTTAAAATATATATATATATAGCCTACCTGGTCTAAAATAGGTTTTTGACCCAGACACAAAAGGATTGATTTCTATACAGTCATAAACAATCTTGGGAAACATTAGAAGCTTGCAGTATTACTCTATGTGGCAGCTGGTTACAAGTAAAAGACCATTTTTTGTTATGGAAAGACTAACACAGATAAACTTTTAAGGAAATATTCCCAAAGGCAATTTAAAGAGATTTTGCTATTTGCAGAAGGCACTGATACTGTTTAATTTGTAAAGTTAATAAAATGATTTCTAAATTATTTAATCAGGTAAGGAGTAAACACAAAGTCAATACTTGTCTGCTTTCTTAGTGGTATGAATCATACACCAGATTAAAAAATTCCAGTCATAAAATCAACAACTATAACAATTTCAGTTTAAATACAAAATAATTACAAAGCCAAAGGTCTTAGTGTCACTGTTTTTTCAAAGAGGGAAGCAGGTGTTGTGCCAGTGCAATGGCTTTTATTAGATTTAAGAATTTTTTTAATATTTTCTTTCTTTTAACACATGCATTTTTACACTCCTAATTCTTTATTACCATAATGTGGCACTAATTTATAGCACTACTGAATGCAGGCACTTTATCTCAGGCTTTTGTGAGTTGCCACAGCACTTCTAGGGCAGGGTGATCTGAGGGCAGAAAGAAACCACTTATCATTCCAATCTGAATATAAATCCTTAGAAAGAGGCAGACAGAAGAGAAAGGAAAAAAAGAGGGGAAGAATAAAAGATAATTTTAATTCCTTCCTTTCTCAGTCTAAAGATCAGGCCTTTCAAATCCCTTATAATATACTTTTAAAAAGACTGAAGTTGCTACAAGTAGCAGAGCATCTCCTGGGTTCAGCCCTGCTCTGATGCTAGTTGATCGACAAAACATCATAAAATCTTTGTACATATAGTATGTCTGTGTGCACACACGGTGAAGGATTAGTACTGACCATGTAAATAAGACTGTATAAGTCTAAAATAGATGGAAAACTATGTATTTTTCATTTGATTAGTGCCTGATGTTGCTGTTCATAATGTGCAGAGCTATTACTGAAACGTACCTGCAATCAAACCCTTTGTTCAAAGGTTTAGAAATACCTAAGGACTATTAAGAACAGAAACCCAAATATTGTGTCAAATAGCCAAGAGACTTGCATTTAAAAAAACAACAAAATAATCATTTTGTCCTGTTGTTAAGCAGAAAACAATTAATATCTCCTCTTTTTCAGCATTTTTCATTTCCCAATCAAGACTGCAAATGGAAGAGAAGAAGCTTTCATTGTGTTTTGGATTCATATTTTTAATTAATTACAATCGTCATTATCTACCTCAATCTATAGCTTCAGGATGTGCATGGCTTCCACAAGAGCTTCTTAGTAACCCCACAGCGAATCACTCAAATTCATGTCTCAGTGTAACAGCCTCCTATTACAATTGCAGTCTACAGCTTTTAGCAAGTACCAGCAGAGGAAAGCAGGACAACACAAAGAACTCTCAGAAACCAAGGGAGAGATGTCTCTAAGTGGTATAGGCTCTTCCTTCCAGAAACCATGCTGGCTGCTGAGTCTCCTAGCCTGGCCACATCGTAATAAAGTAAAAAGCCTGGACAATCAATCATGCAGTCAAATCCTTGATTCCCACTGATTTCATACAGGTTGTGCATAGAGGGGTAGCATCCATTGCCTTTATGCTAGTGGTCCTATGAAGTCAAAGTTCGTTCAAGGCTTACCTCCCAGAGCTTCTTTCTACTTGTGAGGATTGTTGGTCTGGCAGGCCCATGTGATGCAAGAAGAGGAGGAAAATAATACTGTCCCCTCAGGCACATTTGGCAGGATACTGCAGAGAGCATTCCAGCCTTCAGCTCTACTGTGGCCAGATTATGGCTTTGGGAAGGAACACTCTCCTCTTCCCACCTACCTATCTGCAGATATGTCAGTCTCTGAACTCCACCAAATCCACTCCCACTCCCAATCCGGTACCTCCTCAGCCCTCCTAGCAGCAATAGCCAAGTGCACCCTCCTGTTCCTGCCACAGCCTCACCCAGAAAGTCAGGGTTAAACTTGGCAGTCCCCCACCTTCAGCAATGCCGCCAGCCGCCACTGCCCGTCTCTCTGTGGCAGGCGGGGGGGGCCGATTCAGCCATGTGGGCAACCTTCACCTCTTGAACAGCTGCTCCCTGTCTCCTCCAGGGAAGCGGTGGAAAGCTAGATGAAAGTATCCCACAGGCCACGAGCTGAGCCACGCTCACCTAGAAGCATTCCAAAGCCCTTAGCTCTGATCCAAGGGACAGGACTCAGGGAGCTCATATCCCACAGCCCAACAACTGGCTTTGCTGTCGGTACACACTGGGGACAATCTCACCTTGTTCCTTCCTTCCCTGTCCCACTGGCACACACCAGAACAGTGGGTGGTAGTGGCTCGTAGACATAAAAATCTAAGTCATGTATTCTTCCTTCCCAATCTTTTTTTTCTTGCTTCAGTCAGTCCATTCATCAGTCATTGCAGCAAACTGCATATACCGACTCTTTCTGCAACAAAGACTTCTACACACCCCTGACGAACCTGCTACTATGATTGTTGTTAATGTGTTAGTGCTAAAAAAACCCATAATCTTATGCCAATGTTTGTTTTTATAAAAGAACTGTAATATGAAGCTGCCATTCAAACTAGGAATATGGAAAGGACTGGAAGGTAGCTCCTGAGTCATGCAGAGATTGCTTTTCATAGTAGGGGACTGGATTGCACTTACTTCCTTTGATCCATGTCTCCCACAACACATACATGCACATGCACACGTACTCTTACCTCACTCCTCTTACTGTTGAAAACTGTTCTTTAAAGGTATTACACTTGGCTGATTTACAATATAGATTTCAGAGGTCAGAGTGACATACATGAGAGCTATGGATAGATCATGGTTAGTCAGAAGGATCTAGCTATGAATATTGCAGAGGAGATTAGATGATTTCAGAGTCCAGGCATCTTTAGAGAAGATGGCAAGACAAGCTTTCCTTTAAATAAGGACATGACACCACCCATGACAAGCATGACTCCCACAATACTGACCAATCCCTGCTTCCCAGACACAAACACATCTATAGCAAGGGACAACGAAGGAGGGAGTCGGGAGGAAGGGAATAAATTTCCAATGGAAACCTTATAACATTGCAGTAAAGTACATACACTAAAGGAAATTATCAAAAACTGAAAGTAAAATCATATCCCACAATAATTTCTCAAGCAGAGCTCTGGGCCAGAAAGGGGAGAAAAAGGAGGGTATCATATAGTCCTCTTCGGGAGTTCTTGTGCTGGGTAAATTACAAGGTATTATTCAGAGACTACAGTGTTCAGGGGCAACCTGAAACTCCAGGGTATGCAGTCAGATATTACTTACCCCAACTTACTCTGAAGATGTAGCAAAGTACACTGTTTTCCAACTCTGTCCACAGATGTCGTTTGTACTAGGATGTGTGTACTAATTTCAGTTACACAGATGTTCCCCAAGGACTTCTGACAGGTGATTTATCATCAGTGAATGTCATGAATGCATGCCGCTCCTCTCTGAATCAATCCTTGCATCAGAGTTTTGAAAAGCTAACCGATAAATGCATTTTGTATTATCACTTTCTAGTAATTGGTTCTCAAAGCTTGCTTTTTTCAGACTGCTCCTTTGATATTCTGTAATGCCATCGACTGTCTTTGAAGAGTGAATAATAATGGAGAGCTTTAAAGAGACTTGTGAAAGTTATGAAGTCATAAAACTCTATTTGATTCCTCCTTCAGTCTGTTTTCTGAAAGCGTGCTGAATTTCAGTAGTGAAGAGATCTTATGGGCTTTGAATGAAAGATTCTTTTCCCTCCCAAGCCATGGTTTCTACTGCACTATCCTCATTGGTATTTCATTGCCTTCAGGATGACAGGATGTCTATAGGATTTTCTTTCCAAGTCTCTTACCGACAGAGTTTTGTGACATTCAGCCAAAAAAAAAGCATATCTACTCTCTAGGGTTTCCTTTTCAAATGTATGGTGTAAATCAATTCTGTATGGAGCTACAGTCATTGTGATACAGAAGGTATGCCAAAAGACACTTCTGCAAATAGGGGTTGTACTTGTTTTCGATTCCCTCTTCGTTCCTGGCGACTGTGTATAGGAGCTTCCCATAAATTGAGTCCATTTCTCTTCCTCTTTTCCTAAGGTGTGACTACGTTGTGAATAATCAATCCTTCTGCAAAGAAAAGTAGCTTTCTTAATCATGGTGCACAGTTTCAACTTCCACTAGCCCATTAACTCAAAATAAACTACTAAGCATTCTAACTGTCTGCTCAGTGTCTGCACAGTGACATTTACCAGGAGAGAGGCAGACAAGAAATAGTCAGTGACTGGAGATTTTTACAGACCAGAATAGTGACACTGTAATCTTGCCTTTTCCCTCTCTATGCACATCACCCCTTTTCCAATCTCTATGTCCTTTCCTAGACACAGCTAAAATGATCATTAGAATTGTCCTTAGACATGTGTTCATATCCAAAATACAGGTACTAGAATTCACTTGAAAATAAAAAAAGCAATTTAAGCATTCTCCTCTTCCAGGACATTAGCAGAAAAGACATTACCGTTACTAAGCTCATTTCTGAAGTCAACAGATGGTCCTGCTACATTTAGAGCACTTGGAAGTTCTTTGCTCTGTTCTTTGTTTGTTACAGGAAAAGCACTGGAAGTAGTTTCAAAAGACTGTATCCAAAAGGCTTTATGCCAATCCTACTTAAACCAGCATTTCTGATATAGCTGAAAACAACTTTCACAGTTGTGAGTAGGTATAAATGTCACAGGACATTTGTACGTACATGTGAGCTCTGCTTCCAAATTAGAAACAACGAAAGAAAATCTGATGTTATCACCCCAGTCTATTTCATGCAGCTAGTCAGTGACAGCAGCCCACAGATGCTGAGGCCAGAGATGCTTTGGTAAATAGAACAATTTGAAGCACTGTATGAGCCATCAGCATAGCAAAATAAACTTGTTGGAGGCATGAGGTTATGCCTCTTCCTGAAAAAGAAAAGTGAAAAGCACAAAATAACTTCTTACCTGCAAGAGCTGATTAACAACAGTTAGCTATGTATCATAGAAGTGGAAGCAAGACTCTTTAAATGGGAACTTACAGAGGTACTATGGTGCTTGAGTAATTAATACCATGCCCTTGTATCAATTATCTTTGTGTCTTGTTTTAAAGAAAAAAACCCCACACCCTTCCTTGTCATAGTCTTATATTGCTATCAGACACCTGATACACAAATGATTCATATTTCGCATTGCTCCCTGCCCTGGTCACATTCAGTTATATCTAGTAATTGATGATTCATTCACAGTAACTCCTTGCAATTATCATGGCAAAAATTCAGAACAGATAGGCATACATGGTACTAAAACTGAATAACCACGAAGTATTTCACCCACACATTCTCCATTTGCTGCCTCGATTTATGGATAAAAGCACTATTTGAGACAATGGCAACAAAACTTTTGTCCAGGGATTTATTTATATCACTGTATTTCTTGGATTATGGTGCGCATTTTCTAGTGTTATAAGTGTCCCAGAGAAACACTTAAGTGCAGAATCGAAAGAAGCATTCATTTTCCTGCCCAATAATCCCTACATCCTAAACTGTTCAACAGAAAGAGTGCATTAACGCCACACCGTACTGTGAACTGCATTCACCCTCCCCCAGCCTCCTCTGCTACTAACAGAGGACAGAGGGATTGCAGTCTTGCTTACTCAAATGTAAATAAGTAACTCACCTGAACCATTCCCACAGACTGGTGAAAGGGAGGATATAGCTTCTGTGTTTTAGTAGTGTTTATATTTTCAAATTATGATCCAAACTTATTGTTAAAGTCCACTAATAGAAAGAGGTGGTGAGTGAAAGACTGGGTTATTGATGTGCCTTTCCTGTGAAAAACTTCAAGCAAAGCTGAGATAGTGGTCTATATCTTTGTAGTTTTTCCTGTATTAATTAGTATAGGTAGAATGTACACTTGGTGATGCCGTATGCTTCTTATGTAGATAATCTATCCTCCCTTGTCATGTGTCCCAAATTGCAAGTTCCTAGTGCCTAGGCTGAATAATAAGGCATCTGTAACACAGCTGAAAGGAACAAAAACAAGCAACCAAACTGAGAGCATTTACCTCCTTTCATTCTTATTTTTCCCTGTCCTTCTAACATCCAGCAGGCCACAAAATGAATGACAAGGATTAAATTATTTGGCTGCCAGATTATCTCAGTGGATGTTCTTAGCAAAATATCCATGCAAATCATTGAGAGAACAGGATATGAGCAGGTGAATCAGATTCTGCAGGATCACTGTACATCTGACTCTCACTGTATTAGCTGCTCCCTGGTATTAGAAAGACTCAGAAAAAAAAAGATAATCCATCTAAATGGATGCTAAATATTGAACTAAATCAAAGTAAATAGATGTGGTCTTTAATGGTCTAAGAAATCTGACCTAAAAGAAACAGGAATTCTGCAGATGACCTACCTGACAACTGCCATCATGCTTGCACTCACCCATCCTTTGAGGTACATTTTGTTTAGTTCCTGTAAAATAAAGACATGCCTCACCAACAGGACATACGAAATGCTAAGTAGAATTCTAAGTGTAGAAACTAAAATTCCAAAATTACCATTTTGTCTTCAGAAATCTTAAACTATGATTTCAAAATGCCCATTGTTTCTTTCTTGCATACATTTTGTCATTAGATTGAAAGGTGATTGGGAAAGAGGACACCACCCCCACCCCCGTAATTTACCTGTGCCTTGCACAATGAAATATTTATCTCCAAATGGAGATTCCAGGCTTTATTACTACATGAATAATATATGTAACTTGAGTTATAACCTCCCAAAGACCTATTTACAAGTCAATTTGTCTGTTCAGCATTGTCCTTTCTGACTACAGCCACTGATAATATTTTCTTACTTTACAATAAAGTTTGTATTTTAAATAACCTCATCAGTCTATGTATCTGTTAACTGTTCATTCTTCCCTTATCCAAAGTACAGCACTGACTTAAATTAAACTACTTATTTTAAAAAAAAAATTATCTCCCTTGACGCAAGAAAAGTTGCTGTTAGCAACTTAACCTAACAAGCCAGTTACCCCAGTGGATGAGACATCCAAATGTTCAACATAAATAAAGAGCAAAAGAATTTGCTCTGATCATAGGGGATTGCTTGGTAGTCAGCAAATGAAAAAGTGTAGATTCTCATGGCAAGCACCTACAAAGACAATGCCTTCTATATTCCTCAGATACACACTCCACCTTTTATAATCCACTTTAGGACAGTGGACTGTGCTTGCATTCAGAACATCTTAATAGAAAAGAAAAACATTCTACTAAACTACTGTCTTGTTAATTTTTTATAGATGGAGAAAAACTGAGACAACACCATTTGCTTGCCTAGTCTTGCAGAAGTTTTCCCTGATTCCTCTGCGTAACTGAAGAGAAGATAATTTCTAAGGCTATTCAAAGTGATACTGATCATTTCTAAGGATATTCAAAGTGCTGCTTGACTAAGACCTTATCCCAGGCATACTGTCAGTTCCGGAACACCTCTCTCATGCCAAAGATGCCCAGCATCGGCTGCCCTCTAAAACACATTCAGTAAAAATGACTGAACGTAGTAAACAGATCCAATAGAGTAAGTTGAGAGCATTTGTGTAGTCACCTTGGATTTTTAGGTATTTTAGGTAAATCCCTCTCTGTATAAGTGGATGTTGCTTTGGGAGCATTACCAAGCAGTGGTGCTACAGGGAAGAGTCTACGACATAAAAGGAAAAAAAAAAAAAGGTTTCTCAGCCATTCTGCACATATCTTGGGCTTTCTAAGATGGACTGCACCTCCCAAGGAAAAGTCTGAGTAAAATACTACACGGAAAAGCTGCAGTTGCCTTCTTGGTTATGTGGGCTCTCTGTGAGACAGTTTAAATACCTCCCATACAGCGAATACAGTGTGCTTACCTGCTTCCAGCAGCCAGAAGAAACTATCAATACATAGGACAAGACACTGGAATGGACTTTCTAAGTTAACAAATTCAGCCCCTGCTTTTAGCCAGCTATGTCACACCATCCCCTTCACAAGCTGATTAAAGGACATCCCCAAAATTAATTGGGAAAAGAGGGATTTTTAACTTCTGATTTCCTGCCTAGATGTAATTATGACCCAACCTGTTCTTATGCCAAATTTTCCTTTCAGGTAAATCGTTGTTTTTCCTCTCTGGTGTTTTTCAGCCAATACATCTGTATGCAGCAACTGCATCTCCTCCACACCTTTGCTTTGTTAAGCTAAACAAACCATCTTAATCCTTTTTTAGGACAAAAAGACTTCATCCTAGACTGTTTGTCTTTGTTGGTTTTTTCTGGCTTATATTCCAGTATCAGTTTATCCTTCTCAAATAGGAGCACCTGTACACAGTGAGAACGCTATAGAGTATTGTATCTAGATCTTATAGCATGGATCCACGCATCCTCATCTCTACCCACCCAACTCACCAAAGATTTTTTTTTCATGGCTGCATCATACAGTCAGGTCTGTCATATTGTTACTAATATTTGCGTCTTCTCTGCTACTGGCATTTTGAACAGGTAATCTCCCAGCTGATAGCAAGCATTCTTGTGTTTTGTCTACCTAAATTAGGACTTTGCATTTTATATCATTAAATTGAAACCCATTTATACAAGCAAGATAGTTTAGCTCTTCTCATACATTTGCAAGTCCTTTCAGGGAACCCAATCTTTTCCATCTTGGAGGCATCATTTTATCCCTTAGTTCTTCGCAAAAATATGAAATAAAACTGGTTACCACCTCAGCTGAGGAGCTTCATCATTATTCCTGCTCCAGTATTATATTTCACCTTTCAGCATAACCTCCTTTTACTACCTGCTGTGGTCCTTTAGGCCATTTCTCAAGTCTGTTTATAATTGTTACACTAATACCAATTTTAAATTTATGCAACAGGTGAGTTTATGGAAATATAACATGCTCTATCTCAAGCTTCTTCCTGGTCTGCAACTGTGGTGTTCATGTACTTTTCTTATAGTAAGATACTACTGCTTTTCCCAGGAGACATTGCCAGAACCCAGACCACAGAAATGGTGGTTTCCTGCACAGTAAGAAGATTTCTTAAGAAGTTCTTCTGGTAAGTAATACAGTAATAAAGAGCTTCTAATGTTTTGTCCTGGAAGAGTATCCATACAGATATTTCCACTCCGTAGACAGAGTCTAAAATTTTGTAACAATGAGGGATCTCCTTTTTTTCCCCATTCCTACCCCTTCCTTCTTGTGGTGGGTTGACCACTGCCAGCAGCAGCACCACATCACTCAGCCCAGCAGCAGGATGGGGGACAGATTAGGAAGAGCAGAAGTGAGAAAACTCACAGGTCCAGAAAAAGTCAGTTTAATAAGTGAAAGAAAGTGGAAGAAAATATCCAAAACAAGTGATGCAAAGGTCATCACTCACCACTACCCTTAAATACACCAAAGCCCATCCAGTCTCTGAGCAACGGCAACCTCCTCCAAACCCCCCTTCCCATAGTTATTATTGGTGAGCATGACATCTGGTATGGAATACTCCTTTGGTCATTTTGGGTCAGCTGTCCAGGTTGTGTCCCCTCCTAACTTCTTGCCCACCTCCAGCTTACTTGTCGAGGGAGCAGAGTGGGAAAGAGAGAAAGCCTTGCCACTGTGCAAGGACTGCTCAGCAACAGCCAAACACTAGTATGTTATGAACACTGCTTTAGTCACAGATCCAAAACACAGCACCATATGCGCTGCTGTGAAAAAAACTCTGTCCCAGCCAGACCCAGTACACCTCCAAAGCCACAGCCAAAGCTTTCAGGCAAAGAAGAGCAGGAGCCACATGCACTTTCAGTTGACTAAAAAAGTCTTGCTTTTCAAAGAAGTTGTCACACTAATCTACATGTTGTGTGCACTTTCAAGGACAGCGTATCACTGCTGCCAGCATGTGAAAGAAAAACATGAAAGTTGTCAGGGTCTAATTAACTGAAGGATTTTTATAAATCAAAAGTGCATTTTGGACAATTCACAATAGTCAGGTCTGGCCTCAGAAACATAGAAAGCAAAAGAAATTGGGGATGTCAAGTGAAATTTAACCTTCTGCATTTGAAGCAGACATTGCTTCATTTGAAAAAACAAGACTGCTGATCCAGCGGTACTTGCTATATTGATCACAGCTTGGGGGAATCTTTCACAAGACAAAACATACCTTTTCCTGTACGGTCAACAAGGCTACTCAGTTAGAAGGTGCTAATGACAATAATATGATTTTAGAGCACTCCTAGGAGCTCAGGATGTTGTTTCATATCTTAGTTTATGCCAAAGGGCTGGGCAGTAGGGCAACAAAGTCGGGATACCAAATAAACAGCAGTTAAGGGTTTGATCCAAACTGAAGGACTGAAGATATAACTTGCATCAGGGCTATCTTTATGTATAACTGATTCATTAGCAGAACCCTGGAACTAATTTTTTAAATAAAATTACCATAATAAGTAATATATAACATATAATATACATCTCTATACACAGAGGCTAGAAGCTACAGAGGCAGAGGGCTTGCTGCTGTCACCTCTGACCAAGGTATCTATTCATACAGTACAGTTTGAGAGAATGACGCAATCTTCCTGCAGCTTCATTTTTTCCTCATTTTTGTACTCTTCTTTTATATTATTTCCCTGGTTTTTTACTGTTTCTTGAACCATTTATTTCTATAAACTTCTCAGTTCAGGTACTTAACTTGCTCCAATGGAACTGTTGTTTTATGTTTCAAGGGAAAGTATCCAGGTCATTGATGTACAGCAGTTCTTGGAGGAGTATTCACACTCTGTTTCACAAACCCTGTTGGAGGAACACTCACTCACCTTCCTCCCCATCTTCCTCTGCAGGTATCCTTCCTTCAGCATGTCCCACCCAGAAGCACTCCCTTGTTTCTTGTTCTCATCTAGTATAATTTCATATATTTCTTTTGTCTCGCTATCATTCCAAAGGCATAAATATATATAAATGAACCAGGATTTGCATGTCTGTAAGTGTATAAAAGATTTTTACTAACATGCACTTCTAACCGGGATAAGCTTTTGCTATAGAATCTGACTGCAACAAATTCAGGCATGTTCTTAGAGTTACTTTTAGTATAGTTAAAAAATACAGAAACCATTAACAGAATTCATATTTTCAAACATGAATTGCAAAAATTTCATTGATAATTTGGACCACCTCTCATTTTAACTGAGGTTTAAACTGGTTTGTACTTCTTGATTTTTCCTCTGGTTTTATATTTATAAAAATACTTAATAGAATATCTATAACTTTTTATGGTACATAGTTAAACAGAATATTCACTCATTCTTTAATAACTGATACTTTAAGGCTTACAGAGGTCTGAACTGCACATACTGCCATAATACAAGAAAACACTGAAACAATGTATTTGTTGAGATAATGAGGCAGGAAAAACAAACAAAAAAGACATCACTGCTGTATCTGATTTTATTTTTAAAGCAGTCCATTAGATGTCTTCTGGCAAATTACTTACACAGTTATTTAAGCCAATGGACAGCTCAGGGAATTGTTTCCGTGGCTTCTAATAGAATTCCAAATTTCTTTATTTGACTTCTTTTATTGCCATTGCATGCATCAGACATCTGGTAACAAGTTAAAGAAAACCCAACGACAAAAAAGAAGATTTTTGACATTGAGGTCGATGAATAAAAAGCTACACTGAGAGATCAAACCTACCACAGTGAAGAAGGCATATCCGGCAAGGAAAGGAGGACCCATTCTTTTTTCCCAGGGCAATACCATTTTCCTATGTGAATATATACAAAGAGCTCAAATTATTTGTGCAAGTATTTCCGTTAGGGTCAACGGGAGTCCAGTGAGCAGGATGTGTAATAGCATTTCCTTGAGATCAGCAGGGACCAGGAACTCTGTTGTGCTAGATATAGTTTATACACACTGATAGATCCTTTGGGCTTTTACTGATTAAACTAAAAAAACTAAGAGGAAGAGAGAAACAGAGGCACAGTGCAATTAACACCTTGATGTACCTTCAAGTGTATAAATGTCAGTTGCTCACTGCACGAATGTTTGATCTTTTGCTGGACCAGGGCCAAGCTGACTTGACAAAGGTCACACACATAGTTTCTATGGAAGAGTTAAGCATTGAATTCCATTAACCTAAAATCCAAGGTACATCAGTATTCAGTCCCAGACAATTAATCCTGCTACACCAAATCCAGGCAATAACATGATCTGCACATTTACTTCTGTAATGGCAGTTTTACTGTATCTTTGTAAAGTGATAAAAAGATGAAGAATAATAAAAAAGATGTAACAATACATGAAAATATTTTTTTCTTTAATTTACTTGATGGAAAAAACCCAGAAAGAATAAAAGCAATCAGATGAGATTCCTCAATAGTACCTGCTATATATTATTCATGTACCTAAAGCATTTATAATGTGTAAAACTATTCTTTTTAAAACAAATATCGTAAAACTGCCTCATTTACTATAATTTTAAATGTACTTGCCTGTAAGGAATACGGTAATATTCTCTATGACAGAAGAGAGCTATCTTACTTTTTTCTTAATCAAGTCAAATATCTGCTAGAACAAGTTAAAATCAAATCCTCCTCTTAAGCAGTATTTTCAGTACGTAGTCTTTCCAGAACAGGCCGTCGCATGCTGCATTTATGAAGTCTCTGAAGTCATGGTTTCACAACATGACAGGACATAGCATGAACTGTTTGACTGAAGCAACTGCAATGCAAAAGGAAATAACAGGCTGCCACATCAAACAGGAGGTATCTGACAGAAACCTCTTGTGAAAAGTTAGAACTTCTTTGGTCTCCGAAAAGTGAGTCGCAAAATAATGCCCCAAATAAGATTCACTATTCATCACTCCTTGTATTTGCAATGTTTTTCAGACATCTATTTTTGTTGTTTCCTCATTCCTCCTCAAATCATGTAGTTAGCAGAAGCTACCAATCCTTAAGGAATGTGATATCTGATGCAGTACCTGATGCTGGGTTTATTTTGTTCTGTTTTTAACAAAAATGAATCACTTCAAAAGTAAAACCAGCTACAACAGTGATGTCTTTTGTTTAATTTGCTCATTTTTAAATGCTGGAGCTGGATTCAACTGAGCTCTGTAAGAAACAATACACCTAAATAAAGTTATGGAGTCTTTTCGTTTTTGTCAGAGGAGCTAGGCTGTTATACAAAATGTATGTTTTCATCCAGATAGTGCAATACAAGTGATGCAAATCCTACAGAGCCCTTTCAAAACTCTGTTCTAAGAGTTGGCAGGATCTTACAGCACTCAGCATCTCAGAGCGCTGAGCTCTTCAAGTAGTCAAGCCATCTACGCATACATTTATGCAGTTACATTCCAATTACAAAGACCTTTAACAGCTCTTAAATAGAGAAAAACAGCCATGTCCATCAGACACCGCCTACATGACAAACTTCCATACGTATGTATATGCATTTGCCTCAGGAAATGCATTCTTAAGGATCTGCCAATCAATTTTTCTGGATTCTGAGAAATTTTTATCAATTTGCATAACTGCAGCTGATCAGTGAATTACTCCAACCCCAAACAGTTTCCCAGTTTAAGTTTTGCCTCTCTAAAAGAGCTGCCTTATTTTATTTCGCATACCAGTGCTTTCTCATATAACTAAGTAAATAAAAATAAGTAACTGAACTCTGGTGGTTCTGGTAAATTGTTCTATGTAGATAGCTGCCATGTATTGCTTCATTTCCACAACAGTGGCTCACGGCATACTGACAACTGAAAACCGTTCCTTTGGAAATCTCTTTCCACATGCCTTAGTCTTCACTCCCCAATAGCTTAATTTTTTATCTTTTCACTATACACACTGACAGGTCACATGTATCAGAACATAAAGAGCTGTCATCGTAGATCAGACTACTGGTCCATCAAGTCCGGTATTCTGTCTTTATTATATCTCAGAGGAAGGTGCAAATCCTCATAATGCGATAACCAATTATGCAATGGTACCCATAAGGGCAACATTTCTTTTCCACTTTGACAATCAGATTATACCCAGAAGCAGAAGATGCTATTACCCTTTCAATAGTTTCCTATGCTGTACATGACAGACTCCCTTCCCTATGACTGATATTCAACGGGACACTGTCGCAGCTAATAGGGTCAAAATCTAATTTGGTGAAAGAAGAACAAGACTAAAAAGCAAGGTTAGCAGTAAAACTGTTTTTCAAAATGAAGACTGAAACCTAGAAAAAAAGCTGGATTCTGCAGCATTAACTTCGTTAAAGTTTTATATGCAAGCCGTCCGATGATTTCGGATTCACACATGATGAATGAGGAAGACAAAGCAAATTTTGAAATCATGTGTTAAGAGCCATTTGGAACAGTCATGGCGTCCAAGACCGGGATTTACCAGCTCTTCTGTAGTCAATTCTGAGTCCTAGCCTTTAATGGCAACAATCACTCATATAAAGCTACTGCTTTAATTCATGTTTCCTGGTGGTGTTTTGCAGATCAGCTCCGCTGAAAAGAGTAGCAGTGATGTTTTACTGAAATTAATCAAAGCCTATAATCCCATTATCCTGTGATTTTAGCATTTCTGGACCTACTGCTCAACAATCTGCTAAGCTTGGAACAACTCAATTTACATAATTTCCAGTCTACTTTGTGATTATTTTCCGTAATTTATAGCAGATCATGATGTCCCACAGAGATCAGCAAACCATCTGAGCTCTCTCTAGCTCTGACAAAAATCATTGAGATGTCAGATGACTGTGAGTTCATATTTCTTTTCTATTAATGGGTAGTCATATTTCCATTCTTTGGAACGCTTATTTTCATCCAAAATCTGACATCTTCTCCCTTGAAGGGAGTTAACTATTAAACCCTGCTGGGATTTGACCTTAATCAGTGGGAAAAAAGAGCAGCAGAAGTAGAAAATGAGAAAGAATATCCAGGCAACAGTTAGCAAAAAGTAATTTGTATAGAAATTTGTAATGGAAAGAAAAAACAACTATGTTTTCAGGGACAAATTAGCAGCCTATTGAAGGTTACTAGCATTGTATTTTATACTAAAAAAATGTCATTTCTCAAAACATTTGAAAGATCAAAAAATACAGGAGAGGAATTTTTCTGAGTTCTGTAAATGGAAACAACTGGAAGTAATTACCTGAAATGGAAAACCAAGGAATTAAGGAGATAGGAGCAAAGAGAGAGCTGTTAGTTTCCACAATATCTGTTAAATAAGATATGTCAAGCTCAATAAAGTGTAAGAAATTGGAAAGTTCTTAAAGACAGATAAAACAACATTAGCAAATACACTGTATGGGAGAAGGAGATTCAACATTTGTAGCAGGATAGACGTGCCCTGACTGGTCTTTTCTATTTATAACTATTGAAAGTCTGTGCATGTAACAGAACAGGAGAATGAAAAAGTTTCAAACTTTTTTGAATAAGTACATATAAATAAGTACATTTATGATTAATTTCCATGAAAGTAAATGTAAAATAATCATTTTAAATACAATGTGCATTGGGTTATCTGCAGTACGTCTGTATTTATAAAACAAATATGTTGTCTAAAAGGGAAATGCCTACAGGCTTCTAAGTTTACAGAAGTCAATATTCTTTGTCCAGAGGTTGCTTTTAAATTAGTCTCTATTTTAGCAGCTGTTTTCATACAGGACATTTTCATCAGAAAGGCTTGTGTGTGAGATTTTCAGTGATATGAAAATCTAGAAACATTGATACAAAATAGACAACTAAAGGGTGTGTGTATGTTTTCAGAAGGACCTTTACTGGTTTTAAGTACCTTTACAATAAAAGACCAATCTAAAGCCCTGCAGAAAATTGTGAAAGCCCTACCAATGCATCGCAGAGCATCTAACTCTATGAGCTAGAACTGCAATCACTTTACAAGTTCTTTGCGAAGGAAGAGCAGTGTGAACCTTGCTTTATGTCTGCTGCAGTCACCTGCAGTTACACCTGTCTGAGCTGTTAGGATGATCTGGTAATTACTACACTATTGGTACTGTCCTTGCTTTTCAACCCCAGCTACCGCAGGCAAGGGGAAGATTGTATTTATTAAAGTAAACATTTCATCTACCTGATCTAACAGACTGATTTAACTTGACCTGCAGTATTTTTAGGCAATGACTAATGGTAAATTAGCCAGCATATGAAAAATACCTTCTTTCCTGCTAGAATCCTGTATCTCATTGATCTACCTCCCTGTAATACACACAAAAACATGACATTTCTGTGAACGCTGGCTCTCCTGATTAAATATTTGCCTTTGTCACTTGTCAATAACCCTAGCTCCTAATGAGTTTAAGAAAACAAGTCTTCAAACCACTAACTTGTATATTATTTAGCCAGATTTACTCAAACTGCAGACATGTCCTCAATCACCTGCTACTTCCCTAAACTACATAGGTAACCTAAGAACATAATGCGATTACGCACAGTAAATTAATGGTCATCCATTGCCACCCCTAGACAGACACATTTTCCAGCTTGCTAAGATCTAAATGATTCCCTCTAGGGCCTCTACCATGTGCAAATGTGAGGCTGCTAAGAATCAACGGGTTATAACCTGAAACTCTCAGTCACATCTCTCCAACCTGAGCTGATGGAGTTTATATTAAAAGGTTTTGTCCAGTGATCCTTCTCTAGCAACAAATAAGAAAAGATACATAGAAGTCTGATGCTGAAATAGTATGTCAGCTATAAATCTGGTCAATATTCAGTTCCATACATTTGGATGAAGCTACCTGATCTCTCCTTGTATCTCATGCTTGTTAGGCATATATGTCTAAAGAGATACAATTGCCTATGAGAAATATATTCTAGAATGTCTAAGGAAACGAGGGAGGAAAGTAATTTGAAGCCAGGGTCCTACTTAGGAATATATTAAAATTCCAGGCTCTCAGTTGTGCTAGAAAACTCAAAAGCTTGACTGCATCTGCTTAATGTCAACGAACTATGTCTGAATGCTTCCTATCCACAGGGACTTGTATGGGTCAAAGACCCACGGTGGTGACATGAGAATTGGATTTAGAGACTGTCTTCTTGAACTGAGATTGCAAAATTTTTTTACAAGGATGACAAAGGGCAAGGAAAAAAAAAAAACACCACAGGCTTATTTCAGTGTTTGGGCAATCCACAGAACACCTGAATTCCAGAAGCAAAAGTATCTGCCCATTATCTAGCAGACTTTTCATGTAAAAATAGCATTGATTGAACTGGACAAGGTGCTTAAGTTCATTGCATCATATTCCACATTTGGGCCCAATTCCTTTCTGGCTGCAGTTCAAGCTGGTTTTCGTCACATTTACAGTGCCTTGAATAGCCTGGGATCTTAAGTATGTTAGAAAGTGATTTCCTTCAGCTTCACTGTAGAATCTTCCACTGATGACTCGGTTTATTGGCCGTCTACAACACAGAACTTCCTCCAAAGATGGCATATACTGGTAACAGCAGAAATGATGGCAGAAGACAGACATAGAAGAAAACAGAACTTTTGAAATGACTTAATATTAAGTTAGAGGGTAAAGACAAAGAAAACAACAATCTTATAAAACTTGATTTTTTTTTTTCATATGAAGTCTAGTTCTTGGACTAAGTCAGTATTCATTACTTAAATCAAAACTTCCTTGAATTTACATGTGTTGATCAATATTCCCTCCCGAGACCTTTTCTATCAATACTTCTTATTTGATAAGAGAGATATGCAATTCACTCTCTTTTGTGATCCTGAAGAATTTGAATTTTACAGTTGCAGAAAGCAAATATAACTGATTCAGCTTTGACCCTTCAGCTGTGTCTCAGAGAGCAGACCTGGGTGAAATGATAAAGATGTATTGTTATTTTTCACATTTGCAGGTTCAGGTTGTGGGTTTTTCTGCAAAAGGACTACATTTCCGAATCAGGAAAAACTTTCCCATGTTGCAGTTAGACTACTTTCCATTTAAATGGGTTGCCTGACAAAGGAAATGTTTTCCCTTCAGGAAGCCTACACTTTCTGACTTCTCAGTGCAAGACTTGTCTCATAGCACATGTAAATGCTTCTACTATGTCTTTTGCTGCAGTATTGTAGGTTGGCGTATGCATAAGGTCAAATGACTCCGTTCACATCCAGTGGCTGTATTTGCCATTACGTAGCTTATTATTTTAAGAGACTTTGTACAGAATTCTCTACCTTTCTCATAAGAATTTCTCTTCAAATATTTTTTGTCACGTATAACACGTCCCTGTTCAAGAAAAGCATCTCAGAGAAAGCAGTCTATATGGTAAATTTAACATACTTTGCAGTTAGTGTAGTCCATTTCCATAAAGCCCATTGTATTATGTTGCATTGCATTTGCATGACAAGGTTATGGTAGCAGAGGGGCTATAGGGATGGCTTCTGTGAGAGGCTGCCAGAAGCTTCCCCTCTGTCTGACAGAGCCAGGGCCAGTTGACTCCAAGACAGATCAGCTGCTGGCCAAGGCCATGCCCATCAGTGACAGTGGTAGCATCTCTGGGATAACAGATTTAAGAAGGAAAAAAAACCAAACTGCGTACGGGCAACTGCAGTGGGAGAAAGGAGTGAGACGATGTGAGAGAAACAACTCTGCAGACACCAAGGTCAGTGAAGAAGGAGGGGGAGGAGGTGTTCCACGCACCGGAGCAGAGATTCCACTGCAGCTTATAGTGAAGACCATGGTGAGGCAGGCTGTCCCCCTGCAGCCCATGGAGGTCCACGGTGGAGCAGATCTCCACCTGTAGCCCATGGAAGGGACCCCACGTCGGAGCAGGTGGATGCCTGAAGGAAGCTGTGATCCCATGGGGAGCCTGCGCTGGAGCAGGCTCCTGCCAGGACCTGTGGCCCCATGGAGAGAGGAGCCCACGCTGGAGCAGGTTTGCTGGCAGGGCTTATGACCCCGTGGAGGATCCACACTGGAGCAGTCTGTTGCTGAAGAACAGCACCCCGTGGAAGGGAACCATGTCAGAGAAGTTCATGGAGAACTGCAGCCCATGGGAAGGACCCCACGCTGGAGCAGGGGAAGAGTGTGAGGAGTCCTCGCCCTGAGGGGGAAGGAGCTGCAGAGACAACATGTGATGAACTGACTGCAGCCCCCATTCCCCGTCCCCCTGCACCGCTCAGGGGGAGCAGGTAGAAAATACAGGAGTAAGGTTTAGCCCAGGAAGAAGGGAGGGGTGGGGGGAAGGTGTTTTTAAGATTTAATTTTATTTCTCATTATCCTGCTCTGATTTGATTGGTGACAAATTAAACTAATTTCCCCAAGTTCAGTCTGTTTTCTCTGTGACAGTAATTGTTGAGTGATCTCTCCCTGTCCTTATTTTGACCCAGGAGCCTTTCACTGTATTTTTTCTCCCCTGTCCAGTTGAGGAGGCAGACTGATAGAGCAGCTTTGGTGAGCATCTGGCGTCCAGCCAGACTAAACCATGACATATATATTCACAAAAAAAGAAACATTCCTTTGTTACAAGATCTTCAGCCCCATGGAGTAAAAATACATTTAAATAACAAGAGATTTCGGAAAGGAATATAAAAGATGGGAGGCAGTGATAGGATAAAGAAGATGTGATAACTCTTCTAGTAAGTAATGAAGATATTTAATCTGATAAATTTTTGTAAGAGTCACTTTAGGAACTCAGAATCACAGAATCACAGAATCACAGAATAGTAGGGGTTGGAAGGGACCTCTGTGGGTCATCTAGTCCAACCCTCCTGCCGAAGCAGGGTCACCTACAGCAGGCTGCACAGGACCTTGTCCAGGCGGGTCTTGAATATCTCCAGAGAAGGAGACTCCACAACCTCCCTGGGCAGCCTGTTCCAGTGCTCCGTCACCCTCAGAGGGAAGAAGTTCTTCCTCATGTTCAGATGGAACTTCCTCTGCTTCAGTTTGTGCCCATTGCCCCTTGTCCTGTCACTGGGCACCACTGAAAAGAGCTTGGCCCCATCCTCCTGACATCCACCCTTCAGATATTTATAAGCATTTATTAGGTCCCCTCGCAGCCTTCTCTTCTTCAGGCTGAACAAGCCCAGTTCCCTCAGCCTTTCCTCGTAGGGGAGATGCTCCAGTCCCCTCATCATCCTCGTAGCCCTTCGCTGGACTCTCTCCAGTTGCTCTTCATCTTTCTTGAACTGGGGAGCCCAGAACTGGACACAGTACTCTAGATGAGGCCTCACTAGGGCAGTGTAGAGGGGAAGGAGAACCTCCCTCGTCCTGCTGGCCACACTCTTCTTGATGCACCCCAGGATCCCATTGGCTTCCTTGGCAGCCAGGGCACACTGCTGGCTCATGGTTAACCTGTCGTCCACCAGGATGCCCAGGTCCCTCTCCGCAGAGCTGCTCTCCAGCAGGTCCACCCCAAGCCTGTACTGGTGCATGAGGTTGTTCCTCCCCAGGTGCAGGACCCTGCATTTGGCTTTGTTGAACCTCATCAGGTTCCTCTCTGCCCAGCTTTCCAGCCTATCCAGGTCACGCTGAATGGCAGCACAGCCTTCTGGTGTATCTACCACACCTCCCAGTTTGGTGTCATCAGCAAACTTGCTGAGGGTACATTCTAACTCTTCATCCAGGTCGTTGATGAAGAAGTTAAACAAGACTGGGCCCAGTACTGACCCCTGGGGGACACCACTTGTTACCAGCCTCCAACTAGACTCAGCGCCGCTGATGACAACCCTCTCAGTTCTGCCATTCAGCCAGTTCTCTATCCACTTCACCGACCACTCATCCAGCCCACACTTCCTCAGCTTCCCTAGGAGGATATCATGGAATACTGTGTCGAAAGCCTTGCTGAAGTCAAGGTAGACAACATCCACGGCTTTCCCTTTGTCTACCCAGCCAGTCATGCCATCGTAGAAAGCTATCAGATTGGTCAGGCATGATTTCCCCTTGGTGAATCCATGCTGACTACTCCTGATAACCTTCTTCTCTTCCACTTGCTTGATGACGGCCTCCAGGATAAGCTGCTCCATCACCTTTCCCGCGATGGAGGTGAGGCTGACCGGCCTGTAGTTCCCTGGGTCCTCCTTCTTGCCCTTTTTGAAGATTGGAGTGACATTGGTCTTTCTCCAGTCCTCGGGCACCTCTCCTGTCCTCCAGGACCTCTCAAAGATGATGGAGAGTGGCTCAGCAATGACATCCGCCAGCTCCCGCAGCACTCGTGGGTGCATTCCATCGGGGCCCATGGATTTGTGGACATCCAGATCACTTAAGCGATCCCTCACACAGTCCTCCTCGACCAAGGGAAAGTCGTCCTCTTTGTAGGCTTCTTCTCGTACCTCCGGGGCCTGGGATTCCTGAGGCCCAGTCTTAGCACTGAAGACTGAAGCAAAGAAGGCATTCATTAGCTCTGCCTTCTCTGCATCCTCCGTCACCAGGACACCCGCCTCATACTCCATTGTATTTCATCAGTTCTAAATATGTTAAGTGAATATTGACTTTGGGCTAAACTTTGCATAGTCAAGCATCAAACTCAAAACCCCATAAAATTAAAGGTGCTATTCCCCTTTTTGCAATAGGAATCCTATTCATAGACACTCTATTTCCAGAAGTGTCCAGTAACAAGAGGAGAAGACTTAGAGGTTACTGAAATTCCAGATGGATGAGCATTCCTCTGAGACTTTTGCTTGAAAGACTGCCCAAATAGTCTTTGCTGTATAAACTTGGTGGGAACTACAGATTGCAAAATATCAGCAATTCCAGACAACTGCAAGCACCTAAAAGATTCTCATCAAAAAGATTCTCATCAAAGTCAGATTAAAATTTTCCAGATGATGCTTTAAATCACTTTTTGAAGGACATCATTTAGGGTAACCTACAAAATTCAGTTGTTATTTAGCAACTAAAATTCCACTAAAACTTTCATTTACCACCAAACAATGCAAACACGTGCTCAATATTATCCAGACCTTAGCCAACCTGATTTTTTTCTTTATTAATAACACAGAATAACAATATAAATACACGTCAGCCTGGAATGCATTGACCACTGGACTCTCAACCTTTCAGATTTTTGAACGAGACCAAACAGGACCTACTAGATTCGCTTAACCAGCAGAAAGCCTACAGGTAAGCTCTCATATGTGGTAATTCTACAGTCAAGAACCCTGTCTTTATTGCCCATCTCATAGATAACAGACAAGACATACTGTAAATAATTTCTTGGTGCTGAATAATATTCCAGGATTTCAGTCATAGGGTACACTACAGTGAATCAGTACCCTACATAAAATTTCCTTAATTTGAGGGGCTGAAGGGAAAAGCGTTCAAAGTTGATGATCTAAGTCTCACAGTTTGAGTTTATTTCTAATAATAACAGAAGTTTCACCTACCTCCTGTTGAAGCGAGACTGTTTTGTCACAGTCCATAAATTGCTGAAAACAGTTTCCTTTTTGCGAAGTTTTATAATCATTCCTTTTTAGCTTTATAAAGCATTCTCCACTTTACTGACTTCTATAAATCAAACGCCTCCCAGTTTCAAACTTTAATTGCCAAAAGAGTGACAACAGTTCTCCTTTAAGTAGATAGAAAGTAAACTAAATCTGTTTTTAACACCCTGGTTTAACAGTTCCCATAAGCAAAATGTCACCTGGCTACTTGAGAGAGAAAAGATGCCAATTTCAGTGGTTGCCTACATGATGTGTTTTCTTCACACCCTTGTGTGATAATGCATTTAGAATTAACAAAGAGTAAACTTGATTAAGATATATTTCTGAGTCTGTATATCCTTTTGAGTTTCAAATGACAAGTTAATAAAATATTTTAAACAACAACTAAGCATCATTTAAGAACAAGTACAGGTATGTACAACAGTACTATCCAGATTGTGAAGTCTGTCAAACGTTCTAGAGATTTATAGGAAATGCGGTATTTCCTAGATGTGTTGTCACTTAAAGCGGTAAGCCTGATGCTGAAATCACAATTGACATCATAGTTCAAATTGTAAAATCAAATTCAAAAATAAGGATAATTTGGCTCCTGGTATTTCTTTTGGGTATCAAATAACAACAGAAATACAGGTACATTTAACTAAGTTAAAATGAAAAAGAATCAACTTCATGATTTCATTTTGGCATTGCCCTGGAGTCCTTTGTTACACTAGTGATAATGTAGCAGAGATCCAACTAGATACTCTGTATTCCAGTTCCTTCCTCTGTTACACTGGCCACAACCACACTACAGCACTAAAGGTGCACCTTAGTTAAAAATTATGAATTTGACCCTTTAGTACCAAGATTTTCCAGATTTTGCCCATGAGACACAGTTCTGTGAGATGCAGTACAACAGCGGAAAATGACTGGGACTATATTTGGGGTACAGAGGCACGGATCTATATATAGCTATATGTACATATATAGATAAAGTTCATCTGGGAACTGCAGAGTAACATTTCCAGAAACTGCTGTTCTGAAGTCATTCCAGTTTGCTGTTCAAAATATGCCAGGAGCTGCACGGGAACCTGTGAAAGCTGGAAAGAGGAATTGAGTCTCAGGTTGTTAGGCCTTGTTGAATTGGAGCTGTTCTGCACCTTGAAGAGATTTAACTTCACTGTGAAAGAGGCATTATGGCCTGTTCAGGTCATTTCTGTCAAGGTGAGCGAGTCGGACCTTAGAAAAGAAGCACATCCCTGGATGAGTTAGCAAATAAAAGGAAGGAATAAGGACATAGTAACAGCTGCACTGAGTCAGACGAAGGACCATCTGCTCAGTATCTAAAAGAAAGAACTTGAGGACACACTTTGGTGAGCAGTGTATGAAACAGGACAAATACAGAATGATGCCTCCCAGGAAATGTTTTCCCAGCTTCCTAACAGTCAGAGACTTAGAGGCTTCTTTAAAGTTGTTACCTATTTAACAGCCACTGAAGGACCTCTTATCCTTGAACTGTGTAACTCTTTTTCAAATACATTTACATTTTTGGCCTCCAGAAAGTCCTGCAGATTCTACAATTTAACTTAGATTTTGCCTGGTCAAGTATTTAATTTTGTTTGAAATCCACTATTCAAAGTTTTCTTGGGTGCCCCAGGTTTTTTTGCTCTGACAAATACTGAACAATTCTGCCCCAGTCGTCCTTGTATGATCTGTGATTTCATAGTCTTGTTTTATCCAACCTTTACCACCTCTTTCCCAAGTTCTCCTGTTCTCTAATTTCTACTCAGTGTCTCTTCTCATATGATGCAATTCAAAGTGTCTGATCATTCTTATCATCCTTTATTGTTTTACTATATCTTTTTTGAGGTATGGAAAGAGAACGGCCAGATGCAAATCTGAGTGTACCATAGATCTATACAGACATAGGGATGTTTTATTTTGTTCACAAACGCTTTCTTTATTCCATTCTGGTTTTTTGATCACTGTTGAACATTGATCTGATATTTTCAGAGACTCTTCAAAGTAAATTCACAGTCTCATTCCTGATCAGCAATATCAAAAGTCCATTTGGTTATATAGGCAGCCATTTTTCATGTAATTTTGCATTTATCATGCAAAGTAATATCAACACTAAATTATATCTGCTGTTTTATTTTCCTGTCACGTAGTATCACAGTATCCTTCTGCAACATTTTGCAATCAGATTTAGATTTTATTATCTTCAGCAATTTTATATCATCTGCAACTGTCACCTCAATATTCATTCCCTTTCCAGACCATTTACAAATATGCTGAAAAGTAAGGTTGCAAAACAAGGTCCTGAGAGATTGCAAAGATAAACTACCTCCACAGCCAAGGGATCCCGTATCCCTATTTCTATTTTTCTTTTCTATCTTTTTCTACTTGTATCTTTTAAGCATCTTATGGCATATCCCATGACAATCTTCTCTCTCTAATGACAGCAAGTGTTTGGCTCAAGATTTTGTCAAAAAGCTTATGGATATCTGAATGGAGACTACTATCCAAATCAGAGAGATGGTTGCCGACTCCTTCAAACAACAAACCAACCTGTGAGCTTATTGTTTACCTCTACAGAAGAGGATCATGCATAGATATTAACCTATCATACATATGCTATCTATACATACCCTAAGCATATTTCCTGCTGATTCATTGGGGCAGAAGTCAGACTAAGCTATCCATTTCCGATTTCCAGATTTACCACTACTGACCTCTCTGAAATTCTTGCTTCTGATAATTATGAAAATAGGCTGATTAGACAACGTAGCAGAAATTTCCTACCTAAGTGCCTTCAAAACTTTTGGACAAACAGCATCAAGCCCTGGTACCGTTAATTTTACTGATTCCATCTAAAAAGTCTTCTATGGATTCTTCAGTTTGAGACAATAGCTCCATAAATATCATACTGAAGGGGAAACTTACAAAATTACTACCTCAATAGTGAACACCAATACAAAGAACCCATCCAGATTTTCTACTATGTCCTTACTGTCTTTGTTCTTTCTTAGCCTTTCTGCTTTTATGCCTTTATCATTTATCTGCCACACAGTATCTTTGGCAAATCTCCATGAGTGGCCAGTGACTTGTTTCCTCAGGAAAGTCTTCAATTCCCCCAGGTTTAATGAAATCTCTAAAATAAATCATGATGCAATTTCCGTTTGCATTCAAAGGAGAGCACAGAGTATCTCTTGCACCTTGGGCAGTCATTCAAACCAGTGCAAGGTGGATGGAAAATATAACCACTTTCACTAATTACTACAAAGGGAAGAAGACAGTGAAGAATCAGCTCTACCAGATTTATACTGTGCCTATGAAATTTTACAATTACACGTCACTTTGCCCTGAAACACCATTGTGATCTCTGAAAAGAAAACTCATATAATTTCCTGCAAATGGGGAGCTCCTTAGTACACTTATTGAACACATTCAACACCTATTAGAAATGTCTGGTCTTGTACCTAAAAACAAGGGTCTATTTCCTGTTTGATAACTCAGAGAAAAGTTAATGGAAATGTTTGTACAATTTATGTTTACAATATCTGTGGTAATGGGAAGATCTGTTGGAATATAGTTCAATGTTTTCTGGTGATGGAAAATTTTATAGTCCAGTTGTTACATTTATGGACAGGGGACAGAATAAAACCTTCAAAGGCAAGAGTCAAATAATAATTTATAGGTTTGCTCTTTTGTGCTGGGCAGAGTTTATAATACCTTTTAAAAATCTGACTTTTTCGTATGCATAAAAATTTGGTGGGAAGGATACAGTGAAAGCCTAACTGCAAAGTTTTACTCATGTTGAAAAACAGGGGCTTTACCTGAATATGGGGAAAAGATAGGAACATTTTCTATTTCCTACTCTTCTGATATTTAATCAGAGTTAAACCAAGGTTATCCTACAGGAACGTTGAATTGTAAATAAGGAGTAAAAGAGGGTGACTCTTCAAGATTTCACTTTGTGATCAGAATATTATTAGGGTTGAATATGACAGCTCTTCAGAATTATATTGTACTGTAGTTCAAAAAACGTAGACGAGGTCCTGAGAAATCAGAGCAATCAAACAAAAAAGCAAGATACATTCTTGAACAAGAACACATAAGCTTTCTGATCTCCAGCACAGAGGTTGGAATTGGTTATCATCTTGCAGTAAATTCATTTGTATCAATAAAGCTGAGGGAGACATCAAACAGAAAGCTTTAAAAGCGTTATGTTGGAAGCCTCAAGACACAGACATTGTTTGGCAATGGAGAGACAAAGATACTTTTCAGGAAAGTCTTTTTTATCTTATCTCTGGTTCAAATTTCAGTTTTTCCTTCTTCTTTTTCCTCTTCTCCTTTTTCATTTTATTGAAGTTATGTTCAACATTAATAATACAATACTGAGGCTACCACCAAAGAGTCCACTTAGTATCTGCAAAGCTAACAACTAACCCTTTATTCAGAGGACCAGGGTGCGGGGAGGTTATAAAAGAAGATCAGAAACCTGGCACAGAGGGATGGACACCTTTCAGAGACCAGGCAACAGGGCTTTGAAGGAGGTGTAGATCATAATGCAGATGCTCTCTAGTTCCTATCCCAAGTGCCTTACCCCTGCGGTGATCCAAGAAGTATAACATGATGTAACACTGTGTGTATCTCCTGGAGACGAGAGGGGGCTATCAGACTGGAACAAAGGCAGGAATGTTGGATATAGTCCACGTCAGAAGAAAGAGATCTCTATATTAAAAATAATTTCTTTCTCTATATTCTCTCATAATATATAGTTCATAATGACAGACATTGCTATTAGGAAAGGCAAACTAAATTTTATTGTATGTGTGCTGTAATATTGTTACAGTGCTGCAAGCCAAAAGGAAACACAAGATTACACATACCTCCCTAAGGAAAGGTTTATGTAGGTATTGTCTATGAATAATCACGGAATTCGTCTATGTTCTAGACACATTTCTCCATGTTACAGTAATTTATTCTTTGAACAGAGATGGAAAATTCAACAAGTAGACTGCTTTAAAGGTGACATTAATCAATTCTGGAGTTAGCACTGGTGACTTCTGTGCACTTGCATTTTAGGTTATCATCCACTGTTGGTCCATAATGAGAATTCTCCAAAAGTCAGTATAGAGAAGTGCAAAAGATTTGGTCTCACAACCTAAACATTCCTGAAACACTCCTACTGCACTCAATGTCTTCTAAGGATTACTTCTGTCCTTTTACGTTGAGTTTACAGTGAGCAAGCAGAAGTTAGTATAAACGTCTTAACCTGCCTGTGTTCTCTACTAATCTGAAGCTGTGACTGGCACACAAACACACAAGCAAGTTTCTGTTTCCCACTCAGGGCGGGGCTGTACCTGCAACTTTTGGACACAAAAGCAAGCAGGAAAACAGTATCAGTAGGCGATATTTTGAATGTGTCTACTAGAATATAATTGTCTTCCTCATCAATAAGACAGACCTCAGAGTAACCCAAAAGTTCTCCATGAACAACAGGTATAGCCAAGATCCTCAGTCCTAGCCTGAGATAACGTTTAGGTGTTTTCACACATGCAATAGACCTATCAACTTAGCTCCTGTAATCACTGAATGTTGGCTCACACGATGCGTTCCTTTGCATGTAGGGCAGCTACACACGTGGTGACACACGGTGCCAGAAGCACACATGGTGGCACACAGTGTAGTGTGACTACTGCTGGGAAGCATGCTTCCTGGCAGAGCCCTGGACACACAGCACAGCCTTAGGAGGTACCCTAAATTGCAGAGTAGCACTGCCACGCCATTCCTCCCTGTACCCAAGGGTGATGGGATCAGCAGGCACAGTTCTGGAGCTGGAGAGAGCCTGTGGCTCTGAGATGCAAACAGGCAAGAGAAGATGCCAGCATCAGGGCCCTGATTGCATTAACAGGCCCTAATGGTCCTAACCAGCCTCACTGGGCCTCCACCCACACTGTCTTCCCATAGGCACTGAGTGAGCAAGCAGATGGGTGAAGCTTTAACCATCTGAGTTTCATGCTGAATGGGAGACAGGTCTCAGGTAGCTAAAGCTGAAGAATTGGTGGCTTACTCGTTACACACCAAAATGAGGAATAAACATGTGCCAGGCTGCTCTAAGATTCTCATAATACTTCAATGCTGCAGAGGTTTATGTTCTCTCTTCTCTCAGTCTCTTGCTCCCTTTGCTCCAAGAACCCAACCTTTCCTCAGGGAACGCTCCTTGAGCAGGGAGCCCACTCTCCTACGCTGTTGTCACTTCCTTAACCAATGCACATAGTTTGCTACCCTCTGCCGTATTTTTTCACTTAGCTGTGTCAGATGTACATACTGTAAAATACGTAGTATAATTTCCTATTCATGAAAGGAGGACCTGGTTGGTATGCTTCAGTTTGAAAACTGTTACCTACTATGCCCTTCAGTAAGAGCTCTGCTAGGAGACCACTGTTGTTATTTTCTGATACATACTGTTTCTATAACAGAACATATCAAACTCAAAAGTGACTCCAATGTTAAGTCCGCTCCTGCATATGAGCTTCCTAAATTAAAAGCATAATAAATGGGAAAGAATGAAAGCGCTATAGATGCTGTTATTTCACCTGCTTTTGTTTCTCTGTGACAAGAGCCTGTTCCACAAATCGGAGCCGATCTTTTAAAAAGTTACCCAGCTTACACAGAAAGAGGTCCAAGGCTTTTATCGTTCAACGTCTTGTAAAATTTTCAAACCCTTAACCTCTCATTAAACACCAGTGAGCGTTTCCAACCCAGAACACAGCAGAATGCTGGGTGAAAAGTGAAACTGCAAATTGCACATCATTATTGCAGATGCTTGTGGGTACAAACCAGTGTCCTTCAGCATGCATTGGATGCTTCACAGTTCTCTGTCCTGCGTGGAGAAACCCAAAACGAACAGCACTGAACACTAGCAGAGATTTTTGTGAATTGTCACCAAAACCATACCCATTTATTTGATTTTGTTTAGTTTGGGGGTTTTTCTTTGTGTAACCATTTTCTGATGATTCATGGCGTGTGAAGAATATTGTAACAGATACTGATCTAAGTTCTGCAGTTTATTACAAGCTGATAACTATTACTCCTTTAACTTGTATTATGTTGTAGTGGCAACCAGAAACACTTTTTTTTCCGCCTTGATCTTCTCCTCAGCGAAGAAGCCTCCACCCCTACCAGAAAGGACTGGCCACCAGATGTCACCCACCTTCTACCAGCTCCCCCGAAGCCTGCGCTCGCAGGCCTGGGAAGACCCGCCGTTCTCCAGCAGCCGTGCTAAATGCAGCCTGTCTCGCCACCGCAAAATGTAGTCATCTTCTCACTACAAAAACACATGATCTTCCCTCGGTCTAATGGCTCCCGAACGCCGAAGCCCTAGCAGTTCGTGGAGCGTGCTTTGAAGCCAGCCTGCGCAGCGGAGGAATGCCCTGCAACTCCTGGCACAAATGCCGGTGCGTGTCCACGGCTCAGGGAAACGCCACTGCTGTACTGCGCCCACCTAGCGCAGCCACAACCGCAGCGGCTCCACCAGCGAGCAGCTCCGCGCCCGACCTTACTGCGGCGGACGAGCCCGGGGGAGGCAGCGGAGGGCTCTCGGGAGAGCCCGCGCTCAGCCAGCCGTGCCTACCCGGCCCCGCTTTCCCGCCCGCGGGCTGACAGACCGCCCAGCGTCGTGAGGCGGCGGCGCCGGGCTCCCGGCCCGCTCCGCCAGGCCCGAGCGCGGCCCGCCGCCCGCTGACAGGGCCCCGGCGTGAGGGGGAAGCGGGGCGAGGCCGGGGCTGCGGCGGGGGCCGAGGCCGCCCCTCAGGAGCGCGGGGCTGAGGGGGCGCCGAGGCGTCGCCCCGCCGGCGGGCTCGTGGGCGCTTCCCACCGGGGCCGCCCCCGCACACTCACCGCAGCGGCTGCGCACGGGTGGGCCGCGGCCGTGCCCCGCTTGCGGGCGCTTTCTCCTCACACCCGCGCCCCCGCCTCCCGCCCGCTCGGCCGACGGGCAGGCACTTTGCACACGCTCCCTCGCTCTGCCTCCGGCCTGTCACAGCCGCTTCCGGCCGGGCGGGCCGCTGGCGCGCGCGGCCGCCAGCCTTGCCGCCTGCTGCACACGGGCGGGCGCTGCCGCGCCGCGCCCTCTCTCTCCTCTCTCTCTCTCGCGGGGCTGGCAGTTTGCAGACGCTCCCTTGCGCCCGCCCGCCTCCAGGTGGCCCGGCCCCCACGGCGGGCGCGGCGGCCGCCCCTCAGCCCGCGCCGGCCTCCGCCGAGGACCATGGGCGATGCGCTGCTGCCGGCGCGGGAGGCTGCGCACGGCCGGCGCCGGAGGAGGTGAGGCGACGCCGGAGTCGGTGAGGCGACGCCGGAGTCCGGGGCTGGCGGGGGACGGTGCCGCGCCCGGCCCCGCTGCGGGGAGGGGGGGGCGCCGCCGCTGGCCCCCTCAGGCCGCTGCGGCTCCGCGGGCCGTGAGGGAGAGCGGGCTCCTCAGCCCCCCTCGTCGCGGCCGTGCGGGGCGGGGGCCGTGTGTCGTGTGTCCGTCCCCCCCACCGGGCCACTTCGCCCCTCCGGGGCCGGCCTGGTGTGGGCGAGCCGCATGTTGCGCGGGTGCGGAACGGGAGGGAGGGAGCCGTTTCGGTGCGTCGGGGCCCGTCCTTTCCGCGGCCCGGCCGCCCCCGTCACCTTGCGTAACGACCTTCCGCGCCCGGCCCGGCGGGGAGCGCGTCCGCGGGCGGCGGCTGCGGCCCCCCGAGCGGAGCCGGGGCCCGGGCGGTGCCTCCGGAGGAGGGGGCGGCCCCGGCGGCGGCCGTGTGCCGGGGCGGGCTGAGGGACGGAGCCGCGCTGGCCGGGGTTGCCGGAGCGCGGGTGGGAGGGTGAGTCTCGGGCGAAAGTCTGTTGAAATCTCCCCGTTACGATCCGGTTTACGAGCTCTCGGTTCCAGCCGGTGCTGGTTTATGTTTCCTCTTCAGACTTCGTAAAACCTCTAGGAAGAGGATTTGAGAAAAAGGTTCCCGAAAACTGTCATCTCCGCGCCAGCTGTGCTTCGGGCTGCCATGTCGGCGACTTTTTCGCCAGAGGTGCCCTGAGCTGTAGGTGGGAAATAGCGATGCTCTGCGTTCGTCAGGCTCGGTGTTTCTGACACATCAGCAGCGTCTGCTGGTTCGGTTGTAGGGGTTTATCTTTCTGTGAAAAGCGGCGTCTGACCTGCTGTGATCGCATAGGTGTGCGGACCTACGTTAAACACGAATTTTGGGGGCCTGTTTTATTGTCTCCCTTGAGTTTTAGCAACTACTACAGGTAAACTTACTTTTTAATATATTTAGGGGAAAATAAATGTCACTCAGTTTTGAGAAACTAAATGTTGGTAGAGGCTTTCCTCGCTTTCAACGTAGTGAATGTAGGTGCCATCTTTTCCATATGCAGTGTAGTATCAATCTCGTCTTTTGAGTGCATGTTTCCCTTTCTGGCATTGTGGTCAGTAAACTTGGGAGAATGAATTCTTAATTCTTGCATTAGGTCTTGATACATCAGTCTCTCCTGGCAAGTGCAGCAACAATAAAATGCTCTTCAAATGGAGGTTCACTCTTGAGATTCATGTTATTCTAGTACACAGTCTTTTTTTGTCTAAAAAGCTCTGTCACCTTGTCCCCATGAAATAGCATGATAGTTTTTTCAATAGCATGACTCATAATCCTAAATACAGGAATGAATTTTGACTTAGTGCAGTGCAAGTGCTTTATCTCAGCAAACAGCCTTCTGTGTAGAAAAAACAAGCAGGGTGGAGGGAATGTCTGGTTCTGTATCTTTTAATCTTTGTCCTCAGGAGGACAGCGTTTGAAGTTGTTTGCAGGCTGGGGGTATGTCTTTACTCCCAAATCAATGAGGTGATCTCAGTTCTTTCAAAATAGTTTTGCCGTTTTGTAAAAGACTGAAAAGCTTTCAAAAAAGAAGGAACCGGTTAGTTCTTGTTGTTTATTACTGAAACCGTTTTGCCTGGGGACACTGAGTCCAATTTAGTCTGAATGGGTGATTTACCTTTCTCCTTCTTCATCTCTGTGTAATGACTCTGACTCTTCTTCATGAGAAACTCTGCTTACTGCAGCAGCCACTGTTCACATAATTACTGGTGGCTGTACCGAGCCTAACAGGGAAAAAACCTTCACCTCTTTTTCTGGTGGCTTTGTTACATATAAGATAACTTTCACTACTGCGTCCTGCTCTTTACCTGTATGAAATAATGTAGGGAGTAGTTTACTCTTAAAATGGCTCATGGAGCGGTATGTTTAGCAAAAGGAATGCCTGCTCTTCATGATTTAACGTATGCAGAGTAACGTAACTGTTTTCTGTTGCTCTTATGTAGAATATGGTTTTATTTTGTACAAGCAGAATAAGGATTAAATCAGAACATATGCTTCCTCTTTTCCGGGTGATAAATCCATCTTGCTGTCCAGGAGGAAGGCAGCTTATACAGCCTGGACTGAAAAGATCCTGAGAGACAAAGTGGCTGAATACTGAATATAAGAAGATCAGGTTGCTTAAGCTCCCAAAACTGAACTGCCTAAAACTCAGGAGGAAGCCAGCAACACTGGGTGCAAATCATCTAAAATCGTTAATCTGCTTCACGAAATAGAATCTGGCAAAATAATGAAGTGTTATGAATTCCTAAAATGACTTAGAATAAGGACAATTGCTCTCCAATTTAAAGTCATCTCTGTCCAGCCAGATTCCCCTCCTTTCCCTTGATAAGAAACCAAAAGGCTTTATACCATCAACTTCTATACTGGAGATAATGTGTAGAATTTTATTAGCACCACTCATTTCCCTTCAAGTTTTATTTTTTTATTTTTTACTTTGTTTGCAATGTTGTGTTTTTGGCATTATATGCTGCCTGCATCTAATAGGTTCACTCTGCTTTTGCTTCTGTTTAATAAAATAGCTTAGTATGCAGTTTGCTTCCTCATTTTGGCTCTAAAATTTTAATAGAACTTCAGGAGTAGATGGCATTAACTGCCCTTCACTGATATAGTAACTTGATTATTAGCTGTGTGGTAGGTGTTGTGAAGGCTTATGTGAATGCAGTGTTCATGTTATGAGCAGACTGAGATCTAAAGAAGACTGTCTTAGTGTTTCATGAGAGAATCAGAGAATTAGTTCAGTTTTATTGATAGGAAAAGCAGTGGGATTCGGTGGCAAGCATTACTTTACGGTTATTTGCCAACAGATTGTCTGACTTAGTGTATGCTTAGTCTCTTAAATAGATGATGGAAAGAAATGCAATGCGATGAATGTCAGAAAAGCCAGGTTCTGATAGTATTTTTATTCATGTCACGATATTCCTGAAGTGTCCGCAGAACTCTCTTGCTTAGCCCAATTTGGAACCAGAGCAGTACTCCAGCAGCAGCTCTGGGTAATGAACATTGGAAGCATCTGCTGAAGGAAATCAACATGCTGCACTCTGCTAATCAGCCAGGAATCTGAGGAGTGGAAAGTCTTTCAGAAATCAAGCAGTTTTGCTATTAGTACTATTATCTTCAGTTTCAAAAAAATTCTTAACTGATTGGAGTACAATAAGGTCATCCTTTATTCCTCTCTATTTTTGCCGAATTAGTATGTATGCATCTCTGCATTTCATATACCACATATGCACATCTACTTAAACAAAAGAAATCCCAACACCAAAACCTAAAAAATCTTTTGTCTTCCGCACTTCAGAAGAAAAAGTGGAATTTTGTGTTTGCCTCTGTGTGTATGTGTGCACACTCAAAACCCTCTCATTTTCCTCTTTTAACCTCCTGTTATTGGCGTACATGACTGAAGTTGTAAAGGCTTCATTATCTGTTTCACTTTCATTTCTTGAAGAGCCCAGACCTATAATACAATGAAGTATAACATCTGTGAGGAAGAAGTCTCATTCAGATTGTTTTTTGATAGTGGATTGATTTCCATCACTTCTGACCCCATCAAAGTCAGTTTCTTGTTTGTTTGTGTGAGTTCATGGCCACAAAGAGAAGGTGACTTAGAGTTTTATGCAAACCTACGTTAGTTTGGTGAAGGGTTTTGGGTATTGATATAGGCTCTCCTAATTGGGTGGCATCTGAGGAGGAGTCACCGTAACGATGGATAACTGGTAACAGAAGTGCTGATCCAGCCTCCCAGATGTGAAGCAGCAGCTTTTAGTGACAACACAAGCTTTTATCAGGGTGGATAGTCTTATACTTCTGTTCAAGCTGGGATAGTTGAACTGTTGAGATGAATTTGTGAGTTTTTGTTCTTGCCTTCCAACAAGGAGAAGTCTTGTCTGCTTTAATCAGGTGAATCTTTCAAGCCCAAGGTCTATGTATGCACTCAGGCCAGGATGTAGCTCCTTCAAGTGGAACTTCTTCTAAAATTATGGGATTTTCGTATGTCTGTGGCAGCTTGCATACTAGGGAGACACTGTAGTGAAAGAGAAAATTGATTTGGGGGACAGGGATTGCCTCTTAGAGTACACTAAGTAGCAAAGTCCTTCTTGTGAGGAAAGCTTACATCAATGGTGTGATTAGTTTGATTTATTATTTATGGTTTGTGTGAGCCAAGAATCCTGTGATCCTGGCCCTTTGAGTCTCACAAGGTCCTCTTATTCCTGTTAGCTAACTGTATTTCTTCATATATCCCACAGGCATTCCAAACTATTTAACCTTGATTATTAGTCTAACCTACTGACGTTTGTCTTACAGATTTTTATATCCTGATTAAAGCCTGTAATCTTTGAAAGCTATAAACCACCTCTTCTGACCTTGTTGTTCTTTAGATGGAGGGATTTTTGTGGGTTACAAGTAGTGGTCAGCACCTGATTTTTACTTTTATTGGTTATTGCTCATGGGTCATGTAGTTTGTTACATTTCTTTGTATGTAATTTTTTGCCATATAATGTATTCCTTGTAGTTACTTTTCCCTAGAATAGTTTTATAACTAAAGTATTTTCTTCACTCTTGTTAGTGTTAGGTGAAGTCTATTGCTGCTTCGTTTCCATTGCCTGTTAAGGTTGTGTCTGTTTCCTAGGGAAGGGAGGAACAAGTTGTACATGCACCATGACTGGTACAGCAGTTTATATAACCTGCTCTGAGGTCCTAGCAAAGCGTTTTCAGATAGCTACTAATCAAGTAGTAGATTGAATATTAGGAAAAATTTCTTCATGGAAAGGATTGTCAAGTATTGGAGCAGGGAATTTGTTGAGTCACCGTCCCTGGAGGTAGACACAGTGCTTAGGGACGTGGTTTAGTGGTGGACTTGGTAGCGTTAGGTTTATGGTTGGACTCGATAATCTTAAGGGTCTTTTCCAACCTAAGTGATACTATGATGTCCAGTTCTGGGCTCCCCAGTTGAAGAAAGATGAGGAGCTACTGGAGAGAGTCCAGCGGAGGGCTACGAGGATGGTGAGGGGACTGGAGCATCTCTCCTGTGAGGAAAGGCTGAGGGAGCTGGGCTTGCTCAGCCTGAAGAAGAGAAGACTGCGAGGGGACCTTATAAATGCTTATAAATATCTGAAGGGTGGGTGTCAGGAGGATGGGGCCAGACTCTTTTCAGTGGTGCCCAACGACAGGACAAGGGGCAATGGGCACAAACTGAAGCAGAGGAAGTTCCGTCTGAACATGAGGTAGAACCTCTTCCCTCTGAGGGTGATGGAGCCCTGGCACAGGCTGCCCAGGGAGGTTGTGGAGTCTCCTTCTCTGGAGATATTCCAGACCTGCCTGGACAAGGTCCTGTGCAGCCTGCTGTAGGTGACCCTGCTTCGGCAGGGGGTTGGACTAGATGACCCACAGAGGTCCCTTCCAACCCTGAACATTCTATGATTCTGTGTATGAAAGAGTTGTCATAAAAGGTACAAGCTGCAGTGAATTCTCATTCCTGCCTAAGGTTAGATTTTATGGTTCTTGGATGTGTGGTGTCTCAGGTACTGAACCTTTGGACTCTACCACATTATGTGATAGTCCTCATCTGCCGTATGCATGACGACAGTGATTTGACATGTTCTTACAGAAGATCCTTGTAAGTACGAAGGTATCTGCATATATTCACTTAGGCAGTAGTTCTCTTGAATTTAAAATGCTGTGTCTTATCCCTCCCCTCCCCTCTCCTTCCCTTTTTTTTTTTGTCCCCTCCCTCGCTCTCTCTGTGTGTTTGTTCCTTTTCGGCAGAGAGCCAATACAGTTCAATGCAGTTTTTGGAAGTTTCACCTGAACTCTGCAAAGCATGATTTTAGTATGAATGTGATATACCTGGAAGATAATTTCAAGTATTAAGGACCCCACATAACTAAACTTGTATTTTCTCTGCTATTATGACCTTTTTTTGTAAAATGAAGTGTAAAATGCGTTTTGGTTGAAGATGGTCTATCTGAATTGTTTCCTTAGTCACGTGAAACTTGTCTACGTAGGATACACGAGTTTAGAAAAATATGCCTAACTCCTTCATTCAGTGAATTTGAGCATTGATATGGTATTCATAGCAAAAAATCTTTGAACATCTATCTCCTAACAAGCTCTTGAGTAACTTCCATGAGTCTGTCTTGATAGGTGTCCTGTTCAAGTACAGTTTGTGCAACGATTGAATTTTCTGTATTGCAGATTAAGAGCAGTGAAAATACTGGCTTTAAGTTGCTCTTGAGAAAGTTTTATGCTGTACCGTTAGACCTCTGTATCAGACATACCAATTCATTCCTTTTCCTGAAAAGCTTGTTTTTTAAAAACAAAAACAAAGAAACAAAACCACAAGCCCTAGAATAAATGTGAGGGATGTTTCTGACCTGGTAGTTATCCAGGTTTGAAGCTGTTTGTTCATTCTATACTAAGACATTGTAACATGATTGTATTGAATGCTGAATGAAACTGTTTGCATGACCTAACTGTAGAATGAAAGTCCTACACTGTTTCAGCGCACTGTAGTGTGAAGGCTTTTTCTGCCTCAAAGAAATGCTTCTAGTACTAATGCCTCTAAAATATTAGTCCAAGTAACATGAACCACGAAATAGTTCACATCTCCCAATGCTGGTTTGAATTGCCTGTTTCTGTCTAGCTGTAATTAAAGCTTGCTGGTTTTAATAATTAAAATTGCAATAAGGAAAACAGAGAATCTGTCTAGAAGTATTCAGCAAACAGCAACAACCAGATCTTCGTCTTCTGCAGATTCTCAGGATGAGCTTTCTTTCTGTCTTGGTTTTGGTATGAATTCTGTGTTAAAATGGGCCCCCTCTTGCTAAAAAGAATGTACAGTATTATCTTGCTGTGTCTTTGTTTGTTTGTTTGTTTACCTGATCTTGGAATTTCTGAGCCACCTGATGAAGGAGCTTTCTTCATGAGAAAAAGAGAAACTAAGCAGACATGTATTTCATGCCTAGGAACAACATGTAATATTCTTAACGTAGAAACTTTCACACCTATTTGGCAAACTCCTGCGGTAAAGGAGCTTGACAACAGCGTTCTCTGTAGGTACTAATATGTGGCATGTGGATACAAACTTTCCCACCTACTTCTTACACATAGGTACACATGTACCCCCCCCAAAAAAAAAAAAAAATCAAGAGACACCTCGACACCTCCAAAACCCCCAGCATCTCGGCTTTCGAAACACGCTAACAATCCTGACAAAAATGCATTTGGCTAATGGGAGGCATATAGTGGATTCAGAGATGATCTAGGCAGGAAGAGGGTCTGCAAAATGAGTAGCTGTTCCTTGGGTAGCAATAAAATACTTAAAAAACAAGTGGGCAGGCAGTCCGAGTAAGGCACCAATTTGATGCTTGGGTGGTGGAGATTTTAGAGGCGTAATTGCAAGTAGTGAGTAGGAGCAGAAAAATTACTGTTTCTCAATTTCTGTGTGTTGATGAAATTTAAGGTAGGAAATGTTAAAATACATACCTCTATTGCAGGCATTGTGGAAAAAAAGTTCCAGAGAGATGAGGAAAAAAATCTGAAAAAATATTTGGAGGACTGAACAACATGAATTGTTTGAGAGAGGCTTTTGAAAATCTCAAACTGTTTGTCTGGAAGTCAAACTAAATTTAGAAATTGGGCATTAAATTTGAATAGACATATAGCCAAATTAGAGTATTTGATAGTTTTATTTCTCCTTAGATTTAATTAAGAACTGTCACTCCAGTATTTTGGTAGGATTTTGTCGGTGAAATCAGTATTTGTGTTTCCTGATCTGACAGAACAGGAAAAGGATGTGGAACACTGTGTAGGGGGAAAAAAAAAATAACAAAGATTTCTCAGTCTATACCACTGAGACTTCAGCCTGGATTGTACAGGGTATTTGACCAGATTATTAAAGCTTCATTATTCCAATCAGTTCCTTAGCACATTGATTTGTTTTTGTAAGTTCTTGTAAAAATGAACAGTTTCCCTCCCTGTATTACTCTTCATGAAGTGCAGTTTCTCAAGCAGTATTATTGATCCTCCAAGAACATGGTGAAATGCAATATCATTCTGTTTACGCTTAGCATCTATTTGTGTTATGCAGCTACTTTTCTTTTACTAGGCTGGAAAAAAACATGCGGGAGGAGAAGGCTGCAAATACTTCCAGTGGTTTTTCTACTCAAACTAACGGCTATTTTACTATGGATAAAATCAACCAGTTCTGAATACTTCATCTAATTTTAAGAGCCTGTAATCAAGTTAAATGAATGTGTTATGATTATACTTCAAAATCAAATATTAGATTGTTATTTCTAATAGCTATTCTCTTAGATACCAGTTGAGCTTATTTATAAATCAGTTCTAGAAAAAAATATTTTTCTTTGTTTTGATATCATAAGTTCTCTTGAAGGAGAAATATAGACTGTAGACCTTATAGGTGAAATAGTAATCTGTAGTTCTTGTTTGAATACTTGCCCAGATTTTTTCAGTAGCTTAGCAGTCATATGTTCAAGCAATTGGATAATCAGTAAAATAAAAAATTCTTATTTTTTTAATGGTGAGAAATGAAACTTAGTTGCATGAAGGTTTGACAAAGCGATTTGACGTATGTCTGAATCTAGATCTTGGTGGTTTCAGATTTCTGGGGAAGTTTATCAATCTCACTTTATGGCCCCAGTTGTTAATCTTTGTGAAATCTTTGAGTCTCTCAAGTGACTCTCCTTGGGTTCTAGATTGATAGCCTTCCAGGACTATACATGATTCCTTTGAGGAAGAGGTTACAGCAACTTTCACCTAACCTGTACTATCAAAATTCTCATCAAGGTAAGTTAAAGAATATTTGAGGGAGTGAGGAAGAGCTTCAGGCTGGAAGATGATTCAGGTTTTGGCGCCTCTGCTGGAGTCCTTTACAAATTGCTGCTTACTAGCAGCTGAGATGGAGTTCTGTTAAAACAGTACTTGCCTGCTGGAAGTTTAGAAGTTTAGTTCAGTAGCTGATCCATGTTGGCTCCTGAATGTCCTGTGAATAAGCAGTTGTTGCAAGGCTGTTGGTATGTTACCAGCAGTGATTCACTGTGCCGCCGGCCTGTAGTGAAAGGAGTGGATTTTTTTAATGATGTGATGAGAGTTTTAGTGCAGTGGGTAAAGTTCTGTACTGGTGTAAAAGGCATGCTGCAGTTTACTTAAGCTGTTTTTGAGTTGATGCTATTTAAACCTCTGGCTCTACATATTGAAACTAGTACAATGAGACCCAGGCGTACACTTAAACTTTCCTTTGAGGGCTGTACTGGCTGATACAGAGCAAAAGCTTGTGACACGTTTAGCTTCTGTTCAGCTTCTATTAAAGTCCTTGTACCTTGATTCATTTCCTGACATAGTAGTTTCCATATGTACCAGTTGCATAGCTTGTGCACTGTGTAATGTTGCAGAAGAATGCCAGTATTGATCAAGCTATTCAAAACATGCCTAAGAACACTTTCTTTCATACAGAGGTACTGGCATGCATGTGGCCACATCTAGAGCAAAGAAAACAGTGAGGCTTATAAATGGAAAAAAGATACCTTTTAAAAAAGCTGTACTTGAAAAATAGTGTTATAATTTAAATATATGGGGAAAACTCTTCTACATAAATTTTGCATTGCTTAGACCTAAAAAGGGGAGTTAGATGGAGATCTGAAGAATCTAATTTATTGTAATTTGGGGATAAAAGAATGTAAATTAGCAAGGGGCTTTTCTCCCTACTTTTGAAGTACATGTTTTTTACATCCCATATATTTGAACAACTGGTTTTTTTCCCATCCTTTGTCAGTACTCTGTTTTATAAGAAATGTCTTGACCACTATTCAGATTATTGTTTGCACCTCAAATCTTGTTCTACCCTTGAGTATTGTTCCCGTTGGATCTGACAAACTTGAACTCTGTTGCCCAGCTGATAATGTGGTACTTCGGGTTATGGTGTTCAGAATACTCTGTGTAATTCAGTGGTCTTACAGTACTGTTTTATAATTTGTAGTACCTTATGCTAATCAAATGTTCTGTGCTCTGATCAGAGAATTGACACCTGCATTTGCTGGTGCTTTTACGTGGGAATGTCATTAGTCTTCCTGCTCTTCACCAAGACTGCAGTTAGATGAAATGTGTGCCCTCCTACCAATCTCTCCCCATTTCCTCTCAGTGCGTGCAGTGGCAGTGCAGTGAACTGGCTGACAAACTGTCGTGGCTGTAAATAAATGGCTTTCTGATGTTTGGCTGTTCGTGTTTCATTTGAAAGGTTGGAGAGGGATAAAGATGCTGCTTTCAGTAACAGTGCTGGCTTGGAGTGTTTGGACATTGGGCCAATTGTAGAAGATTGTGTTCTTACTTCTTAAAATGTTAGGTTAACAGAGGTCTTATATTGGTTAGTGCTCCATCCAGTAGGTCAAATGGGCCTGGTTTTATCTGGCAAATTAATGTGTTCTTTTTCCAAAAAGAATTAGGCTGTGTAAGTACTAGCAATGTATATTTTTGTGTTTGTTTACCCAAGTTAAAAAAAAAAAAAAATCCTTCTCACTATAAATTCGTGATATACAACTTGGATTTCACACTATTGATTTTGGATGTGTATTATGAAAAAAGTTTTTTTAATGAAGCTGTATTCTTGCCCTTTGACAAATTACAGAGTACTTTTAAATAGCCACCCACCTTATTTTTTAGATAACTAAAATTTGGCATTTTATTTAAAAGGCTGCTGAAGCAGCAGTGTAGTTTTGCAGAAATCAATCTAGAAACCCTAGGACTCAACATGTCCACCTTCGCTGTGCTATGGGGATAAAGCCTATTGCTCAGGATAAAAACATTTGTCCAGGACACAGAAATGCAGGATTAAAACATTTCCGTGTTTATTTTCTACTGACTAGGTCTGTCGTCCCTGCATTTGACAAATGGAGGAAGAAATCTGTCAAATGTTATTAGCATACTTTTTTTTTTTTTTGCTAATGTATTCTCACTTGGCTTGTGTGTGGCTGAGTGCACTGCTGACAGTTGTCCAGTTTGTTGTGGTGTTAAGGTCTTGACTTCCTTATATAAATTTCTTTAGAATATCACAGAGGTACACCAGTGTTTGAGTTGTAAAACTGCTTAAAAATAAAAAAAGTTAAAATGGGGGGAAGTGTTAGAAATTCTCCAGAATACTGTGTAACAGACTTCAGGGTTTTGGTCATACTTTTCTTTCCATCTTGGCTTATGTTTGTCTCCTTCCCGTATTTTGTGTAATTTGAAGCGTGTTTTCTTTGTCGCTGCTACTTAATTATTGCTATTACCACTGCCTCTGCTGTTCCACATCCTAACAGACTGAAGGGCTAATCCTGTTGTGCTCTCTTCGTTTGACCTTCGGAGGATGTGCAGGCAGCATATGTATTTTCTGTTCTGCTCAGCACTGTAAACAACCTTCCAGCAGACTGTGAAGATTTTAGTGAATGTAATCTCATATTCAGCAGATGTGCTAAAGTTCAACTATCTCTCAATTTGAAGTATGCTTATTTTGGGTTTGTTTTTTTTTCTGTTGTTGGTCAAGCTGGATTTCAGTTATGTGAGAGAAGTGTTTTGGGTGTCCTCTGCTGTGCTCGGAAAGTAGCAACATCTCCTTGTTAATCCAGACTTCTGAATGGTTTTTGCCTTTTTTCTCCAGTCATCTCATCTTGAAGGATGAGATTTCACCATGTGACTTGAATTTTTTTCACACACGTTGTGCTTAAGCTTTACCTCATGCATTCCTTCCCATTCCCCAAAGTGTACTTCTGAAATTCTTTTTCATGTTTGTGTAACCCGTTTCTGTATTAAATCATTTAGGAAATGTCCTTATTTACTGAACTCTTTGAGTTCTAGAATTGGACTAAACCAGAACTCCTCATCCCGCCCCACCCACCCAACAAACCTGGATGGATTTTTTTTTTTTTCTATACAATTAAGTCAAAGTTGATGAAGCCTCCAAATGGTGTATGCGCAATTGTGCTGAATCTTTGTTATAATCAGCTAATAATAACACAGGATGAGCTAGAACCTTTCTGTTGGATTGCTCACCACCTAATTATCAAAACAGATGATTTCAAGCAAGGATTGCATGCCTTCAGAAGGCCAGTTGATCTTGCATATTTTTCTTTGTCACATCGGTAACCTTTCACACAGATCCTCTTTCTTGTCTTTGTTCTGATGTAGCTTTTTCAGCTGACCTCAAGCAACTGTCTGTAATGACTGAGACCATTTTTGGTGAAGGCTTGCCTCTGCCTGTGGTGCACAAGCTTTGAATCTACAGAAAATGGAAGTAGCACACTGAAGAGGTGACTGGTCGCCGAGTGTCCTGTAGTTTGTCTGAATCTGCAGGTTTTTTTTCACTGGGGGTTATTGACATCAAAACTGACTTCCATGTTTTTACTGATATATTCAATATGTTATTGCAATGACATATTTGGCTTAATTATTCTAAATGTTTGTATAGGAATCTCTTCTAAGGCTGTTGTTATACCCCTGCTAAAAAGCCAGTCAGGATAAACAAATGAAAAATTATAGAGAAAATGTAAGTTTGCTACTTTAAATTGTCTCAGTGGTCTGTTAGAACATAGGAAAACTAAGCAGAACAAGGCATCAAATAAATCTGAATTTAGACAACTTTTTGAGTACTGTCTTCTGAAATTTCTGATAAATCTGTGCCAGCTATTGTCTTTTTGTAATTAAGCTGCTTCTTTTCTAAGCTGGCTTTTTTGAGTCCCTCTTTGAACTTTCATGGTATACAGATTTTAGGTGTCTGACGTGGAATTGTGAATATCATAGCAGCTAGTTACTTACAGCCGTAAAGCAGTAGTTGGGTTTGCTTTTTATTTTATTAAACTGAATGAAGGAAAAATTCTTCTAATTCTAAAGAATCCTACAGGATGATAGGTGGAGGAAGATGTGGTGGTAGTGGTGGTGAAGTTGTTCTTAAGAATTTGTTAAATTAACTGGTCAGGTACTGCTCTCTTTGATGCATAGCAGACTGGAGTATGAAGAGCAGAAACAATCCAGTTAATGGGAGAGAGGTTAGGAGTTAAATTAAACCTTACCCATGGGAAAAACAGCTTAGTTGCTCAACTGTCTTGAAGATCAGAAATTTTATCAGCTTTGGAAAATAGATGAAAGCTGCTCAAAAGTCGCATGCCAAAATAACCGTGTGCGTTTTTTGGGTTGAAATAGATATTATAAGAGCATAGAGATGATTTCCAAAGCACTCTTCAGACTTAAGCCTCCAGCCATGTGTTGAGTCCAAACTGTAGGATACATCTTTTCTCAGCATTAAAGCAACAGCCTAAGTGTGAGTAAAACCTGGAAGCTAGTGAGTGATACAAAGCTGTAGAAAGAAATACCGTATCCCTCTGAAATAGAGGGAGATGTTGATGAATAAATATACTCTTTCTTTTGTTAGACTATTAGTATGAACAGTTCTTTAAGACCAGACCTAATGAACTTGAGTGCCTGACTGCTGCTGGGTTTTGTTCTCTGCCCCCAATTAGAGATGCCGTTATACTACATGCAAGTGGCTCGAATACAGGGTTATCTATTTTCTGCAGTGGAACACAGGTGTAAGCCAGTGAGTTGAGATACGATGCGGTGGTAGGGTAGTGTATGTTGGATCCTTATGGTGGTAGCTTGCAAAGCAAATGGACTGCTCTGGGTGTTGAAATGCGTAAAGATAATGCCTTTAATGGTTATCTGCAAGTTATCTGTCAAGTCGTGGCTGTTACAAAGGTAAATCGATGTAGCCCAGTGATACAGAGTTTAAAAGAAGGCGGCTGTTTGTACCAACTTAACTTTTAAAGATGCGTTTGCAAGCACATTTCCCCAGTGAGTAGAAAGGAATGAGTATTTTCATAATATTAGAAGATCTGTTTGTCTGTCTCTGCCTGTCTTTTTCTCTTCGTTAGCTATGACTAAATAGTAAAGAAATCCATTCAGCTGTGGTAGTGTCAGTGTAGTGGTTTCTCTTTTCCTCTCTGCTAGTACTACACTACTGTTTCAAGACCATTTAAATTCTGCTCAGAGCTGTAAGAGATCATTTTGGCAGCCTTATATGCATTTACATTAATTGCTGGATTGTAATAATTTTCAAAAGAATTGTCTGAAAGTGGATTTTTTTGGTACATTTTTATATATGACTATTCATGCCTAAGAGTTGTGGGTTTATTTTATGTCTTGTGCCTTTACCTACCTAACATTAACTTGGTTCCAGGAGAATACTTCCTGGTGCAAGCTGGGAGAATGGATGCTGAACCTGCCCTGGAGGTCTGGAAGGAAATCAGCAAGTAGAAATAATTCCATTGGGCTTGCACCTTTAATACCAAGTGTCTTCTCTAAGAGCTTTTAATCTAATAAAACATGAGGTGGAGTGTACGGTATAGTGCAACCAAATGTCATTCTTGCTACTAATGCAAGTTCCTTTTGAGGCAAGCCTGCTATCACTGTATTTGTCCTTAGAATTTTCCTAGCTTTCACTTGTTAGCTCAAAATACACGGTTTTTCACTGTCACCGTTCTGTAGATGGACAATATTGCCTATCGAATTTCATTTCTGATTCGGGAAACCATTTGGGTGTAGGATGCTAAGGAGGTTTGCAGTAGGATGTGTCCTGCTGTACATGTTGGCTAGAATTTGGGATGTAGCTACAGTGGAAAGAAGTTGTCTAAATTATAGCCATAGCAGCTGGTCTTAAGCTCTCAATGGCACCACTTGTCACAACAGGAGATATTTTTTAGAACTTTTTTTTGTTTTATGTTGGGGGAAAGGAGGAAGGAAGCCTTGATGCTTACATTTGTATTGCTTATACTACATTTGTATTGTTGAAGCACTAGAGGACTAACCTCATAACTAAGCTAATGTGTTTGAATGGACCATGGCAGTCTAACTTAACTGCCTTGTAATCTTGTCCCTGTAATTCAAAGAATATTTGACAAACATGTGGATACTTTGTTGTACGTGTGTGGTGTTTTCAAATGACATTGATCTCCGTATAGTGTGTGAAAAAGCTTTTAGGTGGTAGACTGCAGGATTTTCTGCTAGAAGAGACCTGGTTTTTTATCCTCTTCCATCCATACAACTATGAACAAAATCTGAACTGGTTTCTCTTGCAGTGGGAAAGAGATTTGTTAACGTTAAGCTTTATGTGCCCTTTCGGAGAATACTTACTGAAGTGGACCCATTTCTGCTTGTTTTTGGAAAACCATTCCATTTGATGATGATGCTTTAGTTTATACGTTTTCTGAAAAATGACTTGTGTTCGTAGCACTGGAGGAAGAAAAGCTCAATGTGCATGCTTGAGAACGTGCCAAAGAACGTGTGTGGTGGATTCCAGGACTGGTGAAAATTTGAGAGGAGGGTAACAGGTATTAAACATAGTTACATAGTTTCAGATTCTATAATCCTTGTACAGTTCAGCCAAATGCAAAATTACCTCAACAGTTTTGTCTTTTTTTTAACTGATTGGAAAAGATGGAGAGGGACAGAATTACTTTAGCTGAGAAACTTCAGAAAACTGTGGTAGACAGGTGAAAAAAATAATCCTCTGATGTGGTTCAGACTGAAAAACACAAGATTAAATCCATGGCAAGGCAAACATAATCTCATTTTATAGTTACATAAGAGTGTTTAAAGTGGGTCATCAGTGCTGGGGAAAAAACATGCCTTTATTTCCTAGGCTCTTTTTTTTAAACATACCAGATAAGGTTGTTTTTTTCTCCTGCCCTTCCAACACTAGAAGGAACACTTTCCTCTGGGGACAAAGATAGGATAAAGCTAAATATATCACTTGTCTACTTTATTCTCCATCATGTTGCTTCAGTGGTAATCACTCGTTTGAGATTTACCTTCAGAGATTCTGCCTGACATACAGTGACGTGCATAATGAATAAATACAAACATATCGCAATTTAAAATTCATCCTTTATTGCACTTTGGTTTTAGTTTATAAATTGCTATAACAATTAAAGGTATTTTGTAAGCATCAATCTGTGCACTTAGGGGAAATTTCACCTTGATTATTTGTGTGAGGTGTGAAAAAACAGCTTAAGACCCTGCGTGAGAGTTGGGGTTCTTTGTTTTCTAGTTTCAGATGATATACAGGAAGGTTAAGTTTCTGTTCTTTGGAAGTGCCACCCTTTTCAGGGAAGGAAAGGAAAGTGATAGAGTTTGAGGGCTGTGACCTGTGTGGCTTAGTTATGGATTTTTCATTGGTGGTGGTTTTTGGGTTTCTTTTATTTCCTGACACACCTGCTAGAAGAAGCTGGAGAAGGCCGGACTCTGTAAAGAGGAGAGAGGAGAGTAATCTCATGCTTCTGTAAGAGAAGGAGGCCTGAGAGATAACAGCTACAGAGAGATTTTAGGTAGAAAGGGAATGGCTTCTTCAGCAACCCTTTAGAACTGAGAGATACAAAGGGAAGTGCACCTAGGTGTCCTCTAGACATTCAGAAATGGAGACATAACCAAGTTCTTGATGTCTACATCTCTTTTATTCTGTGTTTTGGGTAACTGAGGAAAGGACTGAAATGTTCACTTCCCCATTCATCGTGGGAACTGTGCAATGGTGAGGAAAAAGTACGTACAGCTGTAAATAGTGTTCAAACTGTAGCTCCTCCTTTGATACTCCTGACTCTGTCAGAATTGGCATAAATGGATGCCAGCAATGGGAGTTGTTTCCAAAAAATCCAGCTTGCAGCTTCTGATGATTGAGATAATTTACTTTGACTTTCCATTCAGCAGCTAAATCCTGTTAATCCAGCTTCTAGTTTATCCTGTATTTAAATTTTTTATAGGAGTTGACAGTAAAATTTTTGAGTTCATGCTGAAAACTGCATGTTGGTGAATAAACAGGTAACCATTATAACACATGTTAAATGAGCATCTATTGAAGTTTTATGTGGAGCCTTTGATCAAGTACTTGATAGTAAGTCATGATGTCAGTATGCTGAGCCAGAAGAGGACGATGATGGTAGAAAAGATTCTTGCAATCTTGATGGAAAGGACAGTTTACACTGTCTGAACTATGCTAGTCAAAATAGCCAGACCAGCTTTGTAGTTGGAATAGCAAATTTCTTCTTGCCAAACTTTTTTTGACTGAAATGTCTAGAGAGCACTCAGGTTAATTTCATGGGCAGATGTGAGGAGGCAATGACTTCTGGTTGGAGAAGTCTGCTGGCACAGATGGATCCAGAATAGCTCATGCCTTCCTGGCCTCAGCCTGTCGCACTCAGAAATTTAAGCCATGCATACAGAATCATGTGTTCTGTGTGATTTATGTTTATCAAATTGCAAACCCATTTTCCCCTTCACTCTCTCCACTATTTCAGTTTCACCACAACAACTTCTGTTATCAAAAATGGGTGCTGGTAAGCAAGAGCGCTGTTTTATTTTCTAAATTATTCTTCATGATCGGGAAGAGACTGAAAATTTGCTCATACTACATTGGGAAGCACGGTTGGGAAGTAAGAACAAAAAAGATGAAGCTTTGAATGAGTTATGAGCACTAATGGTTCCTCAATATTAGCTGGAGCATATTGGGGAGAGTGGAGAAAGGGAAGAGAAGGAGTAAAAGCAAACACAAATTTGAGTTTAGGAAGGTCAGGTCCTTCCATAGTCAATATGGAGGAGGCGGCTTTTGGGGCTGTTGCTTTGAGTCACTCCCTAAAAGGGGAAGAAGGGCCAAGCTAACCAGCTCTTTGCTAGCAAAACATACAATTCCTCCTTTTCATTTTCCCTAGCTCTGAGACACACCTGGCCCATCTGTTAGACAGCTTGGTTTGCAAAATAAGCAGAAAGCTAATGTGAGTAAAAGGCTGCTTTTTCACGATCTGAATCGGCTCATCGAGGAGTCCTGATTTGGCATATCTAGCACAAAGGAGGAGGTAAGAGTGAGTGGCTTAGAGAGATAGGATGAGAAGTGTGGAGTGAGCCTCGCCTGTTCCCCAGCTCTGAACTGCTGGCTCTGCTCAGCCCCCTCATGTGGCTGGACCCCCTTGTGTGGGTCTGGAGGCCTCCAGGGGCCCCAGCTGTCTTCACTGACTACGGAGGGACAAAATAACCCGCAACTTCCCCTTGTGTTGTGGTGGCAACAGTGGCTGCTATTGTCATCTTTGAACGTTACTTTTCCTTCCCCTTCTTTCACCTCATGTAATCTTGATTTTGATCTGAAAACAGGAGATACGGTGGTCGTGCTAAATCTTTATACCTTTTTAGGTATAAAGTCAGTAACTAAATGATGGGAGGGTTTCTGTGGCAAAAAAAAAAGCTAGTTTCTCAATTGTTTCAATATTGTCACTGCTATCTGCTCTACTGCTGCAGAATTTTTTTATAAGCAATACCTCAAAAATAAGTACTATCCAGAATTTTTGCTCTAAGGCTATGCTCAAGAAGAGTGCACTTAAAATATACTGCGGAGTGAGAGTGTCCTGCCACACCTGTAGCAGTATCAGGGTTCAGGGCCAAGCCTAGTGAAGCTTCCTTTCACTTGTTATCAGATCTGGGTTCTTTGCATTTTGGCAAGCAGTCAAAAACTGGTTTAGCCCTTTACGAGAATTAGGTATTGTGCTCAGACATCGTAAATCAAAAGACCGTGTCCGGTGTAGGGTGTGAAATTAATCAAAAGAAAAGAAAATTAATGACCTGCTATGGTGCCATCCATCAGGATATCGCTCAGCAGGTTTGAAATTAACTTGCGTTGACTGGATTAAGTTTAATGGCATGACGTAGAACTACAGAAACTGTTTCCGTTATTACTAGGGAGCAAGCGTTTTTAAAGATTCCAGCTTAATGAACTGCTTACACCATACAGTGGCTAGTCCTCTGATCATTTAACAGCATGAGTTTAGATTATGTTCCCGAAGAAGATCAAGTATTACTGTGTCAGTAAAATTTGTTAAAGACAGGCCGTAGAAATGCAGTTTGAATTTCTACGATTACTGTGCACCAGATGGTGGATGTATACTTTTTTCCAACATGAGTACTTCAGCTCAAATATAAGCAGTTGTGATCTTTATTTACAATTCATCAGATTTTAACATAGGTGGTCAAAATTCCTTTCTTATGGCCCATTATGATGCCCTTCAAAGAAATATGTAGACAAAACCTCACTATTGTTTGTTATAGTTACAAAAAAGCCTTTTTTTTCTGTTTTGTTTTTCAGATCTTAATTAGGAGGATAACAAAACTACCCACTAAACATTAACTACCCACTAACTTTATTTTGGAAGAAGTATCTAATATTAGATTATGTACTTAAAGCATCCTAGTTAATTTAAAATACTGGTTCTGAAAGAGCGGGAGTACAAAGGTGCAAAATACATTACAGATTATTAACAGCTCAAGAGAAATGAGGAAGATGAAGGAAATGTATTTCCCAGTTAGATCTAAAGATCTTGATATTCTGCCAACAATTTTCTTCTTCTGTCCCATCCTCTTTCCTTATGTGTGTGCACTTTTTCCTCTGTAGTTGTCCTGATAATTTTTTTTTTAATGGAGCATTTGTCACTGTTGTGGAAACTCCCTTTGAGTTCTTAGTGGATTTTTGCTGAATATGCCTTGAACATCCTCCTCTAAAATGTTCAGAGTCATCTCAGTCCTTTTTGGAACTTCTGATGTTTTTGTGCTTGGCAGAAAACAGTCTTGTATGGATTTTTTTTTTTATATCCCCTTAAATTCTGAGTACACATTTCTGAGAGTTATGGAGGTTGCATATTTGTGATGAGGAGGAAGACTTAGTTATGACTTGTGCGTAGCTTCCTTTGAAGTAGGGCTGGCATGCATCCGTTGGTATATTGGCACATACTGATTAGCTGATCTTTATAAGTTGACTCATTTGACCTCTTACTAAGGAGCATCTGTGCTTTCTAAAAGCAGTACTTTTTTGTTTAAATATTGCCGATCAGAAAGCTGTTAAAGTAATGAAGGTCTAATTAATGCTTCGCAGTTGTGATAACAAAGTTCTGTGGATTTTGTGTCAAAAGATAATTCTGATGTTAGCATTAGTTAAAATGGTTTCGATTCATAACAAATATGATGTAGCTTCTGAGAGATGTTAGGGTTGTTTTAGGCTTATCCCACTCAGTTGCTGTGTCACTGGCAGTACTTCCTCCAAGGATAAACCTGTAAGCAGTGGTTCTAGCATCACAGGGTCCGTGCTCTTCTGGAGCTTACATGAAGAGCTCTGTAAATAGTCCTTTTGAAGAATATTCATTTGGGTTGAGCCGACAAGAGATTTTAGAAGTTTCTTCTTCCTTTCAAGAGAAATACCAGTTTTGGTACCCATTTCAGAATAAGGAGGTGAGCAAGTCATGGAGGCCTAATGCTTTGTAACATTATAAACATTAACAATGCAGGTCAAGCTTTTAACATGAAACAAAGGTTAGATTATTACTGGAAGTCATGCTTCATCTGGAGCTTTGGGCTGCTTTCTTTTCCTGCATTAGAAAATTAAAGTTCTGATATAAGAGTCTAAAGAAACTTATGCTTAAGGCTTAGATTGTAACATGATGCTCTTGCAACATTGCTTGTATTGAAATCAACCCTGGAATACCATGTTCAATTGCCTGCCTGCAATTTGGGTTTTACATTACTGGGTTTATTTGATTGTACTCCTTCCTGTCTCTTGTTGATGGCTTGTATAGTTGTCTAAGCTTTTATGATTAATTTGTAGCCCTGGGGGAGGTGGGGAGAGAAGAGGAAAAGAGACAAGTTTAACTCTTTCTGTGCAACTTCTCTAGTTTTTGAAGACAAGTGGAAGGCCAAGCAGGAGTGCTCTGGTAGCTGTGGCATCAAGGAAGTTTAACTGTCCTGGCAAACTTTTTTGTCAGTCTATCGTGCTAGGAAGAAGTCCTCACCTGTCTATTTTCTATGACAGGCTGTGTAAGTTGAGTCTTCATTGTTCCTTGCATTCAAGCTGAGATTGTGTCGGCTGTTTTTTGCTATTTGCTTTGTCCTCTCATATCTATAATATCCTGTCATGAGGGACCATGAAGCTAATTATGGTGTCTTCACAGCAGTGCTTGTTTTGATTGTTTTTATGCAGCACTACTGGGTTGTGGTATGAAGAGAACTCGGCAGATTTCTCTCCTTTGCCTGTAACAAGAATATGCAAAATTGGTTTGTCAGCATCCAGATTGACTGGGGACTATAGCTGAAATTAGCAGAGATGGTTCACTATGAGCAAGCTTATCCAAGGGAGAAAAAAACTTCTAAGTCAAACGAAAAACCTGCTTTTTCAATGTAATTTGCACATCTAATATTGACCCAAATAGAAGAAGTCTCTTCTGGTTGCACCCCACATTTACAGAGCATTTGTTCATGGTCCAGGTTATGCTGACAGTACTTTAGTTTCTGATGGACTCAGAGCACATGAGGAAAGGGAGCTTGTGTCTGCTAGTGAAGATGAGGCAGTAGCCACTGGTGAAATCATTGGGTAGGGTTGGGGTTTTTTTTGTGGATCTGTGTGAGGAGTGAAGATTTTGTTTGGCTTTTCTCATGACGTTTTCTGTGTTTTCTCAAACTGCAGTCAATAGATGTCCCTTCCCAAAGGATTTACCAGTCTGTAGGCTTGTGATTGTTTTTGTAACTCAGCCAGGGACAGACAGAAACTTGTTATATAACAAGTCAAAAAATGAGAATATTTAATGAGATTTTTTCTGCATGGCAAAAAATTGAAGTTTTGTTTAGCAATCAAATCACTTATTTTGCCCTCTAGTTCATTTTGTGTTTAGGTTTATGCCACTGACTCATATAGCTCATTACAGCTCATAAACGTCACCATAAAATTAGTCAAAATAGGAGTGCCAGTGTCTTGCTGTCATTAGTTATCCCGTTGGTTTGGTTTTGGCGACAAGTTTGTAGATAAAGTGTGAATTTTACAGTCAAAGATGTCATAGAACTTGGATAGCGTGCTGCTTCTCATTAGGGAAAGAGACAGCCTATATCTAAAAGCTGCAGCTGAAACTTTTTTCTGGTTGTAGCTGCTACCTGTGTCTCCTCATCAGCAGTGTCAGTCAATGTGCTGTACCGAGTTTAAAAGCAATAGGCACAGTGGTGATAATTGTCAGTAAGTCAGCGATGCCACTTCTGGGAACACAGTACCAGTAAGATGCTTTCATTGAATCTTTGTGTTCTTTGCCCAAATGGCAGTCAGTCAAGATTTGAAGCGTAACAGCATCAGCTGAAGTGGCCACTTCTTGAGTAGTGCAACTGATGATTTGCAGATGCAAATTACTGTAATACGCTCCAATACTTTACATGTAGGTGAGATCCTGGAGTCTGCATCTTAGAAGACTGTTGGCACTGTGAAAAGGAAGCTAGGCTGTAGTACAGAAAGTGGTTTGTATCACTCATTTGACCAATTGATCACTCAATAATTAACACTTGATATAATAAGATTTTTATCACTTGATAAAATAATAAAAAGTCTCAGTACTTTACAATAGCAGATTGTAATAATAAATAGATTATTTCTGTTGGTAAGTGACATTGGAAGATTTTTGTACAGGGTATATATTTTTGTAAATTCCAGTTAAGTTGAACAGGAGAACTCTTTGAGGCTATAACTTCCAACTGATTTGTTTGAACAGACTTGAAGTCCAAATCTTTTGCTGCATACAGTAGTGTTAACTCCAGTTGCCACAGCCCTACAGGTCAATGATTTTTTTTATGGCTTTACATCAATGGATTTCAAGGGTTTGGGTTTGTTATATGCTGTTTATTACATTTTATATACAGAAAATAAGGCATGGGAACATACAGGGATAGCAGGCCAGCGGCTGAGTCATATAATACATCTCTGAAGTTGCAGTGTGCAGCTCATCTGTGAGACAAGACTATAGGTGTGCAGAATTGAAATAGGAACAACTTCGCTGGTTTTACTGGGATTGATGTGGGTAGGGTATGTCAGTCTGCTAGAAATTTGGCACAGCATTTGGTCAAGAAAGGAATTGTATTGTCAGACTGCCATGTTGGAAGTACTGCCACCTGATCCCGGGTCATCTTAAGGAAACCCTAAAGCAGCCTGGTAGATAGCTTTTGTTTGTTTGCTTGACGGGGTACACTGAAAGATGTATGTTTTAAGTGACTAAAGATAAACTTTTTAATATGCCTTTTTAAGACTGTAACATTAAACTGGAATGTCACTTTTGGTTAGTGTCCGTTCAAAGAAAGATCTCGGTTTTTAATAATGTATGTGGAAACTGTATTAAAGATTTAAAATGTGACAGCTCAAATAAGAAGATTGATGCTGCTCTAGTGTGATCTGATTTGGATTCTGACCTAATTTCTTTTAGTTAGTGATTGGTATAGGACTTTGTGGGGTACGTGAGCTTATGACTTTTGGAGATTACTGTCTGATATTTTTAGGTTACCAGCTAATCCTGTTTAGAAATAGGATTTTCGTCTGAAAACTGACAGGTCCTTAAATTCTTCTGTTTTGGTTTAGAATGACAACTGGGAAGTGTACAGGAAAAGGAAAGGATTGTTTGCTTATTTCAAACTGTCTCATGCTGTGGTTCTCTTCTACATAATGATTTTCTGTGTGCATGGTTTTAAAAAATGCTATTTTTCTTTAATCCTTAAACAAAAGGAAAATCTTCTGTTGAAGTTGTTAATATTGCACATGCTCTAAAAGAAGTGTGGAAAATCATTGCGTATACATCACCCCAAATACGTTTTGCGCCTTTCCTTCTGGGTTCTTCTGTTGCCTTGTAGCTATTTGCAAAGGAACCAGACTACAAATAAACTAACAAATGCAAATTCACAGTTCCATTTACTTACTCAACAACTGTGTTCCATATATAAACACTATCTTCCAGATGTTTTCTCCTTGTTAGCGGTTGCTTTCATGTGCTTGTGACGTATGGCAGAGAGAACCTTGTTCTTCAGTTCCACATTCAGTGTGAGATTGCCATCTGCTTTGTGTGTTAATTTGGAAGGTAAGCATTTTGTCACCTGTTTCTACAGATTGAGTGTAAGATGCTTACCAGTCATACGTACGAGGTCACCTTTGCAAATTTTTGTAAAATGTTGTAAAAAGTGTAAAGAAGCAGAAAAATAAAGGTCATTGTAGCTTCAGTGTTAGTGTTATATGTAGGATTGTAGCTCCTGTAGCTGTTTTGTTTCCTTGTTGTTGTATGCCTCTTGATGGGAAGGGAAGCAGAAGGTGGAGAAACAAGTATTTGCATTGAAAGCATAATGTGTATGAGTAATACTATGTTTTATTGAAAATATTGCTTAAACAGTGTGGTTTTTGTTGCTGGTTTGGGATGCTAATATTAATAGGTTTCGCGTGCTTTAGTGTAAATGCATATATTGGACCGAGCTTGATCTAAATCTCTGTGGGTCCCCCCACCCCAGGATTTACTGGCTCAAAAGAGCCCTTGCAATACATGCTTTGTATACTGAAACCTCTTCTTTTGCCATTACACCAAAAATTCCCATGATGGCTTTGGTGAGGTCTTCATTTCATTGGTAATGGGAGCTGAAGTGAAAGGGAGGGGAGTAGGAGGATGTCACATTCACATGGGCGATGTCATGCCTTACGTGACATCCCTGCATCCTAGCACATGCAGTTACAGTCATGCTCTTGTCTCCTGAAAGCAGAAAAGGCTGCAGTTCTGTGGGCAGTGTTAACAGTGAAAGAGAGCAACTAACTCTCAAGAGTTCTCCCACACAAGTCAAGACAAACTTTGCAGTTCTGCAGATCAGTGTGGTTTTATCCCTTTTTTTCTTTCTTCCCCCCCCCCCCCCCCCCCCCCCCCCCCCCCCCCCCCCGCCTTGCCTTCCACACGAGCTCTTGAGAGTTACTTATGGTGCTTTCAGGGAAGAAAATGACTCAGCTACCGCTCATCAAGCTGTTGGGGTCGGTGGAGCATTATCTATTATTGAGGCTTTTTGAGCCTCCTTCAGACCTTCAGAACTGCCTTAAGGAAGTAGACATGGACAGTTGTTATCTTTTTTTTTTCCTCCTCCTTCCTCTCCAGTTCCTGTATATCACTTGTGGGTTTTATTGGCTGCCACAATATAGAAATAAATAATACAAATATTTGCAGAACTTGATTAATTTTTGAAAGTTTTCTAAATACAAAAAAAACTAAAGCTGTAGAGATTTGACAGACTTATTTAATTACCTGTATGCAGCCAATCTGAATACTGCATAAATCGCACAGAACTTCAGCTTTCTGCTCTTTACTTGCCTGGTTTAGATATGCTGGCAGTATTCACATGGAAAGAGGCTGTGCTGCCTAGATACCCAAGCTGTTTGAATAATTTTTGTTTTTTAATCACACAACTCAGATTGTGCGCCATCAAAAGAAGCCTGTTTGTGGGAATGATTTTGACTTCATTTCTATGTGGGTGCATGGGATTAAGCACATTCATTACACTAAGGGAGAATTCTGTTTGTTTTAAGAGCTGCTAGTCAAGTTTTACTCATCTCCAGCGTATTTTTGAAGAGTGCAGAGCTGTATGGATACCTGGAAACAGACATTTTAAAGCAGAAGTTTGAAGTTTTACTCACCAGTCAACACAGGAAAACTAGAATCCTTCTCTAAGGATGAAGGTACCTGAAAGAACGTACTATTGAAAAAAGTCAATGGGATGATTGCTGTTTAGAAAGGGATCTGAAATAAACAATAGAATACAGTACACCTAAGCTTAAATATGAGAATTCACCAAACTTGTCTTTAATTGCTTAGGATGAAAGTAGATGCTTTTCACACACTTGCTTAATGATACTGTGAGATGTATTGTGGGACTGTCTGGGAAAAAGGATGGGCTTTGTAGTAACCTGCATAAAATTTAATTAAATTTTCAAATTCAAATTTCAAAATACTGTAATTATGGAAAGGTGTTGAGTAATCATAGAATTATTAAGGTTGGAAAAGACCTCTAAGATCATCAAGTCCAACTGTGTAATCAACCAATGTCTATAACTGTCCTTTCATTCATACTTGGGATACAGTTTTTTTCAAAGCCATTTCAATACTTGTGTCATTCACTTGGCTAAATGCAGCCAAGGTTTGTGGCCAACATACATTTCCTTGCATCAGACGCTTGGTAGAATTTGTGTTGATGAAGGGATGCTTCTTGCTTGGGGCGGGGAGGGGGGCAGGAATTTTTGCAAGATTTTAGTGGCTTTTTGTAGTAAATGATTTCAAGAATTGTGGTATTGGCCTCAAAATTCTTTATCTGTTGTATAGGTTGTTAGGAAAGTCAACTGTACGTAAACCAAGTAAGATGCTTGAAATAGATATTTGAAGCATGATACTTACTCATTTATTCTTTGAAGTTTTAGGAAGCCTTTAAAACTCCATCCAATATGCCAGCTTGATACCTTGGACTGTGTCTCCAATGCGTATATTCTCGCTTGCGTTGACAGTGACTGCTGCTGGTGTAACCAACTCTGAGTCTAGTTACGTATAGACTAATATTGATGTTGTTCTTTGGTATTTACAACTGCGTTAAAAAATGTCACTTATAGCAAATCAAGGCTTTTGAGATGGGCAAAGGTAGGCTTATGGTAGTCACCCTACAATTCTTCAAATAAGTGTGAGCAGCATTAAAATACCTATTGTTTTTTAAAATGCTTTTGCCGTTAACAACACGGTTGAAACTGTAAATTCTCCTCAAACCCCGAGTCATTTTATGCTTAGCATTTCATATTGTAGTGTATTTAAGTACCATTTCAATGTGCAGAATGGTGCTTGTTTTTTCATAGATGATGCCATGCTAGCAGGAACATTAACTAAATTGCTTCCACTATGTTTGTGGGTACTTCTAGAATATCCATGTTCGTGTACACCATTTTGGATGGTGTGACTGGTTTGAAGTGCTAAGGTTGGAGTGGTTTTCAAGTCTGTCAAAATGAGCTGCTTTATCTACTTAACTTTTGACTGGAGGGATTATACCTGTTAAGGGACTGGAGCATCTGACATGTGAGGAGAGACTGAAAGAGCTGGGACTGTTCAGCCTGGAGAAAGGAAGCTTTGGGAGAATCTTATTAATGTTTATAAATCTCAGATCGGAGGATGTAAAGAAAACAGAGCCAGACTTTTCTAGATAGTGCCTTATGACAAGACAAGATGCTTAAAGATAATTTTTTAAGATAAATTTTAACAGAAAAGCTATCATAAAAAGCATCAGTCCGCTCTAAGTGTTTTTTGTGTATTCCAGATACATACCAGCATGTCTGAGTCTGTGGGTACTATCACAAACCTTGTGTAGTATTTGTGTGAATTGTTTGGTGGACTTACTTCAAAAATAGTTAAATTAATCCCTCACAAAGGCAAAGAAAAACTTTACAGCAGTGAAGAAAAACATGTGATCTAAATCTAAAATTTGAACACAGATCAAAATCCTTGTTATATTTTAATGTTAAATCTTGAAGTAAATGAAATAAATGTGTGTTGCGTGGGATTTGTGTAATGATTCTTAAGTGGCTCAGTGTATCAGTAGACTAAGGCAATTAAAAAAAGAGGCAGGGAGAGAGAAAGGCCAACTGCCATTTTACAAACTGGATATGAAATCCTACACTGTCAAAAATGATCTTGCTTTTATGTAAATTACCACTTAACAGGTATTTGAAAACAATCACAGTTGTTGGGGTGAGAAACACTCTGTTCATGTTCAGCCAAATGAAGGAGTTCTAAAGAAGTTGAAAAGAGTTAATTTATTTTCTTTCCAATCTTGTTTAAAAAAAAAAAAGAAATGTAAGGATTTGCTCAGTCATTTTGCAAGGCTGTAACAATGGATCACTACCAGGCATTGCAGTAGGACAATGGAGAGATCAGGCATAATGATGAAAACATAAATGTAAAGAGAGGGATGCTGCTTTGGGATCATACTTTTTCTTCTGCTGCTGCAAAGCAGTTCGTTGTTAATGATCTTTTATAAAAGAGACTGAAATGCATTCAGTGGTGGGTGGTTCTTCTCAAGTGTTATCAGCGTAATCACTCAATGTATTGTGTTTTATTTTCCTAAATGAAACTGTCTGCTATTTTCATTACTTAACAAAAAGAGAAACAAAGATGCGTGAGTGGAGAGGATTTTTATAGTAGTCTTTATTTTCTCAGTACTGTAAACAAATGCAGGTTTTTAAGTTGAGTAGCATCGTTATGATGGCTTTCTGAATGATGGAAATTATTGCTTCTTAAATTGTTGAAAGCTGTGATTTTATTTTTTTTTTTTAAATGGTATAATCCTTTCCTTTAGACCAGCTTCTAACTATTTTGTACTGAATCTGTTACTTGGTACCAGGTATACTTCTTTCTTCCTGTCCCTGAACACCCAGCATTGATAATTCCCTATTCAAGATCAAATGAATTACTGGGAAAAGAACAGAGTAATTTTTCATGCTACAGAAATCAGCTGTGTATATACATATTTCTATGTAAGTAATCCAACAACAAGTCTGTGTACCTTCAGAATAAATTTTTGCACTTTTGGGTAGCTTTCTAGTTTTGCTTCAGAACCTTTGATAGAATGCACAGAAGTAGTTGAGGGTAGCTTTCATGTTAATGAGTTATGGGTAGCCAGGCTGCTGATTTCATGAGCCAGAAGGGTAAGACTGGCCTACTGTGGTCACAGTGTGTATTGGTTGGAGCGCAACAGAAAACACCTGTGAGCTCTGACTCCTCACACTAGCCTGTAAGTCTGTGACTGCTGTATTTATCAGGACTGATGGTGGTACTGCTAGGTAATACTTTGAACACACAGACTAGACTTCATACCTAAATGTTGTGGGTAGCACCGTGTCTTCTTGAAGTAATCAGGAGCTCTTGCAACTTCCTCAAAGTGAAAATAGCCTCCATGACCAACCATGCAAGTAGTCAAGCCATCTTTTCACTTCTAATTCTCTGGCATCTCTACAGAAAACTAATCTCAGTCCAGTTCTTCTGGAGGCTCACTGTAACAGGCATCCAACCCTCAGAAGTAGATCTGTCAGAGAACTCACCAGGAGAATCATAGAATCACTTAGGTTGACAGAGACCCTTAAGATCACCAAGTCCAACCATAAACCTAACACTGCCAGGTCCACCACTAAACCATGTCCCTAAGCACTACGTCTACCTCCAGGGAAGGTGACTCAACCACTTCCCTGGGCAGTCTGTTCCAGTGCTTGACAGCCCTTTCGGTGAAGGAAACATTCACCTGCTTCTGCTGTTAACTAAATCTCCTTGCATTTGCAAAGGGTAAAATGTTTTTTTGAAGTTTGTCTTCTAATCTTTTGCTGCTTACCTTTGCTGCAACCTGTGTTTGTCAGATCCCTCGGGGCTGTCGTTGTCACTGTGTGGCATCAGCTGTGCAACGCTAATGAGTTTCGAGAAAGGGCAACAGCAGTCTCTGCCTGGTGCAGCCCGCGCAGGATCTTTATCAGTCTTGTCCTGTTTTCAAGAAGGCCACGTTTCTCAGTAATGTTATCTGTAGAAATAGCAACAAATTCTCCTGCAGGGGCAGCTTACTAGCATTTTGGTGAAGAAGTCCTGGCTGTAATATATATATTTTATTGAATTTATTAAGAGTCTGCAGGACTTGAGGAAGTTACAACAGTGTCAGGTCTTTTGGTTTGAGTGACTGACCCAGACAAACTTTTACTGAACAAACTGGTGACAGATATTTGCAGTGTTCTGAAAGTATTCTATCCCATCTGCCCGTGTGTTAAGTGAGTCTTGTCCTAAAAGGTCAGTCTGTCCTGCCTATGAGCCACATTTTTATTCCATCTGTTAATATGAATGTTCTGAACATGATGCCAAGAAAGAATTTACTAAATATATATGCTTTTTGTGGGAACAGATAGTCCTTGAACTGGTCGAGTTTTCCTGAACACCAAAATTAAATAGCTTTTGACCACCCTCTCAAAAGACAAGTGATGGAAAATGACTTCCTGTGACTTTTCATCACACTTTTCCTCAAATTCTTCTTCATTCATTTGGGATGTCAGTCTGTAGTAGAACTATTTTTGCATTCATTTGTATTCATGTATCTGTATAGAATGTATATTATCAATGTATTTATATTCATAACATACAAAAATATATTACTGTAAAAATATCCTGAATTTAGGTAGAAAACTGATACAATATAAAAAGCAGAGCAGTAAACTGTGATTTCTTATTATGAGGATAGTTAGGAATAGGTAAAGCTTAAAATGTGTGTTCCCTCAGTTTTTCAGCATTTAAGCAAATCACAAGTAGTTGTTGAAAATATAACTTTCAGTAGCAGTTCTCAAATCTCAGGAGAAGTTTTCTTCTTATGAATTCTTGAGTTACAGCTGTGATTTAAATTGATTTTCCAAATGTAGCAAGTATACGTACCAAATCCTAAAGAAATTTTCTTTTTTAAAAATATTTTTTCCCTTTAGCACCTTAAGAAGGATGAGGGGAAAAAAAACCAGAAAAAGCTGGTGCTGAAAAATTCAGACCTCACTCCTACTCTTTTATAAATTGCTGTTAGTATTCCTGTCTCCACATGTGAGCCCAAGGTCTGGGCTTGTGGTTTAAACTATAAACAGAGATGAGATACTTACGTACAAGAATAAATGTGCACAGATGGAGATAATCAGAAGTGACTTAAATGTGTAGGCTCTGTTAGAGGTGTCAAAAGCCCACAACATGGAGCTGACGTTGATGAGGACTACAGGTGCGAAGTACGCTCAGACATACCCATAGAGTCTGTTTTGTAGAAGGTGTTCAGACACCTACGGGAGTACTCGGGAGTGTCTCACTAAGTGCAGTGGGAGCTGTGTATTTGGGCGTGTTCGTAAATCTCTTAGACGCCTCTTTGCCTCTTTATTGAGGTTTCTTTAAAATTCTTGATTTTTGCTGGGCTGTTGACAGTTGACATAATTAACAGGAATTTTTTTTTAGGGCTTGTCTTATAGTTCTCAGTTATTTATAAGAAATCCTTATGCTGTGGGCTAAAGGGTAAAAAAAGCCCCAAAACTTTCAAGGACAATACTTTGCATAAAATGAAGGATTTCTGTTGGATTCTTTAGCCTGTATGATACATTAAAATTCAGGAAAAGGACCTTCTGTGCTTTAAAAGTTCTTAACAATAAATTTTAAAAGTACCCTTTTTAATAAAAACCCCTTCTGTAGTTACACCTCTGAGACATCTATTCTTTGAGACTTGGAAGAAAAAATATTTTAGAATCTGTTAACAAATTCTGAGCATTTTTTTATTGGCAATCATCTGGCATGAGTGACAAAACCGCCTTTATTTTTCTTTGTGTATTACTTCCATTTAAGGCACACTTCTGTAGTAAAGGAAAATGTTGGTGTTGGCAGAGTTTCAGAATTTGTTCTGATGCCGTAATAGTCATAGTGATTAAATGTGGGTAGTAACACAGCTTTTTTTATTCGGTAATAAAAAGTGTAAATGAGTAATTTTTTTGCAATGACATATTCTTGCATGTAATTCCTATATTGGAGAGTAAGCTTCCATTAAGCTAATAAATCAAACTTAATGTTCTTGAAACCATTTTCATCTCTATTCCCAGTCCTTCCTAGCCGCAGTATCAGCCTCTCCTTCCAAATTCTGAATGTGAGGACATTTAAAAATAAAATAAAAATTAAAAAAAAAAAAAAAGGCATGAGTCCTGCAGAGTTTTGACATAGTTTCTGTGAGGTATGGCCATTTTCATCCTGTCATATAACACAATTGTTTTAACAGGCAAACACCGTGCCCCCCTTTGTAATCTCAATTTAGTGTAAAGTGATTTTCCACTTCCGCAAGTGTGGCATTGCTGTGCCGACAGCTCTCAAGTTCTGTATTTTCCTGTACATACTAGTTTGACTGTGTTCCCCTTACCCATCGTTCCTTCCACTCCTGTTCTCCCCACTGAAACATCATTTTCTTACCTTGACTTTCACAGTCTCCCCATCATCTTCAGCCATCAGGGCTCTCTCTTCCTCCCTCTATCTAGGCCAAGTGCTGCCCCCATTAGACTTTCCTGTCGGCTAGAGACTCTGTAAAAACCATCTTTTTGCTTTCTCCCTTGCTCCTCCCTAACACAGGTAGAAATCCTCACTTTAATCTTGGCAAAACTACTTCACTGTTCTTCTCCTTACATCTCTTTTGAAAACTCTGCTTTGCTGTGGTGTCTGTGGGGGAGGAAGGAAAGGAGACTCCCAGACTCGTTAGCGCTACTTCCTACAGTTCGTTTCTTTCTGTTGCCAGTCCGTCCACTTGTTCTTATCATCTGTTTTTGCAAGGCTCGGCTGCTGGGCACAAGACATATCTTTGTCCTTGGTGCTGTTGTACGACAAGCCAAAGTCTCCTAATCTATATGTAAGGTTTACTGTAATGCAAATACTAGTCTGGAGGGGTAGGTCTAGCCCTAAAAACCCTGTGTGTACAATACATTTTCACTTGCCTACTTCAGTGAAATCCAACCACTTGCCGAGGAGATAGCAATTGTGGTGATTTCTTTTTCCTTCTTTTTTTGTCTGTCATTCTACAAGGTATAATGTATTGTACAGTTTGATACATTTAGATACCTAGAATTTAACTTTCCAGACAGAAAAATACTTACAAGAATTGCAACTTGACTTATGAAAAATGTGGTCAGGGTTGTGGGGTTTTTGTGAGTCACAGGAATCATTTTATTTCTGTATCTTTTTTGTGTATATGCATACTTGAACTGAGTGCTGTGTCCTTTCATCTTGTATATTGACTCAAAACCTCTTAAGTATTTAGCCTTTAACAATGCTGGTAGACCAGCTAGTTTCTCCCTCCTCCTGCTTTAATTGGAAGCTTAGGTCAGATGGAGATGAATGGATCATCTGTTTCATTGGAATTTGTAACCAGCCTTATCTTCTTAGAAATTTTATTATTCCTTTAGTTTCTTTTAATTCTGTTTTCGTTTGAAGTGGCGCATAAAGTTAGGCGATCTGTTGAAACCTAGGGGTTGCTGCTTTTCTTGTTTGCTTTAATTTGCTCTTTTTTATGTTAGGTTTGGTTTTGTTTTGTTTTAGCCAGTCCCATTTAATGACTTTTTTTGAAAAATTACACAACAGGTATTTAATTTAATATTCTTTCCAAACCTGATCTTCTGAAACTTTCTTGCCAAATTGAAATTAAAAAAATTCAGTGGAAGAGGGAGAATAGGAAATGTTAGTGAATATATTTTTATTTAAAAGAAGTTGAATTCAGTGGATGACTTTTTTTTTTTCTTGTAGTTATGCAACGCTAAGTTTAAAAATGAATTCTTGTCAAGGTTCCTGAGTAAAAATTGTGGGACGTCTTGGTGCCTTTCTCTTTTTGAAGGGGAAGAAGTGTCTGCTCCTGTTCCGTGAAAACGGGTGTCTTGGAGTTGGCTGTGGCGTGGAGAGTTTTTTTGTTAGTGGTGTCACTGACACTTCTCTAAGGCTTGCTGGTTTGCGTTTTTAATCTCCCTGGTGTTTATTTGCTTTCAGTGTTTGCAATGTGACCTCAGTTTTTCTCACGAAACTTTTTAGGTATTTGTCCTTCACCCACTGCTAATGTTAGATCTTTGTTATTCCTTGTTCCTACTCTGTCCTTCAAACTCCTCCTCCCTTCTCCCTATCCCCTAAAAAGACTGAAATATTGACTAAAGTGGGGAAAAACACTGATCTGCCAGGTTCTTTTCATCATCATGCAGTCTTTAAGGTGTTTTTCTTCTGTGTTTTTGTAGAACACATTTTACAAAAATGTGGTTTTTTTAAAACACATTTTACAAAAAGACCTGTATGTTTTGGTTTTGTTTTTTTTAAATCTCTGTCTACATGTGCAAATTACTTGTCTCATGTTTGTCAAAAATACACTTAATGCTTTTCACCTCACTAAACTACTTATTCTAAAGCGATGAAAATGTTCCCGTTTGATTGTTGAGAGTTGCCTCAGAGATGCTTGGCCTTCAGTGGAGAATGAAATGTTTTTTATGAAGTTTTACAACTAGTACATGATGATACTCAAAAGCTAAATGATGAGAATTACTGTTATTTTTTTTAGAGACTAGTGCTATATCAGATTTTGTCCTTCATTTTGAGAGAAAGTGTAAAAAAATTCAAATAATTCTTGCTATCACCTCAGAAGACTAAAATAACAACTGAAGTGGGGAAAAATACCTATCTATCATAACCATGCAGAGAAAAAAAAAAAAGGTGAGTTTTCATTCTGTTTTAATTTAAAAAGTTGAGGAACTAGGTCATAATGTGATGAACACACAGTGCATTTAGTAGTATAAAATAATTTAAGAGGTGCTATATACAAACTGGTACTTAGAGGACATTGGTAGGAGAAGACTTCAAGGCTTTGGGGACAAATATTTCTACCAATGCAATTCGTAATGTTTGCCTTTAATGCTTTACATGCTTTCCCATCCCTTCTGTGGCACCTTACTGCTGTGGGCAGGGGGGTGGGGAGGGTGGTCCAGCACTGAAGGGTTTCCTCCTTGTGGGCCTGCACAGAAGAGATCACAAGAGAGCATTGGGGATGTGACAGGAAAATGCAGATGATACATGCTGGTCAGTGGTGTCACCGTGTTACTTGAAGGTTTGTGAAATGAAGGAAGGAAGAACACTCTGCCCGACTCCCACCACAAAACCTTCCGGCTGAGGGTGATTTTTCTGCATTTCTTCCCTGGCTGTGGAACCTGAGTGGAGTTGCAAGGCGGGTTTTAAGAACTGTTCTGTTCTTTCAAGATTTAAAATCTAACATGTGTGGTCTTCGTCCTAGTATTGGGAAATAGAAACTAATCAGACTTGCCAGTCCCGATTTTTCCACTGTACTGCAATCTGAGTGAGGCAGTAACAGACATTTTCGATTTTTACATTACCTAGACTGAGAACTAGGTACAGAAATGCTTGTTTGGGTACACATGCAGTCAGTTGCTCTGTCCTTAACTGGGGCAGCTATCACAAGTGAAACTTGCCCTGTGTTAGAGCCTAACAAGCCATACCTTCTTAACTTCAGTGACCTCTGGTTTGCAGTCATGAATCACAACGAGCTACTGCAGTCAGTGCATTGAGTACTGTGCAGGTTGCAAGGCAGCTGAAAGCATTGACTGTCTCTGGTGGAAAAAGCCTTTGTTTAATGACACAGGTGTGTTTGGCTGCTATATTTTCTCTTGGTCAAGCCGATAGAAGCTTTCTCTGTTTTATGGTCCTCTGTCTCCTTCAGTTTATTGGTGAGGATAACAGCATGACAAGATGGGTTTTGTTTCTCGGTGCTTAGCATTGACTCCTTTGCAAGCCAAAGCAGAGCTTCAAAGTTGAGGCTTCACAAGTTGCAGGTCTGACAAACTGGAACCTCATGCTTTCAGCCAAACTCGCAAAACTTCTGGCATCTATAAAACAAGTATTTGGTGGGTTCTTCTTTTGTTGGATTTGAAGTTTGAAGTTTAGATGGCATGTAAGCGAAGGGGAGGAGGGAATGGATGAGATATTTAAATCATACTTGATAAAGAAATCTGAAAAATCTAATATGCACCAAAGTCGTTCTGTTCTCTAGCAGTATGTGCTGCTTGGTTTGTGCTTACATAAAAATGCAGAAAGGATGTTATGCAAGAAAGTGTTTCTTTGCTTGACACTCACTACGCAGCCACCTGTTAAAGCATAGCGATATGGATGATTCCCTGTACGAGGTATGAAAGGCTCGCTGCTTGTGATGAAGTATGTTTACTAACCCTCAGAAAGCAGATTTTGCGGTTAGCAAAGTAGAATTTGAAAGCCTGATAAAGTGAATGCATACAAACTTTGAAAGTAGTACATCGGCTGGAAGATAGTGTCGTACTAGTAACAGAAATGGAGCAGCCAGCTGACTTGTTCTGTAGAAAACGTCACTTACTCTATACTTGGCAGACTGCAGCTGTGGACATCTTCAGATTTAACGGTATCAAAAAACCCCCTCTTGAAACTCTTGTGCAATATTTAGTGTGAGAACACTTGACCAGCAGCCTCAACTCAGTATCAGTAAACGTGATTAATTGTGCATGGTCAGGCCATTGAGGGGAGTTTATCCTCAAAATAAACATGTTGAAACTAATGGAAATTGCTGAAGTCTTTAAAAAGATGGTTAGTTCTGTCTCTTCTGTCATCTGTGGTTAGATATGTGGGTGTACAGTGTTTCTTTGCCGACGTGACTGTGTGTAAAATGTGTTGAAGAGGATGGCTGTTTTGCAACATATGAAAGTATTACTTAGAGTTTTGAAAAATGTAAGTTTAAAGGAACTCTGAATTGTCACTGACCACATGGAAGGAGGTCATGTTCACCAATTTATTGAAGTAATTAATGTCCTGCATGTAAATCTTGAATACATTGTTGTAGTGTCTGTGGTTTAATTTCCTATTATTGTTTCCAGCATCCTCTTACTGCCTGTGCAGCAACCTTACCATAAACCCATAATGTCTTACGCAATGATAATGTTATGTTCTGTCCCTGATAACTACCGAGAGCTGCAGAAGTGATTATACTTGTGAATGTATATGTGCGTAGTGCAACAGAGCTTATTTACACACTAAGGGCCAGGTCTTTATGGTGTAAATCAATGCCAGTGTTTGGAAGATAAATTGCATACAGACCTGACCCTGTAAGACTTTCTCTTTTTTTGTGAACTTGATATATTCGGAAGACTAACAGTAATATGGAGGAATAGTAGTTCTGAAGGAGTTTCGAGTTATTTTTGGACAATTTATTTAAGGTCTTGAAATAGGAAGTTCTAATCACTCTTTGTGGCTTGCTCATAAGTGAAAATCTCTTGCTTATTCCTTGCTTAAGGTGAAAGCTTTATCAGCTTAAGTACATCAGGAAATACCGATAACTCTCTTGACAAGTGTACGGTTTCCTCTATCAGTAGTTAGTCCTATTTGTATATGGAAACTTATTAGTTATGCATTACCAGTTGCACTTGTATTGTCCTTTGTGTCTGTTGGCGTATCACTTATAATGTTGATGTAGTATTATTTAATGTTCTTTGGTCAGTTTCCTTGGTCTTGTGTGACCCAATATATTCAGCCGTTCGGTTTGTTTAGACCTTGTCTATCGGGCTGCTCTTTCTGGTACCTTTTGATCTGCTTGACATCCGTTTTGTTTACTCTCTCTTAGAATTGCGTTGAACGTTTTGTTACCTCATCTCCTCACTGGGGATGTTTGTTTTTCTTCTCCTTGCCTCACCTTTCAGTTTCTTAACCAGTTTAACACTTCATCTTTCTTACAGTGACTTTTTTTTTTTTTTTCCAGCCCTCAGATTTTCATGCTGGCCTCCCCCTTCTAACCAACTATTGTTTTCTCTACAACTTTTTTCTCATATCTGCTGTTCTGCAATTCCATTGATTACTGCATGAATGAAATACTGATGACACTTGCAAATTCTTGTTCAGAATTAAAAGGAAGGCCTGAGCTTTGTTTTCCTATTGATGATATGATTTATCTGTAATCTGTTGCACCTAAAATGTGTGAATACAAAATTTCTGCCTCTTTGATTTTTCTACTCTAATTTACCAATGAAACAAAGCTCTTTCAGTCATCCAGTCTTGTCCCTCATAACTTCCAGTTCCCATTGGAATTTTAGTCAAACTGATGGTGAAATTTCTGCAAGCTTTCTGTAAATTAGTAGCTGGCTCAGAAGGCCCCTGCTAGCACAGTAAGGAAATACGTGGAATCAGAAGAGATGGTGATAAAATAAAATGCAGAAAACTAAATTGCTACTCTTCTTTGAAGTATATGCGTTTTGTTACAGGGGTTAGATGGCTGTAAAATGGATCATACATGGTCTGGACAGCCTTGGCAATGTTACCATGTTGCAGGAATTGAAGAAACCCTTTTCGATACAGTTACAGCTCATTCAAACATAAGCTCATTTGAAGTGCATTCTGTTTTACTAAATCTGCAATTGTGTGCCAGTCTATAATGAAAATACATGTAAAGGAAAGGGTAGGGGGTTTTGTATACCTTTTTGGCCATTAACGTTGCGATTTGTGTTGCGTTACTTGAGGGAATAACTCCAAGTAATTGATTTATGAGTTTATTTCCTTGGCAATTTCTGTGATGAGTGTCTATGGTATGAATGAGTTTTGTAGCTCAGAGTAGTTTAGCAGGTTTTCAAACATAGGTTTGAATGAGACATGCTTTTTTAAGTTAATTGATAGCCCTGCTAATAACACTTTGGTTTATATAGTGGACTACTCTTGGAGATCACCAGCTGAATTCCTCTTTAATGAAAGTATTACAGGAATGCAAGTAGTGACCTTGAACTGTTGGTATTTGGTCCTTAAGACCAAACTAGCTACAATCCACAGCACTGTCCTCCCAGTACTGACACTCACACCCCTGAGCTGAAATGCCTGTGGTGTGAATGTCAGGTCCTCAGAACCTACCGTTTTGTTTTGCAGGTATGCTCCTGTTCTGCTGTGGTACTTGCTAACATAAATAGAGATTTCGAGACCTAAGGTGTGATTTCATGTCTGTTAAAGTCAGACTTCAGGCTTCATTTCCTGGTTTATTTGAGGAGAACTTTCTTGTGTAAATTCTAAGTAGATCCTTTGAGAAGGAAGAAGAAATTCATGACCACTCAAGCATTTGATATTGTAAATAATTAAATTTGCCAAAATGTTAACATTTACATTTACTTTGGAATTGCACTGCAGGAGGAATAAATGTTTGCTTTTAGCACTGAAAATGAAGCTACTTTTGCTACCAAACCTTGAATGAGAGTATTGACAGTAGCCTCAACAAAACATGCTTTGGAAAGGAGGCCTTTCCAGTAATTTGGATAATTTATAAAAATCACTGAGGCATTAAAGAAAGTTCATTACCCAGACCATTACTGCAGTGTGGACTGGTACCAGCAGATGAACTAGCTTTCTGAAGTCATAGTAGATTATAGCTATCTAGAGGACCTGAAAACTTGGGAGTTAAAGAGGCTAAAAACAAACATTGTTGTTAATGGTGGGGTAGAAGCAATCGAGAGCTTACGGGGTTCTGCATCCATCCTTTGATACTATGTTGTGCAGAACATCAGCTCGGAAACATTTGTTGCTTGCTAGGACTTTTTCATATTATTTCCTGATTTGTCGGGGTTTTTTGCGTGTCCTCCCACCTCTCCCTGCCTAGCAGTAGTCTAGAGAGAAACCACAAAGTGATATTACTGATTCACTTTCCTTATGCTGCCTGTGCTGGCTGTTTTCTGCACTTTTTTTTTTTTCCCATTTAGCTTTGTGAGGGCTACAGCTGAAACAGCTATTCCTCAGAGTCTGCCAGTACAAGTTGTTCTACAGCTGTCTAGGGATGGTGAAAGAGGGGAGACTGTTTTCCACCTACTCAATATCGTTCTTAAATTGTGCCCTATGATATGCTAAGTCCAGCTCATACATTTGCAAAGAAAGCTTATACAGTTTATGAGATCTAGCAGATAGCTGGAAAGCTGATGGCCTTCCAGCAGTACAGGGGTTATAATATAGTAGGTGGCAGGTTAGAATGTGGTCGTGCTTGGCCTGGTACTTTGAAAATACTGTCGTGGTTGTGGCCAGGTTGTTTGATATTTGTCGTAGTTTGTGGTAAAGTTTTAAAATTCATAGCAGCATGGTGAGAATCACATGCAGAGAGGTTTTATGTGAATGCTCATATTATTACTATTTGCTTATGGCTGGATGGATCAGAACTCCATAGGTATCGAAATGTTTGTCTAATCCTCCCTCCAGCAGTTGCTCAGTGGCTCCCTTCCACTAAGGTCCTCTGCTTGTGGAAGAAAAGCATTACTTTCAAGCCCTACTATTGCTTTAAAGTTCTATCTTGTGTGCCTGTAGGTTTTTAACTGGGCTTTATTGAACATGTACCGAACTACATGTATGTCCCTTTAAACATTTTGACAGTGGGAATGCTATGTTTGTGATAAGAGGTGATAATAGTTTTAACACCAAAGTGAGCTGTGTAGCTTTGGTGCTGCTGCTGACCCAGTGACCCTGTAGTCACTCATCAGTTAGGATGGGATAGATTGTCTTTCTTAATACTGTGCAAAGCTGATCTCTGTATGACAAATTGTTGCTACTTACAAAGAGAAACAAGAAACATTTAACAGCTTTCATTTCAATGAAAGCACTGTTCTAATCTTTGGTGATATCAGCTGTTGATAAATACCAGTGTTGATCAACAGGATATACACAGGTGATGCAGGAAATAGGTTAAAATATTTTGCTGTCCTACTAGCTTTCAAATTAGATATGAAGCAAATTGAAATTTCATCCATTTTAATAATAAAGAGAATGACTTAAATGCAGAAACTAGAGCAATGGAATAATCAGCAGCACTGTTGCGTCCAAACAGGTGACTGTGTTGAAATTTTAATTCCATTAAATTTTGTGCTTTGGACATGAAGCTTGTATTTTCAGCCATTTGTCTAGCCACAGAAGCTGGAATGTGTTCAAAATGCTTGCCAAGAACAAATCCGTTGGAAGAAATGTTATACTTTGACCCAGGTTCAAGACGTTCTAAAGCAACAAGAAATAAATATTTCTGAAGTCTTATTTAATGTTCAGCTTAGATAGTTGGGAGTTTTTTTTCCTCCCTATGATCTGATATACGCTTGCTTAATAGCATGCACATACTAATTTCCCTTCCAACCCCTACCATTCTGTGATTCTGTGTAATTTCCTATGTATTTCTTTCTTTTTTGCCTCTATTTTAACTTGAGAATTCTGTCTTTTTCTGTTGGCATTTGTCCTTAACAGAAAGTGCAGATGTAGAATCCCGTAGCGACATTTTATGTAAACCCAGTTTAATTAGAATTTCTTTTTGTTTTGATTATCCACCATCCCCAGCAAATGATAAGAAATTCAAGAAAATTTATTTTCTTACACAGATGTACTTGTATTTTTGTCTTCTGTTTTTGAAAAATTTTTTCAGTAAGATGTAGCGAGTATTTTGAGCATGAACATGTTTGGATCTTTCCTTAAAGCTTGTACTTTATTTTCGGCTGTCTGGCTGCAGTCCAGCACAATTGCCAAAGACTACATTTAGTGTGTTCACCGTCAAGTTGACAAGAGATGATAGCTGGGCATCCACATTGATGAGAGCGTTCTTGCTGAATACAAAGAACTTTTTTACTTTCCTCTGTGAGTTGGACAGAGCTGCTGTTGAGAGTTACTTGTTTTTTCTCTTGGACAGACTGCAAGATGTGATGTAACAGGCTGATTTGTGGTTAATAGCAGTGGGTGAGACTGGAGCCTGGAGTGGAGTATCTGCTTGATGCAAGAATGAGCTAATGGATCCAATTTCTGTGTAATAAACTTATTTCTTCTTGGAGTGCTAAGTAATTTGGTTGCTTTGCTTATAAGCTGAAGTTAATTTTATTGTAGAGTAAAAAATAAATAAAGTTTTCTGAATAAGTTCATAGCGATGCTTGTAACTCTTGCTGCCACAATGATGCCATGTCCTAAAGAGATGGGAGAGAATTGCCAGAAACCAAGTTGCACACAGGAGATTGCTGTGTAAGAACCAAAGACGTTTTGCTCATAACTTTGGAGAACTTCCAGGTGATCTAAAAAGTATGAGACCATGTTTCTCAGCAGGTGCAAATTTTATGCCTTTCAGAGGAAAAATACCAAATGTAAAATTGAGAATGACCCAAGAGGATGTCATATGTTAGCCTTTGACTGAGGGTACTTGCGAGGAGGAGAAGGGAAAAAAGTATGTACTTTTATAGTATTTCTAGTGTGAATACTTACCAACTTACTGGCCATGAGTCCTATTTTTAAAATCAGTGAAATAACTTAAAAGTTTTTTTATTCAGTTACAGGGGACTTCTGAAGGCCTGACAGCGTGATGTGCATACTTTTTTCATTGTTTTTTAGGGATGTTGTAGGTGGTGATGGCAGCTCTCAGTCTCTGTAAGTTACTGTCTTGCAAAAAAAAAAAATACAACCCTACTATTTCCTAATCTATTGATCAGCATGCTGACATCCCAAAATGTTCTTTTTCAATGAGTAAATGCTATTTTGGGCATCTTGCAGCAGCAAGACTAAGGTTATTAACATACCCTGTACTTTGCCAGTAAATGGCTGTAAAAATGTAAATTTCTTTTTTATGTTCAAGGTCAGGAATATTTCTGGTTTTCTGAAGTTCAGGGAAGTCCTAGTCCTAAAATTCATTCAGGTTTTTTATCTCTATGCACTTTGTTAAAAGAAGATAAGGTTGGTTTGTGATTATGACCTTGAATGCACTGCCTGGAGTGTTTTTAATCAATAAACAATATTGGAACCATCAGGATTTCAATCCATAAGGATTTTTCCTCATGGCTTTTCCTGTAATCCTTTTTTTCATTTGTCTTCAGTGTAAACCTTCCTCTCTTTTTTACTCTTTCCTCCCTGAAATATCAGGATAAGCAAACAACATGAAAGGAATAACATCTGATCGTTTGGTTTCTGTAGGACTAAACTACAGAAAATGATGGGGTAGGTAGGAAACTGGAAACATTTTGGAGTGCTCTGTGAAACCACAGACCCACATGGGGAAATTACAGTGGGCTTGCCACCCAAACTGTTTCTGAGTGGAGAAATTTATTTTTGAAAGTGAAGGCAAGCTGCTTGCTCAAGATGAAAATTTACTTGTGTTTATGGCATCTTATCAAAGGCTGCTTTTCTCTCCTTCAACTTGCATCCCACCACCTCCTGCTAATTTCTACTACACGCACACACACAAAAGCAAACCTGCCCCCCCAACCAAAAAAAGCCCTGAAAGCCAGAGTATTTATACTCTTATTCTCCCTCGGTCCATCTGTCCTGTTTCTACTGTTGTGACCCAGTGTTGTTCTGCTTTTCTCACTTCATGGGACTGCATCCCAAACTGCCACTTCAGGCACAGAACGCAGTGCCATTTCAGCTGTAGATGGGTGGTGAGAGAGAAGACATAGTGACATCTGTCAGCTAGAAGAAAAGAATGGGTTGGCAGAAACATTGCTCAAAATAAAGTTGAGCAGCAGAACGAAGAGCAAAACTAAGACTCTATAATTCAGCTGAGGAAATGGTTTTATGAATTTATTTCATATACTAAAAAACTTAAATTATAAAATGTGTAGTTAACAAAAGTGTGTGTAAACATATTACCAGGTGAGTCTGATATGGTTGCATGATTTTTCAGCTACCTCTGCTTCCTGAGGTGCTGGGAATGGAGACTGCCTGTGAGGTATGTACGGACTGTGTACGCCTTCAACCAGTTGGAAGCCTTACCTAGACCCTGGACTTGCAGTTGTGGGTTAATATTATCGGCTTTGATAGCATGTGTTAGCTCCTTCTAGGACATGCTGTCATGAATTTTGCCTTTTATAGGACTGATCGCTACTGAATGATAAAAGTTTGTTTTAATCTTAAACAAAAATGTCTTGAGGTGCCTTAAAACTTATGACTTGAACTATTGAAATAATTTGTTTACTGATTAGTTGTTGAAATATGTGGAGTTTGCTCAGCAAGTTTGCTGATGACACAAAACTGGGAGGAGTGGTGGATACACTAGCAGGTTGTGCTGCCATTCAGCGAGACCTGGACAGGCTGGAGAGTTGGGCAGAGAGGAATCTGATGAAATTCAACAAGGGCAAGTGCAGGGTCCTGCACCTGGGGAGGAACAACCCCATGCACCAGTACAGGCTTGGGGTGGACCTGCTGCAGAGCAGCTCTGTGGAGAGGGACCTGGGTGTCCTGGTGGACGACAGGTTGACCATCAGCCAGCAGTGTGCCCTGGTTGCCAAGAAGGCCTATGGGATCCTGGGGTGCATTAAGAGGAGTGTGGCCCGCAGGTCGAGGGAGTTTCTCCTTCCCCTCTACACTGCCCTAGTGAGGCCCCATCTGGAGTACTGTGTCCAGTTCTGGGCTCCCCAGTTCAAGAGAGGTGAAGAGCTACTGGAGAGAGTCCAGCGAAGGGCTACAAGGAAGATGAGGGGACTGGAGCATCTCTCCTACGAGGAGAGGCTGAGGGAGCTGGGCTTGTTCAGCCTGAAGAAGAGAAGGCTGAGAGGGGACCTAATAAATGCATGTTAATATCTCAAGGGTGGGTGTCAGGAGGATAGGGTCAGACTCTTTTCAGTGGTGCCCAGTGACAGCACAAGGGGCAATGGGCACAAACTGAAGCGTAGACAGTTTCATCTGAACATGAGGAAGAACTTCTTCCCTCTGAGGGTGACGGAGCACTGGCACAGGCTGCCCAGAGGTGCTGTGGATTCTCTTTCTCTGGAGATATTCAAGACCCACCTGGACAAGGTCCTGTGCAGCCTGCTGTAGGCGACCCTGCTTCGGCAGGGGTGTTGGACTAGATGATCCCCAGAGGTCCCTTCCACCCCCAAACATTCTGTGATTCTGTAAGTCTTCCAGACTTAGTTATAAACTAACTCTGATTTGATTGTATGTTCCCTCTCTTCAGAGTAACCACCAGGTTGGGGTTTTGGGTTAATGTGTAATACTTAGTTTCTTCTGAAGTCTCGTAAAATGTTACGTTGCTGAATTTATCTCTTGGAAGAAAAAATTAGCAGCTAATGTAAGTTCTCCAAGTGTTGCAAGGCTGTAGTTTTCTTCCTTCATTGCTGTGATCCAGTCGGGCTAGGAGGATACAGCCCTTCTCACCCTCTGCAGGCGTGGAGTCAGCCTTGGACAGTCCTGCTGTCTGCCCTCCACTTTATGCATTTGACGTGGCCAGTGACTAAGCGGCAGCTGAACTTCTTCTGAACTCTCAGTGTAACGACTGAGGGCTCTGAGTTGGGTTAGATGTGTGGATGGTTTTATGTTAGTAGAAGATATTTCCTAAATTTGTTGGTTATTTAATTGCCGTGTCGGTACTGGAGTCAGTATGTACGTGGTACAAAGATACTTGACAAGGTATGAGCACACCTTGTGTTGAAATGGAAGTATGCTTATGAGAAATCGGGCTTCTCTCTTCTTCTCTGATATAGTTTATCCTTTCTTATCTTCTACCAACACAGCATATGACTGTTCTTTGATTTCCCTTGACTGTGTGAAGTAGTAAGCTGTAGCTTACTCTGTTGTTAATGCTGTAATTTGAAAGAAGGAAAGGTAGATTCAGCCTCCAAAAGGACTAAATAAAGCCAGCATCTTGCAAGAAGTAAAAGGGGGAGGAGGTGTCTTCAGCACGGATTGCACTGTTTCAGAACACAGATTGGCCAGCTGGGGTGGGACATCTGCTGAGATACTCGTGCAGGAATGAAGAACCTCACTACCAGGAAATCCATTAATTTGCATTCTATTGGGGTATAGTGCACATCTGTTTAGGCAATGCAGCTGCAGTAGGAGACAGTGCTTAACATCAGCCTGGAATTCTAGTTTATGTATATGGTGAAGCATGTCTGGTTTAAACTGTTGAAACCCAGCAGTCCCAGTTGGACTCATTACTCCTAGAAAGGAGGTTTTGGAGGATTGTCTGTCCCTTTTAAGATGCATTACATCAGCTTCTGCATGAAGCATGACTCCTGGCATCCCTTAGCAGAGAAGTGCTGGGATGCGGCAGGTGTTTTCACTCACCGCTGTGTTTTCTGGACATAGCTCTGGTGTGTTGGCAGCCAACTGGAATGACACTTGAATTATAGTTAGCTCTTAGGTTAACACACCCTTCATAAGGATAGAGGATATTCACATTGTGATGTTTGTCCTCTGTTGGTCTGTAACAAGTTGTTCTACAGAATCAAACAGTTGCAAACAGAAGTGCAGTGTGCCCTCTTCAGAAAAAAATCTGGAAAATACATCAGTATTTGCATTAGGAACCTGATGTATGGATTTTTGAGCACCTCTGAGCTGGTTGTGATACAATAATAAATTATGTGGGGTCGGGCATGGTGGCATGATGTTTCAACTGAATACACATTGTTTGTGTATGGATATATGTAAGAAGAGAATGAGAAATGGCTGTGACTGAAGGTTTAGAAGGCTGATAAAAACAGTTTTAAACCAGCTTTAAACTTTATAACAGAACTTCACTAGGCTGATACTCATTAACGATACACATTGCTAATGGCTAGTTCTTACTCATTCCTAGCCGTTACCACTGCATATTCAAAGCAATTTGTCTGTAACAATCTCATTTTAAATTAATTGTGAGCTCACAGTACCACAGAGCTGGTACTGTGTATTTAGCACCGATAGCTATGGTCCTTGACTGCAAGCTGTTCAAGGCTGTCACAGGTACATTTTCTTGTTGTTTAGCAGTTTTGTTGCTTCTTTTCAGCTATTGCTGCTATTGAAAGAAAAGCTGTTCTTTTTTTTCCCCACAAATCTCAAGGTTGCACTTTATCAGTGACTACTAATTGACCATCACTGCGTTGCTTACAGTTCTGGGGCCTCTGCTTCCAATGTGTACCCTTGTTCTTACCTCATATCTAAGCTGTATGCCGTAACAAGAGGCACCTGGTACCCAGCTCTAGCTAACACAACAAGTTCCCCTAATAATGTCACAGGCAGAAGAGGCCAGAATTTGGGCCTTGCACATTTGGCGTAGGAACGCAGCTGGTGTAAGGCCAGAGGCCTATTCCTAGCAGCGGCACTACTGTCTTTATTGAACCACTTGGTTCAAAAATGCATATATATTGTTTACTAGTCATACTGTATAAGTTTGCTTGTGTTTGAGTTCATAGCAAGCTAATAATTAAGTACTACTCAATCTGCTGGTATTTTTGTGGGTGCAACAGCTTCTGCTTTGGCTGGAGACAGTTAAGGTTTTGTAATTGTGGAGCTAGTGATGAACCATGCATTCAGCTGATGAGCAGTCGAATCCTGACTGTCCTGAGGAGGATAGCGCTGCTCCAGCTGTACCCTGAGGAAGTACCGTTTCTTATATAGGGACGGCTGGACAGACAGCAAGCTTTGCATATGTGCATACTTACAAAGAGTCTTTGCTTCATCTCTTGTAGATGATTAATTCTTCTTTTTAAAAAGCGAAGAGGAATACGAAGATATGTGTCAACAAAATCTGTTCGCATGAAGATTAACTGTATTCTATTTTATGCGTTTAAAAAAAATAAAGGCTTAAAATGCTGAGAACTGTGTGTTTTGCATCCCTGATGTATGGATCAATTTAGCATTGGGATACTTTCCTGATATGATTCTAAATAGTATGAGGGGGTTTTTTGTTGTGATGGCATAGGCATGGTAATGTTATCCTCTGTAACTAGTGAACTGACCAGTTGTTGAGTAGGATTTTATTAAATACAGAACAGAAAAAAAAAAGTGTTTTTAATGAATCTGTTTGAAATACTGAAAGTGCTAAGACTATTGTAAGTCTTATGCCTGTGGAAATGAGTGTAGGGCTAAGCCCTTTTTCAAAGAAATACACTACTCAGTTTTGTTAAGGGTAGAGGTAGTTCAGTTTTAAATTGTGGTATGTTTATCAACCAGGGTGTAAGCGGTCTGTGAAAAAAAAAAAAAAAGGCACCGTACCACCAGTGTGTTGGTTCAGTTGCAGTGAGATTTTGGCTGGTTAGAGTTGCACTTAAGGAAGAACATTAACAAAGCCGTTCTTTATTAAAGGTTTTCTTGCCTTGTATATCTTTTCACTTTCACCCTGTTTTTCACACTTGTGCTTAGTTTTGGTACATTAGCTACTCTCAGTAAATCAGGAGGAATTGTCTTCCTAACAGTTTCACAAATAACTTCACAACTATGACATATCCAGTTTCCAGAGGGGTGCTGGAATTATTTCAAGAGTTGTCTTAGAGTGAGACCACCTCTTTCCAAATCAAAAAAAAAAAAAAGTTTCTTGTTCTTTAGAGGCATGGACAAATATGTGTTTCCGTATCCTCTTTAGCTGTGAGTCCCATTGTGCATTTTGGAGACCAGGCTGGGAAAAGAGCTTGTAGTTAATAGGATCAGCTCCTTTGAGAACATTTATAGTGCAAGGAGGAGAATAAGGGAAATATTCTACCACTTTAAGTTTGGGAATGGCTTACTTGGTATGAGCAGAGAGATAACTAGTCAGCAGGCACTATCAAAGTCCATGAGTGATTACAGTAGACAAATGTGTGTTTATTGCTTCAACTGTTGCTCACTTCAGTTATTAATTTCCTGTCAAAACAGAAATACCACAGAGATGTTTCTGTGCTGCTGTCTTCATGCATTCCACATAACCCCTTGATATCTTCTAGTGTATATTATAGATACATGGTAATCGTTAACCATGAAATAGTTTTGTTGCAGTCCTTGACATCTGTCAAATCTAGGATTAAACATATACCAAAGTCAGTGCGGGTGTGCACCCGGCCATGGAAGCGGTGGGAACCACAGAAAATCTTCTCCTGTGCACTTTGCAAACCTCCTTGGCGACCAGCGGTGCTGTAAAGTTAATTAGTTAAGCACATGTTGTTGGGCATTCATCAAGTTACTAGCCACTGGAATTGCTTAAATGGCAGTAAAAATGGAGGGCTGGTTTGTGGTGTTTGGGGTTTTTAGGTTTATTTTTTGCTTTTAGCACTTCAAATGGTGGGAGCTATTCTTCCATCTGTCAGTTAATTTTAATCCTTTCTTATGGCAAGGATTCAATATTTCCTGTGTACCTTCTTACAGTTTTTGAGTGGATTTAAGGCCTTTTTTCCATTGATAAGCAGAAGAGTCAACAGCTGTATTTAAGTAGATCATTCTCATAGGTTAGATATACATGGTTTTTGTAGTCATCCTTGTTTCTGTTCTCGAACTTTAAAAAGATGACTGTGAAATACTTGCATTTTTTTTATTGCTGTTTTTAATGTTAATTATGTTCTGCAAGTTTTTTTCCTAAACAGCTAGTCATAAAAAAATCGTTAGCACTTGTCTGTTAAAGCATGGTGGTGATAGGTTTACTTTCTTATTCAATGTTTTCCACTTCACAAACAACTGAGAACTGGGGAAGAAATATTGACTGTTATAACCACAGATATGATTGCTGTAGAGGACACTGTCAATTCTCACTTGAAATTAAGTCACTGAGGGAAATGACCTTGACTATTTCAGACTTCTTTTTAAAGTTGTAATGTTGTTTTAAACTGTGGAATTTTCTATATTTTATCATACCAGATATTGCAAGAGAATAGTAAAACATTTGGTTTTTAATGAAATAACAATGCTCTACTTCTTAGTCAGCCCAAGAGTGTCCCAAGGCTGTAGTTAAACTGAAAGAAGTAAAACTTCCCTCTGCCATTTCTTGGAAAATTAACTTAAGTTTATGGAGAGCACCATCAGAGTCCTTAATTTTCTTTATTAAGACCATTCATTTTCTTTACTGAGATATTTTAAGTGTGGAAAAAGTCACCTTGAGGGCTTTATAATCTTTTTCACTGTACTTGCAGTTCATTTTTCTGCACTATTCCTCCTCAAGCAAGATGGCTACAAGTAGTTCTTTTAGCGACGTAAATGCATGGTACAGTTGCTGCCTTGTCTGCTGTTAGTTTACAATGTAATGCACATTCAGTTCTGCAGTGATAATGATCAATAATGCTAAATGCACACTTGGTGGTCCGAAGGTATTTCTGTCCTTCTGCAGAACTGCTGGTTCAACTGAAAGCAGAAGATCTAAAGGGAATTTTAGCAAACAGCGCTGCTAGCAGGCATCTGTGTAATTATCCTATTAAAACAGAGTAACATCTGCATTAGCTGTGCAAGTGCAGAATGGAAGGGAACATTATGTTCTCTAATCCTGTCTGGCAGCATTATGAAGTTAAAAGGATAACATTTTACCAAATCTGTGTTTTAATGTGATAGGTTACTATTAATTACCTTTCTTCTTGTTGGGTTTTATGTGAAGGACCCTGCCTCTAGCCTTCATCACAGAGCTTTTCTTGCCTTTTGGATTGTTTATGCCAGGTTTTATCTTTGATTTTACCATGAAAAGATGGTCCTGCTGTGTCTTGAAGGCCATTATTACATTTTCGCTAGTGTGTGAAAAGCTCCGAGAATATTAATTTTATGTACAAAAGACATGTTGTAGCATTTGGAAGTATGTGTTTTGAATTTAGTTGCAAATAGCAAACTCATTGGAGTATGTTTTATGAATAAGGAGTAAATGTGCATGGCAGAGGCCACACAGGAGCAAGAGAAGATTATTCCAGCCTTCTGACTGCTTGCAGCGTAAGCCAGGAGAGTGTATTGGTTTAAATAATGTAGATTTCTTTTTTCCTCTTTACCCCTGAGGGAGTCTGATTTCCTGATCACCTATCTAGCCATATGCCGTAGCTCTTGCCAGGAGCTCTGAGCAGTGTCACTGCCAGCTGAAATTACTTGTTTTCTGAGAACTGAATTATGTTGAGAATTGTCTTAAACTGCTGTACTGGCAACATCACGAAGTTTTGTGTACACACACAAGAAGTATATGTAAAAGCAGCCTTACCTTGAAATTCAGCTCAGAAACCGCTGCAAGCGTTGAATTTGATCCAGATACCGAGAGGTGTTCTGCACCTGCTCAGGCGCATCGCTCCCTCTTTGTTCTCTTTCCAGTGCTTTTCTCAGCTTCTTTGTGCTCTGGCTAGTACAGTCCAATGTTGATAGATACAAATTAAACATTTACAAAGAAAGGGTATTGTCTGCTCCTGTTTTGTACCAGTTAGAGTGAAGACCTAGTATAGCTAGTAAAAACTTCTAATGTGTTGTGACAGCTGTGCTTCCTTTCTTTCCTCTTGCAACAGGATGGAACTGAAACACGGATATACGTTGACTAAGGAGTTGGAATAAGACTGAGTCCTGCTCTGTTATATTTGTATACCTGGACCATGAATGTGCTGTTTGGCTTCATGCTTTAGGAACCTTTGTAGTGACTGTGTCAAGCGGTTGGGAATCATGGCATTCTCTCCATGGAAGCTGTCCTCTCAGAAGCTCGGCTTTTTTCTGGTGACTTTTGGTTTCATTTGGGGAATGATGCTTCTGCATTTCACTATTCAGCAGCAAACACAACATGAAAGCAGTTCAGTCCTGCGTGAGCAAATTTTGGATCTCAGCAAAAGATACATCAAAGCATTAGCCGAAGAAAATAAAAATGTGGTTGATGGGCCTTATGTTGGGACGGTGACAGCATATGGTAAGTGTGTGCTCTAGATTACCTGTTAATCTCATCAAGGTTTTTACTAAATTGTCTGAACATTTTACTTCACAATGCTGCTCATTTGACTATACTTTGTACTGTGGATTTTCTGGACAGGTGGAGAAAGCAGTCTTCACTTGTAAGTATGAAACGGGACAAATTTTACATTTCCAGTAACGTGGAAATGAACTTGTGTGCTAATTTTTACTCCATCTGTCTAGTAGCTATATCTAGTATGCCTCAGATTATTTGTTAAAACTTCATTTAAAAAAAACTTTTTTGCAGTTTTTGAGAAACTTGAGAGGCTTTTCAGCTTGTGTGTGTCGGTGAGCTAAGAAATTCCTTGTGGAAGAAGAGCTTGCCTTACTGATAAAGTGGGGACCTGATACGTTTATTTCTTCTTTCCCATTTTGCTTCTTTGTTCAGTCAATTTACTTCACTTTTAAGTTCATTTATCTGGCGTAAGCTTAAAAATATCATATTTGCCTCAAGGTAGAGAACCCTTTTTGTGAGTTTCAGTGCTTTGTTCAGCAGGAAGTTTTAATGCTTACTCTCTGCCACTTTGTAGAATGTGAAAGTTAAGTTTGTGTGCAAGTGTGAGACAAAGCATGCAGAAAAGAATGAAGCATATTACTAGGAAATATTATGAAAATAAAAATGTAATCCAGTTTCAGGTTAGGCGTGGCACCTTTTCAATCTGATGAGATCACATCATATACATTACTTGTTCAGCATTTTTTAAACTCATTTTCTTTCCTACTTACCTATGCACTTTCAGGCTATCTGTAAAGTTAATGGCTAATCAGTCATCTAGATTTGTTTCTTTTTATAGCTGCCTTAATATTCAGCTCTGAAGGAATTGGATAGATGTTTTTAGTAGGCTTAGACAAAGCATAAAGACGAGGATGCGACAGATAATAGCTGCACCTTTTTCTTTAGTTTTCTATTAATACTCTTTACTTTTTGGTGCATGTAAGGAAAATATCCTGCTGGGACGTTCTCTCCATGTTTCTGTTACCACTTTTTTCCTCTAAAAAAACGATTTTTGACTTTGTGTGAAGGTGATTGCCTGTAAACCTGAGATTGTCATCCCAAACATAGTTAATAATTATATTGCTTTGTTGATTAACAAGCTGTCATTATTTTATGACTTCTACTGATTTGTGACTGCATGTTGAACTATACTGGTGTTGTAATTGTACAAAGCAACACAAGCTAAATAGAGTGGTACTATCAATATTTAGATTGAAGACCTCCACACCAGTAGAGATTCCTAGACAATTGTGTGCCTAGGCTTAAAACAAAACTGTCTGCTACGTTGCCATCATCAGTGTCCTGTTGTCTTGAAAGGGTGCTTGATGGCAGGTGAATTGAAAAAGAAAAAAAGCAACAAAAAAACCCGAACAATATGTCTCCAGAAACTGAAGGGTAACTGCATTAGTCTGTGCCCTAGCCAGGTCTGAGGGTACAGGATATCCTTAAGCTAAGTTCCCCCTGCAGCTTGTTGCCTGGGGCATTCGTTTCCTGTGCCAAATCCTGCTAAGGAATAAGTTGACTTGCTGCCAGACAGTGATTATGTTCCCGGGAGAAGTTAAACTGTATGTGAAAGTGGGTGAAATAGCTTTACCTTCACAGAAGAGTTACAAAGTTAAGTTTTGTGCAGAAATTTCAAGTTCTGTGGCTAAGAAGAATTTTAAGTTTGATGACGAGTTTGGACAGGTGTTTTCAATTAAGGAGTTTGGAAGGATGCAAAATAATGGTAATATATTTATTTAAAATGCTAGAGGGAAAGGTGATACGGTGAGTGAATAACACCATATTAAATGATTTCTTTATGAAACTGAGTAAGATAATTACTTAAGTAAGTTAGTTTGTCCTGTTTGGCATATCAAATGATTTCTTGATAGTAAATGATCGTGTTAGCTGTTTAGGAATAAACACAATATGACTAATATTAACGATAATGGTTAGAAGTTGGTTCACTGTTCTAAGAAAATTAACGCCCTTGCTATTTAGCCTTTTTATTTCTTTTAAACTTATCCTCTGACTGCTATTAGCAAGCACAGTCATGGTTTCCATGTTCAATAATAAGTGTTCAGTTTGCTTGATTTGGCTGCTTTTACCCACCCAAAAGTTTTTCAGTCGTTCCTTAACTGTGATTACAAGCTTGTTTGCTTTCTCACTTTTTCCTTCTGCCACATATTGACCTGTCAGGCAGGTGGATCAAACACTTTTCCTTTTAAAAGTTGTAGTCCAGTATTACTGTATACACAGTGAATGTTAGATTTTTTTTTTTAAAGCAATAAACAGTTGTTTTAGAAAATTATTCTGAATCTGTGCCTTCTACCTTTTCCGTCTTAAACTAGCCTCCAATTGCTTTTTTGTTCTGGTAAACAGTCTCTCATAGCAGTGTTTTGGTATCAGTAGTAAAAAATTACAAAGTTTAGCCATTTTTCTCCTTATGATCAGTGTATGCATTAGTGTATGCTAGGTATCTTCGTCATTGTTTCCTGATTTTTTTTTTTTCTGCCTATTTCCATAGTTTTTTGTCTTCCTTAATTACCATGGTGTGTTCATGTTAAATCCCTGCTCCACTCTTTCCTCTTTTTCTGCACACTATGCTGTTAAGTAACTTCTGGACCCCTTTTAAGATAGTTCAGATCATTAGTGCTTTAGATTCCATCCTCTGATATTTAAAGGACAAAGGAAAACACACAGTTATAAAGCAAAAGATCTACTTTACAGCTCCATATATTTGGAAATATTTTATTTGGATTAAATTATATTTTATCTTATATTTGGAAAAAAAGAATCATAAGCTTTCTAAAAGTAATAGTGTTTTCTTATTTCTCTCTCATTTGCAGAAGAATTGGACTGGTCATGGAGGGGGGAAAAGGGAGCACAAAATAAGTGTGGCAGAAATACAATTGATGTAGCAGAGGATTTTCATTAGTTGTATGGAGAAAGTTTCTATTACAGATCAGAAAGATACTTGATTCTAAAGTCGTGGAAGGCAGAAAATGTATTATACACATACACATGTAATTATTTTATGTAATTAAATGGGAAAGTAGTGTAAGTTCATCATACCAAATGCTTTAATCCTGAGACAAGGGTAAATGAACAAAGAACAATACTTTCTTTCACCTTCTTTGGCTTGTTGCCACTATAATTATACAGTTTAGTCTGATAGTGGTCTATTTTTCCTCTCTTGCCCACAGTTCTTTTAGCTTACCCAACTGTCTGTGTTACTTCAAGAAGTCTGAACAAAAGAAAAGGGAAACAAAAAACATCAGAGAACTCTTTGTGGGTTGTCATTTGATATGCACACTCCTATAACAGTTTGTTGCTTTCCACACGCGGGAAGTGCTGTGTCAGACCAAAGAGATAGGTAGAGGCCATCACGAGCAGACTGCAGAAAAGAAGCAGGGGATCTATGGTGTTTTGTGTACATGACAGAAAGGCTGAACTGAACAGTTTTTTGCCAGTGCAGAACCTGGTTGTGGTGGAGGAGGTGAAGGAGAAGATTCTGTACTGGCTCAAAGCTGTCTCTTCTTTTGGGAAGGGGCTTTTTATTTCCAGGTGACTGAGCGTCTAACAGACCCATTCCTCTAATAGTGCTTGAATATGGTTTTAGATTTAGATTCATTATTACTTAAGCAACGTCTCATTACTTGAGCTGTTACAAAGCATGCATATTTTGTTCCCATGTGTGTACCCACAAAAGTGCTCACTTCACCTTGAATATAGGATACACATATGAGTTGCAGTGTGCTGTATCAAATACATAGGATGACAAGTTCCATGTCCAGGGAAACTTGTGTCTGAGGCTGAACAAAGTAGGGGACGTTAGTGCATAGACACTGCTAATGACAAAGATTTGGACTGAGAAAGTGTCTGTATATGTTCCAGTCTTATTCTTGTGTCTGTTTTTTGATTGTGTCTAACAGTGTGCATTGCATCATTAAGCAGTTTAACTTTTCATTTTTCTTTTGTAGATTTGAAGAAGACACTTGCTGTCTTGTTGGATAATATCTTGCAGCGCATTGGGAAGCTAGAGTCCAAGGTGGAAAATCTTGTACTGAATGGAACAGGAGCAAACTCTACCAACAATACTACCACTCCTGCTCCCAGCTTAGGAGCAGTCGAAAAGCTTAATGTAGCAGGTGAGTATGGCAATTGTTGAAAGTATTTATGGGCTGTTTAATCTGTATTTTTCTCTTGGCCATAACATGATTTTTCAGTGTTAGATATTTGGAATGTCTTAAGACAACAAAATTTAGAGTCTAGCATGTATCAATGACAATCTTAAGTCTGGTGGTCTTTTACAAGCTCAGAGGAAGACCTTCTTCTATGGTAACTTGAAAACATTGAAGAAAATAAAATTCTCTACCAAAGGGGTATAGTCTACCCTGTTCATTGTAGATGTTTCATACTTTAAATGGTTGCACTTGAGAAGGATCAAACTGGGCAGACGTTTTCTCTGTAAGCCGAATTACTTGGGTTGGTATGAATCTGCTCTGCATTTCTACCATATGCACTTTATTGGTTACAAACTGAAAGAAAATATTTGTTGTATTTTTTCCTGGTTGTGATTTTAAAATGTCATTCCCTACTCTTCTTAATAGCTATTATTTGACACACAGAGATGACCTACCTGATACCTTCAGCTTAAATAAATATATGTTTTTAAATGTATTTTGAAGTCATTAATTTTGTTTTCAGACTGTTTGCTACCCTTGCAACTTCTCAAAGCATTTGAGTCATCCTGTGGTGGTAGAATGCCTTGCTGGCCTCTTCACCTGTGTGTCTTGGTTCCTTTAGTGTTCCCAGCTGTGGATGTGGTTGGTACACTGAATAAATCTGGTTGTTCATACTGTCTGGTCTATTGCCCTGCATTTTGCTTTGGCAACAAGTCTAAACAGATACTGGCTGTCCTGACCCACAGGAACGTCAGAGTCTGCCCTGCTAATGATCTTTGCAGTCCAAAAAGGGAGCAGAGCAGAAGAGTTAGGGCAACTTGGTGAACAGGTTGATAGCTGTTTCCTGTAAAAATAAATATTTCTGTTGCGAGGGTATTATCCTCTTAAATTTGTCAAAACAGGGAGGCAGATGCTGCCTTGGTAGGGTAATGCCACTGAGAGGAAGTCTGGGAGAGCGGATGTACACGTGATTGCCTGATTACAGTATACCAGCAGAGCTGCTTGTCTGTACCAGGATGCTGAAGGCATATTATCCCTTGGTGAGACAGACCTTTGTGTCTCTCTTGCCACGTACTAAAAATATCATTATAGGCATTTACAACAGCCCTTTGCATGTGTGGTTTACTACTGCCTACCTTGTGGTACCTTCCCCCCCGCCCCATCTCTCTTGTCTTGGATAGACTGAAGGCAGATTAGAACCAAGTAACTGAAGAGGTACAGTACCTGCAGACTACTAATAAAGTTAGCCATGTTGCTACCACAAGGCATACAACCCAAAACCTTTATTGGAAGATCTACTTTGGTGGGAAGTGAGCTAGTACAGCATTGTTACAGTTTCTGGGCTATATATAAAATGAAAAAAATCCCCCTGTATTTTTTTTCTGTAACTGGACAAAAGAGAGACTTGATGCTGTTATTTCAGTAGATTTGCAGATAATTGGAAGAAGCATATTCCTGTTGTTGCATATACATTTATAGGCAAAGGGTCATTGTTCTTATCTGGCTAGGAAACATCTCTTATCAGCTCTTAGGGTGAATTGAATTTTGTTTGTTATTCTTGGAGTTTGCTAGATTCACAATTTTAGTACTCATGAGCAATGTTTAAAGAACTTGGTAGCGAGTTTTCAGTTTGCAGTGTTTACATAGCTTTTTGCTTCCCAAGGCTTGCTCTGTGGCAAGGAACACTATTTGTCTTATTAGAGCTTCAGTTTTTTACCTTTGACCCTTGGTACGCTAAGTTTAAAATACCTGAAGCAACTATATTAAACAGCAACAACAGAAAAACCTTTAGGAAACAGTTTCTTAAGGTTTGATTACTGTGATGTTCTGGTGCCTGTTTGGATAATGTTACTGTTCAGATTCTCCAGGGTGGACAGTACCAGTGGGTGGAATAGAACTTGAAGCTAATCCTTGCATGAAAGTGCCTACTACTCATCCATTCGAAGCAATCAGCAGAAATTCATCTGAGCAGAGGCAGCCAAATGAAAATGAAAAACTTGTTTCTACTTCTGTCTTCATAGCACTTTCCTGACAGTAGCAAACTCTGGAAGCCATATGATTCCAGTAAAATCATAATATAAATATCTTCTCCCTAGGAAGAAATTGTTCATAAAATAAGTTAGGTGAGTAAACATTGTGATTACAATACCAGCTACAGTGTTGGTTTTGTCTGTGATATTTCAACAGCATGTTTTTTTATTGTGCTACAACAATTCAGATAATCTGAAAGTTGCTGTAGAAAAGGCATTTTGTTACCCAACAGTCTGACATTTTACTGGAGCTGAAATACATATGTATATAAATACACATGGTACTTCCATTGTTTTCTTTGTAAGAGTCTACACAACTGTAATGGTGTGAAGTGATTGCAGAAAGCGAACATTAGGATTATTGGTCCTCTCTTTTGTGAGCTTGAATGTTTTAATGCTGACTTTAGACAAATTGATGTTAGTGTTAGTAATTTCACTCTGTCTGGACCACCACAGTATTTATGGAGCATCCAAACAACAGCATGTTTAATTTTTTTAGTAAAGTTTTTTAGAGACTTCTTGAGTTTATTTTTTTGCAAATCTTTTTTGCCTCAGAGTCACTGCTTAGAACTCTGAAGTGAAGCATTTTGTAGCCTCATTCACCAGTGCAACAGTGCAGTGTCATTAGCAGATTTTCCTAGAAGACTCCTGCTTCCAGTGGAGCTACTTCATACATTATTATTTTTGTATTGAACTGTCACAGTACACTTCACGCAGGCTTAGGCTGCTTGTAAACCTTGGTAGTAGATAGCGGAGTCACTAATCATTGTGAAATCTGTGCTTTGTCCTCACTGACCTTGCGTAAAATTTACTGTGTTATATACTACCTGAGTAGATACAAGTGATAAAATAAAACATAACAGAATGACAGGAAAGTGATTATGCTGTAAATATTTGTCCTCATTGCTGATTATGACTGGACACAAACTCAAGAGCAAAGCGTAGTATTTTTCTTAGAGTTTAAAACTGACTAGCGTGGCAGGCTAGACTTGTCAATCTGAATGTGCTATGAGCTTTTCTTCATTGTGTATTTTAAGTATTAGTAATGCTGTCTTGGGAAAAAAAATAGTACTCTTTTATCTGAAAACTAGGAAGAACAGAGGTGGTGATGATTAGTCAACATTTCTCCTCCCAAAGCCGTTCTACAAGTAGAATTTTCTTTGATTAGGTACATTGCTGTATTCAGAAAGCAGTGCTAGGAAGAGTATCCATATGCTACAGGTAGAGGATTGTGGTAATGCAAGAATCCTGGTTTAGTTCCAAGGTCAAGTTGCTGAAATCGGTCCAGGTTATCGTTTATGGTTATGGTCCAGTAAAGTTCTTACTTGTAATTAATAAACTTGCAACGTTACTTCTGCTAATGCACCACATTTGAGCTAAAACTGCCTTCAGTTACCACAGTCCCTTGATATTGCAACATGGAATCTGTCATCCTCCTTTCTAATGAAGGAAAAAAAAATCTTCTATGTACTTTTTCATATTTTTAACATTCTTTTGGGGATGTAGATATCCAGATTTTGTAAGTGGTCACTGCAGCTACCTGGGCAAATACATTTGAGTAGTTCTCATTCCCCTAAGGAACAGATCTGCCTTACGCCTAGTGGCCAGCAGTTGCCTGTAACCTGACAGTGTTAATAAAGGAATGCACAGCCTTTGCAGCCTTACAGCTGTAAAAGCAGATGAAAAATTTTCTGTGAACCATATGGATGAGAAAAGACCTAATAAAAGGAGCTACAAAACTCATTATAAAAACAAGTCTAACTGCTGTTTGTAGTCAAGGTGTCATTTGAAGGGCTACCATATGTCTTCTAAAACTTTTATCAGCAGCTTCTGTAGGTTTTCCTGGTGAATAAATGATAGCACCAGTAGCAGAAACATGAAGTAGGACAGTTTTTCGAGGAAAAGAAAAAATGTTAGGGAAGTACCTGGCTATCAAAGATTTTTTTTTATTTTTTTTTTAAAAAACAGTGTTCAGCAAAACAGAATGTGGTCTGACTGTGGGACATGTTAGGCAATGTGAGCCGCAAAGTCTGGGGAGGTCCAGGTAAGTGTTGGACGGGGGTATATTAAAACCTGGAGTATTATGCTAAAGTAGTCTACTATAAATTACTTCATAAAGGGATGAGCAATACGGTCTCTGAAAGAGCAAAGGAAAAGGGGGGCACTGGCATGAGAAATAATCAAACTGTTTAGCAACGTGAAAGAAATGTCGGTCTTTAGAGTTAATAATAGAGCCAGAAGTTGAATAGTCTCTGGACAAACAGTAGCCATTGTGGCTATTTATGCCTTGTAACAGCCTAATAGAAATGTTTGTGCAGTTTTGATCAATTTTTAGCCTGTGTTTTGACCACTGTACCCTGAACAAGCAATTTATGTGATGGCTGTTACTTGGTAGAGAGCCCATGACTTTTTCTTTCAGTGGAGTAGCCTCTTCGTTACCATACTGAAACCCAAGGTATGCTGTTGGTTGAAGATTACATGGCATAAGTAAACCATGTTCTTTGGCCAAGATTCATAATTGTACTTTGGGCAGATGTGTGAACATCTTAAGAATTTGACTCATTTCCAAACAGCCCCTAAATTTTAAACAAAGTTATTCGTCACTTGACAAAGGTCTCTTCATCAGTTATGCTCTTTATTTGGTGAGCCATGGAGAAAAGTGGCCTTCTTGTTTTGGTTTTGTTTTTTTTTTTAAATGTTCCACCTCTGTCTGTCAAGCGTGCTGTAGAGCTGAGGCAGCAGTGGTGAAATCTGCAATGGGAAATATTGCGCTGTGGTGGTGTATAGAATTTTTGGCAGATAAAAGGATCTGAAGAAGATCCATCTGGATTACACTCGTTCATAATAAGAAGGTGATAACAGTTGGTAGGAGGAAATGTTGAGGATTTAGCAAGGACTGTAGCTCAACTGTCTCTGAAGTAGGTGAACTCAAACTTTTATTTGGTTCATTTTTGAGTTCCCATTCAGACACCAGAAAGCGCGTTCTTTCTTTTCAGACTCTCGGACAACTAGTGTTGTTAATTTATGTGTAGACTGTACTGTGTATTCATCTCCTTAGTGTGTTTAGGTTTAATGTTTGTAGTGTGGTACTGCACCTGGTTTCTTCCTCTGAAGTTAGTTTTGCAGAATCTTTCATTGAGGGAAGCCCAAGAGCAAAACAGCTTCTCTCTGGGTTGTGTGAAAGGATAATAGAGCGTGAGCTCTTAGTATCACAAATATCTTTAATCCTAATCACAGAAGAACTGAGCATGGAGCCTCTGCTAGAGGGTGAGCCTGTGTAGATTATGTTAAAAAGCAACGCTGTGGAGCACCTTCGGTGCTTGAGTGGGAGGTTATTTGTTACTTTTTTTTTTTCTTCTTTTGATCTGTGTGTAAAATCATAAGCATGCTTTCCTGTTTCTTCTTCCCTCCGCAAAAACATTGAACAATCTGGTTGTTTTGATACTGACAGTTTTCAGCTGCTTTTTCAGAACCTTCATTTCATTTATGAAAGGATGAATTGTTAATAAAGATGCTTATAATATTTCAACTGTTTGGTTTCAGAAGCAATAAAGTCCTCTTTCTCTCTTTCTCTCTGTCTTCATTTATCCAAGTTTTCTCTGAAAATATTTGGTAGCAATCCTTTCTGCATTTGTGGGTTGTAATATATTTCCATACACACAGGAAAGTATTAATCTAAACCCTAAGTGCCTAGCTAGGCTTGCTTAGCCTGAAGAAGAGAAGGCTAAACAAGAAGGCATTTATAAATGCTTATAAATATCTGAAGGGTGGGTGTCAGGAGGATAGGGTCAGACTCTTAAGTGATGCCCAGCGACAGGACAAGGGGCAATGGGCACAAACTGAAGCGTAGACAGTTTCATCTGAACATGAGGAAGAACTTCTTCCCTCTGAGGGTGACGGAGCACTGGAACAGGCTGCCCAGAGGTCCTGTGGATTCTCCTTCTCTGGAGATATTCAAGACCCACCTGGACACAGTCCTGTGCAGCCTGCTGCAGGTGACCCTGCTTCGGCACGGGTGTTGGACTAGATGATTCCCAGAGGTCCCTTCCACCCCATACCATTCTGGGATTCTGTAAAGTATACAGTGTTCTGAATCTTGTCTGCATGGCTGCTTCTGTTGTAGCTGAATCCTTGGTTCCATGTGACAGGCACAAGATCAGTTTGATTTGGGCAACTTGGCTTTTAACAGTTGTGCTTTTCTGAGATAACTATGAAAGAAATCCTTGATTTCTGTGGGACAGTATTGCGTTAAGCAGACAGGGCAATCTGCTTGCACAAACATGATCAAAGAATCAGACCTTTGTTTTCTTCATGTGATTTTTTTGGTAAGCAGGCGGTGTGGGGTTTGTCTGTTGTGGGTTGGGTTTCGTTTGGGCTTTGTTTTGGGGTTGGTTCCCCCTCCCGGCCCCAAACTGTGAACTCTTTATGTGCTGTTCAAGCAACTATGGGAAAAACCTGGTTTAAGCAAACTAAAGGAAACTGTTTCAATTCCTCAGGCTTTAAAACACTACTAAATAATAGTGGTATTAATTCTGAATATGCATGTTGCAAAACTTTTTTTTTTTAATAAAAATGTTGATTTAAAGCAAGGACCAAGGTGCTCTGAAACCATTGTCATCACCATACTGTGCTTGTTCAGTGAAAAGCTGGATTTTTTGCTGAGGGTAACCATCTTAACGCCTCTGATAGTGTAATTGCACCAAAAACTGTGCCAGGCTGGTTGTTTACAAAATATACTTTTGCCTTGAAAAGTGTCACTTTGGAAGATTTTCATTGTGTGTCTTTGATCCCATAAAAATGAGCAAGTGAAGGTTCACGTCAAATCCTCCCCAGTACCCACCTCGTACATAGCTGGTACTTGCAGAACTCTAAGACGAAGAACAGTGAAGTGTCAGGTTGCTGTATGTAGCACTGCTCAGTGAGGGAGAATATTTTTGGTTTATCTGTTTAAAGTTTCCATAGCTTTCTTGCCTTATGCGTTAACTTGTTCTGCTGCATTGGCTGTTGAGTTCTCTTTTAACAACTTCAGTGTTAACATCTTTAAAGTCACTCATTAGGATGCAGACTTCAGTATTTACTTGTCATCTAAGACATGATGGCTTGGATGCCTGTCAGATATCTGGCACCCATCATGAATATGTAGCAAGGCAGGCTGACAAGTCAGCTTTGGCAATGCTGCAAGCGGGTGGGTTTTTTTTAGCGTTACTATGGTGAGAAGGACCTTTGTTGTGGTATTTCCATGTCCTGCTTCCTAAAGACTTGGGGCTGACACACTGAAGGCTTTTAGGTGGGGAGGAAGACTCAAGTGACTTCATGATCAGTTGATCTGTTTCCATGGGTCGTTCCAATGAACTTTGTTACACGTACAACAGCCTCGTTAGTTTTAACAGTCTGCAACCATAGTTCACCCCACAGTTCTGTACTTGCAGAAAAACACTAGATTAAAAAAGCTAAGAAACTGCATGTTGTTTTGGTTTTCCAAAGCTGTCCTCCTGGCTTAGGAGGACTACAGTAGGCTTTTCTTCAGTTAACATAGTAAGTACCATGTTCTGTATGGTCATGCCTTAAAAAATAGACTGATTGTCCCCACGGAATGTCAGTGTATGCTGGATGTAATTGGATGTGGGCTGCACTGGTTCTAATCGCCAAGATTACAGCTTTCTCAGGGTCATGCTTTGCTTTGCCTTGTGTTTATTGTGCCTTAGCCATTGTATTCTTTTTCCACGCTGTGTATAATACCAACCAGTTTTTCCCATTTTGCTGTCCACTTGCCTCCCACAAAGGCAGTAGGATGGAGCTGGGGAGAATTGTGTGTTTTCGAGCCTCACTGTTGCAGCACAGTGTAATAATTGTGCAGAAGACCACACGTGAATATTTTCCACTGCAGTGCTAAGCTGTATTAGTAATGCTGAAGGGGGCAGTTAGTGGTCCCCTGGGCTGCATTTTGATTAACCACTTGACTACTACTTGGATTCTCCTAACACTGCATTGATTTCAGTAGCGCTAATGGAACACAGCAGCACAGCTGGTGTGAGGACGGACTAGCAGTAGAAAAGTTAATTTTCTTTAAATCGTACCGATGCTTTGCTACTGAAGTTTCTAAAATGTTAGTAGAAAGCATTTTGTGCTCTGCATTTAAAATCTTGAAACCTATAGCTCTTTTTGTTGAACATGTTGCTAGTGCTTTCAGCTCACACTGCAATTTCTCTCTTTGAAGAAATCTTACCAGCTGGAGATGAAAAATGTGAATTAAATTGAGAATGTGTTAATTAGTGGGGGAAGGGAAAGGACACTTTACACAAACTAAACCAGCCTTAACTACATTGTTGTGTCTAACCGTAGATACCAGATTTCAGAACTGAAACAGAAACAAGAGAACAGTTCTGTGAATTAAAGTAAGAACAGTACTTTAGTGATCAAAACCAGAAAGAGAGCAAACAGAGATAAAATAGGTGAACAGACTTCATCGGCTATGATTACTCTGTCCTTTTAATACTCAGGAAGTTCCTGATTTTATGAGATCTGCTGATGGGAAACGCTTTGAGTTGAGCTGTTATCTGAGCTATGTGGTCAAAAGATATTCTAATATGCTTTTTTGCACTACTCTCAAAATCTGGGGTTTAGCCTCAAGGTTCCAAAGTATAAAAACTTTTGTGTCATGTTACATTCTTAAGATATTTCTGTTCTCTGAAGAATGAAGAGTTAGTCTTTAGCAGACTGGATGGGCTGCTGGTGTCAGTTTGTAATTTCAAGTGTTGTGGCTTTTTCATTTGCTTTTTTTATTATTTGTTGTTTTAAAACTTTTATGACAAATAGAATATCTATCAATAAATAATCACTACTCAGTAACTAATGATAACTGTTATTCAGCATACTGTCTTAGTGTATTATTGCTAGGCTTCCTAACTGACTAATGGAGAAAAATTGAAGCAGAATTTTTTAGCCTCTTACAAAGCACATTATTTGAAGGATGGTGCAATATAGGAAAGGCACAAAATATGTATGTAGCACTCACTATTATTTATTTTTACTGTTTTGTTAAAGAGTAACTAGGAAGCAAACAAAAAATCAATTCCCTATCACAGATTGTGCTTATAACCACATAATTCTCTCTTCGATATTGTAGACCTTCAAAAAAACAAACGAAACCTTTGGACATGGAGTTTAATTGCAGGAGACTATGAAGACCAGTATCTGTGAACTGGTGTTTAAAGAGGGCAGCGTCAAAGGCATGGGACTTTAGCCAGTGTAGTTGCTCACAGAGAGCAACAAGGGAGAAGTATCTTTTCCAGTGCAAGGTTAGGTGGCTTAGCTTAAATCTGGCAAGTCATTCATGCTAATGTGCCAGAGTTTGCAATAAAATAACTGAAGATTGTTCACAAGTTCAGCTTCCCCTGCTGTGCACTAACGATCTCTGATGCAGAGCTGTGTATCTTTGAACAGCCACAGACATTTGCAAAGTGAACATACGGCTCCTTTCTAAACATGGGGATGGAGTTTTGGTTAGTAAAATATTGAATATCCCAGGACCTCACAAACAGAGCACTGTATTTAAAGAGGTTTTTTTTTAATTTAGAGTTTCTTGATGTTTTATCTGTATTTTCCGTTTTTCCAGGATGATCTGTAACAACTGTGTGCTGTTAGGTTTATAATATGCTCGCATTCATATTTTGAATTTGTCAATGCATTGACTTTTAATGTAACATCACATGAGATAAATGTTTAATAATTATGTGTTTGCATAACAGCAGTCAAGAGGAAATAAGCTGTGCATGACTTCAAAAACACTTAGGTGTCTGTAGAATAGAAATTAATATGATGGTTCACACAAAGCTTAAGAGAAAAATGTGTGTTATCTACGGTTGCTTTGTACTGACATGGCAGTTGCTGTATTTCTAACTTTTTTGGCTGTAGGTTCTAAGTTTTGGCTGGGGAAGAGAGATCTCAGAACTTGCATTTTAAATTACATAAATCCTAATTAAGGATAAAAATCCTTGTAGTTTCTCAAATGCTATTTTCCAACACAAGTGGCTTTAATGTCTGGCTTAATAATGTATTTTTTTTCCCCTTCAGGAAAGAACTATCCAACATGAATTTGGTAACTGCATAATACTTCTGTCCAGACCTTTTTAACAAGAATCTTCGTAAGATATTAGGGTGTTTTTTCATCATCTCCAAATGACTTGTATTTTAATATTTTCTTTTCATACTTTGGAAGACCCTAATGTGCAGATCAGCATCCCCAGGGTTCCACTTGCTTCATCTCCCCTGTCTTTGTGATCTATTCAAAAGTGTAAATTGCTGGCATCTGGTTGAGGCTGGTCCCAACTGTTGATAGGATACACAAGATTTATTGACTGCTGGATTCTTAAGAAGAGCCAACTCCTAGTTAGCATGGATGAGCGGAGCCTGTGCACGAAAAAGGGAGTGGGCTGATATGGCCGTATGAACCCATGCTGAGCTAGAGACGTGTTGGGGAATACCGTCTAACCCGTGCTGCTTCTGCTGGTCTGGCTGTGCAGCATGCTTTGATGAGCGGCAAGCTGGACTGTTAATTTGTAGCTATGAATTTGAACTTAAAGAGGCTGGTCACAGCTTTCTGAACTTTTGATATTTTACAAGGATGTTTCCTATGTGTAGAACTATAGTTCAGAACAGCTAATTTAGTGAGGATGTGGAAAGGAGCCTTTTTGTTCCCACAGGCTGCTTGCTGTTACCAACAAGCTCCAGCACACCTTCCATGCCGAGTTACCAGTGAGCAGCTAGAGGACCTGACATTTAATTTTTCCCACAGATTCTGATCATTAAGGAAGAAAACAGTTGGGAGGGATGTTTCTCAATCTAGAACTCACACTGACTGTGGCCAAGACAGGGTATGGCTTCAGTACAAGTAGTAGTTGACTGGAACCATCAAAATCATTCACAAGTGAATTCAGACTTTTCCATTTAATTCTCAGGCTTATGTGTGGAAATGAGTATGTTCAGGATTTGCCAATTTCTGCAGACATTGTGTTGCTTTGGACAGCTCTTCTTGATGTAGTTGTGTTCCCAGTCGGATTACGTCAGCTAGCTTCCTCTTTGTAGGCACGAAGGAAAGATTGCTTGTCTAGGGAGTACTCAGGTGGGACAGAGTTGCTTTTCTCCATTGCTTCTCCTGTTCTTTCACATTCATTTCACCTTGTATGCACATATTGCTACATTTTGTTCTGCTCTGGGTCATGCTTTATATAAATTGTTTTGTGGGACAGTTTATATTTAAGCTTTACAGAACTGCCTTCACTATGCTGTTACCTGATTAGTAGCTGTGAATGAAGCAAGTGAAAGTTGGTGTAGGTGTTTGGGATGGATCCATGGTAAGGCTGAGTGGGAAGATGAAGTGGAAAGCTGGTGGGCATGTGAAGCATCTTCAGAGTCTGTAATGGTGGAAAAAAGGTGTTAGGATTTTTGAGGAAGGTGAAGTTTGGGAGTTTACTGTTGCTGACAAGGAGGGGGAAAGATGTCAGGTACTTTTGGAAATACTAGTAGAGGCATTAATACTTCTCCAAGCATTTTAACATGGTTAGAGGCGATAAAGGTGGGTGTTAGTGTTCTGTGTTCCCTATACGTACAGATTATCCTGGGGAGATCTGTATGCTGTTTGTATAGAAATCATCCCAGTGGAAGAGCAAGACTGAGACAGCTCTGGAAAAGCCCTAGTGCAGCTGGCCACAGGGGAGACCAGAAGCCTGAGAAAATGTGTAGCTTATGCTGATGTAAAGGTTTGCCTCTTGCTTTTCAGTTCTTGGAATGGGCAGGAACAGGGAGAGCAGAGAGAGTTGGTTTTCTGCTTGCAAGGGATCTGGATGCAGTACTGCCACAGCTGATCTGAGCTGTTGAAGTGTGTGGCGGGTGCAGTATGTGACTGCTGGAAGAAGGCAGGTTTTTTTCTTACAAGTAAATGTTGCAAACACAGGGATCCTGTGAAATCTCTTGAACAATGAACAGTAGCAAAGATCACTGCCCATCTACAGAAACACACTTGCATGCAGAAAATGTGTTTACACATGACAAAAGCAAACAGATACCTAGACTACAGCTGTGATTAATCAGAAATGAGGCCATTTTCTGTAGCTTGTGGGGTTTTTTCCTCCATCCTTCATTTCTGTGACAGAGCACGAGATATCCATTGAAATATGATTATAAACTTGGCGCACTAGATGTTTATGCTGTAAAATAAAGAATTATAATGTGTTTGTATGCATTACCCTGTACTTACAGGGACTTCAGAAGAAGAGAGGGTTTGCTTGACTAACTCTCTGGACTGGAAGGCAGTCATATGATAGCATAGTCAGCTTCAGATAGAAGACAGAAGTTCATGGATCCTTCATGATGGCGAGCTGTACTTTCAATCAACAGAAAGGGTAGAAGAGCAGCTTTTGGGTACTTTTCTACTTTTGACAAATAAGGAGCTGAAGGAATAACATCAAGTCTGAGCAGGAATGACCATCTTGCAGAGGAGGATTGTTTAGCCCAGAGCAAGCAGGGGAAAGGCTGTATGTCATGCTTTCTTAAGTGGCTTTGCTAGGCTGTGCCAGCGACACCTCCTGCAGCTGCAGCCCCTGGGGCACTGTCATTCCCACCTCTGCTTTGCTTCCTCTCTAGTGCAAGTCAAAAAATTGTTTCTGGTTTCAAGTAATGCTTTTGGGCAAGAACTGTTTTTAACTGACACTGTATTGGTGATGCAGCCAAGAGTCGAGTTGAATGGCAGTACTGGCATGGTAAGGGGTGGATAGTAGCTGAGGAAGGATACCCCTTAAGAAAGCACTATTGCAGCAGAAAATGTATGTGGAAATGCATATTGAATACCATTAATAATACCTTCTCTTTAAGGGCTTAATGGTAGTCTCTTACCTTTCTGAAAATTGCAAATTACAGTTGAATGGTTCTATAGATAGTAGCGTTGGGGGAGGGGGGTGTGCAAAGAAACCTTTGAGCATGGCAAGTATAACTTGTCCAAATGCAACTGAAATTGATAGGAAGGCTTGACAGTTTGAATAGAATTGCCCAGACTTTGAGTTTCCAACCGTAAATTCTGTATGATGCTGGAAGTTGAACCTTCCCTGCAGTTGAACGGCATCTCTTGTATCATAGATTGAAGATGTCTTTTGTATTTTAGGAAGATGTGAATTTGACTTGCATTATGAAAAGCTCTGTAATTATTTTGTATTCAGGCTTATGAGATTTTTTTTTTTAAAAAAAAAAAAAGAAGAAACAGCCCACGGTTTAGACCATAAAGCTCTTCTAATGGTATTATATTGATTACTGAAAGTTGCCATTATTTTAACCATGCTGCTTTTTGGTTTAAGGTAGGTTTGTTACTGTTTGATCTCAAGCACTGATTTCAGTGTGATTCAAGTGAAAAGTCTAATTCCTGAACTGTAGTAAAGCAAAAAGTCCCTTTGTTATCTACCTGTACTGACTGATTTTAGAACACATTTTTAAGTTGTTGATGTCTGTATGCATGCTCTTTGCTTTCTTACTTGGAGCAGAAATCAGAGCTGTAGATGTCTGTGGTCTAGTCTACAAGAATCCTAGAAGGATAAGAGGATGAGGGAGAATATTTTGAAAGTGCTTATTGATTTGAAATTATGAAGTCGACTTAAAAACTGCTTTGCTTCATTGTTACTGTCATTGACAGTACAGCTCAGTTTGTCAAATTACTGCTGTTGCAGAGACTGCCAAATAAGTGTCTTCCTCCTGGCATGATTCTTCTTTCCCCATCCGCTCCATTTTGCCATGATTCACTCACATTTCAAGTTTTACCTTTAAAAGAAACTGTTTGCAAAATAAATGGAAAATACTCAGATAAATCAAGAGATGTTTTTTGTGTATAATACAGCGTTCTAACTTTTAGCCACTGATCTTGTCCCTACTTTATTCTAGTGCTGCAGCCTTTTTTTTCCCTGAGATCTCTCATTAGCATATTCTGGGTGAAGTCGTGCGCTGTATCTGCCATAGCATGAAGTGTTCCTAGGTTGATGGATGGCTGGCTTTAATGATCTTGATTCTTGCCCATGGGAAAAGCCAGAAATGATGCAGGTGTAATTTAGATAACTCTGGGGTGAACTACCTAAATTGAAAACCTTCTCCTCCACTGCCTTTGGCAAGAATCTCTCCACCAAGTTAATCATTTTTCTTGCCTTAAATGCCTGCATTAGAGGGTTCTTGTAAGTTCTTAGAAGAAAGTCCCATCCTAGAGTTGATGCAACGTCCTTTAAAATTGCTCCTTTCCCTTTGTGGGCTAGAAGTGTTGCTCTGTATTATGCTCTTTAATGTGTTGCAAAAATCTAGAATGATAAAACGTTAAAATAGGTGAAAAAGAAAAAAATTCTTGGGAGACCATAGGAAATTTTTCTTTTGAGATGCAATGGAGTGCTACTCACTTGTAAATTTAGATAATATTGCAACATTTATTACTTGTGTCATATATCCAGTGCCAAGTTGTGCGTCATGGGTATTTGATAAACTGATAACAGAACCTGAAAATCTAGTTTTTATGTTTAAAAGCAATATATATCTTAGAAATGTTTGACAATCAGAAACAAATTGTTCCAATTTAGTAGTTTCAATCATACTTTGATTAGGAAGATATAGTGCTTTTATGGTTTTTTCAGTATGGATTAGGTTAATTTCTAAGTCTTCATACACCAGGTTTTGTAATTCAGCATTTTTACTGCAAGTGAGAGTTGAAATCTATGCAACCATTTTCTTCTATAGTCAAAAAAGAGCACACTGAGTTTTAATGCTATAACAAATATTACACAGTAGGACTCTTCAGTCAGTCTGGATTGTGGATTTGTGAAAATAAAAAGGAGGATTCATTAGACTGTCAGAACTGCAAAATGAAATTCAGTTATGGTCTATGTTTCTCTTTAGATCTCATAAATGGAGCCCAAGAACAGTGTGAATTGCCTCCTATGGATGGTTTTCCTCACTGTGAAGGGAAAATAAAGGTAACTGAACAGTTTTTAATCTTGTTGTGTGCATTCTGTTAAAAACTGAACGTATGTTGCAAGAGGTCAGTACTCAGACAATGGTGTAAAACAAGAACAACTGGGTCAAAAAAGAAAAGAGGATATTTAGGTGTGTGTGTCACTACAGCACTGCTCACCTCAAGCCTTTAGTACTACTGCTGCAGAGGGATAAAATGGCATCCTGTTAAGACAGGCATAAAATGCCATATTATACTAAAATGCTATATTAATTAATAAAATGCCTCATTATTTGAATGCTGTCTTGTTATTCAGAAACTTTCTTCTCCTTTTTGAAAAGCCCTGTTTTCTTCCCCATTCTGAGTCATTTGGCGTTCCCCTACCCGAGGACTGGGATTCTTTGTGTACCTCTCTAGTCCTTCCCCTGTTTCAGCAAGACATGGGTTTACAGTTCTTTCCCCTCATTGCCAAGAGCTCTGTCCGGTTCCGCCCTTCCGCTTTTCTGTTAAAAGCATTCTGCCTCTTCTGCTCACAAGCTGGGCACTGCACTAAGGGCGCAAGCAGAACTTTGGGGTTCACAGCTGATTCTATGTAAATCCTATATTTTACTAATAATGTGGTTGGAAAGGCCAAATGTTGAAAGCCATCAGACTTTGGTGGGAAAGTGAACAAAAAAAAAAAACCCCAAAACTTGCAGAGATTGAGGTTTGAGGTTTTTTTTTTCCCCAAGATATATTTCAAATGCAAGGACACTGTTTTAGTAGTTGGGGGCAAAAGTAAAATTGTTGGACACCTAAATACCGTTATCAAGTATTACAATTTATTTCTGACAGCGAAAAGAAATAGCTGCCGAAGTATATGTGAAATAATGTTCCCTTTTTTTCTCTAAGTAAAATTCTTAGACTATAGTACGTAAAAAAACCCAAAACTGTATTAAATCTCTGGTCTGTGTTTTGATCCATTTTGACAAACTGGCTGCATAGTGGCTATGCAATACATTATTTGAATATCAAAATATGAATTTAAATGAATTGCTTCTGCAGAAATGGCATATTCTTGTCAGAATTGGGCAGATTTCAATGTTGGTGGTTGAAATGATCTGTTAATTTCCAGAGCAAGTGTAAGGTGGAGGGGCAATGCAGTCAACGCCAGCCACACCCATGTGTCTGGACCTTGGTTGTATTTTCCTTTTGGTACTTGCCTCTGCTTGCCTGGCTACCAGTCTGTGTAACCTGTGCTCACATCTGGTATGTAGTTACTTCCTCAGTGTAGCTGAATGCAGATATGCATTGTGCTGCAAAATATTTATGAAATTCGTTTTTTGTTATTTGTGATTTTTATCTGATTGGATTTAGTCGCTTGCAGCTTCCCCCTGTTATTCCTGAGTTCAGTGTGAAATAGTATAGACATTACTTAGTACTTAAACCTCACAGAGTGTTTTTGTTCTGTTACAGTGGATGAAAGATATGTGGCGATCGGATCCCTGTTATGCAAGTTACGGTGTAGATGGGTCCACATGCTCCTTCTTTATTTACCTCAGTGAGGTTAGTAATCTTTTAATCTGCAGAAGGGGCACATCCTAGTGCCTCGATATTTTTGGTAATTGTTGGCAAACTTTTCTCAAAAGAAATCATAACTTCAGAAGAATTCTGTGAGGAGGAAAAAGCTATTAAAACAGAATTATTATGAAGAGTGTTGCTAGTATTCATAAATCCCCCAGGTGTTTCTAGCCTGGAGAGTTCTAATGTTTATAACGGAAGTGGTGTAGACAGCAGCTGTCCACACTAGGTATCCTACTTCTGTTGCTTTCTGTGTAGCTCCTGGGTAGCAATAGGGAGGCATTTGGGATGTAAAATTGGGAAAGTGGAACTCGATGGTACATCCTCCTAACAAGCGTGATTCCTGCTTGGGTACTATTCAGGAATTGCAGAGGCTGGTAACAGAAGACAAAAAACAAAAACAAAAAAAAAGTGGAAGTCATGTTTTTGAGTGAAGTTGCAGCTATATTAGCACTTGACCTTTCTTATTAGTAAAATTTTGATAACTTATAGCAACTGATCTTGGAAGTAGAATTGTTACCTAGAGGCTTACTGCTTGTAAGAACTGCCAGAGCCAATGTGGTTGCAGAGTTGCAAACTAGTATTAACTGTGTAGTTTCTGCAGGATTTGCGGGGAGAGGCTGGGTTCTTAAATTATGTATCTGAGATTAAACAGTAAGTATTATGTAAGTAACTCAGCTGTAATGAAAGCAGTTTTAATTTACTCAGTTGGCTGTCATTGAACTTTTTGGGGCATTGCTTTAAGCAGCAGTAATAGTTAAATGTATATCCAGAACACATATCTGAAGAAATAAAAGGCTGGGTTGAATCACAGTTTTGACTCATTCCATTGCTATTACCAAGTGTTGATTTATTTATGGGCTATAACACTGGGAAAGGAAAAGGTACAGGATGACTATATTGTTTATCCTGTTATTTATCAGAGAAGCTAGAGATATGGTTTCATAATCATCTGAAGTTGATCTAAGTTTCTACTAAAAGGTTATGTTTTAGCATCAGCAAAGTTACATTTGCACAGTAGTCTTCTGTTAACCAGCTGGTGCTTCATGTTTTTAATGCAGATGTATCTTAAAAATAAGGATACATGTCAACTGAATGTGAGATTCTGATATTCTTAAATGACATTTATGATTTTGTATTTCTGTTAATTCACAGTATTTTCTGTGGCAATCTGATCATCAATTTTGAAAACTCAGTTGATGCTGTTAGTTTTTTCATAATTGATCTTTCAGCTCATCCTCATGGCAAAGTGCAAGCAGATTTACAGAGGCCAAATGCTTGTTTTTTCAAGGGTCTAGGGATTTGAAATTTTTATTTAAGCAGCAATATTGAATATGGGCAACATCTCATTTCATAATGGAACAACAGTACAATTGGTCTGTGTGTATATTTGGAAACTTCAGACAAAAGTCTTGTATTTTTTTAAAATGTTCTCCCTTCACAGAATGTAAAACTGATATTGGGTGAGCATGTTATTAACCTTCAGTTTAAATTTGGCATGCTTAATCCTATGATTAATTCCATGATTAATGCCCAGCAGCAGAGGTTGAAAGCTTAAATGTTTGTGAATGCAAGCATGAAATGAAATTCTAATAACACTACAATGATGTGGATTTATGAGGTGTGTTGGCTGCTAAGGATAACTTGGAAATGCTGTTGCGAGAGTAATTTGTCAAAACGGACAGCGATGAAGAGTTGACAGTTTATAGTATGGTTGTACAGCTGAATGATAAATGTGTCTGCAGAGCTCTTAAGTCAAACCTGCTGATTTAAAATATTAAAATGCATTAGAGTGCTGGAAGGATATTACTGTTAAGATTTTTCTTTTTTACATTAAGGTTACGGTATAGGAGTAAGATGGTTGTGTGTGCATACTCTGTTTGAGAAGGCAATATATGCATCAGATTGTGCACAACCTAAGTATGAAAAGACAGAATATGCAAATTGTACATATATCTACTTTTGCCCTTAAAATTGTCTCTAGAATCTCGTGTGACAAGCACCTGGGCTTGTTCATACTGTTTTGGGGTCTACTTTTTTCTTCTGAAGCCATTCAGTTAAGGCCTATGTTACACTCATCTAGCACTCTTTGTCATGCAATTTTAAACTTCTAAACAAAGCAGCCCAAAATACTACGTTTTGGCGCGTAATATGGCTCAGAACCACAGAGACACAAAGGAACTTGCCCACAGTTTATGCGAAGGTTTAGAAACAAAGCTTGGAATAAAGCTTTGGGTATCTGTCCTGCGCCCTCGTTACGTTTCTGCCATGTGTATCTGCAAAATAGGAACAGGGCACTCAAAATCTAGGCTGCCCCAAGTCTTCTCTTCTGCAGCACCTGCACAAACACAAGTGCTAGAGTTCTGCCTCCTCTGGTTTGCTTTGAATGGCATTCCTGTAGGAACGAGGGAACAGCTGCCTGAACAGCTCTTCTCCACTTGACGCCTTGTGTCTTGGCTGCTTGAGCAGCATGGGAGGTGAGTGTGGCAGCAGAAGGAAAGCAAGAAGCAATTCAAAACATTCAAGCTCATGTTTTTTATTTAAAGCTGTCCCTTGTACAGACTTGCAGATGAAGCGGCAAGGTTATTTGCACTTCTATCTTGCTGTTTTGCTGCAGGCACCGGATCACTGCTGGTGGGTGATAAGCAACTGTGCAGTCCTCATAATGCTAATTGTGCTGGAGCCTTTGAAAGGCTGGAGGAGACACAAATGACCTGAATAGCAAAACCAGCCTTACCTTCTCTTGAATAACAGAGCAAGACAGGGATTAGAAGTAGCAAAAATTGAAAAGCAAGTTAAGCTAACTGTAAGGTTTCTGGATAGTTGGAACTTGTTTCCTTGTAACTGTGGTACAAGCTTGCCCACTGAGAAGAGTTACTTCCTTTTAAACTTAGAATTTCGTTACGAAAAAGCCAGTTGTTTAACACTGTAATGTTACTGGCACAGTTATAATTTTCACGGATGGCATTGCCTCTGGGGAGAAATGTGAAAAAATGAATTTCTAGACAGTACAAAAATATATTTCACTGCAAAATGTCAGTTTGCCACTGAAGAGTGAAGCTTTTAAAAATATCTTCTGGAAAATTAATTTCCACACAGTTTCCCAGCTTAGAAAGAAAAAAAAAAGTGGAGGGGTCTTATCACTCCTTTTCATCATCTAGATAAGTGATTTCTCAGAGAGTACTGCCTGCCACACAGGAATGGGACTGCTGCTGCACCTGCTGGTCAGCCAGGAGCTGCGATGCAAGTTGCCACTGCCCAGGGGTCATTCCACTGACACTCACCTGCTGGGGCTGGGCAGATCGCGTTAAAATCCCAGGCTCTGGATCTCCAGCTCGCCTTTCAGGTGCAAGTATAATTTTTGGTACCCATTTTGGATATGGATCCAGTGCTTCATAAGGCTAAAACTGTTTCAAAGATCAGTCTTTGGGACTCCTGTAGCTTTTGTGCATGTGCTAGTATACCACTAGAGAGAGTTCCCCCTGATTGTGTAGGGAGGGGGTCAGGAGGGCCAAGGCATGGCTGGAGCTGAGTTTGGCAAGGGATGCAAAAAATAACAAGAAGGGCTTCTGCAGGTATGTCAGCCAGAAAAGGAAGGTTAAAGAAAGCGTACGCCCGCGATGAACAAGAGTGGTGACCTACTATCAACAGATGAGGAGAAGGCTGAGGTCTTCACTGGCAGCCTCTCTCCTCACCGCTCCCAAGTCGGTGGACCACAAGATAGGGACCCAGGGGGGTAAAGCCCCTCCGACTGTAAGGGAAGATCAGGTTCATGACCACCTGAGGAACCTGAACATACAGAAGTCTATGGGACCTGATGAGATGCATCCCAGAGTCCTGAGGGAATTGGCTGATGTAGTTGCCGAGCCACTCTCCATGATATTTAAAAGGTCATGGCAGTCAGGTGAAGTCCCTGGTGACTGGAAGTGGGGAAAAATTGTGCCCATTTTTAAGAAGGGTAGGAAGGAGGACCCTGGGAAGTACTGACCTGTCAGCCTCAGCTCTGTGCCTGGGACGATCCTGCAACAGATCCTCCTAGAAGCTATGCTAAGGCACATGGAGGACAGGGAGGTGATCCAAGACAGCCAGCATGGCTTCACCAAGGGCGCGGGTCCTGCCTGACCAACCCAATGGCTTTCTACAATGGAGTGACTGCATCAGTGGACAAGGGAAGAGCTATGGATGTGATCTGTCTGGATTTCTGTAAAGCCTTCAACACAGTCCCCCACAACATCCTTCTCTCTAAATTGGGGAGATATGGATTTGATGGGTGGACTGTTGGGTGGATAAGGAATTGGTTGGATGGTTGCAGCCAGAGGGTAGTGGTCAATGGCTTGATGTCTAGATGGAGATTGGTGACAGGTGGTGTCCCTGAGGGGTCCATACTGGGACCAGTGCTGTTTAATATTTTCATCAATGACATAATGAGATTGAGTGCACCCTCAGCAAGCTTGCAGATGACACCAAGCTGAGTGGTGCAGACACACCAGAAGGACGGGGTGCCGTCCAAAGGAACCTGGACAAGCTGGAGAGCTGGGCCTGTGTGAACCTCATGAGGTTCAACAAGGGGAAGTGCAAGTCCTGCACTTGGGTCAGGGCAACGCCTGCGATCAGTACAGGCTGGGGGATGAAGGGATGGAGAGCAGCCCTGCCGAGAAGGACTGGGGGATGGAAAGCTGGACAGGAGCTCACCATGTGCGCTTGCTGCACAGAAGGCCAACCGTACCCTGGGCTGCATCCCCAGGGCAGCAAGGCCAGGGAGGGGATTCTGCCCCTCTACTCCACTCTGGTGAGACTGCCCCGGGAATCCTGACTCCACCTCTGGAGCCCAGGAAATATATGGAGCTGTTGGAGCAGATCTGGAGGAGGCCACAAAAATGATCAGGGGAATGGAACCCCTCTGCTATGAGGAAAGGCTGAGAGAGGTGGGGCTGTTCAGCCTGGAGAAGTAAAGGCTCTGGGGAGACCTTATTGTGGCATTTCCGTACTTAAAGATGGCCTGGAGGAAAGAGGGAGACAATCTTTTTAGCAGGGCCTGTTGTGGCAGGACAAGGCGTAATGGTTTTAAACTGAAAGAGAGTAGATTTAGACTGGGTATAAGGAAGAAATTTTTTATAATGAGCCTGGTGAGGCCCTGGCACAGGTTGCTCAGAGAGGTGGTAGATGTCACATCCCTGGAAAAGTTCAAGGCAAGGTTGGACGGGGCTCTGAGCAACCTGATCAAGTTAAAGATGTCCCTGCTCACTGCAGGAGAGTTGGGCCTCTAAAGGTTGCTTCCAACCCAAGGCATTCTATGATTCAGTCCTTCAGACCTGATGGAAGCAGAATGCATGGTTTGGTTGCAGTAGTATTTTTCTTTACACTGTTTCTTTTGCTTTGAAGGATAAAGCAGAAAAATGCAAACTGAAGGTGATTTTGAATGTGGGTTTGTTGCCAGTATGCAAGCTGTAGTGTGTGGCACATTTTAGTGAAAACACCTGGGAATCGTGATTATACAGGTTCCTCCAATCCTTGTGGTTTTGCTAGTTTACTGCAGTTTGCTCATGTCTATGTGGAAGTCCCTTTTCCACAACTTCTGCTGCGTAAACTAATTTCTGACACTGAGGTGAATTAATGATTTGCATTTCTTCAGTGTAATGTAACATCAAACCATCTTCTTTGAATTCTGTGCAATTACTCAGAAAGTTGACAACAAGGGTGTTATTGTCTGAAATGTAAAACAGCGAAAGCTCGAACTTCTTTAGTCATCTACCTGCACTTGGGCAAAGCATTTGACACTGTCCCACATGACATCCTTGTCTCCAAATTGCAGAGAATGGATTTGATGGATTGTTGCACTCAACGAGTTGCAGTCAATGGCTCACTGTCCAAGTGGAGACTAGTGACGAGTGTCATTCCTCAGGAGTCGGTACTGTTTAACATACTTGTCAGCAACATGGGCAGTGGGATTGACTGCACCCTCAGCAAGTTTGTTGATAACACCAAGCTGTGTGGTGCAATTGATATGCTGGAGGTAAAGGATGCCATCCAGAGGGACCTGGACAGGCTTGAGAGGTGGGCCCACATGAACTTCATGAAATTCAACAAGGCCAAGTGCAAGGTCCTGCACATGGGTCAGGGCAATCCCAAGCACAAGTACAGCCTGGGTGGAGAATGCATAGAGAGCAGCCCTGCTGAGAAGGACTTGAGGGTACTGGGGGATGAAAAGCTGGACACGACTTGGCAATGTGTGTCTGCAGCCCAGAAGGGCAACCGTACAAGGCTACATCCCCAGCAGCATGGCCAGCAGGTCAAGGGAGGAGATTCTGCCCCTCTACTCCACTCTGATTAGATTCCCCGGGAGTCCTGCGTCCAGCTCTGGAGCCCTCAGCACAGGACAGACATGGACCTGTTGGAGTGGGGCCAGAGGAGGCCACAAAAATGACTCGAGGGCTGGAACACCTCTGCTATGAGGAAAGGCTGAGAGAGTTGGGGCTGTTCAGCCTGGAGAAGAGAGGGCTGTGGGGAGCCCTTATAGCAGCCTTCCAGTACCTAAAGGGGCCTACAGGAAAGCTGGAAAGGGACTTCTGACAAGGGGTAATGGCTTCAAGCTGAGAGAGTGGATTTGGATTAGACAGAAGAAAGAAATTCTTCACTCTGAGGGTGGTGAGGCCCTGGCCCAGGTGGCCCAGAGAAGCTGTGGCTGCCCCCTCCCTGGCAGGGTTCAAGGCCAGGTTGGACGGGGCTTTGAGCAACCTGGTCTGGTGGAAGGTGTCCCTGCCCATGGCAGGGGGGTTGGAACTGGGTGATCTTTAAGGTTCCTTCCAACCCAAACCATTCTGTGATCTTTCACGTGTCCCTAAGAAATTGAAATGCTAGTGATAGTCACTAATCTGTCCCCAAATCATCTGTTAGCGTATTGGCCTGAATTTGAATGATTTGCGCTCAGTTATCTTTTCTAATTCTGTTACTTTAAAATGGAATTAGTATTCTTCTGTCTGGCTGGAACAGGTGTAGATGCCAATGTAAGAGAGGAATCCTATTTAGTGCACAGCACTGAAGTTAGATAGGAGACTATTTGTTGATTGATGGTTATATATAAAATTTCACATTGCAGTTTCACTGGGACTGTGGGTGCCTACGTTTGGGATTGCCGTTGGAAACAACCAAATCCAAATTTACCTGTATACTCCTACATTTCACTATAGAGGCAGGCAGTCATCTTGCACACCGCAGATTTTGTAGCACCTTCAAAATGACTACCTGTCACTGAGGAAATACTAAACGAAAGATAGGTAATACAGCTTCTAGAGGAGTTGAGAAAGTCACCTTCCCCATGAAAGCAGTTCTTTTGCATCAAATTCTCAAATGGATTTTCTAAATGAATTTTACAAGTTCTTTTCTCTGCCTGCATTCGTACTGCCTAATAAATTTACAGATGCACCTTTTTTAACCAGATATTGCTGCACTGGTTTGATTTTGTGTTTGTTTTTATTTCCCGCTCTGGGAGTGACAGAAGCTACTTAATCACAGCCCTTTACCATGGGTAGAATTACACTGAGCAGTAACACTGTTCACCTGATGTGCAAAGAAAGGTGCTTTGGTTTCCCTGTAGATGGGCTGCATCTGCCCTTCAGAAGAGTCCAAAATGAAGATTATCCTGGGTGTTTAGAGAGAGTACCCTTCAGCTTCTGCTTTATTAAACTCCCATTATGACTCTTTAAAAGCAAATCTGGGATGTGGAGAGCTGCTGGCAGAGTATGCTTCCATTCAGTCTGGAAGAGGGTCAGACTACCCCAGTCCTGCAGGTGTTTGCCAGGTTCTTGTAACTGTGCTTGCAGTCCTTGCTCTGCAATATAGCCAAGCACTGCGGTCTTCACTTCCCTTCAGTTTCAGTGTGTTTCTGAGGAAGAGTTATTGCAACAAGTACCTGCAAAACTTCTATAAAACATACTCTTCTAATTTCTGAAGTTTGGGGTTTTTTTGGTGTTAAGTCGCTTACCAGTAAGCTGTGTAAAGATAAAGTCGCTGTAAGGATGGATTGTCTATGATGAGGGATTAGAGAAATTCTCAAGTTCAGTTTAAGCAGAATCTGGGCATTCAGCCCCCAAAGCAGTTCAGAACGCTTGCTTTTCACTAATATCTGGAATCGTGTGGCACTGAAATTTTTTATTTCTGAAATACAGTGCGACCTAACCTACTACCTACTTCTGCTCTAGGCAGTGCCGTGTCTACTGTGATTCAAAAACAGGCAGGGAACACTTGACTTCTCAGATGGACCTGGTTTCTTCAGCATGATCAAAGACTGCCTAATGCATTTGATTGGCATTGAATGCAACACTAGATACAGGAGGCACAGCTGGTCTTACTCATAAATGTGGCAGTAGAAAGATAAATATAGTGTGTTCTGAATAATAGCTTATGTTTATATCACTCATCCAAAAAATGGTCAGTCTTCAAATCTGCAGTTGCTGCTTCCCAACAGTCATCTTTGACTGCTAATCTGTAGTCTGATTATCACATCCTTCCTCTTAGGTCGTGTGCATGACAGTGGAATAGTTGGTTGCTATGGAGAGAATAAGCTAGAGAAGGAACCATTGCTAACCCAGTGAGAGGAAGGTGGCCCTGGAGAGGGGGAGGAGGAGTCTCGATTCCTTCTTCAGAGGCAACTTCTGTGTTTTCTCTGGAATGATCAAATAATACATGTAAACAAGTTGAAGAGCAGGATCCAAACCAACACTGCTGCCCTCTGTCCCTTTGCTCAGACTTGGAGCTTGTTGTGTGTGGATATTCTGTACCTAAACAAAGCTGAAGTGTTTGTACATTTTTGAGGTGGATTTCACCTAGACCCACTTTAGTGATATCATGATCCTTTCTGTCAACATTGCCAATGACAGACAAGGTGCATATCAAGGGAACAATACCGGAGGCGTACTGCAGCCTTAGCACATGCTGTATCATCTTCCTGTTTATAATCGTATACATACAGATCTATACACATATTTGTATGTATACACACACATTTTTTCCCATTGTACATGTTATTTAATCACAAATGTGCCTGGACCAGAAGAAGTTACACTTTAATGCTGTTGCATTTTCTGCAGACTTCTTTGTTACAAGTTAGGTGGTGGTATAATACAAAATCAACCAAAGCAGGTTTTTCCCCCTGCCCCATCACCCCATACTGTATTAGGGCCTTCCAGAAAAGGTGTTGCAAAATAAAGTTCCTGATTCTTCCCCTGACATTCCCTGCCCGATCTCTGTCTTATCCCTAGTAGTTTCAATGAAAGCTGATAGGCTTGCTTTAGGCGATTTGGGAGCAAGGAGAGAAGAAGTTGTTCCAGGCACCAGGTGTTTTACAGAGGTTGCATCACTGTTGGTGCTTATTTCTGACAGAAGACGAAGGAGACTGAAGGCCTCCGCTCAAGCCAGTCTGAGCAGTTTTAGACATTCTTTTTGTTTCTTTCTTCCACATCTATAGTTGGAACTTAGTACTCACTGAAATAAAACCTGACTGGTACTTCTCTTACATCAGTAAGCCTGAGAAAAATGGTTGAAGTTTTCACTGGTATTTGCTGTGGAAAAGATCATTTTGTGCGTATCCTCCTGCATTTTTCAATAACTAGAGCACCCACCTTTTTATTTGAAGAAGTTCCCGTGGCAGTGGTTAATAGTCTGAATCTGAGAAGAACAGCTGCAGGACTTGTTCAGAAATGATGAGTACAACTAGAGTTACTGTGGTGGGCCATATTTGGGTCATGCAAGACAACCAGGAAAATTACTTAACCGCTGAGGTTTCATATTTAGTTGCAGGCATCCTTGTTGTGTTCTGTGTGAGAAACCCTGAAGTGATTAGCTGAAGTGGCAATACTTGGTTCTCTAAAAAATAAACAAACAAAAAAGTCCACCAACCCACTTTCTAGGTCATCTGAAGTTCTCACGAAACTCTGGGTCCTGCCAAGATCTGCAATTAGAAGTTGTTCCTAGGCTTAAAGGTGAGAAATCACACGTTCTGGATGGGAAATGCTGAAGTGCTCAGACTGAATTGAATGCTAGTGCACTGCGCAAGAGAGGAAGGCCAAATAATGAAAGAGCAAGGGAAAGCAGAAAGTGGTTGTCTTGAAAAAGGCCAGCGGTATGGTTATTTAAGTTATTTTTACCCGTCTTTCAGAAAAGGTGCAACAGAAGTAGTGTGTATTCTGCACGACTGTGTATCGTTACATGGGACTAAAAAGAGAAGGGTACGAAGTTCATTTTGCTACTCATCTGGGTTAGTGCATACTGTTGCTTCTAACTCCAACACAAAAAAAAATGAGTTCTATTTCTTAACAGGATTTTAGAACAATCTTTACCGAGGCTTTGTACCTTCTTAGACCTTAATTTTACGTAGTGCAATTGAAAAACACGATTAACTGAAAGCTTTTTACTTGAAATACATATAAAAATGCAATTGCTGTGTTTTTTGAGGAAAGCAGCAATAAAACTTAGCAGCCTGCTAGATACCTTGTATAAGTAACATCAAATCAGCAGGCTTTTCAATTCTGTAGCAGAAGCCTGTCAATGCTATTGTTGCCTTTTCCAGTAGTTCTACAAAGGCTGTCGCTGAAGTCTGAGATACGTTGTGTAGTTGCGTAGGTTGAAACCCCTCTCCCTTTTACCGAAGTGTATATTGGCTGTTGATCATCTGTAGCTCTCACGAAACAGGGAAGCAAGAACCGGAGATGGAAGGAAATATCTCTGCTACCTCTGAAAACCTTGGCTGCGCTGGAAGTGTGGTGTTTCTTGAGTACTAGGCACCTCTAAATACAGATGTTATGACTTGTGTAGACTTCACTGCTGTAGTTTTTCACTTTTGCTTACTTGGCTCTGTATCTACCTGATAATATCTACTAGGATCTAAAATTGACTTCTAGAGCATGAGTTTCAGTGTTGACTGTTCTGGCTGCTGCCATCACTCTGTATTCTGTTTTTCCTCTCAGTTTCTCTTGGAACCATGACTTATTAATTCCAGTTGATTCTTAAATTATCTGCAAAATTAACTCCTGTTCTGAACAACAGAACTTGTTTTGGCATTTTGGCTGGTTTTGGTATCATAATGTTTCCATCTTAGGGGCATATATACCCCTGATCTTTTTTGCCTAAGAATACCTGAAATTCACTGTTAAAGTAATCCTAGTTTGGCTGATATGTCAGTCAGTATTTTGCCTCTCCATCCCTGGTTTCCTTTGAGTCAATACATTAAATTAACGAGTTTTTTTCTTCTTTCTCCTTCCCATGGTATGTCAGATTTGTTTGCTTCATCTTTGCTTTCTTGGTGCTCTTGTTAATTATTATCCCCATGTCTAACAACATGAACAGAATTCTTTCCTTTTTCTGTAAGAGAATGCCTACGCATTCTTCCCAGTGTATTTATCAGTCCTGAAAACAACAAAACAACTGGCATACTTTCAAGAGTATGCGTTTAAAAATCTTCCTGTGAGTTCTTTTGGTCTTTCCAATGAAACTAGGAATTGACTGAATATCAATAAGGAAAAACAATTGCTGGACTAACTGCATAGACTGATATTACTTTGAAACTAATCCTTAAGTGTTGATTTCTGATTAGAGTTGCTGTAATGTAATTTAATTTAGAGTAGGGGGAATATTTCTAAAAGCACAAAAGAACTGTGTTTGTTTTTCAGTCAGTGAGGCATGCTGCTAACTGTCCCTGGCACCTCTGAGAAATCTTCAGTTCCTTTAGGATGCCTGATGGTGTGATGTGAAACACATGAAGCCAGAAAAGGGGCACATGCAATAGTCCTTGAAATGTCATCTCTTAATACAGATCAGTTTTCATGCTAGGAATAATTCAAAATTATTTATACCGTTAAAAAAAAGAGAGATTAGGACTGTGCAAATCATGTAATAAGGACCTTGCAACTCTTTTCTACCAGTGATTCCACAACTTAGATTAGTAAAAGTTAGGGCTAATTGCTACAGTTTCTAGTGTGTTTCCAGAGTTGGAGACCACTGAAGAATCAGATGTTTTCAAACGAGGTTGATAAATTTGCTGCTTTCAAATGTTGCATTAAATACCTTGAGTAGATTAAGTCATACCATTCAAATTAATGCTTCTATATAATTTTTTGAGGAATCTCAGCTTGATACGTTACTTCTCTTTAATGAGGGTATGATGTCTGTAAATTTATTTTCATGTGATTGGTCTTCATTTGGCAATCATTTGATATGATCTTAAGCTGTTAATCTCTAATGCTCCAGGTTTACTGCAGCATGATTAAGCTAAAATTGTGTTTTGACAGGTCTATGACTGGAGGAACTGTAAGAGCAACTCTGACTTCTAGTTCTCTGGGAGTTGTGAACTTAATTGGTAGCAATGGGGTATCTTAGCTGCCCTATAAAGTTTTGTGTTTCTCCCTTTTCACAGTACAATTATGTTTCTGTTTCCATGGGTTTGCTGCTGGAGCGGGGCCAGAGGGGGCCACAACAATGGTCAGGGGGCTGGAGCACCTCCCCTGTGAAAAAAGGCTGAGAGAGTTGGGGTTGTTCAGCCTGGAGAAGCAAATGCTGTGGGGAGACCTTAGAGCAGCCTTTCAGTACCTGAAGGGGCCTACCACAAAGCTGGAGAGGGACATTTTACAAGGGCATGTAGGGACAGGACAAGAGGTGATGGCTTTAAACTGAAAGAGGGTGGATTTAGATTACACAGCAGAAAGAAATTGTTTGCTCTGAGAGTGGTGAGGCCCTGGCCCAGGTTGCCCAGAGAAGCTGTGGCTGCCCCCTCCCTGGCAGGGTTCAAGGCCACGTTGGACGGGGCTCTGAGCAACCTGGTCTGGTGGAAGGTGTCCCTGCCTGTGGCAGGGGGGGTTTGAACTGGGTGATCTGTAAGGTCCCTTCCAACCCAAACCATTCTGTGATTCTTCCCGAAAGTGAATGGTCTAATTTCTTAACCTACATCAATAATAAAGATTCTACAGAACAAGCAAGATCCCTAGGGAGAGCACAGGAGCTTTCAGTGACTTGCATCCATTTGCTGTTCCTTCCCTAATTACTAGCTATTGTACTTTTTTCTAGTAGACAATAGTAAAAGTATTGCATTTGTACTGATTATGTTTCTCTAAGAATTACAGCTATGAGTACTTGTGGATATTGTTACTTATGTTATCATTATGTTACTTACACCTTTCAACTAGAGTGGTTTTGCTTTTATTCTTCTTTGCTGTAAGGTAGAACTTTGATCCTTGGGTATTATCAGGCTTTACCTTTTTATAAAGATATTCTAGGGTGATGGGAAATGTTCCAAAATATATATTTTTGTAAGGTCTAGAAGCATAAAAACCTTAGTGCTTTTTGAAAACAGTTAGAAACTGCTCAGAGAAACTGTTTTTAGAACATTTAACAGCTGACCCCTGTCTTGAAAGGGTTTTATCTCCTGTATTCTTTATCATGAATGAATATCTAAATCCAACTTTTGGTTGCAAATTTGCAAGGTTAAAATAGTATTGAATTACAAAAAGTCGTCTTAAGCTTTTCTTGCAAAAAGCAGTTCTGCCTTGCAGTGACTTACTGATCACCTGATCCCATATTTAAGCCATAGAAAGGTATCATATAAAGGCAGTGAGAGGCATTGGTAGACAAGCTGAAAGTAGAATAGAATGATTTATTTTCATGTGATTGTGTTACAGGTTGAAAATTGGTGTCCTCGTTTACCTTGGAGAGCAAAAAATCCTAATGAAGAAACTGATCAAAAAACAGTGGTAAGAGCAATGTTAAAACATGAGGAATTATTCAGTAATTGTAATTCATGCAGAACATCCTGGAATCCTGTGCCACATAAATGCTCGTAAGACTAGAATTTACCATTTTTATTTCTCAGCTCCTCAAAACTGAAGGGAAACATCCTTGCCTGTATATATATGTAGCTCATCATGTATTTTCTCCAATCATTGTAATGTGCTGCAGTCTTGGTGATAGATTTCCATTAAAGAAATTTTTGTGTTTAAATGTATGAAATATTGTACACAGATACTAAGACGAATTACAAATCCATAGACTGTTCAGCAGTGTTAAGTGACCATATGTGAAACTGTCCATTTTTATTGTGCCATAAATCTGGACCTTATGTATAAAAATGCCTTGAAGGAAGAGGCTTATATATGTTCCAGTTTTGTAGTAACGTTTTCATTAGTCGTAAATTTTTCCTTTAAAAACCCTACAGCCTGCAGGGTTGTTTCTAAACTGTTATAGCCTAATTATGTAGCACTTAGGTATTTTAAGATAATTGCTGGGCTGTATATGAATATTGCTTACATAATTTAGATATAGGCTGTCTCATTTTCTAAGACCAATTGTTCTTAGATCAGTCTAGCTTTAAAATGAGTATTTCATTTAAAATTTATACTCTAGTAAATGTTTCTTCCTTCATGGTATAATAGGAGACTTCCTTGTATTTGGAAGATTCATGATGTACATGAATCTTTGACATGCTGTTCTGATTTTATATTGTGTTTTGGAGATACTTTAACCTCATTTTGAAGCACATGAACAAAACCAAATCTTATATTGTAGAAATAAATACAATGCGAAACACTGCAAACACACTCCGGAGCTACCAAATGCCACTAATAAAAGTAACAGTAATTTACATGGCTTAGAAATGTCTGTTTAAAGATATCTTAAATATTTGAACTAAAATCTGAACGTGACTTTACTGTTAGGAGTGTATCTTTTTTTTTCCTAATGTTTTTTTTTTTAATGAGGAATGTAAAGTACAGAGTCCAGAAGTGAAAAAACTTCTCAAAATGTGAGGAGTACACTATTTGAAGATTAATGTTGTGGGGTTTATTTTTAATGCTTTAATTGAAGGCTGAAATTCGTATCAACTTTGATAATCTCTACAAAATGATGTCAAGACATGAGGAATTCAGGTGGATGATGTTACGCATCAGACGAATGGCTGATACCTGGATTGAAGCAATTAAATCACTTGCAGAAAAACAAAATTTGGAGAAGAGAAAACGAAAAAAGGTAAAGTAAAACATTTTTCATTCCTGCCGCTTGCAGTCATAGAGGCTTTTTTAAGCTTCTTGAAGTAACTTCAGAGTGGAAATACCAAATATGTCTAAAAGGCTCGTGTTTATACTTGTGCCTCTTTTCAGGAAATATTTCGCCGTTTGAAATTACTCTAGCAATGGGTATTTGCTTTACAAATAGTTTTACATACTTTCCATGAGTCAATCTTTGAGTAAGTTTTCTAACCACTTTAATTTTGGTTAAAATAGAGACTGTGCAGAAGTTTCTAAAAGGAGAATCTGTGAATTTGGTACAAGCTGATGACACTAGAGTGTTTTACATAGTCATAGAAAGCAACAATGGTACATCGTCTTTGTCCAAAATTGAGACTTTGAATGGCATATTTCTTTCGGATTTGAGTAGACGTAAAGTTGACCAGAACTTTGGATTGGATTCAGTTTACTAGACCTCCTCTAATGAGTTCATTTTAAAAACCTTGAGATTCTTGAAGTGAAAAGTTCTGTTTTATTTGATTAATTTTTTTTTTAATTACCTCAACTGGTTAAGATAAAGCTAAAAGTTTTTTCATTTTAATGTGTCAAGTTCAGTTCTGGAAGCTGCAAGAGATCAGAACAAAAGGAGGTTTTGAATGTTGCTTTTTTGTAAAGAGTGAGAGAAAATATGTTTGGTGTTTGGGAGTTTTTATGCCTGGCACTGTATGTACCCACACTCAAATAAGAGACCAGGTATGTAGCACAACCTTCCTTAACTATGCTGTCTTGCATAAGCAAATATATTCTGCTGGAGAAGATAAACGGTTATTCAATCCAAACAAGTTAGTGTGAGCCACAACTTTCTCTGCAGAGTTACAGATTATTTTGTGAATAACACCAGTTTGGGGTGTTTGTTTAATTACTGATCTGGTGACAGATAATAGTGCAAAACAATGCAGTAACATTCTTATAATTACTGTTCTGGAGATCCATTACAAAATTAAATCATTGGGGTTGGGAATATTGGGTTTTTTTGGTTGATTTTTTTGGCCATAATTGGAAAGAAAAAAAATGCTGTGAGGTATAATGTTGCATGTTTAATGTCGATAAATCTAACATATGATTTTCCTTTCCAGATTCTTGTTCATCTGGGGCTTTTGACAAAAGAATCTGGATTCAAGATTGCAGAAAATGCATTTAGCGGTGGCCCACTTGGTGAATTAGTCCAGTGGAGTGATTTAATTACATCTCTCTACTTACTGGGCCATGACATCAGGATTTCAGCTTCACTGGCAGAGCTCAAGGAGTAAGGAGATTACTTTCACTTTTGAAACTGGAATGCAAAAAAAAAGAATTGTAAACTCTTGAAGCTTCTGTTAACACTGTATAATTTCTTACGGCGTAAAATGAAAGTGATAATTCACTAAACAGACGACAAGATTATTTTCATGAGCTAAGTATATGTGCTATGAAAAGGATAATGGGTTTTCATTGTAGCTTCAGGCTCCTGAGACTTCATACATTAATGCTGTAAAATTCAAACTAAGCAGCTTATTCTTTAAACATTCCAGGTGCTTTAACCAGCTGCAATAGGAAATGTCACAGACTAGCCTCGTTCTCTGTCCTCTGCTTCAGTTTCTGCTAGTCTTCACTCAGTATCTGATTTTGAAATAAACGTTTAAATTCTTTAAACACATTACTTTTGGAGTAGTTAGTTGCTTATGTTAGGGTCAAATTGCTACCTCACCTTTGTCTTGCTTTGCAGATTAGTTCAGTTTTGGCTGTAAAACATCTGTTTTAAGCTTGCGCACGTATGCTTTTTCTGTAGCTTTCATTTTTTTTATAACAAACGACACCATAATTTTATAGAGAGCTCTTATGCTATAAAGCTGTCAATAGAAGTCAGAAATTATTTCAAGTCATTTCAAAGCACACTATTTTTAAACATTCCAACCATATTACTCTCTTGTTTAAACTAGATGAGGTTTTTAGTGAAAATTAGCACTTTACTGATGTATAAACAGTTCTTTAATAAATGCTGAGCATCTTTAGCATTTGAATGTTCTTACATGGTTCCTGATTTGGAAAAGATAAGAGTAAGGCTTTTTTGGAAAGGGGAATTATTGGTATAAATTATATTACAGCATCTATTCAAGGTGTTTGGAAAGTCATACTTTTCCATATTCCTTCTTTCTTTGTTTAGGATTATGAAGAAGGTTGTAGGTAACAGATCTGGCTGCCCTACCCAGGGGGATAAAGTTGTGGAACTCATTTACATTGATATTGTGGGACTCACTCAGTTTAAGAAAACCCTGGGTCCGTCATGGGTTCATTACCAGTAAGTATAACCCTTATTTGACCTCTTAACTGCTTTGTTAAAGAGCTTTTGTTGAATAACACATGTCAAAATACTGGGGTGAGTACATCCATGTGGGTTTGAATGTATTTAAAAGTAAAAATGTGGTTCTCTGTTGTCTTTCACTCTAAGGAACAAAGGGGCTATGACCTGTTTGTTGCATACTATCTTTATCTCCCCCAGCAAGTTTGGGATTCTTGGTTTCCAGCGTTTTTAATCTTAATGAATTATTATATCTTGTTGAGTCATAATCCTTGCCTTTCTTTCCCTCCCTTCTTTACACCTCCCCCCTTTTGTTCTGTAAATTATTGGATGAGCTGAGAGTTTATTGGATTTTGTTGTTTAGATGGAACATCAGAGTCATGTTTTGCTTGTCAGTGTTTGTAGCCGTTCTGGATTGATGATTGTGGAGATTTATCTATTCTAATTGTATTGCCCAACAACCGCCATGCAATTTTTACTGTTCCACCCCTTAGGATGTTAGGCAGAGAGTTGTCTTCAGGAGCAGGTATAAAGAATAAATCTGCTGGTAACTGCAGTTGTTGTTGCTTCTGTAATCTGTAAACATCTTCCCAAAGATGGCAGTCACAAGAAATTACTTTGTATAGTCTTCTTAATGTCTGCAGTTTTAGAACCACATTGCTTCTTGTTAATAACCTTAAAGCAGCAAGCCTCCCATGTGTTGCACAAATACATATCAGCGTGACATAAAAGCCAATCTAAATTACTGACTTAGATTTTTCTGTACCTAATCGAATTAAGTGTGTTTCATCATCCATAAAGTTCAGTAAATCCTGCTTGAAGGAAGATACTGAAAGGTGTTCACTGCAGGCAGAAAAATTGTTTTCTGTCTGCCTCAGGATTTTCTAGAGCATTGGATCTTTTCAGCCTAATTTTAAATGAGAGTATTCTGATCAGCGTTGCAGATTAGATTAGTCTTAATCTCTTTTTTGAAGCAGAGGAGTAAACGGATATTCTGGTTTTGAGGAGCCTGCTAATAACGATAATCCCATTTTCCACTGAGCTACGGTTGGTTGTATGTCTGCCAGATGTAATTGTCACAAGGCGATCACATACAGTGTTGTGGTCAGGATTTAAAACTATACTTATAAATTCAAAATGTTTCTTCCCTTTTGCTTTCAATTTACTACTTGGTATATTCTGTAACAAAGATATGGAAATACACCGTGACATTGAGATTATTGGATTAGCTTTTCAATTTTTCGTGTTTATTTCATGAATCATTAAATTTTGAATTGTCAATCTGTTTTTCATTGATTCCTAATTTGTGGTAATGTCTGACTTTTTCTCGTTTAAGAGAGTAGAAATAAACTTAACTCTAAATAAATACCTTAGGCTAATATAGGAGTTTTTGTTAGGCTTTTGAAGAAGAAAAAAAAAATACTTAACGCCTCTCTTCTGCAACGTTGGATTTCATGGGAGGAAGGGGAACTCATCTTGACCATACCCTAGTTGAAAAGTAGATCAGATCTGTTTGTTCTTCTTGAGAGGTTTTTGCCTAAACTTTTACTATTGACTCCAAAAGATAACCCAGCCATTGTTTTATATTGTTAAGCTCTTCTTTAAAGGGTTTTTCTTGCTCTGATTAATTGTGAACTGCCTGTTACTGCTTGTTCTAATATGGTTCTGGGGAATAAATTTCTTCCTTCCCCTCTTTGCCAGCCTCTAGAACATTTTATATACTGATTTTACTTCAATTTACTTTTCTTCAACATAAATTCAGGGTTTTCAATTCAACCTTTGAATTGAGGTTTTGTAGACCTTTCATCAACCTTGTTGCATGTGTTGGGAATCTCTCTAATTGCTTCATACTGTTCCTCAGGTTCAGAGTACAAAATGGGGTCTGCAGTCTAGCAGAGACTACCAGAATTTATTAGAGCAGGAGAATTAATTCATAGCTTCATGCAAGCCATCTCCTGTTTGACAGTCCTCTTGCAATCATTTTTTTTTCTCTCAGCATCCTGAGTTACCTCATAAATTTTGTCATCAAAATATTTTTAAGTTAAAACTGCCAAGTCCAGTGTAAGAGCGTAGTTATTTAGTTTAGTAGTCTTTAATTCATTCCAGTAAAATAAACATTATCATGAATAAAGTTGCCTTATAGCCCTTGTTCTTTACAAACTTCACTTTCTCACTCAGTATTATTTAATGTCAGTAGGAATAATTCTTTGTCTTGAAAGAAGTGTTTTGCTTTATGCCATATAGTTTTCAGCAGATATGCTGGTCAGCTCAGACCAGACTCAAATACAAATAAATTAAAACTTGTTTATTAACTTCAGATTGGAATAGAGTGGTAGAATATACCTGTGTCTTCAGAACAGTCTCTGGAGAAGAGTGCCATATATAATCTTTGTGAGTGAACTTGAACCCTGAGGAATTTTTGACAATTGCAAATCAGGTTTTTAGAACTGCTAGCTCGCAAGAATGACCCTGCTACTCTGAGAGGTGAGCATTTCTGAACAACTGAAATACTGGTTTGTATGTCTGAGATCTGTAGCACCAAGGACTCTTGGTAGTACGTGCTTTATCTGGTATAATTGGCGCTGTGAATAGCATGACTATAGCAAAACAGATCTCATTTCTGAGCGCACCTTGTTTTCAAGTAGAAGAATGCTTGGACATCCTGTATTTTTAACTTCTGAAGTCTGGATATTTGAATGCAGTTTATGTGCAATAAAGCAACATAAAAATTAGTAGCTTAATATAGTTTGAGGAGTGCAGCTCATTGCCTTTCTTAGCACCCGCATCCTCCATAGAGCGCAGAAGAATCTGGTGGTTTTTTTCATTTTTCTACAGTCTCTCTAGCAATGACTCATTCCCATATGCCAAAAATCCAACTGGCTTTATTCTTGAAATAAATTAACATGACAGCTATCCTGAAAAATGAGCAACATTCCTGCTGCTTACATGTTCTCTAGAATACATCTGTTTTAGGAGGGTTATTTTCTGACTAAGTTTTTACATTTTAAAGGCAAGTACTGAGTGGCCTGAAAGTTAATGTGTGCGTCTGCAAGGATTTCTGTAGGCAGACAGACACTGCTCATGATCTGAGCTGGCTGGACAGAAGGTAGAACAGCCTGGAGTCTGCATATCTGTGCTGTCACATTGCTGTGCCTGAGCTCAATGCACCTGTAAAGCTTCCAAACCAGAACTGGTTGGGTTTTGACCAGCTTGCTCCCAGGAAGATGTCTGCAGCCACTGGCATATATGTACCCTTTATTTAACAGTTTATGCTGGCATAGGTGCTAGTTGCTGACAGGGATGGGTGCTGCTGGACAGCATTGCTCGTGTAGCCAAAGATGAAGTATATGTAAGTAGAGTAAAATTACAACCTCAGGGGGGAGAATGATATGAATAAATGTGTAGGAATACTTCCACTAGGACAGCCCAGTTAACATTGTGCTTACGCCCAATATTTAAGCAAAACCAGTCACTTTAAAAATGGTCATAATCCTGGGTGCGTTTTGCCTAAATTTTTTTTACAAGCCCAAAAATTGTTGCTTCTGATATCTCAGAAGACGACTTTAATATGGATGTTTCTGTAAGCAGTTTGCTACCCACCAATCCTCTTTTTAATTAGTTGATGAATAGACTAATCAGTCTAACACCAATTCCAAAGCGTGCTGTAATTCTCTGCAACTTTCTGCTAAAGCTGGGTGACACTTCGGGAAGGATGGGGCAAATGAGTGAAACACTAAAGTTAAAATCACAGTAAATTAACATTTTTATTTAAAATATATCCCTGCTTTGAAAAAAAAAAAAAACAACCTGTTTCACCATTTTCAAAATGAATTATTTCACTGTAGAAATGCTAAAACATTATATGTAAGATCAAAATTTTTTTAAAAAATAGTCAATTGAAAGAGATTTAAACCACTAAGTGAAACAAATGGAGAATATAGTACTTGGTCAGACAACTGAGGCACTCCTACATAGGTTAAAATATCAGTTCAGCATAACTGGCATTATTTACATTAATTTCTAAATTTTCAATCTTTACCAGTTCTTTTCTGCTGCATTTCAGGGATTAGGTTCACCACTCGAGCCTTTGAACTCTCATACCATTTCTGCACACACTTGTACTTTCCACTGTGATCTTTTCCTCTCGTCATTCTGACTTTCTCTGTGCCTGAATCATATAAATATTTTTCCCCCCCTGCTTCCTGACGGAGCTTAGTTTCCATTGCCTCACGTTTCCTGTCCTGCTTCAGAGACCCTGTCTGTATTGGACATGGTTACACATATCCTTATGACCAATTAGTGCTACTTACCTTACATCTGAATACAGGAAAAAGAGAGGAAACAAGGAACTTTGAGGTGATTGCATGTGATGCAGTGCTCCTTACGTGTATAATTTGACAAACTCTACTAATGTTGGAGTTTTTCAGTAGCTTTCACCCATTTTTCATTTCCCTGTACGTAAGTACCTGGCCAAAAGCTGTATTATTCGATAAGAATTTTGTTTTAAGGCCTGCCAAGAAAGAAGAGGGCTTTTATTACGGAGTGATTCATCAGTGCAGAAGTTGTTTTGGTCCTGCTGGAGTATTTTGTATGATGTAGAGATAATTGCCACTGTTGTAAAATATTTTCATTGAGAACGGTTGACATAAAACACTGCACAGAAACTGATCTGTCAGCTTTGTTGTCTGGTGAATCATAATGTGTTGTGTATTTTGACTTTCTTTTTGCTTGAGAGATCTCTGAAGATTTAAAGAGAAGTAAATTTGCTCTATTTGTACTTTCAAGTACAACGGTGGCATTTCATATGAGAATTTGAAAGTTGCTGGGTGTTTTTTTTTTCTATTTCCCAATTTAATGGACACTTCAGAGGAAGGAGTAACATGTAAGAAATATGTGAATGAATGTATTTTTGGGGATTAAATTCTTTCACATTTTAAAGCCAAAATCCTGGTGTTTTACTGAACAAATATATGGGCTTGGAGCATGGGAAATGTTGAAGACTGGGAAATATAGCCATTTTTATTAGTAACTTTTGCAGCTACCTCCGTTCTCTGCCACCCATGAGGTTGTGTCTCTTCCTCAGCACGTACAAGCCCAGTGGTACAACGTGCAGTGATAAGAGTTCATGTCTTTATAGCATAGTGGCACATGATGTAGGAAGATGTCCTGTATAAGTCTTTTCCGGAAATTTTGTTTGTGGAGGGCTGAAGAATGATAGGGTCAGCAGCTCTGGAGCCATATAGTCCAATTCATTTGCAGTGGAGCCAGTGGTCAGTATGATGGCCATACAGTTCCTGTCCGAGCCACATCAAAGGTTTGGCAGGCTGCGTTTTGGAAACGTAACTTCTAGAATCTGTATGCTGGAATATGTGCCCTCTTCTTCATACCGAGACTTTTTCTGCCCTTTCGTGTACTGTGTTCCTTTTTGAAAGAAGCCACTCGTAAATGAAGTTATTCTTCTTCAAGGAATTAATAGAAGTTTAAATAAAGGACTGAGTGAGATTCTCTCATCCCAGACCCTTAGTAATCCAATGCCAAGGTTTCTCTCAGTTGTAGGCTGGTTGTTGCAGACATTTGACTTTTATATTGTTTCTTCAAAAGTCTGTGATGAAATGTTTCATAAACAAATAAATGGTCTGTCTGACTGCAAGCTTTCAGCAAATCAGATTGTCTTCAGTACTTCTCCAGTAGGTCTAATTGACCCAAAAGTCAGAACCTGGAGACTAAATACAGTTGTCTAAAGACAGAGCACTATTCTGCTCTCATCTTCTTGGCACGTGGCTGTTGGCTATTGCATTGATTTTGTACTAATGGGCAAGAACATTAGAAAATAGATGAAGAATCCTCTCCTCTTCTGCCTGAATTATACTTCAGAGCCCCAGGAATGTGGGTGACAACAGTAGCGTTCCCATAAGCTCTGCTTGGATGTTAAAGCATAACTTCATTCTGTAAGAACAAAGAAAACCAAAATAAGCTCCAGGGTTGCTGTTTGAATGTCTGATATGTCCTTGAATTTGGTGATCGTAATGACTTTGTGAATGTTAAATGAACAGAAATGTTTGAAATTAAAATGTACCTTCAGTTTATAAATCATCCACAGTTGCAAACAAAAACAAAATACATCTTAATTTTCATAACTGTGTATATATACACACATCCTTATACATTCGTATATGCATATGTACCTACAGCAATTTTTTTTTCTTCTAGGTGTATGCTAAGAGTTCTGGATTCCTTTGGAACTGAACCAGAGTTTAACCATGCCCATTATGCCCAGTCTAAAGGCCACAAGACACCATGGGGAAAGTGGAACCTTAACCCACAGCAGTTTTATACAATGTTCCGTAAGTACCCTTGTGTTTATAAATAATTTGGAGTTTTAAAAAGGAATGCAGTCATTGAGAAGAATTTTTGTATTATGAAAGACAAATTAATTGTTTAATAACATGCATCTGCTAAATGGGCAGAATCATGTCTGTAGACAATGCAAAAGCTCTATTGTGTTTCCACTGAGCAATCAGAAAATAACAATATCAGCTTATATAAATAATGGTAGGGAACTGTATTCTCAGGGTACCTGTGGAAAATGGTGAATGGCTTTTCTTTCAAGTGTCAGTGAGTTTGGCTTTGTTAGTTTTATCTTCTCAAATCCTGCTATGGAGTGATAGGTTTTTGAGGAACTTGCTAGATTGCATTTTTATAAACTGCAGTCTTGCATTTCGTCATGTTAAACTGAAGTTCGTAACTATGTTGTTGTATTTTTCCTTTTTTCTCTCAACAACTGAGCAGCACAGTTCCTTCACTGTTTCTTTGTATTCGATATTAATAAACTAGCACTCAGCAAAAATAGGTTTTTGTCTCTATTTTTTTGTGGATTTCTCAAAATTTTTGCCTAGCTTGTTTTTTCGTGTTCTGAGCATTCATCTTGAGATGGACCAGTTCACACTTTTTTGCCAGCAGTGTGCAAAGCTATTGAAAAACAAGTAGTAGATTTCAGCATTGTTGTAGATCTTTGAAGCATTGTTAAATATCTTTAAAAAAAAAAAAGAAATGAAACAGAAAAAAAACATAAATTCTGTATAAACTTGGTCAGATTAAATCATTGCAGTGACCTGCCCCAGCCCTAGTCTTTGACTTTATGGCACTAGGTTCTAGAATCAAAAGATCTTTCTCTTTTGCATGCTGTAGTAGTGGTTCAAATTTGTTATCTTGGAGAGGTGCAGAAAGATTCACTGCCGCCAGCTAGCTTGAGGGTAAGTGAGTCTTAGGAAAGAGGAAAGTGCGTGCTGTTGTGTGGTTGCGTGCAGCAACTTCTCAGCCCAAGTCTGTAAAGAAACACGTGGTAGTGACCAGCCTGACCTCCAGAGTTTGGTGGTGGTCCTCGTCCAAGGCTAAGGCCAGGGCATGCACTGTTCTCTCGTCAGGCTTCAGAGTTGATGCTTTCAAACTTTTCTGCTTTTCATGGCAGAATTACACATGCTGCTGTCTGGGTCACATGCTTTTCATTTGAGTTGCCCTGTAAAATTCTGGAGAGAGGCATATTTTGTCTGTCAACATTTGCTGTGCAAGTTTTTCCAGAGAAATATAAGTGAAGGTTGTTCAAAAGATAAAAAGACTGCATTCACAGTTGTTTCAAAGCGAGTTACAAAACGCGTGGTAGGGAAATGTGACTTGGAAGTGGTTGCAGAGTTTGTGTCTGGGCATTAGTAAGCAGAGCTTGTTCCATAGCCACATGATTTGCTAATATTTATTAGTGTATGTCCTAAACATAAAAAAGGAGCCGAACACTCAATCATGCTGTATTTAAGTAGTCCAGCTGCTGGGAAATTTGTGAGTGAGGTCTTGTTCAAGATAGCAGCATGGCTGATGATGCGCTTGAGGAAAATAGTTGTGTGAATACTTGTGGTACAGCTGTGTGTGGGCCCTCCTCAATCCCCCTTCCATGAAATGCAGAAGAAAGTAAATCTTCTCTTTAGGCATGATCTCTGTTGTGGCAGTATAGGCTACTGTTGTAGTCTCTTATTCGAAGCAAGTCACTTCATAATGAATTTTCAGAAGAGTATGACTACGCTGGAATTTCAATAAATAACCATTTCCAGTTTTTACTACTGAAATGACTGCTAGTTTTCCTTTGCAGGAAGAGTGGTAAAGAGACAGCAGGCAAACTCATTCTGAAGCATGAATGATTCCAGTGCTAGAAGTTATTGAAAGATATTACTTCTTTTTGTACTAAGTGCAGAAGAGTCAGTGTTCTTCCATATTTAATATATAAGGTTTATTTTTGTTCTTAGCTCTCTGCTGCAGAGAGAGCACGATCTTTGTAGGGTTCTGATTGGAAGGGCATGTTATGCATCAGTAAAGATTTTAGGACAGATTGGAACACTGGACACGTTCCCAGGATCCCCAGACTCTGTTATGTTTTGAGAACTCTGATTATAAGGGCAGAAAATTATTACTGAGGAGCAAGCAAGGCATATTCAAACCTTTGGCATATTACCAAGTGCTTGACTGTTCTCTGAGCTTTCCAGAGACATGAGGGTTTTTTCCCCTTTTTATGTGTTTTATTTAAATTCTTTTATGCAAAATAACAGCACTGGTACTTTTAAAACTGCATGATCTTGCTTAAAAATCCATCCGAGTGCTTCCTGTCAGTGATGTTTGAGGCACTGAATTCCACCAGTTCTAAGTGCTAACTTTAACAAAGGTTTATTTTTCTTTTGAGTGTATACTGCCTTGCCTCTCCTTTGAATGCAATCTCTCATCCAAAAATATGAAAGGATGGAAAAATGCCCCTTTCAGGCATATTTGCAACGTGCCATTTGCTGTGCTAAATTCTAAAAAGTCCTTGGGTCTAAGTGGGTGCCTAGCTGTTGCTGAGGCATTTTTTGTGAAAAAGAGTAATAGTCATTTGAAAGACTAAATGCAGTGGCAGAGGGAAGCGTATGCTGTGTGTGGTTTCTCTGTTCCACTGCATTATCCAGTTGGCTGATTTTCAGCAATCAAAAAGCAAAACCTCGTAATTGCAATAGAATTTTTTTTATTTATTTATTTTTTTAGAACTCGGACCATAGGTTTAGCATTGCATGCAGCATAAACGCCTGGGGCGTTGTCTTTGGGGTTTTTTTAACTTTTCAAAGTGTCCTTAGTAAGAAGTTGTCAGCTTGTGTGCCAGAATTTAAAAGGCAGACTTACAGAAGTGATCCTAGTGTTTATTGCAGCCTGTTTCTATGTGAACTTCCGAGGGTATGACACTTTTTAGAGAGGCACAAAAATCCCACATGTTGGAGTAATTTTTATGTAGTAGGGATGGATTTGTACCTGAAGCCTTGAATGTTGAAATCCATCCCTGGAATTAAACACCCTGTCTACAAAAAGGAAAAAAGACCCAAACCAACAAAACCCCTTCATTTTAATGAGCCTATAGGCCTGTGAGGAGGAGAACAGTGACTAGTATTGATGGATGTCACTGCTGGAAAAAGGCTGACAGAGGCCAAAAATAATATAGAAAACTAAGAGTAAATTGCATATCCTTTGCATGTACTTTTTTTTGTCTGGGCACTGGATTAATGCAACAATTCACTTACAACAATAGATGTATCTGAATGAATTAGGCAGTGAAATTTGTATTCTGATCTGCATAGTGTGACTTTGTAGGCTAGCAAGTAGCATGGATACATAGTATGCAGTGAGTTGGATGGTTGGTGTTAGCTCTTCCAATTTAGAAGGTAAACCCAAGAAACTTACTACAATTTATTTGTGACATTGAACAACATACGACTTTGTTAACTAGCATAAAAGCAGGGTTTTTCAAATTATTGGTATTACATCTCTGAGATTGTCAAGCTGGATTTCTTCTGGTTCTCTTATCTCTCATAAGAAAATAGAGCTTAGCACACACAAAATCATTTATTATTGGCATTGGTCCAGCTACAGAATTTTTATTGCCAGAAACAAGCCAGAAAATAACTGCTTACTTCAGTAGACATATGCAGCAGGACTAAAATTAATAAGAACTATTCCAGATAATAAAGCAAGCAAGTGTATCTCTCAGTATGAAAGTGAAGGAAGTGGTCTGTTGAATAGTGTGTTCCTTATACCTAGTTTTCTGACAACATTCACACTTTTCTAACATTAACTGATACTTCAAAAGGTTTTGAATATGCTCTGTTTCTTACAGCTCACACTCCGGATAACAGCTTCCTTGGGTTTGTGGTAGAGCAGCATCTGAATTCCAGTGACATTAAACACATTAATGACATCAAAAGGCAGAACCAATCTCTCGTTTATGGCAAAGTAGATAATTTCTGGAAGGTGAGTTTTCAATACTCATATACTTGAGCAAATTTGTTTTGATCTGTATAATAAAGCACAACTCTAGATTTAAAAGTATCTCTTGTCTATAAAGCTATTAAATTATTTTTTCTGAAAATAAACATTTTTAAATAATTGAACATTTTGAAGTCTTTCTGATGAGGAAGCTTGCGTCTAGATTGATGGGGATCCTTTGCTATTTATGCACACCTTTCTGATAGAATAAAAAGTTCTTATAGTCTTGATATCACAATAATTTTGGAAAATGCAGAAGCTGTTAAAAGTAGTGGGAAATTGAAGGTGTCAGAGGCTTTGTGAACTTTAATCAGTGATAAGCAAAGGTGTCTTTCAGTTATGTATTTTGTTATATCTGCAACCAAAAACATGCTGCATTTTTAACTGCAAGTTGTGTTCCCCTAGAAACCCTAGAAGTGTTCCATCTCATTTTATAGCCCTGTAATAATATCAGAGGGTTTTTTCTTGAATATTGCAATTCCTGCATTGTCTCCCATCTGCAGATGAGAGTTGCAGAGTAACAACACTGAGATTTGGTCGTATTTGCACCAAGCTTAAGTATATTCTGTTGTTAAGCTCACAGTGGTCTCTACTTTTTGTCCACTGTCTTTTTCTGGAGCTCCATCATAGAATCACAGAATGCTTTTGATTGGAAAGGACTTTTAAAGGCCATCTGGTCCAACCCCTTGCAATGAGCAGGGACATCTTCAACTCGATCAGACTGCTCAGAGCGCCATCCAACCTGACCTTGAATATTTCCAGGGATGAGGCATCTGTCACCTCTCTGGGCAACCTGTGCCAGGGCCTCAGCACTCCCATTGTAAAAATTTTCTTCCTTATACCCAGTCTAAATCTACCCTCTTTCAGTTTAAAACTGTTACCCCTTGTCCTATCTCAATAGGCCCTGCTAAAATGCCTGTCCCCATCTTTCTTATAAGCCCCCTTTAAGTACGGAAAGGCTGCAATAAGGTCTCCCTGGAGCCTTCTCTTCTCCAGGCTGAACAGCCCCAACTCTCTCAGCCTTTCCTCACAGCAGAGGGCTTCCAGCCCTCAGATCATTGCTGTGGCCTCCTCTGGCCCCGCTCTCACAGTTCCAGGTCTGTCCTGTGCTGAGGGCTCCAGAGCTGGACGCAGGGCTCCTGGGGGGTCTCAGCAGAGCAGAGGGGCAGAATCCCCTCCATCGCCCTGTGCCCACGCTGCTGGGGATGCAGCCCAGGGCATGGTTGGCTTGCTGGGCTGCAGGTGCACATGGTCTGCTTGTGTCCAGCTTTTCATCCCCAGTTACCCCGGAGTCCTTCTCAGCAGGGCTGCTCTCCATTCCTTCATCCCCCAGCCTGTACTGATGCCAGAGGTTGCCCTGACCCAGGTGCAGGACCTTGCTGCTCTTCCAGGCTGCCGCACCTGGGAGTGTCTGTCTCATGCAGTTTTCAAAGAGAAGCACTTACTAGTAGCTAGGTTTTCTCCAAGTTACCCCTAGCTCTGTGTGCCCGTATACTCTGTATGCCTTCCCTCCTGCCTAAAAAGACCTGATTTTAAGCCTCTTGTCAACTGAAAAAGGAACTGATCAGTACATGCTGTGCCATACGTAGGACCAAACAGTATGACAGTGTGAGAACACCTGTCTCACATTTTCTTTCCTTTTCTCTTCATTGGCAGGAGAATATCAGTCTTACACAGTTTTATGAACCACAGAAGCAACATTTAGTCTGATAATTGTGATTATACAGAATAAATTCTTGAAAAATGATACCTACAAGTAAATGGTCCATCTGTGATGCAAAACAAAACAAAAACTGAAGAGAAACAGGGGATTGTTGCCAGTGGTAGCAAGCAGGTAGAGCTGAATGCTTCTTGCCTACTGTGCTGAGAAAAGTGTTTATATTAACTGAGTGTGTTCGACTGTGATCTCTCAAGTTTGTATTTGGTCTTACTGCACTAAGCTGTGTAACCTCTGCCTTAGAAGGAAATTTCACTTTGCGTCATGGTGAATACTGTGACAGTTATTGCATTTGGCTCATGATAGAGAACGACTTAGTATGCCCCTTTCTGCAGAATGCTGGAGCAGAGCTGGGATCCTTCGTTCAAGTCTCTTCTAGCTGAGGCTCTTGTACTTTTAGTTCCTGATCTCATTATCAGTCTCTCAGGAACAGTTGCATGTGATGATAATCCTGACCTGATTTGCAGTCTATATCAGCAGAACAACCTGTGGAATATTAGTTGGATTTATGGAACAAGATAGTTGCTTAGTCACCAGGGTATTTTTTCACTGACATACATATCTTTCTCGGTTTATTCAGTCTGAATGAATTCAGAAATATGTATTAATAGCTTATATGCCCAGAGGGGAGATTTGTGTTTGCCTAGTCTGAGACTCTGTATGACACACAGGATATTCATGGCCTGCTTAAGACAAAAACACGGCTTTTTTGAAAAGAACATCCATTCTTGATTTTTGAATAGCACATAATGGAACCCCCACTACTTTCTCTGGTAAAATCCTTGAGTAATTGTCTTCTCTCTTAAGATTCTGCTTTATGTCTGGTACAGATTTCCAAATGGTAATTTCCAGTCTTAGTAGCAGTTACAGGCTTTGTCCACTGGACTGATGTTGTTTCTGTTCTGTTTCCCTGTAGGAATATATAGGTTGAAGTCAAAGTAACTCATAGTTGTCTCCTGAAAAGCCTGTATATGCTGAACCACTGAGAGCTTGGTGCTTTCTAACCCAGAAGTGTTCTCACGTGTCTGTTTTCTCTGAACCTTTTCAAGATTATTCACATTCCTATGGAAATGTGAACGTTAGCAAAGGGCACACGAGCTATATGAGCACCAAATCAAAAAGAAATACTATATGCGTTGTTAGGCATAGCCCCTTTTCACCATTAGGAGCTTGTGTATAGACGACTTCTCAGCCGAGAGCCTTGTATCATTTTTTAGAATTGTTGCTTTTCAAATCACTGCTCCGTTTCTGTAGGTATTTCTTGTCTTGTTGCTTCCAAGATGTGTGACTCAGTACCTGGCCATATTAAAATGCTTACTGTATTTTTGTAACATCAAGCACTTAAAATTGTAACGTACAGACTGTAACTGCAGTCATGCCCATATGCACTGGTACAAGAAGTGCAATCACTGCAGATAGGCTTTGAATCGGTGACAGTGTGGGATGTCTTATCTGGAGTGATAAAATCCAGTTCTTGTGATCAACAGAAAGCCTGAACTAATCCTGTGTCTGTGTAATTTGCTTATTTCATGTTTCCTTCATTTTCGCTGTTCAGTGTTCTTTTCATCTGCCACCATGGCTTGTACAGAACCAGCCTAATCTATTTATCCTGCTACTCTTCTTAATATTGAACATGGCCAATTAACAAGAAGTGTAATCTCCACAGTATACAGATGTCAGTGCTGGGTCTGATCAGTTGTTACAGAAGCACAGTGTGAAGGGGAGAGCGTTCCAGTCCCCAAATTAAGGTGCTTTTGGGGAACAGCAGTTGCAAATAAATTGTTTAATTTTAAACCAAGCAGGTTGAAATGGAACTGAGGTATGCACAGGACCTTTTTTCCCCTGGGGGTGGAATTGGAATAGCTAACTGCCATCCTGCTTTTGTGTAGCCGTGGACATGGGTCCTTTTCTGCATCTGGCTAGGCCTGTTAAAAAAAAAAAAAAAAAAAAGGAGGAAAAACAAAAAGATGCCAAAGATGCCAAATTACTTGTCATTTCATCTTTGCCCAAAATCACCATGTTCCCCAGCTCTGCTGCATGGCTGGGCAGAGTTGGAAAGGCTAGTTCAGACCACCTGCTTAAGCTGTGTGCGCTAACCAGGTTAATGTAGCTAGAGAATTATGGGTTGCTTACAGACAATCTTCTGTCTTCCCACATCATTCCCTGGGGTTAAACTGTGGCGTGAACATGATGAGTAACAGGGGGAGGAATACAGTGCTGAATTCTGTCAGCTCTGCTGAATACAGAAAAAAATGTGAGCCCATGGCCTGGGAGCAGCGGCGTTCATCCCGTATTGCAGCGGGCAAGTCTGGGTACGTCTTGCTGGAGGTCAGGAAGGGTGTAAGCTGCAGGCACTGTAAGAAACATCTTGTTTACTTCCCTCTGATAACTAAATAGGTCTTAAGTGAGTTGGGGACTGCAAGTAGGAGGCTCTAAAGAATTTAGCTACATTTCTGAAGATTATCCTTAGAGGTAAGCTATCAGGGACAACATCTGCCAAGTTTTGGATGTGTATGTTTATAATCAAAGGTTTGGGTTTTTGTCTGGGATTTCTGGCAGTGATAAGGAGAGACCTGTCTCTGCCTAAGTGAAAAAGAAGGAATGAATAAAATGAGTGAGACCCATAGTGCTCTCTTTTATCATAATTGGCTTTAAGTACAGAACATTTCAAATAAAAGGGAATGTTTGAAGCTTTTCGTGTCATTTTAGCTCCTGTTTTGGTCTAAGTCTTTGCTTTGTTCTTCTTCCTGCAACTTCCTGCCATACTATTCCCATACTTCTACCCTTAATTCTGAAAAGAAAAAAGAGTCTAGATGCATTTTACACTGTTTGCTATTTGTTTTTTGTGGGGTGCTGTGCGAGAAGTCAGGATTTTGTTTGTATCGGAAAATACCCACCAGTGCATAACATACAATCATATGATGATTGCTTTAATGGATTGTATTATAGTGTATTGAAGTGGAGTTGCTGTAAAAATGTTTATATATTTAAAGGCAAAATAATGTGTCAGTTTGTTACTAATGCCGCTTGACAAGATGGGCATTCTTCTTAAATGTATACTGTCTGCACAAGTTTTGAAGAACTGGAGATGGGAAATGGTTACATTTAGCTTTTTCTCAGCGGGAAAGTATATAACCAAGGCTGTTCGTAGTAGCAGCCTTAATAGATCTATGTGGCATGTAATTTCCTCGTTGTATGCCCTCTTGCTTGGAGTGGGAGGACAAAAATGGGGAAAAGTCAAGAGAGGAAAAATTATACTTTTAGGAATGGTTCTGTTAGGTGCAGATCAGTGTCTCGCTGCTGGCAGCATTGCCTTTTGCTTCCTTCTGATTGGTTTTTGTGCTTCCTATTTAGCAACATACTTTGGCTGAACACTGCATTTCGTTTTTTAAGCTAAAAGAAACATAAGGAAAGGGAGAAAATATCCTTCTCAACTTTTGTCTCCCATGTGGTCAGTGCACTCACAAACTTGTCTTGTGGTGTTCTTATTTTGTCTTCCTCCAAATTTGCAACAGCACTGTGGCCTTATCTACTGATTGAAACTTGCCCTAGTTGCTCGCACCAGGCACCAGGAGCACTGTCCTGCTTTATGCCACATAACAAGTTGAAATGAGCCAGACACTTCAGTTCAGCAACATTTCTGAAATTTGCCATTTGCTTCTGAATGAAGTATGGATCAAAAAAGCAAGTAAATCAAAGCAAATGAGCAGCTGTAGGTGCAGTAAACAAGTATACATGTATATACACTTTTGAAGGCTTATTTTTTAACATTTATTATGAAAATTAGGGTTTCATTAATTATGAAGGAAGAAAGAAAAAAATGTTTTCCATGAATATTTACCTTTTGGACAGGTCAGTGATCAGCTGCTCTTTTTTTAGAACTCTGCAGGTACAAGATGAATCAATGAGCTCTTACAATACCAATTAAGGCAATCATCTACTAGTATTTGATTATCACAAAACCAACATAACCTTTTCTTCCTGTGGTCTCACTTCCTATTTTCTTCTGTACCCTTGCACTTTTCTGCTTCAGCACTAACAGTGCACACCATGTCTTATTGTTAGTTCTGGAAATTTCCATTCAAAGGACAGGAGATTCCTGATTAGGCATTAGTGCGCATTACCTGACAGTGAAATTGTCAAATCTTTCAAAAACCTCAGTGTAAAGAAAAAAAAAAAAGAGTAAACTTCATGGATGAAAAACTGCAAGAAATGCTGACTGAAATAGATAAAGACGAGGACAGGGAAGTGAAGAAGTAGGATTTTTGGCAGATCTTGAAGAACCCAGGTCTTTACTGAGATGTTTTATTCATTCGTTCTGCAAAGATTGTATAGCAAATAAATTTTATATATATATATATGCATGTGTGCACGCTGGTGTGTATTTTATGCAGATGTATGTGGCAGGCGCTTAGCAGAGAGGCCAGAAATGGACATTCAGGGAAGAGTAAAAGCATGGCAAGGTTACATAATACTTTCTTTGCATATTTTCTTTCTTTTCAGCTCAGGGAATTTCTGATTGTCTATTGGTAAACTAACTGTCTGTTGACGAACTTCTGAGATCTCAGTAAGAGCTGTCCTCAGAGCACTGATCTGATCAGGAACCTTTGCAAGATTTCTTGTATCCACAACATTCTGTGTCATGGAGCCCCTCAAATCTCTGACCTATTGCACAAGAAGCCATTAACTTTAGGGTTTTTCTAAGCCTGCCTCCTTCCTGCTTTGTTTGGCTTCCTTTGTATCAGGACATTATGAATGGTCAGGCATTATCCACATTCCTTATGCCAACTATGGTTTTGTAAACCTCTCTCATATTCTGCGAAGTTGTTTTTTCCAAGGTGAAGAATTGTTAATGAATTTGTTATAGATTTCTCTATGTAACAGTGGAAACCAATCTGTAGCTTGGATCCTTCTTGCCCTTCTCAGAACTGCGTCCAGTGTTCTTGGCTTCTTTTTGAGGAAAGGGACCAGGACTCCAACGGTGTTTGAGGAGGGAGAGAACTGTGTTTTTATAGAACAGTTCAGTGATGTTCTCCATTTCTCTGTTCCTGTTCAAATACTTCCTATCATTGAATTGGTTGGTGGGTGGACTGACTGCTACTGAACATGGGAATGTTTTCATGGACCATAATAATATTTTATCATAATGCAAAATCTTCACTCTTGAGTGACCCTGGTTAGCTCAGGACCGTTATTCGTATGTGAAGCTCAGACTGGTTTTCAACACACGCATCACTTTATATTGAATGTATGGGTCGTTCTGTTTCCTAGTCACTCAGGTCTCAGATTACCGAAGGGGCTTTTTCAAAAGCTTTACAACTGTAAGTGTTCAGCATTGTGATGTTTTTCTGCAACATTTTGAAGTGAGTTTCATTTGGTTTTGCTACTCTGAATAGTATGTATTGACTGCCCACTTTGTCACTATTCTTTCGCGTGATGACTGTTCATTCATAAGGGTGATTCCCTTCTATCCTCAAGAGATTTAATTCCTTTAAGAGCTTTTAAAGAGTTTCTACATGCTGATTGGCTTTTTCAGAGCACACTACCAATTTGATGAGAGAGGATTTCCTTCTACAGAAACAATTGACTATTGTCATTTTGTTGGGTTTATATGGTCCTATAGTTAACAGTTTAAATTTCAGATAATTTGTTCAGTGTAGAATTCACACTTGCTGGTCATGAATCACCGAATCCTCTCCAGAGCCATTTATAAATTCAGTACTCTGCATGAAGTACGCCGTGGCTAGCAGTTCGAAAGTTTCATATTTGAACTCCAACAGATATCGTCTACTCCTTGTGATTTACCACTGTATCTGTTTAACTCTCTTAATATAATATTGTTGAACATTGAATTCTTCAGCATTTGTGCTCTCTTGTGGTTCCCCGGTAGACAGGGTTTTCATTATTTAAGGATGTCTTGACAAGTCTTTGAGAGTGTGACACTTCTCAAAAAGAGAGATTTTCCAATCTTATATTTGTGTCACAATCTCAGTTGTCATACATTGCATACACACTGGATTTTGGCTTACCTTGGACTTGATATTTTGGCAAATAAGCACACAGATTTTAGGACTTCTAGACATAACAATGTGCATTTAGGGTATACACAAAGCTCTGTCCCAGTACTTACTTTTTGAGTTGCGTTTGTCAAGCTTTATAAAACCATTGTCTTCCGACTTTTTCAGTGTAAGAAAGTGAGACTGGGTGTATGGGCTGTTTTACATACATGTTGCAGTTTGAACCCTCACCCCATAAACCAGTTCAGGACTCTGAATCAAGCTCTTCTATAATGTAGTTGGCCTGTAGTTCTGCATATGTGGTGCTTAGTTTCATTCAGGGCTGAAGCTCTGGTGTTTGTGAGGGTACCCAAATGGTCTAAAATCGCAAAGTACTGTGATAACCTCAGACTGGCAAACTGAAGGTAAAGCAGAGTTGTTAATTGCCACCATCTACCACATCAAGCAAACTAAAAGCAGAGTTGAATACTTAATGCATCGTGTTTCTACCACGTGCTTTTGTACTTAAATTTTTCGCCCACCAAACTTAAAATTTCAACCCTTCAGACTGTGTCGTCTTGTCAACGTTGTCCTAGGGAAAGACTTTATTATAGACAGTTGTCGTCTGATTTTTGTGATGAGAAAGGCCTTATCATGAGGCTTTTAAAAGTAGGTGGAAATAATTGATGAACAGTAATAACAGTTCTGCAGTCAATGATCAACAAAAAGTACTTTGCTGAATGGCATGTTTATTTTATCTGCTGAAAAATTGTTTCAGAAAAGGTTTGTATGACTGTTACTCACCATTACTCTTCCATTTTGATTCTGAGGAGAAATAATTTGCCTTTTTTTTGTTTTCTTACATGGTTTCTTTCATGCTCAAAGTCTAGATTTGCAGTGTGGACAGCAGACATGGGTGAATAGCACAGCCTGATACAAACTCTGCAGACAATGTTGATTTTGCATTACTAGCCAGCAGCCCATGATCTTTTGTCTTTGAATTCGTTTTGGAGAAAGCAAAAATCTGGAGTTCACTGTCAAATGGTTTAAGCTAAAAGAATTATTTATGTCTGCACCCAAGCAGCAAACTCAGAAAGTGGATTAACAGTTGAAGGAATGTTGATATTTTGTTCGCAAATCACATTTCTTGATTTATTTGCTTGTAGCCTTTCTATTTATAAATGCCATATTTACAGTCTCTCATTTTTAATTCAGTGTTTTTGATGCTTAGAATTGAATTATGTGCCCTGATTATTTTTGTGAAGTGGCTTATTACAATATATACTTTTATGATCCAAAATAACATGTCTCTACAAGGAATGTGGAAGTTCAGGAGTAACTAAATGCAAAAGGAGACAAATGTTAGTGAGATTTGTGTAAGGTACAAGGCGCTAACGGTATTTTTATGGTACTTCGTAGATGATTATGGAAGCAGTAGATTTTGATTCAAACTGAATAAGGGATTAAAGGAGCGATTGTTTTTTGGGTTGTGCTTGCCGGGTTTTGGTTGGGCTTTTTTTGGTTTGTTTCCTTCAGAAAGAAAGACTTTTGGAAAAGTGAAGAACAATTGTTTTATGTACAGGGAACAAAGGGAAGATGCAGCTCTCGGTTCCCATTGTTCTTTAAAAATTTCGTTTGATTAAAAGAAAAAGCGTTGCCCTTTAGGGGATGAAAGATTTTTCCCAGCTTGTGTGTGTTGTTTTTTCATGCTTTTACCTTTTTGATTTGAAAACTAATTCATAAATTTTTTACCTATTGGTCCCTTTACTTATGCCTGTCTATCTATAAGGTCTTTGTTGTGAGGAAAAATTATTTCTATAGACTGTAGCGCAGTCTACAGTGGTTACCCTGTCGTGTGGAGGTGTAAACCTGGGGACACCATTTAAAAGTCCGTTATTTTTCTAAATATTATGGATGGAAAAACTGATGCTGTTTGGGATACTAAATGTTTTATCTGTGGTTTTAGACTCTGAATCAGGAGAGAAGTCAATCATATGGTTAAGTAATGTTCCAAATTAAGGTTATGGGTGGTTAATTTAATGTTTTGTGTGCACTTTCAGAGATGCTTAAAACATGCTGATTTTATCACTGCTTTTGCTTTGTCTTCCTAAGTTGTGTTGATTGGTTATATATTAATTTTCAATATAACTTGTATGTCTGCTCAGTTAATTTGAATTTATTGTTAGTGTTTGCTACATGTTTTTGTAACTTTAGGGGTTGAAGTAAAAACCCTCTGCTCACCAAAAATACTACTGTAAATACAGCATGGAAGCCTGTTCTTTTCATCCTATCTTAGTATACTCCTTTATTTTTTTAGTACTGTATTCCCTGTTTTGTAGTCATCAAGTGCTGGCATTTATATACAGGACAGCATGTGGATATAGTAGGAAGATTCACTTTGTTGTTAACGATGATTTAGGGAATACTTTGGGTTAAATTCAATGTCCATTGTATGTATTGGAATGTTTCCAATAGAATTTAAGCAGACTTCACAGATGCATTTTGGAATCCCACTAGGTTTTTATTGGCATCACATATAAACAGGAGACGTGAAAATGTTACGCTTCTTTTGGTCCATTTCACATTCATCTTTGAAAATGAGCTACTAAAGATAATAAGATGGCAGCAAGGCCAGTTCAGATCAAAGATTTATCTAGTCCAGTCTTCTGTCTCCAAAAATAGCCAAAACTTTATGTGTAAGGAAGAATGCGAAATCAGGCATGTTTCACAGACACCAGAGACCAGTGGTTCATGGACAGCTTGGGCCAAAAGTTGTGTCTCTGTTCAATAATGATTTTTCTTCCAGAATGGCTTTTTGAGCCTATATAAAATCGTCAACAGTCCTACAGCCAATAATGCAGTTAGAAAGATTGTAAAACCTAAATAGATTTAATGTCAAATATTTTAGAGCAGCTAAATATTCTGTAACAGGTTTGTAAAATTGTCAATGAAATAGTTAAAAGAAGTAAGTGCAGTTTTAGATAATCCTGGTTTTGTTCTTTCTAGCTGGTTGCTTCTCAGATTTTTCTGGAGTTAGAGAGTGCGTTCGTGTCATCAATCTGTGTGATCTGAGTCAGTGTTAGTGCGTTAGTGTTCTGACCATAGGCACATCATGTCAGTAGTACCTGTGCTGCTTTGCCTGCTCTTCCCACTCAGAACCCTAAAGCCTAACTCATAGGCTCTGTTTCTACTGGAAGCCAGGCAGGCAGGGTTCCAGCGTGTCTCAAGCCACAGACCACTGCTGCATTCTGGAAACAAGACCAGGCTACTCCATTTATATTTCTCCTGCACATCTGCAAAGAAGTAGTTCTACAACGGACTTTCTCTTAACAAAATGTATGAGCTTCTCAGCAGTTTCTAATTATGCTGCTTGACAAATAATGGGGAGAACATCTCTGTCAGAGTGATTCAGATTTGAAGTAGAAGGAAAACTAAAAAATGGAGCAAGCTTTTAGTTTCTTAAATAATTTGTGTTAATTAACAATAAAAGCAACCATCTCAGACAAGAAAGCACATTTGTCTCCATTTGTTGCCTGTTTTATAGAATACTTAGCCCAGGACAGTCTGATTGGTGTGACCTTGGCATAGCTACCAGAACAGGGCGACGTAGCAATGAGGCAGGCAGCCTACTTCATCACAAACGGTATCACCAGTCGAGCAGGCTAAAGCTAGAAGCCAGTTGTTATGTGACATTAAATACCCTATGTATTTGAATGCATACCAACAATTACTTTAGCAAGGAAGTTTTAAGAAGTGATAGTGTTCACTCTCCAAGGTCTGATACCTTATTGCTCCTCCGAGATTAGAGAAGACAGCATTTTCACAAGGCTACTTGCCCTTTGAATGAACTTCTGTAAAATTGTTGGCCAGCTTTCACACAGGGCCGTGGAGGAACAGTGTATAGAATTTACATGACAAAAATAGTGAGTGAAAGTAGAATTCTCAAAAACTCTCTTGCTGCCAAGAAGTACAGAAACCTGTTGCCTGATTTTAAAGCTATTACTAAGACTATATGCAAATATTGAGGGAGAGTCTCTCTGATCTGTGCTGCGTACTGGCTGTAAATACAGTCTACAGCTAATTGCTTTTGGAATGCTAGTAGTCTTTAAAACTCGAAAACCATATGGCATCGAAAATTAAAGTAATTCTTGTTTGCAAACTAGGGTGGTGTGCTGTGTTTATTTTTTTTGTAATGGAACACTAAAGCCATTACTCTTCTCTGGGTCTTTTATGAAATCTCTTTAAAACTTTAGGTAAGTGGAATATTTGTAGGTATCTCATGGGACTCAGGTACTAGATATTTAGATAAAGATGTGTATGCAGTTATTCAGTTGGCAAGAGTGTAAGTTACTAGGGTGAGATTTACCCTTTTCTTCACAAAGATGAGAATAAATAATGAATTCACATCTCTAACAAAAGCAGAGTAATAATTTTATATTTCAAAATGACTTGTTTATTAGTTTTAGGCCAAGTGTCGTTTAGGCATGCTGAGATTACAGCTATCTGATGGTGACCTGTTTTTTGTCCAATTAGAAATTAATAGGACCTTGGCATTGATTTATTTATATCTATACCATGAATAAAAATGCTACGGTTTTCTTCCAGTCTAGTAGGGAACACAACTAATAATGGAATGAAAGATCAACTATTATAGAAATCACGTAAGAATGAGTGAACTTCTCTTTCTGGCTCTCGTTGTACAGGAGATAAAAACCAGCTCTGATTGAACCTCAGTGCTTGAAATGTATAAAGACTGATAATATTTTATTGTTGCTATTACAGGATAAGAAGGCTTATCTGGACACCATCCACACCTATATGGAAGTCCATGGAACTGTTCACGGGACCAGCACTATTTACATTCCCGGCTACGTGAAAAACCATGGTATACTCAGCGGGCGGGATTTGCAGTTTCTGCTGAGGGAAACCAAAGTAAGTTTGTCAAGAGGGAGTAGTAGCAAAAGTAGCTACAGATACAAAGTATCTGAAGTACATGCGTTTCACCTCCTACGAATGAGTTCCTAATTCAAAAGCACTGGAAAAATAAATGACCAAACGTAAAGGAGCTTAAGTTGTCTGCTGTGTACTAAGAATACGCTTTCCATCATGTCCGTGTTCTGTGGTTTGACAGCTGTTATTAGAAAATTGGGACTACAACCTACAGTCACAGACACATTTAACAAGCTTGAGAAACATGGATAAATGCATTTTTCATTTTGTTAAATGTGATGTTCAGCTGAAGGAGATTACCAGCTGAGAACGTGCTCTGTTTTACATCCCTGATGTGAAAGTTAGGTAATACCTACCTGAAAGCTGTACAGTAGGCATGCTTGCTCTGCCCTACCAATGACTTGAACCTAGAGTGACCCTGCTCTCTGGGGGAGAAAAGAAGAAAGGCAAGCACTTCATTCGCAGTCAGTTCCTGCTTGTGCTTCAGCTGTGCAGGGAGAGTGGGCAAAAGAGCACGCTTGTGGTGGTGTGCTTTGCCTGTGGGCCCATAGTCAGCGGAGCTCAAGGTAAGGGACAGTATAGACATTGAAATAAATAAACTTTTGTCCCCATAGTTAGAATGCTTTGTGGGGTTTTCTGTGCCATTCCCATAATCTTTGGGGCACTTTACATCATTCAAACACTCGAGTAGATTGAAAGTTAAACATCCTATTTAAATGTAGTTGGTGAAAGAAGTGGTTTGTGTGCTTAAAATTAGCAAAATGTGTGGAACTGCACCACTTACTGCCCATTGTTGATAGTTTCGTGCAGTGCACTTCTACAGAAGAATCTATTAAAAAAAGAAAAGGAAAAGCAAGCACCTCCCAGTCTTCCCACACGACTGCAGAGATCTCCTTTTTGAAACATTTGCAAAAATGATGGTAATTTGACATCTCTGTGTGACAGCTGTTGGCAAATTATGACTTTTTAAAGGCAACCGCTGTGTGTATGTACTTGATGCATACAGATACATATAATGTTACAGATTAAAAAGTCAACATTTACTTTCATCATAGATAATACTGAGATTACACAGCTTTTTGCCTGTGTGGAGTATGAAGTCACTGTGTTAATCATAGTACTAACGTGGGAAGAATATTGACATCGTAATAACCCCAAGCCCAAACAGTGACTTCTTTCTGGGGGAAAAAAAAAAGTGTTCTGTTCACTGGAATAGTAAAATAAGCTCATGGACTTGGTATAGAATTACTGAAGTCCTTAGAATTTACAAAGTGCTGTTCGTAATAATAGTTAAGTTTGACTAAGTCTTCCTCTATTCCTTTATCAGTCATCTTGCTTGTATGAAATTAAAAAGATGATTTTCCATATTGATAGCTCGTGGTTGTTACTGGTTGTGTTTGCTGTACTCTAAGATGCAATGTAAAGACACATTTGCTTTATGACAAATTCAAGTTGATATATACGTGTTAGGCAGCTCAGCACGGGGCTGTTCTATGGGTTTTGTGACACAGGAAGTAGCCACACTAGTTTCACTCAGATTTTGGCTAGTATTTACAATATCAGATGGAAGGTACTGTCTTGTGATTGTGAAATACTCCTGAGATCAGGAAGCTGCTTATTTTTCACAGATTATATTTTTGTGCAAAGCATGGATCTACACTGTACTGGTTTGAGTCCTGCAAGCATTTTAGGTTTTAATGTTTTTCTGTACTATTGCTGTGAGTTGGTTTTGGGTCTTTTTTTTCTTCCTAACATTGGGGAAAATCCTTTGAGAATTTGCTGCATTTCTGAGTATATGGCACTGAGAAACACATCAGTGTGTTTCAAAACCCTGTATCAGGAAGCCAGTGTTTTCGTTACATTAGTTTGTTGAGACAATCTTTCTTAATATACTTTTTTTTTTAAAGTCTGCACACAATATTTTCACACAGCTTGCCTGAACTTTTGTGAGCAGATTTGAAAATGACAAAAGCTGTTTTCCTTTTAAGGAAATTATTTATTTATGATGCAGCCAGGATAACAAAACTTTGCGCTGATGATAAGCAGTTAAGAGTGCATCTGCTTCTCCTAATACTTATTAATGTCAGGCAAATGGGAGTGCAGTGCATTTTTGATGCTGTAACAAAATGAAATGAAATATGGCTTACTGCATCGTGAATTTTTGGTTATTCCTGTCTAATACTTCCTTGTTCCAATATGTCTAGTTTAACAGAAAAAGTGAAACGGCCGCATCCTGAGATTGAAAGTGGAAATTGAGACTTACCATCTAGTTTGTTTGGACTTTTTCCACTGGAGGTGGATTTTTGAGTTGGTTTTTGTGGGTTTTTTTTTTTGCTAGCTGATGCTTTGCACGTCATAGGTACACTGGCTGTTCTGCCTTAGCAGATGGTTGCCTCTCAGTGCAGATCTACAGACGTGCTTGCTCTGAGTCTTCTTGTTGCTTGTACATTCGCAGTTTGAGATTTTGATATCCTTTAAGAGACAATACTTTAACATAGCGTAGCATAAAATACCACTCACCTGTCTCTACTGGCCATCTGCTGCGTGTGTGGGTCAATTGTGTTTAAACCAAATGGATTATGGATTGAATTGCTAAAAGAAGTGCAGGTTTTGCACAAAAACTGAGCTGACTTGAATGGGAGCTTTGTGCCCTGAGGAGCCTTGTGTATGTGTGCCCATGCACCCAGCGATGTTCAAGGACACTTTTTAATCATAATCACTTTAAGCACTAGGCAACGTGACCAGAGCCCCATAATGAATTTAGTTATGGGGTTTTGTCGCTAGACAGTCAGTGTGCTGAAAGTACATGAATAACTGGAGCTGTAAGTCAGGCACGGTAACATCTGTGGGTACAATGCTCACTTGAACCATCTAGGCCTGCTGGTTGCTGTCTCCAGGCAGCAAACGTTGTCTTTAAGTTTCCAGAAACTTTCAGATTTTTCTTTTTCTAAACATGTTTTCAGACCTAAGGGCAAGGATTGTGTTTCATTGCTTGTGATTTCAGTATTGTGTTAGCAAGTTTTTGTTAGGTCAGCTGACGAATGATGTAGTTTTCAGAAAGTCAGAGTTAAATAATAATGTAATAAATCACACAGTTTAGTGTACTCAGAAGTGTCAGTTTACGTTGCACTGCTTCATTTTGCCCTCAGACAGCAAAATACCGGTAGGTGACGGCTCAGTCACGGTTCTTGATCAGAGCTTTGCATTCCCAAAGTGTACTTGGTCTCTCTGCGCTGGTTGGTGTAGGACACATGCTTTCTCAGGAGCACGCAGCTGCCGTTTCCGTCTGGTGTGCATTATAAAGCAGCGCGTTTCAGGAGAAGTGCGTTTTCCAAGCAGGAGGGGGGCTGTTTGAGATTCATCATGTCTAGTTCAGCTGTATAGTGCATGACAAAAACGAGACATGTCAACAGTTGCTAATGAGAAGATGTAAAGCCATTCATCACGTCAGAGGAAAATAGGATAGGCGAGCTGGCAGCCCTTCTGCCAACTTACGGGGCTTCTTGCCAAGCGGGCAGCTGGGGGAGTTGGACCAGACTCTCTTGGAAGAACCAGTACTGAATTCTTGAGAAATATTTCTCCTTTCGAGAAAGTTTCAGATGCAACTTTTTACTTTGAGTCACTGTGAATTTTTGAGGGAATCCTAATTCTTCTACTAAGTGGAATTTATGGTTTCTGAATGGTGATTAATATAAGTAGGAGTGACGCTCCGTTTAGACAGTTTGGGAAAAGTCCTGTTGCAAGGTTAGATAAGCAGAAGTAGGAAAGCAAACTTTTTTTTTTATATTGCCTTTTATGAAGTTGTATTTTTTTTACTTACACATGCTTCACAACGTCAGCTGAAAAGGTATTTAACTAGTGATTCCATTCAAAAGTTGTTTCAATCACAAAAGGATAGACTTTTCTAGAAAGTATTTTGTATTCATGAGAAAAACAAATGAAGATCGTTAACAACAGCCTTTGCTACACTTCTCTTTCTGTAGTTCAGAAGAGAATATATAAGTTCAGTAAGGAGGCATCAAAAGTGCTGATAAACCTACCAACCCAACAGAATAAATTAGATAAAGTGCAGGAATGTTAGAAAGGGGAGAGGAGAAGATAAACACTCCTGTTTATGGAAATATAGCATTTAGTCCATGGAATGTGAGATTTTTCTTTTAAATATTCAGCTAGTCAGAATTACAGTCAGTCAAGTAAAATATTCACTCCTTATTTTGTGCTTTTGACTATAATTTAGAAAGACTGTTCAGGTACTTATTTTAATAATAGTCTGATCTAGTGCCGTAAATTCCACAACTAAATTGCTAACGTCAACTGAAAGTCAGTGGTTTCCAAAAAATAAAACAAAAACCCACTGTTTTTTCACGGGAGTGGTTGTGAAGCACTTTTCAAGTCAGAGAAGTTTCCGCTTAGCTACTGCACCACGAAAGGACTGCCTACATGATAATCAGGGAAGAGTGGTGTCTTGGCTGGTCTGGTGCTGGGTGACCAACTCAAAAGCCTGAAGTTCCAGACCAGGGTTTCAGTTCACCGCAAAAGCAGAAAACGTTCCTGCGGAGCCTTTCTGACGAAAATCAAAGCATTCCTGCTTAGGGGTTTCAACACCTGCTTTACTCAAGTCAGGCAAGTGAGATTGCAGATATGAATCCCCTTTCTTGATTCATACAGATCTATAGGCACAAGACACACCTGGACAGCAGAACTTGCAAACAAGGAAATGGTTTTAATAAAAAAAGGTACACACCACTGTTACCATGATCATTTTACATCTGTATTTATTTGCTGTTATCTGCTTTAGAGATACTTTTATAGTGTAGACTCCTCCTGGCAATCATCTCGTGATACGGGGTGTTAGCACACAGAGCCTGCTGTGACGTGTGCCCTCTTAAAGCACTGTATGAAAAAGAATGGTTTTGGCTTTCAAAACCATTTGAAAGGTGAGAAAAATGCTCGCATACAGAAAATGAAATGGTTTCAAGCACTAATCAACCAGTAAAGCGTAAAGGAATTATACTCTGCGTAGCAATTCTGCTGCAGCTGACAGAGCAGATCAGGGCTGACACTTCTGAACCGTATGTACCCACGGTTACGTTACCACCACGGTCACATTTGGAGGTTTGCATTAGAGATCTTCTGCTGTAGGGTGAAGGTGCCTCTCCGCGCTGGACTGTGTCACCAGACATAGTGGCCGGTCAGACAGTACCCTGAGAGCGCTGGTCAGCACCTTCCATGGTGGAGGCAACAGTGCACATTTATATCGCAACAGAGTGGAAACAGTCTGTTGGACATCTTTACCGTTTTGTGGGAGGGAACCTTGTCCTCCACACAGCCTCAGCTGTACTGAGGATGGGTGCTTGCTTCACTGGTACCTGAGAATTGTTGCCTGTTGTTTCTACCCTTTTCTTTTTTTCACATTTTTCAATTAGTGACTTGCAGCATTTGTTGCGTACTTTTAGGAAGTCCCTTGGCAAATTGTTTTAGCCTTTCTGGAAATAACAAGCTGCATGTAATTCAAAGGATTAGCAAATTAGAGCATCGTCAGAATGAGTTACAGAAATGACCTGTGTTCTCTAAGGCTTGCTTTTTTAATCCTAATGAGTGTGACTTAATCTTGAGGATATCAAGATATTCTTCAGTGTTGCTCTTTATACCGTACAAAAATACTAGCTCCCTAACCAAGGAAAGTTAATAAAGGGCAATTTTCAGGAGCAGGGCCTAGATTCAGTGTGGACATTTCAGCTGATCTGATGAGGACAGTGTGGTGGAGAGTGATGGAAGATTTGGGAGAGTTGAAAGAAGGAGCTGGGAGGGCTGGGAGCCAGGCTGGAACCGCAGGCCGAGAGGCAGCACACACACACATGCACCGTGCGAGCTGTCAGGCACATCCTGCTTGCTTTCTTCAAAGGTATGGTGCTGCTTAGAGGTAAGGGTGGAAAATGGATGCGAAACAGGTGGTGAGCTATTTATTATTGATTAAGTGTTGACAGTGTGCTCTGTGCTGTCAAAACACAAACCCATGTTTCTTTCCCCATGGACCTTCCTCCTAGATAAACGGACCAGTCAGACACAGAACGGTTCAGCAGCGCACAGCAGCGGTTTATTAAAAAAGTGTAAAACGAAGCAAACAAACCAGCATTCTCTACAGAACAGACAAACACAGGATCATAGGAGAATTGGTATTTCAGATGGCTTTAATTGCTGGGTCTCAGCTGGTTTTCTGCCTGAACTAAAGAGTAGTTCAAATAAATAACATTATGCGTGCAGATTGCATGAAATGGTTTCACGTCTGTAATAATTATTTTCAAGATACTACCTTTTTTAAATTAAGCCTCTTTTGAGATGATATTTAGTGTGTATTTTTTTTGACTGAAAGGTAATAATCTTATGACATACATAAAAGCCAAATTTAGATAATCTAGCTTTAGTGGAGATGGTCTTTCAGATCTTTTTTTTTTTATCAGCCACTGGAGAGTTTCCTGTAAGATTTAAATCTGTGAGATAGCTGAGAAACTTTTTGCAAGTAGGCCACTTTCTAAACCAAAAAACTGCAATAACGATATTCAGCTCGATGCAGGGAAAATTGTATGTCCTCAACTATGCTGAGAAGTGTTAACTTTTTTTTTTTAAATGAGACAGCTCAGAGTTTGTACCGTTGTTGCCATGGGTTGGAGAGGATTGCTGCTGCAGTGCCTGTGCGCGACAGTACTGACCACAGGTTTATGCACCAATGTGAAGATCAGCTCCTAGAAAGGGCCTGCAGCTGTGAATCTTCTGTTACTAGGACCCACTTCTGTGTTGCAGAAAACGTAATGTAGAATAGTGTAATCTGACCTCTTTGAATATGTACGTCCTGAATACGTGATCCTAATAGCTGTGAAGATTGCTCTTTATTTTCTTGCAAAGAGCAGTAGCGTTATATGTATACACACACACGTGCACACACACATATTAAGTCATTCAGCAGTGCTCAGAGATTGCTGTTACAAATCTGATCTTACAATTCTCCCATTATACACATTCAAATAAAGATGAAGAATCCTATATTTAATGCAGGGTTTTTAATTATGTTGCGCCAGGAAAGGGGTCAAGATCCAAATAAAAGCTAGACAACTCTGAAAAAAATACTAAATTTCTTTACATTGGAGAAAAACGTTGCCTTTTCTAGAGCACCTGTAGTCTCGGTTGGTGTAAGAATAGCTTTGCGATGCTTTTTCCTGCTTCACTTTCCCTTGGAGCCGCTGAACGATGTTAATCCCATGCAAGCCCTTGCTGCTTGGATACAGGGTCTTCAGCTGCTGTTTGCTGCCATCTACCGTTTTAATTAGAAGGCTTAATGAGCTGGGCAGGAGCACGTTCACACTGGCAAAGAGCGGGCTAGCTGCTGTGGGGGAGAGGGGGCAAACAGTAGCGTAGCTGTTCAGTGAGGTTGCTGGGCTAAAACCTGTACCGGTGAGGGAGCCACAGCGGTTTCGTTTCAACACCAGTCAAACCAGCAAACGACATTTTTTTTCCAAAAAAAATAATTGAAAGGGTCTGTTCTTGCCTCAGCTCCAGGAAAAACCACCTCAGCTCCTTACAGAAGATTATTGTCAAATAGGTTTTACAGGACATTCCATTACTGCTTGGGTAGGAGGGGGCGAGCTGCTGAATTGCTCACATTTTATTCTTAATGTTCCTTTTTTTTAGGCTGGTACACTTAGAATGCATTATTGTTTATTTCAAGTTAGCTATCAGTTTTTGTAAAGAACAAAAGTTAAGATAATAATTTTTTTCTATTTTTCAGCTGTTTGTTGGTCTTGGATTTCCGTATGAAGGGCCAGCTCCTTTAGAGGCTATTGCTAATGGCTGTGCTTTTCTAAATTTAAGATTTAATCCACCAAAAAGCAGCAAAAACACAGAGTTTTTCAAAGGCAAACCTACACTCCGAGAGGTAAGCTTTATCAGTATTGGTAATTTCTTTACTAAAAATGAGTGTGGATTTCTTTTTAGTGACACAATGTAGGAAAAATTGCATGAATGTTCACAGTTTATTGCAAAAGATGTGCAACTGTCATTTTCTTTAGCCATTGATGGGATTATCAGTCCTTATTTTTATAAGATAATCAACATTTTTAATTAATATACTGTTAAGCTTTACCTCCAGATTTGCCAATATGTTCATTCTGCTGATTCTTGTTGATAGATCATAAACTGAAGCTTCACTTGGAAACCTGATGTTCTGCCCAGAGCAGATCATCTCATCTGATACATGATGTGTCATTTGAAAGCAGTTTTATTTTGTTGAAGAAATAAACATTAATGTGACCTGTGCAGGAAGTACATAGGTGTTTAAATAAATTATAAAGATGCCATTTGTGGGTGGTTGTGTGTGTTTTGGGGAAATGTTTTTTTCTCCAGAAAAGACCTGCTCAAGGCCCTGTTGAGCTAAGGTATTACTGGTCACAGACCCCCATGGTGGTGGCTTAACACTGAAGGCATTTGGAGAACTGACTCCTGAAGACAACAAGAAAACCAAACCTCAAGCTTTCACAACAGCCAGTGTGTTTAGAGTCTAGTAAGAAAAAAATGAGGCAAAGTAAACTAGCCCCTCATCCTGGCACTGGCTTTGGAATATTTTTCTTATTTGGTGTAGGTAAAATTCAGCCTCTACCTCTTGCAAGCATTGAACAGTCCTGTAGGCATTTCTGACATTAGCACTTTTGCCTGTGCCCGTGGCTTGTTCAGAGGTGTGTATACAGGTTTGCTTTGCAGACTCATCTGAAGGGAAGGCTCTCTTGTAACACTTAGATGATGAGAACTTTGCACAGCCATATTTCCCAATTCAAGTGACGCTTGGGCTATATAAATTGCATACTGAGCAGCTCCAGCTAGTTGATAAGCAAAAGATAGTTTCCCATTGTAAACCAGGAACATAAATTCCGTATGATTTTATGATCCAGAACTGTAATTGCCTTGCAGCTTGTTACACATTCAGCTTGTACAGGGCAGGAGTTCAAACTCACCCCTTCTCACAGCATACATTGCTAACAAGGGAGATAGCAATAAGGGAGAAAAAGTCTGTTTAACCTTTCTTCTTGGGCTTGTCACCTTGCAAAGCTTTTCTTCTGTGGTTGCTCGACTGTTTGTCTCGTTTCCAGTTGTTCTGTGTCCACACACTGTAACTGGTCAGACTCAGTAAATAATCTGGACCCACTTGACTCTTTAGTAAGAATTTTAGTGCTTGGAATGCCGTGCTAAATCCCACTGGCATGTGTCAGCGCTAACAGAAATTGTGTGCACCTGACTTGCACAGAAAAATAATCCCTGTTGACTGCTGTAGTGCAAAATAATACAATGAACGTTCATCCCGAATATTGCTGCGCTCACATGCTCTGCTGACCTAGCCTAAGAGTAAACTTTTCTCTAACTGGTTTTCACAGCTGCTCTTAGATCCGGTTGCCAGTAATCCATGTGCTGGTTCCCGGGGATTAAGAAAGTCCTCAAATCTCTCTCTAAGTTTTTTCAAGTGTTAAAGGAGAACAGAAAAAGCTTGTGTAGTTCTGCGAACTGATTACCAGTACACCAATTTGCAGATAAAGTCTGCGTTTAGTACTTTTGGAAAGTAACTATTGCAAGTTTCTCTCTTGCTCTAGGTAGGAGCAGCTTGTTCTGTACTGATAGTTGTACCAGTGTTTCTTCTCCATTCCCCCCTCCCCTCCCAAGAAAGAGAACGTTGTATGTTAAATCTAGTTGAAGCGTGTACTTGATGGTTGTGGTTGCTTTCATCATCTGCTTTTAGGAAGGAAAAAAAAAAATTACCTCAAATAAGAAATTAATTCCAAATCTATTTATAAGAATTTTTATGGATTTTCATTATAGACTGAGGGAATATCTCCTGAATAGCTAAAACATTAAGACTCGGCTAATTGAAGCGTTTCAGTATTAGGAAATAGTCTTAATATTTTTTGAGAGCATAGATGTAGAATAACTGGAGCAACAAAAATACGTTGCTAGTTACTCTTAATACTTACGACACCTGCTAGTGTGAGAAGTTTAGTTGTTCGTCTTCCAGATCAGATCTGGCTTTAATGTTGCCATCTGTCTGTCTGAGATGGTACAGAAAGAGTGGTCTAAGGCATGATTCCTATAGCCTGGTGGAATTTAAAACACTGCTTGATGTTCATGTTTTTAAAGGCACAGTGGAAGGGGTTTTGTTGTTACTGAAAGCAAGAGGAACATAGCTTCTGCCATCTGAAGTCCAGGCATAAGTGCCATGGGAGCTCAGTCTTGGTAACCAAATTTTGAAGGACATATAGTTTTAGTGGCAGTAGAAATGCTTTTGAAAAAAGATTAGAATAAGTTAGTGTTTGTGAAGCAGTGGACTTTTTGGAGGAATTTAAAATGCCGATGGGGTCGCAGCGCGGTGGGCTGCAGGTGGATGTCGGCAGCTACGGAAGCTGTCTGTGTGCAGAAGTGTCCGGAGCTGCCGGCCCAGTGGCTGGGGTCTTCCTGCCAGTCCGGCAGCCCTCACCACCACGCTGCCTTCAGCCGAAGGTGGGAGCCCGCGCAGAGTCCCTGGGAGCTCTGCTCGCGGGGCACAGGCTGGCGCTGCCTGAGCCCCTGTGTAACTGGAAGACTGGCTGCTCTTGTCCACAAGCAAAAGGCAATAGGCAAAAAATTTCTGATGTAGTTTCTTGCATTCGTTGAGTAAGAAAGCGAGTGTGGTGTGTGCCCAGTGCAGGAGGAGGCTCTTTCCAACAGATGCTGTTTCCTACTTTAGATCTTTTGCACAGACTAGATTTTTCATTGTATCATGCATAAAGAGGCAGCTGTATAAAAATTGTCTATGAATCATCTATCCTGTAGGGTCTTTTTTTATTGATTTAAAAAGCAATTGTCTTCTGAGCCCAGTGTGAAATGCTCCCTTCTCTATTGCAGCTTTTGCTTCCGCTCAGTGTGCTCGTTTGCGTGTTCCTCTCGCTGCTGGGCAACCTCTCACAAAAATTACTGTTAGTGCCATCCTGCTAGTTCAGAAAGCAATCTCTGATAGAACTTTCCTTAGTTATCTGCTTGGGTATTTATTGAATTTGTTTGCTCACAAAGTGGTGAGCAAAATACCGGTTAATGCTCTTACTGAGGTCAAATCATACAATCACAGAATGGTTTGGGGTGGAAGGGACCTTAAAGACCACCCAGTTCCAATCTCCTGCCATGAGCAGGGACACCTTCCACCAGACCAGGTTGCTCAAAGCCCTGTCCAACCTGACCTTGAACCCTGCCAGGGAGGGAGCAGCCACAGCTTCTCTGGGCAACCTGGGCCAGGGCCTCACCACCCTCATGGTGAAGAATTTCTTCCTTAAATCTAAACTAAACCTGCCTTCTTTCAGTTCAAAGCCATTACCACTTGTCCTATCCCTACATGCCCTTGTAATAAGTCCCTCTCCAGCTCTCTTGCAGGCCCCTTCAGGTACTGGAAGGCTGCTCTAAGGTCTCCCTGCAGCCTTCTCTTCTCCAGGCTGAACAGCCCCAACTCTCTCAGCCTGTCCTCACAGCAGAGGGGTTCCAGCCCTCTGATCGTTTTTGTGGCCTCCTCTGGCCCTGCTCCAACAGGCCCATGTCTGTCCTGTGCTGAGGGCTCCAGAGCTTGATGCAGGACTCTTGTACCATTGGCACTGAGAGTCAGAATTCATCCTAAGTGATAGAAATGATTCTTTATTCACTACTACTCACAGAAGCTTGGGAATTTTTGAAATTTGAAGGAGAGGCAGGGCGAGGACATTGTCAGAAGGTGAGACAGGGTAAGGATGACATCTCTTGAAGGCAGTCACACAGGTCTAACCGGGACTAGTAGCAATTACGGGTTGTGAAAAGGGAGCGCTGCTCTGTGAATGAGCTGTGGGGAAGCGGGGTCGCGTTGGAAAAGTGATTTCAGTAGGTATGAAGTCTTCTGTGATGTGGGTCATTATGACGATCAAGTCCACAAATGAGACGTACACAGATGTCACTTATGATCTGCATGTTTATCTGATTTTCAGTTTTCCAACTAAATTTACTCTCTAAATTGAAATGGAGAACATCTGAAATACAACTCAGAAGGAATGATGCTGACTGTTAGATTTTAGCTGAATTCTTGCGTTATCCTAGTGCAGGGGGGGTGGACTAGATGACCCACAGAGGTTCCTTCCAAACCCTACCATTCTGTGATTTTATCCGAAAAGTCGGATGAAGAGAGTGAGAGGAAAGGATATCTTGACAAATTCATTGTTACTAATATAATTTCTTCCTTTCAGTTGACGTCTCAGCATCCCTATGCTGAAGTTTACATCGGCAAGCCCCATGTCTGGACTGTAGACATCAATGATCTTTCTGAAGTTGAGAAGGCTGTGAAATCAATTTTGAATCAAAAGGTGAGAAACAGATCCTCAATTTGTCATCAGCACTTGAGGGTGTGTTGTGCACTGCATGTAGAGTGCTGCCTAATACTAATCTAATTACAGCAGAGTGCTGCCCTTTGGTAGGATATTGAGGGGGAGGAAATTGTTGTTACATCTCTGTGGTATCTTGACTATCATGTTTTAGTACTGGTTATGTCAGGTTTTTAGCTGAAAAAAGGGAGTGTCTATGAATTTGTATAGAAATGTGAATTTCATATCTACATTATACGGCAGTCTGTATTTTCTGTGCATTCAGTGAGGAAGTTTCCTTGTTGACTCTTGGGTATTGTGGGCTGTCCAAATACATGCTCAACTCTTCTGACTGATTTTGTAGCCTTGACATAACCACCACTGAAGTGCTCGTGCACTTACAGCCTGGAATTGTAATGAGGGCACTTCAAGGGGAATAAAAAAAATGTTCAGAGTAATTTTCAAAGGTATCACATTCTTTTTTGTCATAGTGTTTTCTTTTTCACTTCAACTCCAGAACTGAAACTTAGTTAAAACAGGAGCTCTGGAATCCCGTAGGGTCTCAGGCGAGCTTTGTATCTGTTACTTTGCAGTATAGCCTAAGTTTCCTTAGGGATAATCCCTGAGAAACTTTTATTGCCTTAACAAAGGAGCAAAAATCAGCTTAAACTGCTGATGGTTTTGTGAACTTGTGATTTGTTAAGGAGTTTATTTGCATTTATTGTTGCCACTTAATCTGTGATGTGGTATTCGGAATGCAAGCTGCTGCCACACAGCGCACCACAGCGTTCGTTTAAACAAAACCCCCTCTAACCTGAACACACTGTGTTTCCACAGATTGACCCGTATTTGCCCTATGAATTTACGTGTGAGGGGATGCTGCAGAGGGTGAATGCATTTATTGAAAGACAGGTATGAACTTTTATTGTGGATGAATCCTTTATGTTGGAAAGGGAGGACCACCTCCGTTTTAAACCTTCTTGATGTTGTTGCCATTCGAGTAGAAACAGTAGCTGTGCAGTCCTTGTCTGGCCAGTGGTTTGCTCAGATGAAGCTCCCTTGGGAGGTCCGCGTGGACTCAGGGATTCACTTCTGTGGACTTGCCCATGTGGGGCTTGGGAGGCTTCTTCCAGATACGGCACCAGGAGGATTTTTCGTGTGTAAAGAGACTGACTGGAAATTCTGCAAAGTGCTGGCTGCCAGAATATTCATTCTGCTTCTCAGGTTGCTGCTGGTCTCTGATTCATCTGGGAGTGATTTACCGTATGTCTGTGCAAAAACAGATACACTTGTCTGAATTTCAGGAGCTATAGGAGCTTTTAAATGATTTCTTATTGATTGATTATTTGATTGATTGATTTACAAGGACCATTCCTTCCTCTGCTGTTATATCAAATGCAGAAAGGCAAAGTAATTTTTCAGTGTATATGTGACTTCTTTAACTGTGTACACACAAAAAAGTCTTTGGATCGTGAAGCATCACGTGAATATAGAGACACTTTTGTGGTAGAATTGCACTTAGGCTAAAGCCTCTGGGTGGATTTTTCAAGTATTTAGTTTCAATCAATAAAGCTTTAAATGGTTTGGAAACCAGTCACTTAAAGGAGTTTTGGTGCCCATACATTACTGCCAGCTGAGAGCAGCAGAAGATACTGAGCTGGAGTAATAAACTGCAGAGATTTATGTGGGATCCTGATATCTAGAAACTCTGTGTTTGCTTGGATTTCTGCCCAAGGCCAGATCTGTTGCAACGGCCAGCGCTGCCTTTTGTTCTGGCTGCTGCAAAGAGAGATAGGAATAACCTCTATCTCTGTTACGCCAATTAACTTCCAGGATTGCTTTCAAAAGAAGCACATGCTCCTGTACTTGTATTTCTGAAAGAGGACAGTGTTACAGACAGCAATAAAGAAGAACGCAGCTTCAGACCAGGAGTGTAGTTAACATAACATCGCCATTTCCAGGTTCCTGCCAATAAACCCTTTATGCTGCTGTATTGATGACACAGCCTGCAAAAGTATCGCTGCGTCTTTGGATTCTGCTGCCTCAGTTAGCAGTAATTGGGAGTTTGGGGCAATACAGGAAGAAATGGACCTCAGCATAAGGGAGAAGAAGAGACAGGATAGCATCTGTGGGGTGAAAGTCTCTCTACCCTCTTGCCCTCCCCCAAAGGCCAAGCCCTGCCTGTGTCTCGGCGAATAGAGAATTGTCATTTTGTCCACTGTTTTGACTAATTGTCAAAAGCCATTATTGTTTCACAGCCCCTGGATGCTCAAGCATCATTATTAGCTGCAGGTGCTTAGCATTGTGCCTGATTAACATGGCAGATGAAGCAAAAACAAAGGCTGAGACCTTAATTTGAAGAGCTTGTGGTGGGAGGCAGGCAGAACAGAGAAAGCAGCACAAGCCTGGAACAGGAACAAAGATGCGTGGGGTTGATCTGGTTCAGAGGCTGTGGGGTGCATTGACCACCAGACTCTGGTCTTCAGGGGATGTTTGGTTGTGGGGAGGGTGAGGCCAGATACCCTCACCCAGAAGTCACTCTATGGGAGAGTGCAACTGCAGGATTTATAGGAGTTGTCTGGAGTGCCCCTTCTGTTGCCGTGGCTCAGGAGCAGGAGGGAGGACAGTGTTCACAAGAAAGGTTTAGTGAATTCCCCAAGTCTCCAGATCCAACAGCCGGGCTGAAGGTCTTTAGGGTCTGAAGAAAGAGAACTACGGAGAGCTGTGGTTTCACGTTTAGCAGTGCCGCCTTCTTCAGCCGTGTTATAACCGGTTTCACGCCAAGCGGCTCCTTCCTCCCCCTGTGCTGCCCCTGCCAGCGGCCCAGTGCAGCTCCTGGGTGCATCTGTGCCATCTGCTGAAGCCGTCCCTTGATGCTGGTTGCTCTTCAGCTGCGCAAAGAGTTGTGTCAGCTCCACAAAGCTTTGGTGGGAACCAAAGGGTGTGGGAGGAGCAGTCAGACAAGTGCAGCTGAAGCAGCTGCAGGATTCCCTGTTGCAAATGTGGGAGCTGTTGGGTGAGGCAGACCAGGCTGATGGAACAGACACGCTGGCTGTGAATGCTGTGGTCAAGCGGAGCTCTTGGTAACCCGGCAGAAAACGTTTTTGGTAGGGCTCTACTGGGCTGGCAAACTGATGTGGCTCAGCAGAGGGTCAGCTGGATGCCAGAGCTTGGCAGAGGGAGTGGAGTGAGGACGTTCACCCAAGAGCAGGAGAAGGCAGAGGGAGGAGGACACCTCCTGTGACAGCAGGGCTAAGCCTGTCTCACCTCAAAACTGTGGTTATAGGTAAAATAGAAACACAGTCTCTGGTGAAACTTAACCTTCTGTTTTACATGATGTCTTTTATTTATTTTCCCCTTATGCATGTAGGCTTGTGGGGCAAGTTAGGCTGGGATGAAGGTACCAAATTCAGGTTGCTTTTGATGGTTGGTAGGAAAACTAGATGGAGACAGCAAATAGAAACACAGCCTTGTGCACTGGTACCTGTGAAGGTGATGTGCTCTGAGACATGCTCCAGGGTGGCATAAGCTGAGGAACGCTTCCCACCAAGCTATGGACTGGAAATGGGAGGCTGTGCCCAGTATTTGGGAAGAGTTTTCAGCTAAGGGATGTTAAAAGCTGAAGCCCCCAGCAAATGTTGGAGCCTCACAAGTGATTCGCTGTCTTTGAAAAACTTTTGTCTTCTGCCTGCACTAGCTCTGAATCCAATCCTATGTTACAGTATTATATAGATTACATTACTATATATTACAATATTATATAGTATATGTTACAGTATTGGATTGGATTTTGAACCTATATGGGTTTTTCCCACATCTAGTATTTTAAATACTGGTTTATGAAAGGAAAGGATAAGCAGGGCACTTAAGTCCAAATAGCAAAATGATCTTTTTGAAACAACCTCATTAAAAAGTACATCCAACTGTCTATTGTTAACCTGGTTTTTTAGAGGCTGCTGAAATTATTCTGCCATAAATATGCTCTAAAATTATTCATTTTTTTCTAATATGGCACGAGGGAATGGCTTAGAGCTGCATCAGGGGAAGTTCAGAATGGATATTGGGAAAAAGTTCTTCACTGAGAGAATGGTCAAGCACTGGAAGAAACTCGCCAGGGAAGTGGTCGTGGCCCTAAGCCCGTCAGTGTTCAAGAAGTGTTTGGACAACTGTCTTAGACATATGGTTTAGCTTTTAGGTTGCCCTGTGTGGAGTCAGGAGGTGGACTCTGTGATCTCCCTGGGTCCCTTCCAACTGAGGATGTTCTGTGATTCATGATTGTATAATATGAAAGTTATGGTTAGACCTGGGAGTACGAAAACTTCCTCCTTCAGCAGAGGAAATCTAAACAGAGAGAAAAAACACCAAACAGATTTCGGGAACCTGTACATGATTTGAGATCTTAGCTTCATTAAAATTTCAAGTAGTTCAGCCTTTCTAAGCTTTAGGTCACAGTGTGGGACCTGTTCGTACAAGTGTTAGTTTTGCCAGGAGAAAGCAAACCAGGATGGACTGGGCCCAAACTTTTTGATCACCTTCAGATGAGAGTTACCAATTCTTAAAATAATGGCTGAGTACCATGGAATGTTGTATAAAACAGCGATTAGAAATTTCTCTTTCCTTTTTCTCATTTTAAATGTCAAGGCAATAAGAACTTGCCTTTGACTAGTTCTCTCTAGCAGGTGTGTTCAGATGTTGCTTCTTCCCTTTTTCCGCTGTGGTGACGCTTGACTTGCATGCATGATTTGTAGCCTTTTTTTTCAGTGTCAGGAGAGCACTGTCACTAGCAGTCCAACCAAGACAAGCAAACAAACTCTTTGAATCCTGGTTGCTTTATAGAAATCTTCAGTCTTTTATGAGTTCGGCTCACTCTGTAGCGCCACGAGTCCGCTGATCCTTTCCAGATGGCTCTGCACGTGGGCCACTGGAGACATTTCTTGCCTACAGGGTAACTGGCCTCTGGAATTCTCCTCCTACCAGAACTCCCTACTGGTATTTGTGCTGTAACAAAAATAGTTCTGCTAGCACTGGGTTGGTGAAACAGGAGTCACCGAGAAAGCCCAAAAGGGGTTGGATATGTGAAAGTAAAGAGACTAGCTAGAGTTGCTTATGATGAATTGAAAAAGGTAAAGGTAGGGAAGAAGCTTCTTTGGGAAGAATGATACCACTGGATTTCAAGTAGCAATCAAAGGTGATAATTCCCTCATGCTAAAAAAATAAAAAAATCTTTTTAAATGTGCTTAAATTACTGATTTTCATACAACTGAAACAATCTGCAAAACCAGTTTTTGGGTGATAATAACCACTTATTTTACTACTGGGGTAAACTGCTGTCAAGGAACTGGATGCATCGTAATAAAATATGATCTGTCACTGCAGGATTTCTGTCACGGGCAGGTGATGTGGCCCCCATTAAGTGCCCTTCAAGTGAAAATTGCTGAACCTGGAAAATCCTGTAAACAAGTTTGCCAGGAAAGCCAGCTCATCTGTGAGCCTTCCTTCTTCCAGCATCTTAACAAGGACAAAGCGCTGCTTAGGTAAGTACATCAAAGCACAAACATGTTACTTGGTCTCTTTTTATTGCACTGGGCTGTGCCACACCTGAAGTTTAGTGTACGAGTCCTGTGAGCAGGGAGGGTGGGGAGAGCAGAGCTGTCCGCGGGGCAGCAGCGAGCTCTGAGGTTAGCTGTCAGTCCTGCGCAGCAGTGGATGGCAGCAGTGACTGCTGCGTTGAGCGCGCCGTTCCGCGTAGCGTGGGGTTTTGCAGTGAGGAGCACAGCACCCAGGCCAAAAATAAATTTACATCTCTTCCTTCCCCCCTGTATCTGCTACGTGCGTGCACCATGCAGTGCCCTTTGATGTTGTGTTGCTTCCACGGAGCAAAGACGCTTCTGCCGCCGGGGTCACAGATGCCAGGGCTGTGACTGCGTTTGGGCGCACCCTGCGCAGCCTGGCAGGTGCACGGTTCTGTGGCTTTTGCCCTGCGCTCTGAGAGCCGGCGAACTTGCGTGACCTAGCGCTAATCCCAGCTGTGCCCAGTCAGCTGGGTCAGAAACGAGATGCGTTTTATTGCAGGAAATAGAACTCTGTACACAGGGTGCGATATCTATCAGTTGTCCTCATGATTTTAAATACAGCACTTAGAAAGTGTTGCTTTGCCTTTTTTGAGCTCCCTCTTCCGTCACCATTAACATTCGTATTGAAACAGCGATATTCGTTGGCAGTTACCAAGTACTGTTTCTGCAAACCTTTTGTCAGGGTTGTGCTAGGTAAAGAATTGTAAACCCTTGTACATCAGAGCTCTTAGTACTGATTTATAAAGCTTGCCAGCTATGCATTAAGGCAATTAATGTCGCTTTCAGGTGCTGTCTCTCTGGGAATACACCTGTGTTCCTTCCACAATGAAAACAAAGCACTGAAAGCTGGGCTCCCACAAGTGGCTGCTAGGGAAACCGCTTCCTAGGTTTTCTATCTCCACTTTTTTGCTAAACTAAATTGTAGAAGGTTTTTATTTTTGTGTTTTGTTTAGGAAGTTGTAATTTCTCCTGGAGTTCAGAAGCAGCGCATGTGAAAACTTTGTCAGGCTTCTTTTCTACCTGTCCAGGCAAAATTATAATTGGGGGGGGGGAAGGAAGGAAATCATTTAGGTGCTGAAAGCTACCAGTGTTTCCAGAATAAGTGAAAAACAACTCCTCTGCTGCAGTTGCTACCCTTGTCCTTAAGGTTTGTGGTCAGAAAATGGCAACACCGTATTTTCTCTTTTCGGTTCCTCGGGGCAGTGGGTCCCGCGCTGACCAACGTCGCTGTGCTACAACAGCCCCGTCCCAGTCCCCGTGGTTTGGCTGACCACCCCTGGGGCTACCCCGGGCTCCACGTCAGTGTTGCTTGCCTGGAGGAGGTCTCTGCTGAAATCAGTGAGAATATCTACTGATTTCAGATGCTTTGGTTTTGCCTTACAATAAATCCGTGGTGTATTTAAACACTACGCTTTGGGGAACAGCTGAAAGCGGTTTTTTTCCTTTTAAAGTTCTTCCATTAATCTTTCAGAAACGGAGTAGAGCTGGAGAGGCTGTACTGCCCTCTGCAGAGAGCATCTGCGCAGGCGAAAGAAGGGAAGAGTCATGTTCTGGGAATCTGCAATTCTAAATGCACTGGATTTAGGGTGTAATATAGCATTTCATTTTATTTTTAGCAAGGAAGGATGAAAACTGTACCAAACCTCCTGTAAACTCCCCTGTGATTTACATCGTGTGCTTTGCTTTTTAGGCATAATATCGAATGTCTCACCATGGAGTCTGCAAACGATATCCTGGTCCCTTCTTTTGATGGAAGAAGGAAGCACTGTGTTTTCCAAGGTGACCTCTTATTGTTCAGCTGTGCCGGATCCCACCCAGCCCACAGAAGAATCTGCCCCTGCAGAGACTATATTAAGGGGCAGGTTGCGCTGTGTAAAGACTGCCTATAGCAGCCGCAGAGCTTCTCTTGAGTTGAGGACAAGACGTGAGTAGTTTTGAGAGGAGCTACTTGCTACTTCCTGCACTTTGGTCCAGGGTTTTTGCTGCAGGCAGAGCTATCGTTGCTGGGCAGAATTATCTACTAAGAGAGGAGGGATTCGTAATACACAGCTAACTGATCTTTTTTCCTATAAGAACATTTGCAGTGTAACTCTTCAGATTCCTTCATCTATTTGCAAAGAGAAATGAGTTTCATGTTCTACGGTGATTTGGAGATGACTGCGCAGAATAGTTTGTAGAAAATTCCCAGACCCATCAAACTTTTTTTGTTGTTGTTTGGGTGAAGTGATTTCTATTTTTTTAATGAGTTAGGCCATCCCCCATCGCGGTTAGCTAAGGGATCTCAACTTCATTCCAGTAGAACATTGACAAAAGTGTGCTTTTAGGTCGCAGGGGAGGGAGGACTAGCGTTTCATTCTAGGTGCACTGTTTTGGGTAGTGCTTTAGCTTGAATGGCTGTAAAGTGGTTTACTTCACAAGATCGCTCTGTACCCTGTTAGTGGGTTATCCGGGCCCAGTTCTTTTCTTCTTTTATTTTTTTTTTAAATCTTTTACAACAAGTTATTGTCCGCATCACAGCTGCTGGTCAGAGCAGTCTAACCAGAGAGTATCACGCGTGAGCAAACAGGCAGTTGCCAGCGTGCGACACATCAACTTGGTGACCGACACCGGACTGGGGCTGTGGCATTCTGCAGCGTGGAAAAGCCACAGGAGCATCCTGCCGTTCTCGGAATGGACTGGTCACAGTCTGCTGGTCCCATTTAGAGAGTCATCCTTGGAATTTGCCCATGCTTCTGTTGTCGTCTGTCTACTAGAAATACTGTGTGAAGCAACAAGTATTCAGCATCATCGGAGCAATATTATCGTTAGAGCCTCAGTTTGCTACAGCTTCCAGTAGTTAAAGTGTTGCTGAATGACATAGAGAGGTTAAACTAAGCTAACTATAATTATTGTATGGTAGAAATGTAAAATGTCTTCATAACTAGATAGGTTTTTAAAGAAAAATTTTTTCTGAAGAACAAGTAAGAGGAGACAACTGCTAAGAAAAGCAATGATCAGTCTCGTGGGTTTTGGAGTGTTTTTGGGGGGGGGTGGGGGGTGGTTTCTTTTTTTCTTTGTGGCAGGCACACCAGTTACAAATTTAGAAAAAAAACTGAAGTTTGTAATTCAAATCAAACTTTTTTTTTTTTTAGAGTAGCACATTGAATTTTCTAAACCACCTTCTTCTCGTAGAGGTAATTTTTGTTACTTTCTGCAGACGGCAGCATGCTTGACAGCACCGTTGGTAGCCAGGAAACGATATGCTGAGATTAGTGAGAAACAAATCTGCGGCGTCTTTTGAACGCCGTCATAGTCGGCAGGTTTGCAGTTTGGACGTACTCTGATCATACTGGAACAAAACTCAAATCAACGTGAAGGTTTTTTTCAGAAAGATTGAGAAACATTACCAGATAATAGTGAAAAGCATAGATATTTTAAATTTTCCTTTCTCAGCTATGGCTGGTTGGTTCAGATTTTTCTCGTAGCCGGCATTCATTATCTGTGTGTGAATATTGATGTATCTCTTGACCTACCAAAGACCAAGCGAGGGAAATGCTATTTAATCTTGGACAAATTCTCCAGACAAGAGAACAGAACAGTACACGTTTAAAGTTTCAATTTAAAAGCGACAAATTAGCTTTTTTGAGTTTTTTGTTTCCTGCCTCGATACTCCTGACGATGTTGCCCTGTAACGCTCCGTGAGGTTGCTTTGGACTACATTACACAGGAACCTAACGCTGAGAGTCCGTCTCCAAAAAGGGCGCGAGGGAGCTGTTGAACAGCAGGGTCACCAGTAACTGGGTTGTGATGATGGTAAAATCTGCTGTATTTTAGAGTAATTTTCCAGAAACAGAACAGCTGGGTTCTATAATGGGAGACAAACTTTATGAAAAGAAAACAAACACAAACTAGTATGAAAACCTTTACTGTTACCATAGCTCAGCATTTGCTTCAGTCAGCGCAAACGTAGTTTGCAATAGTTTTAATACCCTGGCAAAGCTGGGGGAGGAGGATTGGAAACGGCTCTGAGCAGGCGCAACAATTCATTTTGTATTTGTATAAAATATTCCCCGCCTGCTTGTGCATATTTGTGCAACTGGAAGATCCTGCGTATTAAAATATATACACTTATAGCTGGTGCTGAAAGTAAAGGCAACAGCAGAATCTGCCTTTACCTGCTCAGCCTGAGGTTCTTCAGGCAGGAATTTAGTTTGGAATGAGATATCACGGAATTACGTCAGAAACAAAGATTTGTATGTGTGCACTTAAAGAAGGCAAAACACGTAGGTTTTGCAGTAGTGTAATTCTTTGCTGTAAATACCCATTTGCTTGTTTCCTCCCCACTGTATGGTCCACACAGCATACTGCATTTTACTTTGCCTCTAAAGCTCGACAGATGGGAGGGGTTTGGTGTTTGTTATTATATGATTTTCTGGTCTAGTGCTTTGCTCAGTGCTAAGTTTGCCTTTGCCACAGCAGGGACAGACTGTCGTAAGCTCTGTTTTATTCCCACTGTAGCACTGTTTCTTTCTAGCCTGCTGAACCGAATTACTGCGCACTGGCAAAAAGGAAACCGCAAACACCAATGCCGCTTGCATTTCAGCCAGGGGCAGAACATCTAAATTGGCGTCAGAATCGGCTGGGTCTGATGCGATTCCCACTGAGATCTCTAAAGAAAACTCATTAATCTTAAAGAGAAAAGAATCAAGACCTATAATTTGATAGGCGTCTGTTATTAATTTTAAACTCTCTGGTCAGAAGAAATATTACTTCTGTGAAACACAGCTTCAGTCTGCATTTCTGTAAAAGGAGACTGCCGTGTGAGAGCTGTAAGTGCATAACCTTTGTCAGCGCTCCTGGCTGCGGGCGATACAGCCCCCAGCGCACAGCAGCTCTGCGCCTGCCGTGCTGGCGCGGTGAATCCCACCACAGATAAGCACTCCGGCAAATGCGGGTGGGACTGCTGAAAAGTTAGAATTATTTACTAAAACATGTGCTCTGTACCCACATCTCAGGATAGAGGGCAGCCATCTGTCCCAGTTCCGTAACTGTTTTCCTTCCTAATTAAAGAATAGAGGTGTAGTCCAATTATTGCACTTAAACAAGGGTATTGGAGATGGGACTGTGCTGCTGTTTGCAGTCTGGCAGCAAAGCTTGCAGCTTCCTTTACTCAGAAATCAGGTTCTTGCATGACTTGCATTTGAATATATTGATCAGCAGTCGGTGGGAAAAAATGTCAAAAGTGGAATATAAAAACATTTTACAAGCTTTTAAACATATCTCTCATATCAAGACATTCTTTGTTTTAAAATTTTGTATTTTTGTATGTGACCTAGTTTTTTTCAAAAGCCTTGTTCCTATGAGATTAGAAAACTTGAGAGAAGCATTTACATATTTATTAAAATTAACATAAAAGGATTGCCTTTGAAAGGTAAAGTTGGTAAATACACACTGTTTAAAAATGCCAATAAAAACCTCATTTATTTCATATATGCAAGTTGATTTGCACATGTATAAATAGAGTTGCTTCTTGCATTTTTTGCTTAGTTTCTATGTTTCTTTTTGTAATTTATAGTTGCAGCTGTGTGTTTGCTTGTTTATATCGGATTATGTTTCTCCTACAAATATTTAATGTTTATGTGCCTTTTACTTTCTTGGGGGTTTGGTAGAGTGTCTGGGATAGGGACACTGTCTGAACAAGTATAATGGAACACTAATTACAGGCAGAAGTAGTGCTTGATGGCTATACAGCTTAGCGGTATGAGTTTTTGAATGTTTTTAAGTAGTGGGGAAAAGTGTTCTAAAACTAGAAGGTAAGGGTTAGTAAGATAAAAGATACTATAACCTTAGTGATTCTTGCAAAAAAGTTGCTTCTGCGAGCAAAATACCCTTTACTGATTCTCTGTGATTTGGCATGAGAGCTCCTGCCGGGGTGGGATGTGTGGTTAAGGACCAGAGAGCAAACGAAAGCCGTTGCGTTCCCCAAGGAGACGACGCTAAGGGCAAACGTCCAGCGAGGTCGGCGGGGGAACCGGAGAGCCACGGCAGCGCTGGCCAGGGCTGGCGCGCTCGGATGGAGACGTCTGTGCCTGGAGGTGAGCGGGGCAGCGCCTGGTGCTGCCAGGACGATGCAGTCCCTTCATGATACCTGAATTCACAGCTCTCCGCGGGGAGGGAACGCTGGACGTTCAGCTTAGTGGAGCAGTTTTTAATGCTACTGCTTTTCTGCAAGAAGAATATTTTGCAAAATAGCTGCTGGTTGGGATTCAGTTGGAGATTGCAGGACGGGGGGTCTCTGCGTCATCCCCGCTCAGCTCTGCTCCCAGCTGCTTGTGCCGGCTTTTGCACCTCGCTTCTTGACGAGCATTCCGACTGGCGGAAAGTTCCTGTTGATACCAGCCGCAAAGCAGACTGCTGGCTGATGTCTGCTCTCCTCGCTCAGTCGTGTTGTACTGCTGTGCTTTGATATCCTCACCAGTGTCCTCGCTTTGTCCGTGATATGAAAGATGTGCCCTCCCCACTCAAAAAGGAGCGGCCCATCTAAATTACAAAGGTGATTTACGAGTTTGCAGCACTCTCCACGTAAACAAAATCCAGCTTGCTTGCTCAGGTGTGTATTTTGCTCGTAGTGCATTTCAGGACCGGATTTTGCTAGTAAAATAAATTAAGTGGGACGAATCAGGCTGGGTACAATCTCATCCAAGTCTAATTAACTTCACGACTCCCACTGGCTTCAGTGATAGCAGAACTCCTCCATTAATTTTTCTTCAAATTAAAAAAGCACTCTCCCTTTTTAATAAATGTTAAGCACTGTATCTTACAAGATAAAGACCAAACCCTTGCAGTTTATATTGTACACATATCAGCAACCAGTTTTGCTGTTACAGCATATATCATCTCTGGCTGAGTGGATGTTATTGTTGAAATACCAGCTGAAAACTCGGTTAAATAGCTGTTCAGTCTGCAGTTTGGAGTTGAGGGGTGGGGTGTTTGTCGCTTTGTTTTTTTAAAAGCGACTATTAGTTATCAGTTTCCAGTTTCGCAGTGTTTTTTCCAGGGGTGCTAACCTTTTGGCATGGCCGTTCCTTTGTGACATTTGCCCCACAGCTGCTCTGCCTTCAGCTTTTCCCCTGCAGTCTCTCTCCGTTGGTCGTTCTCCTTTGGTCCCATCATTTTAGGGACCGCTGCGAAGCCGAGGAGAGCAATGCACTGACAGATGTGTGCTTTTGTTCGGGCCCGAAAGGCCAGGGACAGACATGGTTTCACTGAGATGCGCTTTAGTAATATTGCTGTAAATGTAACATCAAAACATATTGTTTTATGGGCAGTGACTTAAATCTTGTCTTTGTATTTTTAAGCAGCTCTATAGACTTTTTTTAAGATTAGTTTGTAATTTCCATATATTATATTTAAATGGAATGTGTAAACAGCAAACTCCATGTATCAAGTGTAAGATGTTTACCATAGGAATGTGGTGAAGATACCAGAGACTGAACCCCAGAAGGCCTCAGCTGTGAGGCATCGTTCATGTTCGTTCTTCCAGGGAAAAACAACGAAGTGCAACTGTTGCCAAAGTGTCTTGCTTTTATAGGTGTAATCCTTTGCATATCCATATAGTTATGAGCATAAAGCAGCATGTTTTAATTCAGCAGAGCTCTCTCAACAGCACTAAGCCACCTGTTTGTTCAATGGGTAAATAAGGTCAGGTCCTCAGTTTTGATAAAAGGAGTAAGAACTCCACCTTCCACACGCAGAAACCGCTTTGGGGAAAAATCCGAGATGACCGAGCGAATCGCACTCTTCTCTGCTGGGAAGGGCTCTGTCTGCGTGGGGACAGAATTTGTCACCTTGCGTGGGGGCTGGCAGGTCGGAAGCGCTGTGGGACCCCGCTGTCCTCGCGTCTCTCAGCAAGGAGAGCACGCGGCCGCTGCTCCATACGGGAAGGCACGTCTGCACGGCACTGCGCCGTCGCACGAGGCCAGGGCCGCTCCGCTCGCGCCTGGTCGGTCGCACGGCGGAGGCTCGGTCGTGCCGGAGCCCGCAGCATCCTTGGCTGTAAGGAGGGGTCTGGGTAACGCTGTGGCATTTGCTGGAGCCGCCCAGGCGCTTGGCAAAGCGCGTGCAGTACGGCCTGGCTCGGATTCCAGCAGCTGCAAAGGAGTTCGAAGTATCAAATAGGTACACGGTAAATCAAGCTAAATTGCTGTCTGAGGACAGTGAATTTTCGTCGGGTTATACCCAGCTCCATTCGTTAACAGGGCGGTTGCAGTACAGCGCAGTGAAAACAAGTTTTGAGAAGTCATGAATTGGGTTGGTTTTCACAAAAGAATACAGCAGCGGGGGAGGAACCAGCAGTTTTTTGCCAAAGGAAAAAAAAAGAAGAAATTTTACGAGAAAAGTTACCCTGAAGATTCTGAGAGAGCGAAAAGCAAAACATAAGGGAATATTTACAAAGCTAATTTGGGCTTGGAGCAGTTGAGCCCCCTGAGCTTGCGAGGATGGCGGCTGCGGGGAGCTCCTCGGTTTCTGGTCCGGATCAGCCCCTGGCGGGGTCTCTCCCTCCATGGGTGCCGGGGGTCAAGGTCTGAATAATCCCTGTAGCACTGTAAGTTCAAAAAAAATGAGTGAAGTCTGAAAACATACGATTACTGCTTTTTGCAGAGAATAATTTGGGAGTCAATGAGAGTTTTTATGTGTGTACATGAGAACTTCAGGGTCAGACTGGTTCTGTATGTGTTTGCTTTGAATTCTTTCCTAAAAGGTTGATCCTTTGTCTTATTTAAAAGGTTGTGTTCCACTATATTACGTTCAAGCAGTTTGATTCCAAAAGAACAGAACACGGTGGTTCAGATACTGTCAAGTTACTGGGGTTCAATAGGATGGGATTTTTTTAATTTTACTTTTTTTTTTTTTTAAGAAAAGTAAATGTCTGTACTTTAATGGCATAGAAAAATGCTTTGTTTTCACTGTTGTAGAAAAAAACTAGGGAGAACTTTATTTTTCAATAAACCTTTTTCTTGTGTGATTTGGATTTATGATTGCTTTGTGCTTAAATGGGAAGTCTGTGAGCGGCCGTTTACCCAAAGCTGTGTGTGTGTGGCTTCTCCTCGCAATTCTGCAGCGGGGCGCTTCTGTTGCTGGCCCACCTTCACCATCAGAGCTGAGCATGAACGCTCCAATCTACCTGCATCTCGGCCATAAGAACAGCAGGCAAGTAATCAGCTTTTTATGCTTTGTTTTAAATCCGGGTTGGATAATGGATAAAATCCAGGTTCATTTTAGGAGGGCAGCCTCGCCACAGCAGCAGTTGGGAATTCTTGGTTTCCTAGCAATTCCCAGCACACGAGGAAGACTCTGGGATTGCGCAGCGGTGCACGGATACGCAAGAGTTACTGGCGCAATGGAGGGGGGAGTTCAAAGATGAAAGCTGCCTTGTGGTAGAATAGCTTTAGAGAGTGTTCTCTTTCGGGATCCAAGTTTAAACGCAAAGAGCTTGGATGACCTGTGGCGTACGTGCGTGTGGAACAAGCACAAAACTTAGGGCTGTGCGGAGCCTGCGCTGCTTCAGCCCGCATCGCTCCCAGGCCGGGCTGGGGCCCCGCCAGCTGCCGGCAGCCGATGCTGTGGGACCCCCGGGAAGTCCCAGCCGAAACCCCCCGAGCGCCGGGAATCGTGCCGTAGGGGAGTGGAGCGTGCCGTCGGCGTGCCGGTGGGCGCCGTGTTAAATCACGCCGGAGGTTGCAGAGATGTGTCAGAAAGGACACAAAATACAAATGGCCACGGAGTGAAACCTCTTACACGGAGCCGTCTCTTCATTTCGGTTGCCGGCGCTGTGCCAACAGGCTCGCTCTGCCCGCCTCGATTTTTGTTCGCCCAGCGGGACTGGGGAAGGGCCCGCTGCTGTCAGCTTCTGCAAGGAGTGGGAGAGCTTCCGGTGGAGGGGTCCAAGAGCAATACAACAACTCATGCGGGAGCAGGATGCCGTCGTAAAATGAACAGTAAAAAATCCCAGCCAAAAATGAAACTGAAGAGCAGCTCTTTTCTGTCTGTTCAGAAGCTGTCCATTTGCAGCGTAGTTGCAATGTGCTTTTTAAAACTACAGCAGAGAGGCGGCTGCTCACTTGCTCACACCGCTGCCTTCTGCCAAGCTGGTTGGAATCGGAGTAGCACCAAAGCCAGTAACTGTCAACGTGGGATCCTTTCCCTCTTCCTTGTCCTGGTTAATGGCACACAACACTGGTCAGCAACAGCTGAAATAAAAATGTCAGACGGGAGCAGGGGGGTGGAAGGCCTGCAGGCCTTCACCAGTCGCCCCTTTTCATGGGTGTTTCCTTGGCGTGCTTCAGGTTGAGAGGGCTGAAAATTTCGTTGGCTCTGTGCTGCTGCTATTCAACATGTTGCAATTCCCAAATGTTTCCTAACATCAAAATGAATTAATGGGGGACGCTGCTCACTCAGTGCCTTGTTCTGGCTATTTATGGAAACGTTCTCCTTCCTGTTTCATGCCCCTGATTATTGTTCAGCGTTGACATTATAAGAAGACATCTGTGCACTGGTGAGCAGCTCGAGTCAGATGTGGGCTGCGTCGCAGTCACATAATGGAAAAAAAATGTATGAAAATTGGAACATGGAATAAAAAATACACGCGCCATGCAGCTCTATTGGAAAGATCGGGGAGTTTAAATACGAAATACTTCAACTCTCACACAGAGGGACTGGGTGCAGTCAAACTCCATCTGGTAGCGAGGCCACAGATGGGAACATTTTGCTGGGACTTTGTGCAGCTCTCAGCAGCCTCACCTCACACCAACGCTTCCTCTTCAGTGCGCAGGAGATGGCGCACCCCAGCTCTGTGGGGCCTTAGGATGCCCCACGTTTATGTTGGGACTCACACATTTTATTGTTTCACTGATTATGGAGATTGCATGTAACTAAAAATCCCAGTTGTAAATCTTTGTTGCCAAACAAATTGGATATTTTTTTGCACCGAACAGGCTCCAGATGCTGTCTCACGCTGTGTCCTGCGTTGTCCTGTGGACTCTTGGCTCGGCCGTCTCCCCTCCCGGCAGGCTGGGCTGCAGGACCTTGGAGGAGCCCGTGCTGCCTGAAGAAAACGCAGCAGGGTGTGAGCCTCCCGTGTCTCAGCCAGTGGCAGCTGCTGCTTGCAGTGTCAGTGATGGGCACGGTGGATCTTTGAGGTGAAAGCTGCTAAATCACGGGGGGAGGGGAGGGCTGTTCTCAGCTTTAGTTTCCTCCCCACCTCTATAGGAGGGAGGAGGCGATGGGATGAGCCAAGGCCACACCGCAGGCTTGGGTTCTGCCCCGGTAGGAGGAGGTTGGTATTCCTCATCACTTGACTGTTTCAGAGCAGTTGTTGCCTTCACTCATTGCTCCATGGCGAGGTGATGGGTGACAACCCCGTAAGGCCTGCGTCATGAAGAGGTGAGCTCAGAAGACTACCAGGGTTGGTGGCGACACCGTTAGCTGACGAAATGGGATGTTTCCCAGTTACTGGGCAAACCAACGTAGGAGCGTGGCCCTTCAGAGCAGGCGCGGGGTAAGGCGTAGTCTCAGCCTCCCCGCAGCGGCGTGTTTGTGTCGGTGCCTGCGTCAGCCCTGCCGGGTCTGCACGCCGGGGTTCTCCTCACCTCCCGGCGTGGGCAGGAGGCTGCCAGAGCAGCAGCCGCGCTGACCGCAGTGGGTAACTGGTCACGCGAGACAGGTGAAATTCAAGAACCAGTCCCTGCTGCCTCAGACGCCGATCTTTTGGCTGAAAGGAAAACATCAGCTCCCAAACGTGGGAGGAATGATCCCTGGCTTGTCTGCTGTCTGATTTAATTCTGGTCTGCAATTGCATAACCCCGACCCCCATGCCAGGCCGCAGGAATGTGTTTTTGTGAGCTGCTCCTGGTGGTTACTGGGTAAAGGCAGCCGCGGGCCGGGCGCTGTGCTCTGCCACAGCACCGCTCGCTGGCAGTGCCCCGAGCGCGGACCAGCAGCCGGCTCTTGGGCGTCGTGGTGAGAAATTACGGGTGCTGCGAGCGCAGCGAAACGCTTTCCTACTTGCAGGTGCTGCCTGGGACATCTACACGCGTCCATGCAGCCCAGGGATGATTTCTGGTCAAGTAGCTTCAGCGTTTCCTTAGCCCCGGTGCGGCAGAGGCAGCTTGCTGCGGTCGTGCCTTCTGTTTAATACTCTGTCCTCAGAGACTTCAAAAGAAAATGGGTAGTAAAGACATTTCTGGGGTGTAAATTTGACTGTCTAGGAAAAATGCCTTGTTAGGTTGGGAACAAACATTCCTGCTTTGTGTATTAGTAAGGCTTAATACTTGCCTAGTGACCTAGCAGCTCCATGACCTGGCCCACCAAAAAGAGTGCCAGAAATGTCTACACTTTTTCCCAGGCAGCTGGGATTGCAGAAAAGTGATGAGCAGCTCTCCAGTACCTTCCCAGATGCAGGTATGCCTAGAGCTGAATTTGCCCACGTCTGAGAAGCTTCTTCTCTGGGGTCTTTGCTTCAGGTCCATTTCTGGAATATCACTTCCAGGAAGGAGCTTCTTTCGAGGCTCTGTTTTTCCACCATGGTTGGGTGATGCTTATTTATGGCTTGCCTACCATTGCTAGAAGTGAAACGGGACTAGATCAGCAAGGGATCTTACTCGGGGAATTTCCTGATGACAATCTGGGTTCAGAAAAATCTGGCTTTTAGCTGTCAGTGGAACATTATCATTTTCCATTATTAAAATACACCTCATGCCTACTTGGTGCGTACAGCGCAGGGCTTGGGATTCGAGACTGCAGCTGGTATCTGCGAGAGGTTTTTGATAGCGTTCTTCTCTGCTGAACGGTATGGTCAAATTCAAAGAGTCTGCTCAGATTTGTAGTCACATTCAGGGATTAATTTGCAGTTCTGAGTTTGGCCAGACTTTAGTAAGTGTCAGTCTGCAGTCTGTACTGGCCAGTGCTGTTCCTCGTACGAGCACTGACGCTCCTTCCCCGCGTCCTGTGCGCAACAAAGAGGATTTGGCAGTGCTGACAGCTTCTGGGGCCTGCGATCACCAGGCAAAGTATTATGTTGGCCCCTGCCAAGTTTCAGGTGATTAATCCCCGTGCTTTTGAGCTATTTCAGCTACTGAAAAGTCCACCTTAGCTTAGCTAGAAGCACACTTGTCTCATAGTTAGAAAAATCAACTGGCACAGACACGTAATAAAGGAAACTAATACAGAAACTGCTACCGGTGAGGGTGGCTGGCTAGAGCAGAGTCTCTCAGTAGATTGGATGAGCAGTTCTTTCTTCTTCTATTGTCATGTACCACACAAAGTCTCCCTGATGCTAGCTGGCTTTATTAGCATGTATTTGCTTTCATTTCTGAGTATCATTATTTCCTGGTCTTATTCCTTTCAAGTATCACAAGTATTTCAGTTATTTTCTTGTATTTACCTGCTAATATTAGAAATGCTTTGAAGGACCTGTGGTAACAGAGAAGTTTCTGCCGTTGGTTTAAATTAATCTGATAAGAAAAAGTACGACAAACTAGTTTAACCACATCTCCTTTTCAAAGGCTACGCAGCTGGAGCCTGGACTTAAAACATCCTCTAAGAGCATTCGGGAGTTCCAGAAAGAAGCGTTAAACTCCATTTACTCACTGCTTAGCTTTGCTTCATGTGTGAACACATCTGCGTTCTCCTGTGCTCCTGTTTACACTCGGCATTTTACCAGAACTGTTTAACATTTGAGCCGGGCGTTGGTTTGGGTGTCCTACGTACTTCCAGCGCTCTAGGACGCCTGTGCTGCGATGGTTACATCAGGAGTTAAGGACCGTGGCGCAGCCAGCCACACCACCTCGCTTCCCTGCAGAAGCAGTTGGCGCCAGCGTCTGCTGGAGCCAGGCTGCTGGAGCCATGGTCCTGTGGAGCAGCGCTTTTAGTAGTTCCCAAGTGTCATTCTCACAACCAGCGGTGGGACTGGAGAAGTAATGAAGCCCCTGGAGTGGCGGAAGAGGGTAAACAGTACTAATCAAGCTAACAAAACCACAACACGTCTGATATAGCTGTGTTCAGGCTCTGGGTCTGTGGTTCTGAGGCTGCAGATGCTTGACAAAAGCTAGTTCATCAGTGGGAAAGACCTGTTCCGCAGCGCGCGTCATGGAACTACGAGTTAGAGAAGCAGCACAATGGGAAAATATCCAGACTAAGCAAAAGCATAACAAATTAGGAACTTGTGCAGGAAGAAAGGGTCTTGGGGTGGTATTTGATATTTTAAAATCCACCTGTGATGAGTACAATGATGACTCCTGTACTTCACAGCTTTCTGCAGTCCTTGCTGAATGCATTTATGACGTAGCAGTAAGATGAAAGTAAGCGCAATGCTTGACAAGACAAAGGAGCTCAGTGACATACGATGACTTCTATCATCCTGTGACAGCAAGGCAGCATCAGCACCGACAGCAACAACTTTATAAAGTTTGTGTACAACTATTTATACAGATTGAATTGATCCAAAATATGTGTGAACAAACTATAGCAGCAGAACAAATTTCATTTTGCTGTAGAGAATTTTCTGTTTCAAGAAGAACTGGGTGTCACCTTCGCGATACGGTGCACCTCACGCAGGCACTGTCAGGTCAGTGAGCCCTTTGGATGGTCTCTTCCCCTAAGTGTCATATGGAGGTGGCTCTTACTAAAGATCCTTGAGGGCCTGGCCGAGAACTTGCAAAGTGTCATATGATGGGAAGTGCGGTTTTAGCATCACAAGGCACCACTAAAAAAAATCAGCATCCCTGCTGTACATCAGGCACTGAACAGTCTCGTTGTACGTCTAATTTATGTAGTCTATTGTCCTGTAGCTAGAGTGAGTCATTTCCAGCGACATGGCTACTTACCATGGTCCCATCTGAAACTCTACAGTGGACTGTCTATTTTTTATCCACCTGTGATAAACAGAAGCAACAACACTGGTTCTGTGTTGTGAAAACCAACCTGGAATATATAAAATAAAGAGAAAATGGATATAGCCAGAGAATCCAGTTTAATAGGCCGCTATACAGGAAGACTTTGTTCTATGATACATTCTGGAAATAGTTCTCAAATGTTACTTACGGATACTGTATAAAATAGATACCAGTTTTATTGATCATACATCAAGCTTCTTTGATAATTTAACCTGCTATTAAGTAATATATAAGATGTGTGATGGAAGGTGAGCAACACTTTACAGGACAATCTAAATCTAATAAATAGATCTGTATCTCACCACCAGATTGAGCCACTGCTGTGCCATCGTCAGACTACAGAGCAACCACAAAGTCACACACGCTGGTACATCTGCGTAAAGTACAACAGAAGATGAGAATCCCGTTCCTCAAGCAGCTCCTCTTCCTTGCATGACTTTTTGACTTTGGTCTGTACAGTAAAATACTGTGTGTGCTTGTTTGGTCCATGCAAAGCTATGAACAGTGTCTCATTAAGAAAAAATAGAATTTAAGTTGAAGAGGTATAGTTTCAGTTAATTTAGGGTTAAAATGAAGGATCTCTCTGATCACAGAAAGCTCTGTACCTGCTCTTTCTGTGCGTCTGGTTGGATGGGAAGAAGTAGCTACTTTTAAGTGTTTTAAGCAACACAGTTCTTGGTGTCCAGACTCTACCTAGGATACGCTGTTAGCCGAAGAAGTTAGCAAGGATTGTACCTCCATTACAGCATGTGTTTGGGAAAATACAGGCCAGAGGAAAAAAAAAAATATCTGAAACTGGCACTTCTTTACCCACAGGCTTATCACACCATTAAGAACACTTTCACTCTGGAATATACAACACGGCAGCTGGGTTAAAACTGCAAACTGCAGGGTTTCTATTGTCACAGGAATCAATAGCATACTTGAAAAAAAAAATGCTGCTGTTTGGCTGAATTGCAAGCAGTGTGCACATACGCCAGTTTTACAGAGAGATTTCCCATTAAAACAAACTTCAACAAAAACAGACCACGGGAAACAAACTGCATATTTAGTAAAATACCATTGGCACCACTTGCCAAAATGTACGATGCTGTACGTTTACAGTCCTTACAGAGGAGAGGGTGTGATCTTCACTCAAACATTTCGTAGTGGCGCGTTTGCCTTACGCGGGGTATCATATCGATAAGCAACCTGCAGAGGAAAGCACAGGAGGGTTGATGCAGAAACAGGAAAGCCCAGGAACTGGGCTGTTCTCTTTACTTATTAATATTCATTTATTTCATGAATTAAGAAGAACTCAGATGTAGTAGCAGCCTTATCTTGCTTCCTCCTAATCAGAATTAATTCCACTCCGCAATTAATTCTGCCCAACAGGGAGCGTAAAACAAACTGTGCGGCGAGGGGCTCCCCTTTACGAAGCCTGCACGCAGGGCTGCGCCGAGGAGGTGCAGCGCACCGCAGCAGTCACTTCTGGCTGGAGAAGCCATGGGGGGATTAGTGGGAAAGGGGCTGCTGCAGCAACCTGCTCCACGCCAGGCTGCTGGAAGCAGGGATCGGACAGCAGAGGCGAAGTGCAGTAGTTCCACAAATTGTACAACCCGGTAGCTGCCAAAAGAGTATTTAGTTTTACCCTTCATTATCCTCCACTGTGTCTTGGTGACACAAAGGCTGAGCGCGCTGTCGAGCAGACGGATGGCGTGTACGCAGCATGAGTGTCAGCGGCTGTACAAAATGTTTCTGATGTGTTTGGTGCCTTTAAATAAATACTTTTGTATGGATTTGCCTCTACAGTTTTCCAGAACAGCTAGTTTTACAATGGAAACAGTGATTACAGTGATTTTTCCAAGAATGGTATTCTCCATTAAAATGTTAATTTAATTTTCCAAGTTAAAAAAAGAACCCACACAGCTTCCAGATGACGGCTTACTGCAGCCTGGCCAAGGTCTGCTTCTCAACAGGCGTGATTCCGATTAACTCAGATGCTACATCTCCCCCTTTCTCTTACGGCAGAAAGTGGAATACAACACAAAACTCTCAGATTCCACACCGCCAAGGGAAATCATGGCAGCAATAAGTGCATGGCAGAGCTTCATTTGATTTTATTCTATTTCTGGTGCTGTGAATCAAGAAAGCATCTTAAAATTCAATAGAAACAACATTTGAAACATGACGGGCTAACCTTCAGTTCAGGAGTTGCTGTAGGGTAGGGCTAGGATGGAAATCGCTATCAAGATTATTTTTTAGACTTGGGCACCTCACCTTTAACCTAGACTTTCTTTGGAAAAAAAACAGTGCTTAGAAATATGCCATAAAAGCAGCATGGAGTGATTTTTTTGACCAGGATTTGTGGTTATTTTTCAAATATTTCAAAGCTTGTATTTCCAAATTCAGGTATATAAGAGTCTTCTAAAAATTGTTCCGATTTCTTTTTAAGTGCTGGCTGCTTTCCAACTGATATGAGAGACCCACTTTTTCACCCCTTTCCACACACTGCTTCAGTACTGGCAGCTAGTCTAATAAATTCCAGTGACTGACTTTACTGGAGTTATACAAGCCTTTAAGAGCTATGGCTTATTTCATTAACCAGACAGCTCATCTGCTGTACGTACCGAAATACCCGCCAGCAGCAGATACTCACTTGATTCCATAGGCAAATATTGTAAGTCCAATTAAAACTCCTATACTGCCATCCAGGTACCAGACAGAAGAATTGTGTTTAAAAACTTCTGCGCTAAGGAGGATGGAAAATCCCATTATTCCACCTACGAGAGAGTTGAAACCTAGAAGGGGGGGAAAAAAAATTAGAGGAAGAACCAAATCTTCAAGAATTTTCTTTGGCCATCTCACCCAAGAAGAGGCGACCTGTCGGGAGACAAGGCACTGTCGTGCCAGTGCCGCCGGAGAGGGCACAGGCCCCTGGGAGCCCTTACACTCGTGTGCTCTTGCACTGCATGAAGGAGACGGCGGTGCGATGCGTTCGTGCGTAGTTAGACAGAGGTCTTTGCCTTCATTTCAACAAATCAAACATGGAATAGCTGGTGTCTGACCAGTGGTTAAGAACTCTGCCACTTCCTGGATAATATAAATAAATTTACATTAATTTACCTGTACTGTGTGTCTGTCCCTCTTTTTTCACTCTGTTTAGTTCAAAATCCCAATTCTAGCTGCTGTTTGTTTCATACAACTTTTACCTCTTGATGCTGATTTTCCAAACAGCAATATTCCTTCAAAATGCTGGCCCTGCACCATGTTGCCTCTGACAGCCAAGCGCTTCCCTCTCTCGGAGCTTATTGTCATGAATGAAGCGAACTTTGAGCTGTAAAGTAGCGGCTTAGCGGGCTGGCCACAGCCCGGCATACGACTGCTGCAGCCCAGTTACCTGCCAGAGAACCTCTTCGTTATCCATGTGCCACTGCCACACGTGAAAATATCCCCGCTTAGAACTTCAAAGGCCACTTCAAAGGTACCCAGGGGCACTCACTTTCTCTGAGAAGGAGCAAACTGGAAGCCAGTGTACCCAAGGAGTGCACGAAAAGGAAAACAGTTTTGCACAGTAATGTTTCAAAGCCCTTCTCTTGAAGCTTTTTACCTCATCCCATATATTTATTTACATGTATCTGGCACTACAGCTTAGAGCTGCATACACTGCTGAACGCATTAGGGAAGACGTACAGAAGAATCGTACAACAATTTTCCATTTATGCCTTACACATATTACAGCAGCTTCATATCTATTATTCACAATTGTTGTTATTAGCATTTTAGACTCCTCTTTCTCTTTTAAACCCTTTTTCTTTGTCTTCAAGATTGTCCGTTCAAATTTCTCCCAGAGTTTTGGGAATAATTAATGCATTTTTCCTTTGACTCATGTTTGTTTGGTTATTGCTCTGGGGTTTTTTAAGTCATTGCTTATATTCACTTTTTTCCCCAAAATTCTCTTTTTCTGAATTTTTGTTTCTCAACAACCCAAAAGGTATCACTGTTGTTCTACAACAACAAAAGATGCACTGATAAGGCATTCATTTAGTAGACACATATACTATTTAACCTAGTTAATAAATGAAAAATCAAACTTGAAATATTCTGTATTGTTTGGTGAGTCAACTCTAGTCAGCTGCTTTTTATAGTACTTAGCCAGGTTTTTTTCCAGTTCCCCATGACTGCCAACAACCGCCTCCAGGACACTTACTGCTGAATATCTCCTGTGATCCAGACCTCTCACATCCAGTCCATACCTAAATCACATTAAGTCTTTCAGAACAGATGTAGCTAAAAATTGACCTTTCCTAGGTATCCCTGCAGCTGAAATACTTGCATAAAACATCAATATGTCAATTAAGGTTCACCACACCCCTGTCAGTAGGGCCAAGGAAACCCTGGCATGGAAGAGCACACGTTCCTTAGAGATCTGTGGCAGGACAGGGCATACAAAGGTTTTGGGCTTCCAGCCCTGCAAACAAAAGGGGGCTGGGGTGTTTTTTTTGGACTGTGGCAGTGGATTCTACAATTGGTATCACAGGTCTTGCATGTAAATGCCTGATGGTTGTAAGCCAATATAGACACAATTACTCCGTCAACACTCTAGTCTAGAACCCTGAGCCTGTTTTTATTCCCAGGCAATAAAAGTTACACTGCTAATACGTGTCAATAAAATATATTGTTTGTGTGTATATATAAAGAATATTACATTTAAATTTATTAACTATAAATTTAAACCAGCGTTACTTCCCCTGCTCCAGCTTAAGTTAGAATCCATCAGCATGACATGCAAAAAGCAGGCGCAATACATTTCCTTGCCATTATTGGCTGATGGTTCCAAATGAACTAAAAGCTGCTTACAAAGGAAACGGTTTTCTCTTCCTGACTGTCACTCAGTCAAACCTGGCTCTGCTGGTGTGGCAGGAAACCACGTCATGGCTGCAGGTATGAACCCAGACGCCATGGTCTGTGCAGAAGGCTGGCACAGGAAAAAAACGGGGACTAAATCTGGGAAGGACACAGGTATCTAAAACCCACAGGGAAGTTGGCTGACCTCACCTAACTGTAACACGTCTGTATTTGTCCTTTGAGATATTACAAAATTCAAGATAGGAAATGACTGTTTTTATTATCCAGAAGGCCATGAACTTTTGCTATAAACAAATTGCACAAATAGCATTTTGCTTTATTAGGATTCATACATTTAGGCTTTTAAGAGATATTGTTGTCAAGCCCTATCCCAAAACAAAATTATTCTTTTAAAAAATCTCAAACAGAGGTTGACATATATGAGAAAGAATTTGCTGTTTTGAAAATAAACTATTTTTCAGGAAGAAAAATGTATGTTCTTGTTACTCAAAACAGTTTGTTGGTCCACAGCCAGTGATCGCAGGAGGTAAATTAGCAGGAAACAGAAAACACTAAAAAAAGATATGCAAGGGAGTGCTAAATCTGTCTCAGCTGCTGAATCACACTGTCTCCTCCTGGCTGTTAATAAATCAAGTATGTATGTAAATATGCCTTGTGAAAAAAGATATCTAACCACACATGGTAAGATCAGCCTCCTACATTTCCTAAAGTAGTTCTGAAGGCAGGAAGAGAGAGATAAAAACCAGACCGAGGTGATAGTATACTTAATTCTCTAATTTTTTTTAATCAAAGAATGAGCAATCTCCAGCTCAGAAGCAATATAATTAGCACAAGGATGTAATTACGGGGGAAGAGATTTCTGTGTCATACAGGAGACCAATTCAGAGCTCAGAGCTAGTTATTCAGGAATTTTTCAATGAATATTTTGTCTGACAAAACCACTCTGTTTCAAACACAAGCTAGATTTTTTTGAAGGGGGGGGTTAATCATTCGCCTGCCTAGACAGAGTGCTGCAGCGGTCAACGTGTCCCACTTACACTCTGACAGCGAAGGCAGTCAGACTCACTGGCCTGCAGCTCCCAGGATCCTTTCCAGAATCCTTTTTGCAGGTTGGAGACCTTTTTGTTTCAAAATGGCTAGGGTGGCAGAGTCCACAGTGAAGATTAAGATCACCGAACAGCACGGTCTGTTGGGAGAGAATCGCAAATGCAGGGAGGCAGTAGCTTAGCTGTAACTCCCGCACTGCTGTTTTGATTCCTTTTTTGTTTATTTTCTATTTAAAATATAAATACACATGAAGTATTTATATAAGTGGGATGATATAAAATATAAATACTCATAATATGTGTCATCATGCATCACCAAAAAAATTTTGAGTATGTTTAAATTACTTAAAACAATTGTATGTATCCCTAGAGTAAGCTGGAAAATTGAATTTCCTTAAAGTGAAATCTTTAACGGAGTAAAATAATTTATGTACCACAATCCATGAATCATTAACACCCTACCGTGTATGTTTACAGAGTATTTCAAATTGTCCTGTGCTGGCAGATAAAAACTGGGAGAGATCTGTAGGGCGCTGTGAGATCTCCGCCATCACTGAGGCCTCACTTGTTCGCAGAGCAGACCCCCGTGGCTTTCTGAAGATTCACCAGCTTGAGCCTTGTCAGTAAGAGGCGTACCTGGACCTACTTTTAAAACATGCCTTTAAACATACCTTGAAAACAGCAAGTCAGGCGCTACACGCCCGAGCCGACAGACTAGGGGCAGTGAGGTCTTCCAAGGACAGAGCAGAGGAGATGCCCCTCGTGCCGCACTCCGGCGGGGCCGGAGGAACGTAGGGCAGTAGGTGGGCAAAGGCTTTGTTTTGTGCTCCGCCGGCTCTACCGAGTGGCAGGAAAAGCGCTACGGTGGCAAATTACATCTACAGGGGGTATGCACGAAGGATGGCCGCGGTTCCTGCTCAAGCCAGGCAGGCAGGCGCTCTCTGCAACAGACTTGCTTCAGTTTGACTGTAGGGACAGAATAGTTCACCAGGCGTAGGCAGTGAGGACAGATGTGACTTAACCAAAGCTACATAAATTGGTGTCACGTCCCCCCTCTGTAGTCTAACCTCTGACTAATACACACCTAATTTATTACATGCTCTACCTCTAACTCTCTATTTTTGTGTCACTATCTGCACATTAACTGTTTGACTTCCATCATTTCAGCTGAGGTATCTGTGTAGGAGGCTAGTGGTACCACAGACTGTTCTAGGGTTTGGGGGTTTGTTTTTTTTCACCATTTCCCAGTGGCCTTCTTATTTCAATGCTCTTTCACGGTTGCCCTCGTGCAGGGGTCACTCGTACCCTCTGTGTCTACGACATTCCCTGGAAGAGTCTATGAATGCAGCAGGATCAACTTTACACTCACCATCGGTTATCAGCGCTCTGCTTGTGAGGACCTTTCCCAGCATAAATTTGATTACTGCCAAGACAGTGCAAAGGATTCCACTTAAAACGGAGACACTATACAGAAAATCATCCTGAAAGAAAAGATGTCAGACATTAGTACATCTTCTGGTCATGCCCCATACATTAAATGACAAACAGTACTAGTTATTTGTGCCACTGAAGTATATAACCTGAGAAAAAGCTTCCTGGAGTTACAACTTTCACAACAGCTGGTGCTTCTTTTGCTTGTATTGCTGTCTGTAATTGCTTTTGCAAACACAGTTAATGACAGTTCCAAGCACCAAATGTTGAACTGACCCGAACTCCTCAGAATCAGGAGGTTATATACCTGCCGGGCTGACTGCAGACTGCTGAGTAATCTGGTGTCTAAGGCAATCCGTAGTGACGTCCCCACTTGCAGGATATAAAGCCCTGAGAGTAGAATCCCACTTACCAGACCTTTGTTGATTTATGGTGTGAGAAATAACTGCTTAATATTGTTTCTGATTCTGTGCTTGCTTTGGTTTCCTTCTTCTACGGTAAAGTATTGTCCAAGCTACATCTGTAGGTGTTTTGATACTCATATGAGAAGTCAGGTTTAGGTCTTTCTTAGAAAACAAGTTTTCCATAGACTTTCATTTCACAGCGACAGAAATACCCACATTGCTTAATGTGGATATATAACATGGGCTCCCTAGGCTCCCTCAACAGAACGCTGCGTGTCTATGTAGGGCAGATAAGAGTAACTGATTATTGTTTAACACACATTCTCTAAAATATCGTCTGGAGGCAACTACCTCTTTCTGCTCACTGTTTTGTGTTTGTCTGGGGTGGGAGGGAACACTCCTGCGCACTGAAACCCCGCCATTGCACAAAGGTGCCTAAAGACAGTGCCTGTGCCTGCTCCCCGCTGAGGTACATCAGCCCGCGGGCTATGCGGAAACACCCAAGCCAGCTCTTAGCATGCTTACCTGCCATCTAACCACAGAGCTTTGAAATAGATTAACCTATTGCTCTTAATAGAAGCTTTAATTTAAGCTGTTGCAACATCAGTTCAAATAAAGAAAATAGCAAGATTTTTTTTTTTCATCTGCAGGTTTAAGTGGGCCAGTGCCATTAGGACCCTGTTACCGATTAAACCGCTCTGCCAAAATTCCCCGTTGACAGTAAACATTGTGATGCTGATTCATCATCAGCTCCATCCATTCTCATTATTTTAGCAGCAATCCAAAACCCAAAGAACTCAAAAAATGGTTTTGAAAGCTGCTTAAGAAGATACTGGGAATTAGATTACTGGTATAATGGACTCACATCCCTACATAGATCATTTAATATATTTTTATTCAATTTTTTGTCATATAATTTCCAAACTCTGCTTCATTCACTCCCAGTCATAAGCTCACTCATTCTAGTCCTGGTACAATATTGAATATTAAGACAAAATGCACTGAGGGAAAGAGAGTACATTAGAAGCACTGAGAACACGGAACTCAGGCACTGGGTAAAGGTAGGATAAAAAGCATTTGTAAAATTATTCTAACAAAATGACTGGAAAATACCCAGGTGATTTTTGAGTGCTAGGGAAGGACTAAGGAAGGACTGGGAATATTTGATTACTGTCAGCCTAACACGTAAAGTTGGGAGCTTTCAGAAGATCTGAAATGACAGTCTAGATAATATTTGCAAAAAGCACATGAAATTTGAGATCCTTGTCAAATCCATGCCTCTAAACTTTGTGCACCTTTTTCAGAAATGCATATTCATCATACCCAAAGACTTTACGTTGACAGCCTGAAAAATTCTAATTAGTATTGTGATTTTATGTAATCTCATCTAATACTGTATTAGATATTTTACCTAATATTCAATATACTGCAATGCATGTAAGACTTCAGAATAATCTGAAGCAGAATGATGTGCTGCACCAACCTAGTGATCTCTATGCCACCCTGCCGCGTTAGCAGCCAGAGTGCCATTCCCACTCTGTCGTACAGAACGGGAGCTTCCCACGGATGCACGACTTTGGTTTTTACTTCAGTCCTTCGCAGCGGTAAGCGTGGCAAACAAACCTCCTCGTGATGCTCTCCAGAGCATGAAGGCCCCTCACTCTCTAAATGGTGAGCGAGGAGGGGATGAAAAGAGCAATGCGAAGGGGTGTGCAAACTTGATGTGCGCTCAGCCGTGCCCCGGCCGGTGGCTAGCGCCGGCCTTCCACAGGCAACGTGTGTTGGGCGAGCGCTCAACGGAGCAGTCGCCAGTTCAACACCGTGTTTCTCCTGCGTCGCACTTGCCAATGCTCAATGACTACACAAGATCTCTTATATCATCATCACTCCACAGACTCTCCAGAAACTTTGCTGATGGCTCCCAGGCACCCCCGCTTCTTGTCTTCATCTTTCTCCTCAAAGCGCAAGCTTTGTCACTAGCACGGAACTGAACGTTGCAGACCCAGGGGAGGCGATAGCATAAATGACTTTGCTATCAAAAGTCATTTTACCGTCAGCCCTGGGCTGACAAAATGCAGCTTTCCTACACCTCTGAGGTTCTTGGGGATGGACCTGTATACAGTTCCAAATTCACACAGTTTGGAAAAAACTATGAATCTCAATATAAGAGACTTTAAAAGTTATGGATACAGATGCTCAGAAGTCCAACTATTTAATTCAGAATCTTGAAAATGTTATGCTTTTTTCCCTGTGCTACAGTACAAGCTTTCATCCTGTGGGTGGCACAATATTTTCAGCTGTTTTTTTTTTTTCATTGTCATGGCATGTACTATAGATTTTTGAGGTGAATTCAGGTTTTTTTGTTGCATGTGTCACTAAACTCATGGTATGTGGAAATGCATCTTGTTCCAGCTGTATGGCTGTGGTGAAAATTAGCCTAGCCACAAAATTAGTCTAGAAAACAAGGACGACTTAAATGTGACACAGATTTCGGAATGAACTCAAGGTGAATTAATGAACCGGCTTTTTATACAGGATTCAGGAGCTAGAAATTCTTCATAAGTTTGGGGTGGGGTTTTTTTCCGTTGAATCATAGAAGACAAGCTTGTTTTGTTGCTAATACTAATCTGATAACCACTGATAATGCAGAAGACCTGAAAAATCAAAGCTCCTTCGTTATCACAGTGGACAGAGAGGGAAGAAACTAAAAAACTCTGCTCTTAATGCAAACGCCTCAGCAGCTGCTTGATTCAGACTGTGCCAAACAGATTTTCAGAAGACGATATTCCTTTTTTTTGTCTCTAAACCCCTGAATCTAAATAGTATCTAAAATCAACTTCTGCAGTGGTGTGCAGCATTTCACAGCAGCCACGGGGAGGCGGCAGATACCTCAGTAACTGAGCACAGGCTCCATGAAGACAACATCGAACAGGAAAAAACTCTTCCAAATTCAGTTTCTTCAGTACTTTGCTATGCTTTCTGGGTGTCCAGGCATCCAAGATCTGGAAGAAGAAGAGCGAGGCTACTTTCTGCTAACAAGAAGGTTTTGCAGATGTAAGAGGTCAGCCCAAAGCGCGCGGTGAAGCCCAGTGGCGTGGACAGCGCTTGCGGCACGTTGCCCAAGCAGGTGAAGTGGTAACAGGAGGGAAACAGCTCAGAACGCTGCCTTGATCAGAAGCTGGAACCAGTTCAGGATGGCGGCTGGCTGCACTGGGATGCTATGAGTCAGGACGGCATGGTTGGAGGCACCTGCTAAGAGGGATTCAAGAAATTACCTTAAAATTAGGATGGCTGCTGGGCTGAGCACCTGGGCTGGAGCCAGGGCCTCGCAGAGGCGGCTGGCCGATGGGACACACGACCGACACGTGCACTTCGCTTCAGTGCTACGGGCTCCCAAGAGTTAAACACATCATACTGTGGCTGTGAAACGATTCCTATCAAACTAACTCATCCTTTGGAGAAGCGAAGAAAAGAGAAGCCATAATGGAGATCTAAATGAATAAAATAAGCCTGGCCATCTGGCACCATCTCCCTCCGGATCTTCCACAGTCCTGCCCTCTCTGTACCCCTTGCCCTCCCATCTGACAGTCATTAAGAGCATGAAACACATCTAGCCAGACTCACTGTACGCGTCCTTGGTGTTGTTTTAATTAAAGCAGCAGCAAATTGTGACAGATGATAAAAATTTAAATTCTGATCATTTCCATATGATAAAGGTTTCTCAGGATGGTAAATAAAGCTCTTTTCTATTTCTTTTCATCATATTCCCTCATTACTACTACTCTGTACATGAAACCTTTATTAAAGGACACATATATCTTATTAGATGGCTTCATGTATAAAACAGCACTGTACCTAACGCGAGGTGCCCATCCTGGACTGCCATCTCATTACACAGCACTCTAATAGCTGAGATGTCCCTATTTAAGATTTATTATATGCAAGATTTTATGCTGTGACAGTTTCCCAAAATAAAGCTTTCCTAGGATGCTCTTTTTTCAGCCCTGGGAAAGGAATAACAGAAGTCAGCAGGCAGCTTTCCTGCACTTTATCCAAAGGCATCGTCTCCACCAGCGCAGCTGAGAACGGAGGTCTTCAAAAACGTGACAACAGTTCTGTCCCCGCTTTCAAAGATTTCACCAAAAGCAGCAGTAATCTTATGGCTTAAGGAAAATTTGTTGACGATGGTGTTGTGACTTTGATCTCTTTCTGGATCTATTGTAGAAAGTAAAAAAAAAAAGCCACAGGGGATGCTTCAGTGCTTGGCTTATTAGGTGGAGATATTTTAACCCGATTCCCAGCCTAGCAACTAAAATTCAGTTGATTTATTCCCCAAATCTTTTCCTAGAATGCATCTCACTAATTCTGACCCTAAAACTTTGCCCCGATTTCATACATTATTTCTACCAACTGCCCGCCATCCCCCCCTCCTTTAATTACAGCCCTTTCACTTCTGCTTTTGGGATGTAAAAATGTTCTCATTTTCCCTGAAGCGTACGGTGTTGAGTAAAAATGTATTCATCGGTATAGGAGGAAGGCAGCATGTTCAGTGTTCCTCCCCAGTGGCCACAACACTTGCAATATTATGATAAAAACTAGGTATGATCCACCTCTCTGGCCCTCCTAGCTCATTCTAGTGCAACCTCAAAACAAGCTGCTTCTGCCCCCCAACAGCTGCAGGTTTCTTTCCACTCCTCTGCCCTCTCCTTAGCTTCCTCTGTGAACCGTCCAAAGGCTGAACCACCTCCCCCGTCCGCAGGAGCTGGGAGTTACTGGTACTGCCTTTTCCATGTCACTTTTCCCCTTCCTGGTGAAGCTGCTGTCTCATGGTGTTGCACCTCTTCTCTGCTGAGCCATGCTCACCTTGGCTGAGGAGGTAGGGACGCATTTCTGGAACACTACAGATGCTGTTGGCAGGAGAGATGTCACGGCTAGCTCAAACTGAGCTGAGTTTGTGTTGTTAAATATTCATTTAGCCCATCTCTGCAACTCACCATCTGTCTCACAGGTCCCGGCAAAGACCCTTCTTCAGTCCAGGTGACTGGTCACCACCCTTCCCAGCGCCTGTCAGGTCCTGCTGCCACCCTGCTCTTCATCCCCATGTCCACACGCTTTCCACAGCCTCCTGCTCCGCCAGGTCCCTCAGCAGCTCTTGTGTCACCTGGCCATGCTGGCTGTCAGATCACTAAAAGCCCCTCTATGCAGCATGTTACTTAACCATAAAGGACTGGTTCCCCCCTCCCCCCGAAGGATTCTGTTTATATAGACAGTAACAGACATATTTCTAATACAAACACTAAAAAAAAAAAAAGTCCAAATCTCTATCACACTTTCTCCCAAGTAATAAGTAGTTTATGTAATTAGTCTAGAGGGATCTTCTGGGAAGCCGGAGGGACTCTCTCACCAGCTAACTTCAAACGGGACAAGAGTTTTAATCGCACTTCACTGTCAGAAAACAAACCAACAGCCCAGTGTCTGACTCAAGTAGGAGACAGTCTCTTCACATGGAAATACGAAGATCTATTATTAGTACCAAAAAAAAGTACCTTATGAAAGTTTAAACTTGTACCTTCGGTACTGAAGAGCTGTGACAAAGCCATTACACAGCGCAGAACACTTCTTCAAGAAACAGCTAACAAAGCCAAGGTGTGCTGAACACTGCAACGGGGGCATCGGGGCCGGGAGCCGAGGGGCTACGACCTCTGGAGAACTCTCTCAGATGACCTTAGGGCTCCTGCAAAGGGTCTGCTTGAAACTCTGAGATCACTCATGATTCCCATTTTCCCAGAATGCATCTACGTTGTTTTAGCATCAAACAGCTATAAACTATAATCAGAAATGGTATTTGTCCACCCTCAGTAGTGTCCCTCTAGTAAGACTGCCATTTCTTCAATTGGTAGGGGGGTTGAGACCAGCAACACGTTTCACAGAACCTACCAAGTGGCTAGCAGTTGCCAACTTTTATTTCTTGTCACCGGGTGGTAAAATCTGAAAACAAGGCTTTCCACCAATCACTTGAACAAAGAGTCAAGCATATTTGATACGTTTTTCCTAATCCTGGCTTACTAGCTAGTCCAAATCTCCACAACATTCTCACCTACCTGTAAGAAGCACGGTTAAATTAAGACCAAACACCAAACCATACATAATAGGTAACATTATAAAACAGGATTCTAATGTATACCTAATGTTTATGGTACTTTGCCTTGAAATGGTAAGCAATAAATTTTATCTATATATATGAGAGACTAGCAATGTATAGGGAAGTATGTGTAAGGACATATATTATGTGTATCTAATCACAAATATTATTTACTATATAGCTACTGAGCTATAATTCAGCTGTTGACATTGTTAAATATACTGATGTCTTTATTATATACAATTAAATTACTAAATAAATTAGAACTCATAAAGCTCTACTGTGCCACCCCTAGCTTCCAGTTTCAACTGTAATCAATAGTATATGACAGAATTGCAGGCAGCCTAATTTTTCAAGTGATTTCATTTCTAAAAGCATTGGAGGCGCCATATCGGATGTGCTGCACGTCTTTTGTACACAAACTGATTACATTTTTCCTTCTTTGTTCTGCAGGAAATGTCAGAAATATGGCATGATGCTTGCTTACTCTTGCAAAAAAGTGTCCTTTGCCATACTAATGAGGACAAATGCCAAACTGCATTGACATTACATGTGTTATACTATTACCTAGGGAAATGCAAGCAGTAACTGAATAGTAAATGGATATTGATTTACAACCCCAGGTGAAAATAAAACAGTCATTCTCAGTGTGGCTGGGCTGGGCTTTTTTAGCCTTCTTTAATAAACAAAAATAGGTTTGCAAATTCTTTGTGGCAACAGTCAAAATAAAATAAGCCATTTACACTTATATTAATACTATCCAAGAATATATAGTGGTTGACATGAAAATGGTAAAGGGACAAATGAAAAAGAATTTTTATCAGGGAGATGGCAAGCATGAACACTAGCAATGCAAATGCAAAACAATTCTTGAAACCTATGCTTAATTTGAGTTTTGAACTCCTTTCTCAATATATTAACAACACACCAAAAAAATCACTGAAATTTACAGAAAAATCCAAGCATGATGTCATCAGCATCATGCAATATCATTGTTCCTCCTTATTTGTAATGAAGTGTGTGCATACCAAATCCTCAGGGTCAGTGCTGGCTGTGGATACAGCTCTCTGAAACATCAATAAAGGAATGGTACTTCTTTTTCCTAGTGGGAATTATCTTATTACGGCTAACATAGGTTGGAGAACAAATGCTGTGAATAACAATAGGGAAAATATTCTGAAGCTGATAGCTAGGGGGAAAAAAACACAGTAAATTATTTCTTAATCAACAAGAAGTGATTCTATTTTGGCTTCAACACTCAAAATTGTAGAAAAAAAAAGTCCTTAAATTACATGATCTGAGAAATACTAATTTTAAATTAAGTGGAGAGGTAAATAGGTTTTATATTCCAAACATCAAGTACTGATTAGCTTTGGAAGTCAGATGTATTGAAGAACAGCTAAAATTATCAGAAACCTTAAGTCCAAACACCTCAGAAAGCAGAGCAGCTGGCCTACTTCTTCTCGCACTTCCAGCAAGTGTATTAGGAACAAAGAAAAAAGGGGGGGGGGGGAGGGGGGAGAGGGGAGAGAAAGATCTGATCAGTGAAAAATATTTCCTTAGGGGTCAATGATATGAAACTGAAATAATAACTGCAGCATGTCATGCTGAAGCAGATCCTCAAAGAATGAAGATTCACAGCTGTGTAAGAAATTCACAGCTATATAAAAAACAGAAGAAGAACACAGAAAGAAGCGGAATTTTGTAGCTGTGAGGTTCCCACACATTAATGGCACATCTCTCTCCCGAAAAAAATTTTGCTTTCTTTGGATTTTGTGTTCTTTCCATATTTTTTCAAGTTTACCAGGTGTACAATATCATGTCCACAGCTGCTTCTCATTGCAAATGTATGGATAGTGTTTGGGCTGTACAGCCACTGCATAGCACATGCATAGGAAGTCTAAGACAGTGTCACTCGAAAATTCTGGAAACGGTTTGGGGCCCTGTATGGGCTCTATACAGCACATGTACACCTACCTGTTACAGGAGATCTTACCCAAATATCTAGGCAACCTAGCTCTGTGATCAGAATAGCAAAGAAACAGTAAGGTTTCCTTCAAAACCAGCATGGTCCAAGACAAGTGGGAAATGTCGCCACAGTTCTAAATTCATAAAATAAGAAAGCTTTAATTAAATATATTTTCAGGCAAATGAGAAGAGAGGTCACAGCTTGATAAAGAAAGTGGCTTGCGCGTATATGTTGATGCGTGCAGAAACTGCATCTACATACACCCTCCCACACAAATTTGCCTCCAAAGGAAAATGAAGCATCTCTGCAAATTCAAGGTAAGGTTATATGACAGACAGATCCTTTCTGGAAGGGACGTGAAAGCTTTATTCTGATCATTTACTCCTCTGTCCAAAAATCAGAGACCCATAATACATTTTCTGATGTTCAGTAAAAGCAATGTCCAAAGCCTCAAAAACGTAGAAGGAAAAAATCTGCTACACGTCTCACTGCATATATTTAATATTGGCGGTTTCCAGACTTTTGGAACAAACAGATCCCTTCAGTTGCACTATTTCTCCTACACCTACCTTATCAACCCTGTAATTCATGACTTTATGAATTAATTCATTTAAAAACATAATAAGCAATACAATTCTGTGGATCAGTTGTTGGAAAACACTGCTCTACATTGCAAATATTGAAAACACTAGCACAAGGGGTTGTCTTTTGAACCCTGAGGATTAACATATATCTGAATTACTTGAAAAGAAGATTTTCCCCATGATAGTAAGAAGTGTATAATTAATACAAACACAAAATTATATAGTAAGTGTATAATTAATTCACTGGCCAACTCTCCTGACACAGAATATCATTTTTCAGGGCAGGCTTCTTTTTAATTATAATATAAATACAAAGTACTGTGCACAGGGAAAACCCTGAGTTTACCTATTAGTTACAATTTCCGAACTTGCTGTTAACTGCAGGAGATGGACTCTACAGTTGAAGTTCTGTAAAAATATCAGTTCAGTGCTCAATACTAATTTTCAAAAACGAACATATTGTATAAATCCCTGGTGACCCCTGTACCTTGAATCCTGTGGGCCCTTCAGGCTTGCTCATCTAAAAATGAAGATAAAGCTAAAAAGAAAGGTACGAAGAAAGTCAGTGATGACCAAAGATGGGCCTTTAGCCTGACCCAGTACGGCCATGGTTGCTGTTGCATGTAGAAAACACACACACTACCAGGAGTCAGAATTTCAGAAAAACACTTATCATTAAACTTATCCATATTATAAACCAATTAATCTACTTAGTCTTTCATATCCTGCCTTATAGGCTATTTCAAAGTTAACTACAGGCCTTGGCATATCAAGCAAGGCAAACAAAAGGAGAAATACACCATTTCTATGCTTCCCAAAGTTTTGAAGCATTCAAAAGGATTACAAAAAACATTGCTTGCGCTGAAAGCATGTGTAGTGACATACACTACCTAGTATTTATTTTTACTTAACACACAGAAAGAGGCAAAACAAACAAAAAGAAGAAAAGAAAGGCAGACGCAGTATTAAGAAATGCAGAAAGTCAGGAGCTCTAATTGTCTTCTCTTCTATGCCAGTGCAGATCAGGAGTGTTGTCATTCACACTGTTTCAACAAAATTACATTCGGCGTAGAATAAAAGAGAATTCAAATAGGTGACTGAAAAATGTCTGACTGAGCTAAACCTGAGCTCCTGTCCTGTAAATTAAGCAGCTCCTCTCTGCAGTCTAACAAGAAACTGTGGAAATTTAAGTCTCTTACTGGATGGGGTAGTCAAGTTGGAAATGCCATTAACGTGTAAACCTGTCCTTCTCCTTTTCATTCTCTTAATCCTGGTCAGGACTGCCAGACCTGTGGCTGAAATCACCATATGAGATGACAAAAACACTGAAGACTCCTGTTTATAAATGTCAACGTAAGTGAAATTGAGTGGCTGGTACACCGTCAGGCTGTGCTGCCATCCAGCAAGACCTGGACAGGCTGGAGAGTTTGGCAGAGAGGAACCTGATGAAATTCAACAAGGGCAAGTGCAGGGTCCTGCACCTGGGGAGGAACAACCCCATGAACCAGTAAAGGCCAAGAGCTGACCTGCCGGAGAGCAGCTCTGTGGAGAGGGACCTGGGAGTGCTGGTGGACGACAAGTTGACCACGAGCCAGCAGCATGCCCTTGATACCAAGAAGGCCAATGGTGTCCTGGGGTACATCAAGAGGAGTGTGGCCAGCAGGTCGAGGGAGGTTCTCCTCCCTCTCTACTCTCAGCCCGAGTGAGGCCCCATCTGGAGTACTCTGTCCAGTTCTGGGCTCCTCACTTCAAGAAAGATGAGGAACTACTGGAGAGAGTCCAGCGGAGGGCTACAAGGATGGTGAGGGGACTGGAACATCTCTCCTATGAGGAAAGGCTGAGGGAGTTGGGCTTGTTTAGCCTGAAGAAGAGAAGGCTGAGAGGGGACCTTATAAATGCTTATAAATATCTCAAGGGTGGGTGTCCGGAGGATGGGGCCAGACTCTTTTCAGTGGTGCCCAGCAACAGGACAAGGGGCAACGGGCACAAACTGAAGCACAGGAAGTTCCATCTGAACATGAGGAAGAACTTCTTTACTTTGAGGGTGACGGAGCACTGGAACAGGCTGCCTAATGGGGCTGTGGAGTCTCCTTCTCTGGAGATATTCAAACCCTGCCTGGACACATTTGTGTGCAGCCTGCTGTAGGTGACCCTGCTTTGGCAGGGGGTTGGACTAGATGACCCACAGAGGTCCCTTCTAACCCCGACCATCCTGTGATTCTATGAAAATAAAATCTGCATTCAAAACATTTGAAAAAGCATTTCAAATTATTTTTTAATCATGTGAATTTTATATCCTTTCTTATTGGTAGTATTTTAATGAAAGCAACTGTTCTGAGATCCAGTTCAAGGACAACAGAATCTCTACATTAAAGATCTTGTAAATTCTTTCCAAGGAAATATCTTTCTTGCTACAAGCATATGAAGATCTGACAGATAAGTAACCAACGTCTCTAATGCACAACAAGAAATACAATGAACTTTGTTTTGTATAATTGATCCAGAAGGATTCAGAAGTGACTGACTACGCTTTTCAGATTTTAATCATAGCAGCTTACAATTACCAAGCAGATACTTAATTGCTTGATCTGTTTCATTTCTTAAATTAAACTTGTCCATATCATACTATTTTTTTCAAAACTTACACAAATTAAAATGAACTCATAAAAATTATAACCGCTCCCAGTCTTCAGTTCTGACAAAGTCACTGAAGTTTACCACAAATAAAGATGTAAAAAGAGACTTTATAGTTCTGAGAACGATGCAGTCAGTCATGTCGCTCTGTACTAACATTACATTAATCTTCAATCCCCCCCCAAACAGTAGAGCAATGTATTCCAAACCATTTCTGTCTCTGAGACTGACAATAGTATCTTTGTGTTCAGCATCTGAACACCAAGGGAAACATTTTCCAGCTGGTTTTTAGCTACATTATCTCCCCTAAAATTGAAGTCACACATCTAAAAATCTCACAAGAGGCTTTGAAAAGTACCCACATCTTCAACGACCTTTGCTTCAAAAAAGACTAATAAAGACGTAAACTGTACAAAAAACTCATGTGACTATGACTCACATGTGAAACTTACGTTGCAGCATACATCCTCTTAATCTGGTACAGAGCTCCTCGCCCTAGTTTTATACCAGTTTGGGACTTCAGTGGAGTTACACTACCTTTGGTCTCAATGTTCTGTTCTTGCTCATACCACTAGGATACTTCCCTGGCATCAGAGCAGCACACTGATATGAAATCTCGGTAATACAGGTATCACCATCAGAAAATATTTCACGTCACTATTGTTATACAGAATTGGTTACTTCACTGCTATGCAAAAACTCTTTAGCAGAAAATGCTGTTCTATTATTTTTCCATAGATGTCCATACATTCTAGCTAAAACACACAAGAAGAGAGTACATAAATTAGTTCAATTAGCAATTAGTTTATTGGTGGTCCAAGAAGTAGAAGACAGCACCCTAGATAAAAGAGTAGAGGCAGAAACTTCTCCACCTTACTGATTTAATTAGAGCAGATTTCCACTCTTCCAAGACGCTAATGATATTGCCTGGACAGCTGCAGATTAGCTGGGAACATACTCGATCAGCAAAGACCCAAACAACTGGGGAGAATGGCTGTTTCTGCTGAGACACAGAGCAGCGAGGGGAGCATTATACAAACAGAAAATCAGCATCAGATTCAGGCACAGCTAGAGCAACTGAAAAGGTCTCTGTCCTTTTGCCCCATCTATTTTTAATGTAGCGACTCTTAGGCATAATACCTCACTGGGCATGACTTGCAGCAGTAATGCTGTTCTCTCAGTCTCCCCATTTTTCAGTGTTGGTCTGAGTTTACACAGAGATATTCCGCCTGTCGTGCAACCCTTACTGAATCAGTTTCCTTAAGTGAGATGTACTGAAAGGCTTTGAAAGGAGAATGCTTGCCATGTCATTTAAGAGACACTGAACAGAAGTACCATCTTTTTTCATCCCTTGTTCTAACCTACTTTCAAGACAGAATTGCAAGGTATGAAAATCCTTTACATGTGTGCACGTGACTTTTACCCTGCCACTAGTCAGCCACAGTCCGTGCCCTGCCAGATACATCTTTCAAACTGTTGATAGTACTTGAGTGCCTAAATGAGTGAGAACAGTCAGCCCAGTGTCACAAGAACAAAATTATCTATTTATGCTGATACTGGGTTAAACATGAGCAGTGTCTACCCGAAGTTTTACCTACTTGGCAGAGTTTTAGCACACCAAAGTCTGAATCCAAGACAGTCTGTGACAAAAGGGATCTGTACGCATTATTCTTACAGGACACTGGAAATGTAATGGGATCTTCTCTTCAGGGATACCTTTCTGTAACTCTGATTTCATATTTTTTTCCCTGCTATAAATGGATTTCAAAAACTAAAAATGAGGAAGTACAATGTGTCTGCAAGTCATAAGTAACTTTGATGCTGCAAACAGGAGACATTTCTCTCCATGTAAGAAGCAGAGCCCTTACCTGTAGACAGTACCTGTAATGATGGAAGAGTGAGATATAGATCACACACCTTCTAAACTTTTGTTCCTACTGCTGGAATTATTAGGGCGTTTGCCCACAATTAATTAGATGGAGACATCCAAATTAATCTGATCTACACTACCAGAAATTCACCGAACCGGTGTTTTAATTATCACTGCAGCCTCCTTCTTACTTTACTTCTGCTTCACAGAGTCAAGACTATGTATTTCATTTTCTCACCAAACAGGAGTCGAACTGTAGCTGGATGCACTGTTTGGGTACAGCCAAGTTAAGCGGCTGTCCTTTAGCTGGCCATCACTGTAGGTTCTCCTCTCCTGCTTACCAGGAGGATCTCCTTCAGCCTTATTGGCACAATGGCATCCATGCTCACTCCCTAACCTAGTTCTGTCAAAATGTTTTGGTTGAGTTTAAGAACTGACTATAAAAAGTGTTTAAGCTAACCCAGATCATTTTGACAGAACCAGGCTGGTGAGAAACTACATGTGCTGTTATGCTGGCTGAGCTGAGGAGGCAGTAAATTATGAAGACTTGAAAAGAGGAAAGGTAAAATGCAAATAGAACATGAATCACCTGCAGCCAAACAGTGCACCTGGCTGCAATTCAGTAATGCACTAGTTCATGGGCTTTTGATACACTGCTCATCATTGCCCAAATTTTGTGAAACTACTGAAAATAAGTTTCTGTAGTTGCCCAGCTTCTTGGAAATTTCCGTGAGAGCACAGGACCTAGAAGGTCATCTGCACTGCTAACAGTGGGTAACAAGTTGAAATTCTATTTTGGCTTTTTTTCCAGCTCTGCCTCCATCTCCTGGTTGAAAGTGAGGAGTTTGGGTTTCTGTCTAGTGATGTGTTGAGAATGGCACTTGGCAGGGTGAAGCCCCGGTGAGAAAAAGTCTGCATGCCCTTACAAATAGACCAAACTTCATGAAGGTTGAATACAAAAGTCCAAGTCAGGTTGTATGTACAATAACTGAACTGAATCCTCATTTTGTTTGAGCACATTAGGAAGAATACTCTGGGAGTGGAACCACTGCCAGAGGGTACTCCCACTGAGTAGCTGCTTTGGATGAGTAGGGCTCAGGAAAGTTAATATTCAGTACTGAAAGGAAGCAAGCAGGACAGGACAGAGCAGAGCTGAGAGAAAGGCCGGTGGGGAGAGCTGCTCTACAGGCCAGGTATGGGCTGGCTTTCATAACAAAAAGAAAGCAGAGAGCAGGAGAAATGCCCTTTGTGATGCTCCATGGTGAGCCCATCGAAAAGCCAGCTCTTTCACCCAGCATGCTCCCCTCACCTGTTTCATTCCTGCTACTCTTACATGGTTCTGGAATTGGAGGCAAGAGCTGGAAAACAAAAAAATACAATCCAAAAACATGTTTTCCACATTAAAAATAAAGCACTGAAGCCACTGGAGTAATAAACTGTGGAAACATTTTCCTCATAACATTCTACTGCTTTCATTAAGCCTGGAGAGACTTCCTCTCTGTAAGTGAACTCCTACAGTCCTATATAAAAGCTTCAAGTGATTATGCTGAAAAAAATTGCCCCATAAAGGTAACCATGGAGAAAAAGAGATGGGGTCAAGCCTATAAAAACCCATAAAGAGTAGACTCCATCACGTAAGGAAAAAGTACTGCTTGAAGACTCAGACCAGTATGTGCAGCCAGGCAGGAAATGTACCTGCTACAGCTTCGACGAGGTCAGCGGGGCTTGCTGAAAGGAGACGCTGGCTTTTCTCAGTCTCACTGGCAGTGTAGGGGATAAAGAGAACATTTCATAGAACATGAGTCGCCTTACCACTTCTGGAAGCACCTTCTTCGCCAGATCATGGATGGCTTTGATCACAATACATATAGATGACAGGAGGAATATGACACCCAAGATAACACAAGCTCTGGGGAAAAAAGCAGACAAATAAAAAGAAATGTTAAGAACATATTTGGAGTTGTTAACTTTCTTATTGCTGAGGGATAACACACAACAGAATAGTAATAATAAAACAAAAAAATCTTAAGGAGCTAAAGATATGAGACTTGAATTAAAGAAGAGAATGAAAGTTCCTCTCCATTTCTTAAAACCTGCATTATACGTGAGAAGACAGGGCAGACCAGATGATGTTTCGGTGTGAGAAAGACATTTCTCTTCTGCTCCTGATGATTTATCACAGAGTCCTCTAGAGGTCTGTTTCTCTTTGTTTTGCTAGGATCTCACATTAGAAATAATCAAGGGAACTTCATTTGCTTTACCACACCAGGACAGACGTTTGGTAAATCTGGTCAGTAGCATAACAAAACCTGAAACATCTGTTTCATCCCTATATCTCCAAGAAAAAAAAAATTTAAGTGCAGATACTAAAAAAAAATCAGCAGGTTAGGTGCATCACTTCATAGGCTGTCCAAGAGTGTCTCAGTACCTCAATAAAGATCAGCGTCTCATCAGATTAGGTGCTGTGCAGAATTAGACTCTCTATTCCCGCTCTGCAGAGCTTACAACCCAGTCTTATAAAGAACAAGTCAATGGGTTAATGAAGAGGAGATAAAGTAACAAAGAATAACTAAGTTTTGTGTAGGACACAGGCACAATGAGGCCTACAATGCACATAACACAGAACTTCACTGTAAAAAAGAAAACTTGCTTTTGTTCAAATATACAGACCAATACTAGTCTGAGATGGAGTTCCTGTTGCCGTGAACGACTATGTAATGCTTTGATTTCCTCTACACAAGCAATAACAGCCAGTCTCTTACAGTATTGATAAATCCGTAACACCATTTTATTAATAGCTCTTCATATAAAAATCTATTACTATCGATAGCTCTTCATATGAAATTCTATTATTATAGATAGATATACAGTAAGCGCAAGTTTAATGTTTAAAGAATGAAATAATTAAGAAGTGATATCTATATGTATGGTTTTTTCTTCAAAAGTTGTATTTTCTTTGTTTGCTGTTCATCATTTGGTGCCTATCTGTTAGCTCAGTTTACGGATGCTGTAATTATTCCAGTAGCATGCCATTATTTTCAACAACTCAGACATCAGGCCATCTGGCGGTTGGCAGCACAGGTAACGTTGAGAATGGTAAATGGTAATATGGATGGCAGAAATGTTTATCTACCAAAAAGAACGAGTAAAATTGAAAACTGGAGGGTTTTCCCTTTTCCATTGCATAGTTTCAAGCAGGTTCCTGTTCTGCAATAGACTCTTTTCAGAGATTTTCAGTTTCACTCTGTCTGAATGGATCACCGCACAGAGATCTGCCCAGAGCCTCTTGATCTACTTTTGTCAAATTCAAAACTTTTCAGTACCACCTTTATGTATTAGCACTGCCGTAACCTAAGAAGCTTATGCTGCACAATCCTTCACAACAGATTCTCTGGCAATGATTATTTGATTTTTTTGGATGAGGTACAGATACATATAAAGTTCTGCTCATCTACCTGGGACAAATGCAGGCATTAGCTAAGTTGAACATGGAACCGGTCCACAAAAGCTGGCTGTGACAGGTTGACATAAGATACATACGCTTCATGCAAGAACATGCTGACATTTCATCTGAAAGCAACACTGGATGGCAAGCTCTTCTATTATTCCCAGCAGGCTTAAACCAATATAGCCACAAACCTTTGAGCTGGAAATGACAGAATAAACTTCCTTGTGCCAATATGCATTGTTGAATGCCAAGGGTACGGGAAAGAGAAGACCGCGGAGCATCACTTTCACTTAGCATATCTTCTACTCCCTGCACATATCTTCTGAGAAAGACTGGCAAACATTCCCTAAGGGCCTGACAGGAGCCTTGGTGGCACAAGTCCAGTGTGTCCAGCGAACCAGCACTAGCCTTGACCACTGGCTGGACATGGTGCTCACGTACATTGGAGAGTTTGGGGTTCTCTCCGTAAACTCTCCAACCACCCAAGCTAAACAGCACATATTTTGCATCTTTGCCTATGCCAGCAGGTAAGTAATGACTTCAGCAATGTTGACCTGCTTCTCTTATTCCCCATATCAGTTTTACTGTGTCAAAAGAATTCCCACACACCTACCTAACAAGAAACAGCTAAAAGTAAAGAGATAAAAGGAAGGTGTTAATAACAGTGACAAGGGTATTAATAGCAAATAGAAATGCAGTTTGAGGTTTGAATCAGCATTCAGTCATCATATTTAGCAAGCCTAGCTTCTCCTTTATAACCTGGCTTCTGGAATCCACAGCCACGCAAAATTCATGAGTAATGGCATAGTACTTCAAGTGCAAAAATACATGTTTCTTGTAGTCTTGAGCATATGAATTTATCTGCAAAACCACTAGAACAAAATACTGCATAGTGTCTTCTTTCAATCTCATTTGCCAGAAAAATAATTTCTATCTAGTCTGCAAATCATGCAAAATTCAGCTACAAATGCACAAAACAAGAAACCTCCAAAAATTAATCTGAAATTAACTGTAGTACATAATAAATAAATTGTAATTGGTTATTGTAAGCTTGCTGTATTTTCAAGCCATTAGACAACGAAAACTTTAATACAAGCCTGCTAACTTCCATCTGCTAACAATTACTCAACTGCTTTGTAACTAAATAGTGTTTCCAACTGCACACGAAGGCTGTTACTGCCAAGGTTGTTGGCAAATGCAATTTCATTAATAACATTCAATTAAATTAGATGAGCCAACTTGTTGCCTTTGTTGGCGTGGCGACCTGGTTCAGGAACGGCACGGCGACCAACCCCAGGCCGCTCGGGCCATCAGCTCGCAAACACCAATGTGGTGGACGGCAAATGGCGTTTATTGACGGGTAGCACAGTATTATATAGCTTAGGTTTACAGCGTCACTTCCGTCTGCTTACACCTATGGGCTAAACGCTACTGGTTATCAGGAGAGGAGGGGGGGGGCCTACCTTTCCGTACAGCACGACATCTTCCGACCGCCAGGCCCTAACTATCCACATTTCCCCCCTCCTTATGCTTAACTAAATAGGTTAATATAAAATATAAAAGTGTTAATACTTAACCTTAAGACTTAAACTTAATATCTGGCCAGACTTAACCTTACTTAACCTGAACTACAATTTAAAAAATGTAAATATTAAAATCTTACGATTACAAAGATAAGGTACCTTAGACAAATGCATTTGTAAATTAGCTAAAATATAATCTTAAAAATTCTATTGTTATTCTTATTCTTATTCTATATTGTACAGTAGTGTTAAAAAGTATATGCTATAAACTTGAATAGAAAACATAAGGCACAGTAAACAGGTAGAAGTTAACTTTTAGGGACGATTGAGGGTAACACTGGGTAGGTACATTTTTAAAGCAGTTGTTGGTGTTCTACGAACATGATGTTAACTTTCTCTAGCCGACTCTTGACGAATGACACTATCTTGTTCAGTATACAGGGTCCAAAAATTAGTGTCATTACGATCATCGCGATCGGCCCTATCAAGGTGGATATCAGGGTGGTTAACCATGGCGAATGGTTAAACCACGACTCAAACCATCCTTGTTGGGCTTCTTTGTCTCTTTTTCTTTTTTCTAGACCTTCTCTAAGTTTGGCCATGGTATCTCTGACTACTCCGGTGTGATCAGCATAAAAACAGCACTCTTCCCCTAATGCAGCGCAGAGGCCTCCCTGTCGCAAGAAAAGAATATCCATTCCCCTCCTATTTTGTAACACAACTTCTGATAGTGAGGAACTTCCAGGCTTGGACAGAACGTTTGCTGACTTGTCATCTTCTTTTGTCGTCAAGGTGTATGGGTTATGGGGGTGTCCGATGATCCGGTCCTGTGAACAAAAACTCACAGTTTTCATTAGTTTTACTCTGGCTAGTATGGTGCGAACAGCCACCTGGATCGGGGTTAGATGCTCTTCCTTCGCGACATGCTTAATCATGTCTGCGATACACGACCCCGCTGATAGTGATCGCAGGATTTCTTTGGTTGTCGAATTACACTGCTGATGTAAACATTCTGCTACGACTGGGCCTTTTGCCTCCACAGGCAAGGCTGATGAATCGACCGCTGCTTGGAGACGATCCACAAATGTTGTGAAACTCTCACTCTCACTTTGCTTAATTGTGGACCATGGCGATGGTTTGGCAATGACTTTAGAGGCTATGTGAATAGCTTCTCTGGCCGCACGAGTAGTTGTAATGACTTCATGGGCCCGCAGGCCCTGGGCTTGTGCCTGGGGAGTAATCATTGTGGGATCTGTGCCCATTAACCGCTGCAGGCTGGAGCCATGCAGTGGATGGTCTGCCCCAGTTACTTGGGCCAATTGCCTCGCACAGATGTCCTCCCGTTCTTGTTTAAAAACGATCATCCCTGCCCCGTCAAAGATCAATCTACAAGTTTGTTTTATATCGAACGGGAGCATATCGTCTCCCCCGAAGACACCATCTATGAGGGCGGAGACAATGGCAGAATTAAGGCCTTTATCTGCGATTGCCTTAACAATCGCTTGTATATCCTTAGGGTTTATCGGTGTGTGGACCCTCTGTCCCCCGTCCGTCACCCGGACCGGGAACGCTAGTGCGGCCGATGGGGTCCAGTCGGCGCACGTAATCTTTATTTTCCTCCAGTCCGTGAGAGGGATTTCTCCCCCTCGCGGTTTCTCTTTAATTTGGATGGGGATATTTTGGCTCTTGACTTTATTTATCTTTGTTTTCTTCTCTTCTAAACTTAAATTAGTTACGAGCCACTCATCCCCGCTAGTGTTTGACTCGGAGTCGGAACTCGACTGACTGGTTACTTCCGGTCTCCAGTACGTTTTTGCCGAGCTCTGGCCCCCTCCCCTATGGGCGGGCCGCTCCTCACCCCGGCCGGGCCCGCCCCGCCCTCTGCTCGGCGGGGTGCCCACCTCACAGGCGCATCTTTTGAAATGCACGCGCCGGTTGGCTCTCTGCCCCCCGCTGGCCCCCCTTTCCCCTTCTAGGTCGCTCCTACCGCTCCTCTCCCCCCTGTTCTCCTCCGCCTCCCCTTTGTGTGCGCTTGATAACTTTAGCGCTTCCTCCCTGTTATCACCAAAGGAATTTTCATCCCGCCTTTCCCCTTTGTGCTCGGTGCCATCTTGGGGCGCATAGGGCGGTGGTGTGGCCCAGACTTTATCAGACTCTGTTTCTTTCGCGGCGCCCCTAGCCTCCTCAGCTAACCCGCCCCAGAAGGATTTAGCTTGTTTCTCTCCCTCCGTAAGCGGATCGGGGTCCGGGAGTTGAGGGGACGTGTCACCCTCTTGCTGATTTTTAGGCTCAGCAGAACCGTTATCGTCTGGGGGGTGCGAAGTCTGTGTAGCTGCCCCGATTCCCAATTTTGGGGTAGCTAACAAACAGTTCTTTGCCGCCTTCCAGGTCTCCTGCTCTTGTATAGCTTTCTGCAGGGCCTGCACGACTTTCCCCCACGACTTAAGCTTTTTCCCACAACCCGAGGACATCGTTTCCTCGGCTAACGCTTTAGTGCACTTATCCCACACCTCAGGGTGGAGAATATCCACCGGCTGGTCAATGACCCCAATTTGCAAAAGCCTCGCAACTGCGAGCGTAAAATCTTTGGGCTTACAATCAATCCCCCACTGCTTATGTAATTGCAATACGACCTTCACAAGGGCTTCCATCCTCCTTGTTGGTCCGGGAGCGTCCTCCCCGCCGGGCTGGTCCCGCCGCTCCGGCCGCCGTTCACCCGACTCCAGGCGAGTCTTTCCCGGGTTTCGGCACCACTTGTTGCCTTTGTTGGCGTGGCGACCTGGTTCAGGAACGGCACGGCGACCAACCCCAGGCCGCTCGGGCCATCAGCTCGCAAACACCAATGTGGTGGACGGCAAATGGCGTTTATTGACGGGTAGCACAGTATTATATAGCTTAGGTTTACAGCGTCACTTCCGTCTGCTTACACCTATGGGCTAAACGCTACTGGTTATCAGGAGAGGAGGGGGGGGGGCCTACCTTTCCGTACAGCACGACATCTTCCGACCGCCAGGCCCTAACTATCCACACCAACTGCCATTTCTAAACAAGTTCAAGTCAGCTCAGAATTACCCATAAAAATTAATGGAAGAGGAGTTATACAGAAGTGAGATGTGACTGAAAACCTAGTGAAGATTTTACAGATACCCTGGGCTTGGAATCACCATAGGGTAATAAACGCTCCTCAATCTCCAGGTCCCCCATGATCACTGTCAGCAATTCAGACGCTCTGGTGATCCACCTAATGCCCTCACATTCCAGAACATTGCTATATTCTTGCCAAGACATGAGGGTACTCTCTGTCCAGTGACACCCACGATGAACATATCTCCACGAATCATATGCCACCAGTACCACTTACACCTCTGGAGATCCAGAACCTACTGGAGATCTTGTACTTACTTTACAACCTTTTGCCCGTCAGTTAGTGTGAGAGCTTCCCACTAAATATCTACTACATCATTAGAGATATAATTGATCTATAACACAAAATAATTGATCGCTACAGTTTTGATAGGCAACAGAAAAGATCTAATGAAGAATCCATAAATCTGAAGTCTACCTCAGTTCCATGTAATAAATTGCTTCTAAAAAGAAAGAGAAACAGAGACAATTTAATCAAACCATTTTAAAACATAATGCAAAACCATGATTTGATTTTCAGAAACGATAAGCTCTCTGCAATCTTTCAGCATGCAGTATAATTTAAAGAACAATAGACTAAATCAGAAAGGACAAGGTGAAGGCATCTCTCACATCCAGGCAATAATAAACTTTTTGGTCAACTAAAGCTCAGACTTCCATATGTTTTTTTCTTAGAGCAATGGCACTTGGAATGCAGAAGTAATTTAAACTATATCTTTAAGTTGACAGTAAAAGAAATTTAATATTTTGATTTTAACAGTGAAACCATCAAGTCTTCTTTAGTTTGCTGTAGGTCTTGGTAGCAGATCATGATCTGCCAATGGTACGTCTTGATGTGTTTTTGATGTAGTATTTCTATCTGAAAACCCATGAGATAATATAAAGTATAATTCATTATATTAAGAAATTAACTCACCAATTTTGTCAACTTTTCACTATACCTTTGTCACAGACGAAACATATTGTTAAATCAGTTGCACTGCAGCCTCAGGCACTGAGAATGAAATTATTTGGATTTTGAAAACTGCCAAAGACTTTATATGGCTTTTGAGCTTCAGTTACTGCTAGTTCACTTCTAGTGGAATTCAGAAACATGATTATGTCTAAATCCTAAAAACTAAACTCATGTCTCCAATCTAAAGCTTGGTTCTGGGTGTGCTACATCTTGACAATTTCCGACAGACATTCTTCTGAAAGCAGTACTAGAACCCATATACAACACATTTATATTTATACAAGCCTATAAATACCCACTGTGCTTTGCACCAATCCTGGATATTTGCACTCACACCCATCAAAATAAGATCCTTGTAACTGTATTACATGACTTACAGCTGCCACCTCATCTTTTCCATAACACATTCCCTGTACGGAGCTCTATAAAACACAATTCTTCATTTTGATAACAAATTCTCACTACTCATAAGGAAACCAGAAATGGAAATCTATCACTGTAAGCACCCCATAGTCTTTCCCTTAACCAAAAATTTGTAACTTTGCGTAAGTTAATGGCTTTTAAACAAGTAGCTATGAAACGTACTGAGATTCAGGGGGTTCCATCTCCACAAAATGTCAATTTTCAAGCTGCCATTACTAAGTTAACAATTTTTTCCTCTTTTTATCACAGAATTTTTATCACAAAAAGCTCCAACTATTCATTTGCATCAGCAAGCACAGCAAAATAACCTTCTAATTCATGGGTTTCTCCTTCATTCTGTCTTACATTTGTAATTATTTGTTACGATTCCCTACAGATAGTGATAAGACTAAAATTCTGTAATATTTCCATCATAGAACTAGAGACTAATATCATCCAGATGTCAATGGTGTTTAATCTTCAAGATAATAAATCAATTTTACCTTTAGCGTGGCTGTTGCCACACTGACTACTCTTTAGGTGAGTTGACCCATTCCAAAGGGAGTGCTCTTCCATGAAAGCAGCAGTCAGCCTGCAGATGTAGACTCTCAGCTACTTGTTTTGTAAGATTTTGTAAAAAATAAATAGAATCATAGAATGCTTTGGGTTGGTTGGGTCATCTAGCCCAACCCCCCCCTGCAGTGAGCAGGGACATCTTCAACTAGACCAGGTTGCTCAGAGCGCCGTGCAACCTGGCCTTGAATGTTTCTGGGGATGGGGCCTCCACTGCCTCTCTGGGCAACCTGTGCCAGTGCCTCACCACCCTCATTGTAAAAAAGTTCTGCCTTATACCCAGTTTAAATCTACCCTCCCTTAGTTTAAAACCATTACCCCTTGTCCTATTACAATAATAACGAAGTTACAAATACACCCCCAGTGACATACTCTGCTATGTACTACCGCAAAACAGATCTGGGGTGAGCTCCACAAGGGTAACTGATAACAGAATTTTCCTTATAGCAATTGACTGGTATAAAAGAGCTACTGCAAGAGGCTTCCCTTCTTCATTTTCACCCTGCTGTCTTTCTGGCAAATGGAATACAGTGACACAGTACCAACAAGGGTTCGTAATGAAGCTCTTGCTAATTACTCCTCTCAAGTCAATCTGCTCTCACCTGCAGCAAAGGTGATGCAGCAGAACTAAGGATTCAGAAAAAAATTAGTGATGCATGGAAATATAATCTGCCAAAATGTGTTAACTTTCTCTTAGCAGCTCACAAAGGCAGTTGTTTTTGGGGCAGTGGAGATGGAAAAGGGTCTCACACACTTGGTAGTATGTCTGTTACATTCTGGAACTGATTTTACCACCACACTTCAAGTTCATTAAAATAGTGCCTGAAATGTGATGACACCGTGTGCAATAAAACAAGATTGTCAGTAGCAGTCTACTTACTTCCTAGTTTTGTTAACATACGATACACTAAAATGCAATATTAAAAACCTAACCATCTTGTCAAATACTGCGCTATTCTCTTATCTTTTTTATTCATTGCTGTATCTCAGATTACCTGATCTTTTTTGATTACATGGCTTTATTTGAGTTTTTATTAGTTTTACCAGTGTAAAGAACCTTGCAGAACCATAGAACAGCCCAGGTTGGAAGGGACCTCAAAAAATCCAACCTTTCATAGGAAAGGGAGCCTAGATGAGACTATCTAGCACCCTGCCCAATCGCATCTTGAAAGTCGCTCATAATGGGGACTCTACCACATCCCTGGGGAGGTTATTGCAGTGATTGAACGTTCTCACTGTAAAAAATTCCTTTCTTGTATCAAGATTACTTATCTTATTCATTGAAAACATTGCTTGCCTTATTAATAGAAAACATTTCAATAATCTCAGGAGAGCTGCAAAGATAAATGTGACAGAGAACTGTGAGAAAAGACATCATAAACCACTAGCATTTGTATTAATATTCTTGAGGTAGAGACTACATTCTCACATTTGCAAAGCTGCCATCAAAACAAGCTTCAGTTCCTCATCTAATTCTATGGCAGCTACGATACTACAGATAAAAGATAACACTGCTAATTCCTACATACGATTCGTCACCTTCCGAGAGCCGGTTTACTCTAGTTTATTTTAATTCTGTATTCTCTTGGTTATTAAGAATCTTACATGATCTATTTTTCTAAAAGAAATGAGTTTTCCACCATAGGAATAGTGGAACAGTTTGCCCACAGAGGTTGCGGAGTCTCCATCCTTGGATGTTTTCAAGACCTGACTCGATAAAGTTCTGAGTAACCTATTCTGATCTCACAGCTGACTCTGCTTTGAGTAGAAGCCTGGGCTAGAGACCTCCTGAGGCCCCTTCCAACCTGAATTATCCTCGGATCCTATGAATTTTTATTCATTAAATCTTTATCTCTGCAGGCTCTGTCAAGATCTTTCAGCACTAGTGGCTCCCAATAGCACACAGAAAAGGAAATGTTAAAATCTCTACAGGCTGTTTTCATGGCTGGAGTGAAGAGGTAGTGTTAAAACTATTACTTTGCAAGGAACTGCAACTTAGCATTAAGATGAGCTAGAGGCCAAGAAGAGCAATACGAACTCTAAGCCCAAGAGTAATGTAAGCCTTTTCAGCAAAGCTGAGCAAGTCAGTTTTATGATGGATAACGATGTTAATCTCTGAATAAACCCACTAATGAAACCTCTGGAGCTTAAGTAAGAACAAATTTAAATGATAAAGTAATTAATTTAACAAAAAATAGAAAAGTGCTAATTCCTGTTTCCCTATGATTTGAAAGGATTTTTGTATTAGTGGGTGACAACAAATATCACGTACGGAATCATTCAGGGGAAGTCATATGGCACAACACACAAAGCAAAAACCTCTTGGGCAATGGCCATGTCAGGAGTTCGCAATGTATTTTTGAGCATACAGTATTCATTCACTTTCTAATTCTGTATCTCTATATACATTTTTCTCAACTGTCTTCTGTGTCTAGCCACATGACAGGAACCCTTTCGTACCTCTTTGCTTTGCCAGTAGTCTTGTTTTAGTTCTTTCTTCCCACAACCAAATACAAACTACAGTCTGTGAATGCTCCATCATCAGTAACTTGGACCTTTCAATAATCTGCACCACATTTCTTCTAGAAGAGAGCCAGTCAGCCAGTTTAAACAAAGCTAGGTCTACTTTCATTTAATATTCGTATTATGGCAGCTCTTACAGTCTGATTACAGTAGCCAGGTATAAAATTCCAGTCACAGCCAGCCCAAGATATCTCAAGCTCAGGCAAAATTGAATGCTAATACTCAAAGGGTAAGAATCAGGCCGAAAAAGCTTGATTTTTCGGTCAGCAACAAATGATTTTCTATGTCAAACCAGCGGGTTCTGGCCGATGGGGATGAAGTGGAGCATGATAGAGAAAATGGAAGAGGACTCGGAACTAAGACAGTGGACTTAGTGGAATACAGAAAGGCAAAAAGTCAGAGGACTTTTCATAAAGAAGGGGCTGAAAGTGTTTGTTCTGGTTTGAAGTCATTTGGGGCGCCAAGGGATGGCTTGGGGATGTTACAGATGTAGGCTTCTCTTTGCTTTCTCTTCCCTTAATTTCAACAGCAGCCCATGTCCTTTCAAGACCCACAGCTTTTCTTCTCCTCTCAGCTGCCTTCCCCTCCACAGCAGCCTGTGTTTGCTACCTACACATCCTAATCTTCTGACACACAAGTGAGGAACAGGAGGAACTGAGCAAGGACCATTCCTGCCACCAAGGAAGAGTGTGTAAAGAAGCAGGGTAGAGGCCGAAGCAGCCGTGCTAGGAGTGTCTGCCTGCACAGCAATAGCCACCCTGCACACACCCCAGAGTCAGCAGGGGCAGCTGATGGCGAAATATCTACATCTGGCTACTGTATCTCTATGGCAGACCAGCCTACTGCACCCTGCACCACAAGCACAGCTCTGCTGCCCGTTATTTCAAAAAGAGGCATTAAAATTACAATGCAGCTGTTCACTAATATTTGTTCCTTGCTATCCATCCAGTTGAGATAATTCTAGCTACATTTTTCATTAGGGTGTCATCCAGAACTGTGAAGACTGTAAAATCTGCCTCTTAAAACCATTAAAGGGCTTACTCTAAAACGAACAACTACAAGCCACTCTGGCATGTTACTGTAACAGGCAAAAGATGCAGTATCAGCCTAAGTCTTGAGATTCCTGCTTCTTTGTTATGCTCTGCTGCTAATCTTAAGCTTCTTTGTGTCTCATTAGACAGTTATATTGCTCGTTTATGTTTGTGGTGTAGCTGATCTAATATCAGGTTTAGTTACTGAGGAGGTCTTGAACACCGAACTGTTCGGAATCTTCAGAGTATTTACAAGCTGTATTTACAGCCTGTTGCTGGGTGAAGAGGGAATAGAGTCACTTTAGAAGGAATGAAGTGGGCTCACTGCTCAGCATACATTTTCCATAATCCACCTAAAACTGCCAGAATCCAGATCAGCACCATTAGAGCTACTCCTTTTTCTCACCATAAAAAAAAGAAAAATGAGAAAACCCCACAACAGATTACAAAACAAAGAGAGTTCAAGTAATAGTCCAAAATATCATTGAAAGCCGATTTCTCAATTACATATTAAAAAAAGCATGTTACCACATGGTCTAACCTCTGCTTAAAGAACATGCAGGGGAAATGCTGTTTGTGCCTGAGATTCAGATTAGCCATGCTAGGGATCCATTTCATGCTGAAAATGTTATAGGCCTTCTAAAACTTCTATTATCCTTGGGAGTTCAACTAGTCACTGTGGAACAGGTCATTTAGAATCACGCGGCTGAACTGGGGCAATAGTTCCATAAATAATTTGATTCCTCAGGTATTAAATATCTGTCAATAAAAGCTAACAGACATTTCTACAACTTGGAGATTTTGAAGATGCTTACAACCTTTTTCCTAGCTCCTGGTCGGCACAGACTGTACAACTGCACTTAAAGTACACCTGCCTTATAACTACCCTCCTGGCCTGGGAAGAGCTGGTCACTGCTCCGAGCCTCATAGCAGGTAATTGGAGATTCTGTCATTCCTCTGAGGTTTGAAATTACAGCCTTTTGAGAATTTCTGTAATGCCTCTTTTTATTTTATCAAATTCCAGTACAAAACAACCCCATATATCTGATTTTTTTTTAATATATACGTATATGTGTGTGAATACTAGGCAATACATACAAATACCGCCTAGTCAACTACCAGTGAAGTAAAAGGAAAGGTTTTCGTAAATTAAATAGATTTTGGATCTAGCACCAGTCAAATCATTGCCAAGTCTACAGATGCCACACTTTTAGAAACAGATTTTAGAATGTATAAATATATACATTTGCTATTTCATATTTAATATAAATTCTACGTGTGAGGATTTTGTGTGTGTGCGGGCATAAATGTATGTATACATGCACTTCTGCCTGGATAAGAGCAAAGTTTATGATTGCTTCATTTATGTTTGAACATGGGATAATGGATTTATGAAGAAATGATGTGGTTTAATGTCAGCCTAATGAAGCACCTCTAAAACTTGTACACTGTACCTACATGCAGTATTTTGGCTAAATATTTCAGAAGAAAGAATGGTTTACAAATTTTCAGTGTGATTAAAAAGAAACCGTATTTCTCCTCCTGTAAAGCAGATATCCAAGCACAGCTGAACACATACTTTGCAAACTCTGCACTGTGCTCCACTGGGTAGTAGAGACATTCGTGTGCCACGTGAGGACCAACTCATGGCGACTGAGAACTAAACAAGAGCTGCAGAGGTAGGTTCTGAGCTACTTGCAGTTTGTAGGCTATCTCCATGCATTTGACATTTTTCCAGATCAGTTAGCTATTCCATTCACTCATCACAAAAGAGTTTTTCCTGCAGCCACCAAGGTTTGCCCTGAACTGTGGGTAGGTGTAGATTTTGCCATCTGTGCTTCAAGTCTTTTTCGTATGTATGGCATAGATAAAATTACCCACAGTTTTTTTTCAATGTGACTGATATGTTGGGTCTGAATTGAGAGGATTATTTTCATTCAACACTACCTAAATAGACAGTGCTCATTTAGTCATGTGAAGCAGTACAGCAAAGCCAATTCACACATGAAAATTTAAATACAGTACTAATACTGAAAATTAGCATTTTTTAATTCTGTGACCCAAGAGAGAATACACTCTGCAGCCATAAAATCAGTACGGTCCCTTATTTGAATCTGAGGAAAAGAAAGAAGAGCCAGACCTAACCTAGCAGTATGACAGCCATTTTGTCCCACTAAAGGTGGTTTCTAATTCTTTTAAGTTTTAGGTGCAAGAGTAGGATATGTCACGGTCCCCATATTCCATGCCTAAATGTAATAGACATATATGCAATACAACTTCAGTAAGGCTCCTCATGACCAAACCCTGGGGTAAATATTCTCAAGTGGTGTCATCTGAATATAAGCAACAGAGAAAAAGAGGTTTTGATCACTTTGGAAGGAGAGGCTCACTCTGTCTTAGGGTCCCAACTGTCATCACATTTTCTCAGTAGGAAAGAAGGCTTTCCACCAACGCCCCACATGTACCCAGCAGCCCCACAGACATGCCCACTTCCTTTACCAGCAGACATGGCTCCACAGGAGGTGGCCATGGTGATGGCAATATACAGAATCGGCACAAGGTAGGAATCAAGTAGTAAAGGGCAATTCCAATGATCATCCTCAAAGCCAAAATCACTGGTGGGATGAAAGCCTCTGGAGTACTCTGGATTAGGCCATAAGAGACCGGACAAGAGACTATAGAGCAAAAGCAGATCTTCAATTCAAAGAGGCAATGTAGTGCAAAGCAGTAAGGTATCATTTCATCAAGCCATACAGCACTTTTCCCTAGCAGCTGAAGAAGGATACCACATACATATCTGATTTCCCCTGTCTTCCAAAAATGAATTGCACCAGAAAGTAAAGAGCAGGAGGACAAGGTGTCAAAGGCATATTTGTCCATAAGATACCCATGCTGACAAAGAGAACACCACAACAAAGGGCACTTCCCTCAGGTATGTTCAGTTCCAAGTGGGTGTCTACTTGCTGTACACAGAGTCGTAGAGATGATTTTATTGTTACTGTTTACTTAAGTCTAAATTCCAGAGACAAGGTAACTAAGCAACTGGTAAGGGTTTCTAATCACTTCACTAGGCTTCTCCAAAGGTCACATGTCTAAGAAGATGTAAGGTTATAAAAGAAAAACTGTTTGAAGCTGTATCCTTCTGCTTGATAAACATCTACAGATTCATGGCAGTATTTGAAACACTAATATACCTACTTGCTGCACTGCCCCATTTACCTGAAGATATTATGATCGAAAACTGAACGCAAGGCATTTTCTGTGAAAAGGTAACTGACAGGCAGTATGCACCCAGGAGGCCACCAAGCAACCAAGAAAAGGGATTGGTAAAGTGGCAATTGTCATTGGGTATTCTAAAAAGACTGTTGATAGTTTTAATATGCTTCATGAAAGGTTTTTAAATATCCTAATTCCTACATCATACTGTAACACAGCCGTTTCACCCTAGTGCAAGAAGTCCTAGGAAAGGGTCCGAATATCCTTGTTCCCTTCCTTCCTCTCTTCTTTACACATCCCTATGTAATGGATAAGCCACATGTACAGATATTCACATAGTGGATTCCTAGAGTTCTCTGACAACCGAAAACCCCAGTGAACCATCAGGTTCTGCTTCCATCAGACAGAAAAAAAGGCACAACAATGCTGAGCGTTTATAAACTGAAGAGATATATACACATGTGGGTGTATATATACACACACACACAGAGCTTAGAAATCAGATATACATCTTTAACAGCGAACACAATTAAATATAGGGATAGGTTTCTTATTTGCTCTGTCCCTGAGGAGCAGCCAAATATCTTTCTTAGAGATTGCTTTTAGCTCAAAACAAATTAGAAATTCTTGGATTAAGCTCTTCGAGTTGTGCTCTTCTGGATGTCAAAATAGATGAGAATACCAGTTCATTCTCCCCATAATTTAAGAACCTATTAAGAATCAGTTCCTCAGGGCAGGCATTTTTCACTTCGCCAGTGGGTTCAGCACTAGGATCGTATCAAATCCAGCTGCCACAGCTGAGGTATAATGTATGGAGATGAAAGTTAAGTTACTGACACATAGCAAAGATTTTAGACAATGTCTAACTGCAAAGCTGCAAAGACTGCAAGACCTTCCCAATTCTTGATGCTCTTTTTTTAAACCTAGCATAAGGTGAGAAAAGATATGTAAAATAAATACAGAAATAGAGATAAGTGAAGCACCTACTGTTCCAGGTAAAGTGTTGTCTTACCCACAAAGAAAGAGCACTCCAGAATCATACGCTGCCCCACCGAGGACAGCAATGACTATTTTCTCCTGGCAAAAAGCGTTCTCAGCAGCAGGTGAAGGTGTGACAGATATCTGCACCCTTGTCTGCCGCAAAGTAATTCTTCTTTTAATACTACTGACCATGCTATGGACGACAATTTCACCAATATAAGGAAAAAAAAAAATGTAATGAATGCAGATCTGTCATGTCATGGCAACATAGAGCACCACGAGTTCATTAGAAATTATTTCCCCAAGATGCAGTTTAATTTTCTTATTACAGTAATAAAGGAAAGAATAGCTGGAGTCTGACATATGCAATTATAAAAAAAAGACCAAACAGTGAAAGAATTGTGAGCTTTCTGCTCTTGACTTTATCCAGCATGCTCATTATGAGTGACATTTCCTATTTACTCTGGCACTGGGTTAAGAAAGATGTTGACAGACTGGTTCTTGGGAAGCACAGAATTTAACTTGGTACCATCAACAAAACAATATATAGTAAACACCAGCTGCAGCTGTCAAGAATCACTATGTTAAATATGCTGCACAGAGTTAGTTTTTGCAATACCAAATATACAAGCCCAAACAAAGTCCGTTAGCCAACAAACACCCAGGAGCAATGGATCCTGTGGGCATAAGCAGATGCTCAGTCCTGCACAGGACTGTACACAAATGCAGGATGGTAGCTCTGCAGTGTAACAATAGGGATATTGCTCTACAGCCTAAGAAGTTGCAGTATTCCATTTGACCTGAGCAGACTGCCAAATTTATTAACTTGCCATGAGCAAAGTCTTGTTTTCCTGAGCAGGAGGAATCAAACAAGAGATGCTTCCTTTGTTCATAGTTTCGAGATTTTTCCAACCAACTACACATAAAAGCTCAGTCTTTTACAGCTTTTTCACAAGGCTGTGTGCCCGAAGTTTGTTACTATGCTTTCTTGATCTTCCTTTTTTAGTGGTATTTCTCACTTTCTCCTCCTCACACACAGTTCCAGCACTCCAATCCAAATCCTTCATCCCTGAATTTATCAGATCAAAGAGCTGCCCTTTGGCTGTATAGCTAGTTACTAGTTCAACCTCTCCTGAGACATTTTTCCAGGTCCCTAATGCACCAGCCTTCTATTAAGAAATTTCTTCTACTGCTATTTACTGGCTTTATTTATGCACACAAAAAACCACTCTTACCACATCAATTACAATAAATTTCTTCCTTCAACAGAATTTAGACTTGCTTCAGCAGCCCAGGAAGCTATTATGTTGCTAAAGATTTACTAAAGGGTAGAATATCCAGGAATATTTGTACCGTGGTTATGAAAAGCAGGAAGAGGGATGATTCAGATTTCTTTGAGTGTCTGGAGTGGCTCAGTGACCGTTCAATGTTCAAATCACAGAACAGAAGACTGGATTCAGACCTTTAACCTGGCAACCTGCTCCACTCAACCCTGCTTTGAGCAGGGGTTTAGACTGATGACTTCTGAAGGTGCCTCCCAACCCCAGCCATTCTACAGCACAGCACATAACTCTTACCATGAAGTAATAAGCTGTACCTGGACCAAAGTGCACAGGTAGTGGCTCTGCTATATTTTTATAGTCTCTGGATTATCACCTACATCAGGGTATGTTCTTTCCTCTTAGCAAGAAAAATAGGGAATTGCAAGAATTTTATTTTGGTTGTAAGTTTTCATCTTTTGTTGATATTCAGAATTAATTCCTTGAGTTATTTCAGCACTCTTCTTTCTTGGATTTCTTGATCATTGCTTTGTTGATGATTTATTCAGCACCTCTGAGTTTCCTGCATGTTAACTTGAAACTCAGCAGATCACGCTGACGGAATCAAGCACTCATGAACTATGTACTCTGATTCTCCAGTTATCTGTATCCCAATTTTTGCATTTCCTCAACACCTACAATTCTTTCAATCACTCCTCTAAAATACATGAAAATGTGGTAGCCTCTTATATCTGACTGCCAAAACATAAAGATGGTGAAGTGTGAAACTATCCAAGAAGCACCAGTAACAAACACATCAAATATTCATCCCACTCCTACACACTCTCTCATTAATGAGCCAGCTAGGCAGAATCAAGCAGTGTCTCATATGGCTTACAATCTCACAGTGGTTTATACCTGATCTTGGTGAATAGTAATTATATTTCCAAAGCCACTTGGTATATTTAAAGATAAAGCATAAAAATTTAATCATAATTTCTTTATAATTTAAGACGTACCTTTATCATAACCAGAAATCTTTTTTCACAATGACTTCAGAAAAATTCTCATCAGCAAAAGACTTGAAATGCCCATCAGATTTGCCTTCTGAGGCCATCAATGTCAAAGAATTTTCAAGAAGGGCAAATCGCAAAGGTAAGTTAAAATATATTTTGCAGTTACTCCATGTGAACCACCATGACAATCAACAAAGATGTACATTGTATAACTTCGGTCACATGTACACTCAGAAAGTACCTTCTCATCTTGCCCCAGAAAATGAGAGAAATCAAACAAACTACTGAAAATGAAATCCATTAAACTGAGTTAAACTCAGCAAGACAAATTTCTGTGATAGTTTCAGCACTACAATTCCCCTGAAGTCAAACGCAAATGCATTGGTTCAGCTTAGCAGAACTTGGCACAACAAGCAGTTTTGTACCGTTCATCCGGAGTACCAGCCCATGAAGTGTTGCGTCTCTAACTTACATATGGCTACATTTTAAGTAAGATTTCACAGTTCTTTTACGTCTTAGCATTTTATTCTAAGTATTTCATTCATAGCACATCATGAGTCAGGCCATATTCTTTGGGTCTTTTTCCAGGGTTTTGTTTTCTCTCTATATTTACCTTCTCTCTCAATGACGTCCAACAGTTAGGATTGGATCTAATGTTGCCCTCCCATGGGAGGCTTTCCACTGATTTCCACAGATTTTGGATCAACTGCTTGCTGTCAGGTGTATGAAACAGGAAATTTTATAAATTTGCAATACATAATTAATTGGCAATTCCACTTGGCTTTTGCCAAGGAGCTCAAGTTATTTTCAGATATGTTAGGATACACAGACAAAAGTAATATTTAGATCAATGAAAGACAGACCTATAAATAAAGAACTAAACTGAAGTTACTCTGGCACACCTTACGCTGGTAGACAGTATTGACACTTTTACAGAAGCACAGAGTTTTGCACAGGCTCCTTCACTAAGGCAAAGTACGGCTAGGCACACAGAAAGAGGAAGAACCTACAGCGTGACATAAGCACCTACATGAATTTGCACCGAACTGTCCAGGGGTCTGAGAGCAGACTTCCCCACTGAGGCACTGGTACACAGAAAACAAGGACTGTGAAAGGCCAGGTGTAGTTATAGGCACATATGACACAAAGATTATTTACAAGGTAAGTAAGCAGCCAGAAGGAGTCATGCAACATTTTCCCAGAGTAGAGGAAAAATAATTATATGCAGCCTTCCAAGCAAGAGATTGATTAAACACAACAGGAAATTAGAAATGTGTCTCCCTCAAAAATCTGACACAGTAAGAATTGCCTTAAGAGAAACAACCAGCTCTTTGCTTGTCAGTACTGTGATGATTCTCCTGTCAATTCTAGAAATGGAGGGATAACCAAACTGCCTACCCAGTGATTCATATTCCAAGCATATGGTAACCTGCTTTCACTCAGTACTGATCTCATCATGTAACCTTAGCTGTCTTCAACCAGAGGGCACGACAAGTAATTCCTTGACTTAATTTAGCCTTGTGTAAAGCAGAGGGATGATATGAAAGGAAATTAAAAATGAGCATAAAAAGCAGGAAAGTAGGTTTGCTGCTTTGCTTGTTCACTTCACTGGCTTAGCCATAGGGATATGTTGATTCTTCTTTTGTATTGGGATTTATTTTCTCTATAAAGTACTTTACAAGGTTCACTTGAAAAAGCTCAACAGAAGGAGATCTCAAAAATATGCTAATTGAATGTTGACAGGAGTCTCTGTGGACGCCCACAAAAGCAAGATACTCAGGAAATGTCTGTTAAGATCTCCAAATTTGTGCAGGAAGACTAATTTTAATCACATATTTCTGAATTTATTTTTATGAATCAATGCTGCATCAATCTTCAATGGCCTTTTATTCCAAACTGTTATGTATGGAGCCCTGCCAGAAAGGAACTCACAGTGCTGGCAAGCTGTTGCACGAGCCTGAGTTAATGCACGTAAAAATACTGCTTACTGTTGTCTTCATTTTTAGGAAAGGACTACGAAGGTAAGTAAGTTATAGTCCCCTCTGTGTTACTTTTTGTTTACTTGATCCTACCAGTTATGTAAAAGCTCAGTTACATCAGGCTTCTCTTCTCCTAGAAAGGACTTCATTAGAGGTGCTTCAGAACAAAAACTACCTTGTCGCCCCTGCATCGTAAAATTGCAGTTCATTCCAGGGGATAGCTGAACTATCTCTTCAAACAACCCAGATGGGATACTGCTAGCAACAGCAGCACAGAACAAAACCAAAGCAAGTAAATGTACTGCAATTCTCTGCCTAGATGTACCCAACATTTGAGTAGGAGGTTAAAGTCTTCTTCACGCACTAGCTGTAACAATTCTTGAACCATTCTCCACCTGATCTTCTCAACTACCACCTGCATTGCCAACAGAGATGCTGCAAAATGCACAATGACACAGAATATAATTTCCACTGTGATTAATAACACACTGCAAATTAAAGACTTTTTTCCATGGGATCTATATAGCAAGCATTAAATATGGTTACTTTGCAAGCATATACTTTTTCCACAATGAAGACATGCAAGTATTGATTTACTTACAAAACCAGCAATAGTTCTGTAATAAAAAGGGTGTGTCTATATCTCTCTTTGTGCAGCAGTTACAATAAACTGTGTCACCCTACTACCATATCACTAATACAGGTTCAATCTTATCAGACATTCTGTAATCTCAACTTTCTAATAATATTGCTAGCAGTTAAAGTGAATTACCTTTAAAGAGAAGGGGTTCATATTCCAATCTTGTTAAGGGAAGCACAAATATAATACAAGCATTAACTTTTAAACCATGCTCTAGTAAGAATAACGGAGTAAGATGCAAAATAAAATATTTACAAAACCATTACAGATTACAAATATATTTCATTTGATACAGATGCTGCAAGGGAAAAAAAAAAGTGCAAAGCCCTAACAATTACTATCTTGGCTAAAAAGAAGCCAAAAATCACAATCACATGGACGTTTGCCTAAGGAAAGGCTGCATGTTTGGGACCAAACAGTAATTTGGCAGAAGAAAAGAATACTTGCTGACATGACAAAATGTTTTTTGTAAAAGCTCTGGAATCTGTAGCATCACAGCTTGACAGAAAAAGCTCTTCAGGCCTCTACGAAAGCCGAAAGAAATTAAGTGTACTTACATGTACTCCCTGTGTGCAGAATGCACAGCAGCTGCGTTGCTGTAACGCCACAAAACTATCGCTGATGACAAAACATCCAGGGTAGCATCAAACTGAAAGAGATACAGAGTCAATTGTTTTGTGGGCCATTAAATGTGCCCTGTACTTACAGTAATGCATTTACTATCCTGCTGCACAGGCATAAAGCAGCTTCAAATAAATCATTTTAATGAAAGCAGAATTTAAATTTATTAAATTGATCTTCACATTTTTGCCATGTAGTATTGCATAATAATACACTTCAGAGCTCAGGAAGTCAATCAAGGGATTTAAAACTTTTTATTTGTAATCCATCAGCTGTGGAGAAGTTAAGGGAAAAAAAAAACCCACCACAATCTACCATTGTGGCACCACAGGAGTTAAAATACTAATATGATTCTTATGCAGAGAATCAAAAAAAAAAAAAACTTTTTGAAAATGCCTGTCAAGCATTCATTTTTCCTGCAACGTCACTAATTTTCTGCAATAGAAGAGTTTGTTTCAATCCAAGCAAATGTTAACCTTTTTTCAAAATCCCATTGTACACAGATTTCTTATTATTCTGTATCATCAGCAAAATTGCCATGTTTGCACTTCCAGTTAATGAAGACGTGATATCAGGTAACACCAAAAATCAGGCTTGTCCCACTGTGAGAACTTTCATCCTTAAGTCAAACTTTCCACGGAGTCAATCTAACCTTCAATTTTGAAGGCAAAAGACAAATCATTTGAAATGAGTCATTTTGCTTATTGTTAGGAATTTTTTGCTCTGCCACTAATCAGGAAGGTCATGGCAACTAGTAGAGAGGAAAGCTGTCACCCCAAAGTCAACAGGAGTTTTACAACAGACTTCAGTGGGAAAAGGGTCAAGCAAAATTCAGAAGGGAACTTCAGCATTTCGCTCAAAAATGGAACTGATTAAGCTGAGAGATTTTGTAGAAGAAAACTGTATCTGGTGGATAATATCTACCAATGATTAGATATGAGTATTGACATTAATTCCAACATAAGACTGAATAGCCAGAAACCGAAACACTATAATGAAAGTATCTTTATTATCCTTTCCAAGATATGACTTCAACAATTTTTTTTTTCTAACCCATCATTGACTTTGCACTCTGTATTGACTTGCCATGAACTTACAATATGAAAATATACACTATTTCATGTTCAGAAAAAAATCATGAAAACAAAATGGTGGAGAATAGTTAAATTGCATCTCTACTTACAGCAAATCCAAATGATGATGCGCTGTATCTCATTACGGAGACAGCTAAAGGAAAGAAAATATTCTTTAGAACCACTTTACATCTTTTTTGTATCCTTTCTTCTTCTCCTGTGAGAGACAGCTACAAAACTAGTTTCAACACGAGCTTAGTTTCACCCTTTTCCCACTAGAACAACCTGACTGACACTCTAAGAAGTCTACAAGGGCTCGTGCTGCAGGAAATGGACAGGTCACTTGAGAGATGCTTTTCTTTCTTCCAAAACCGTAATGGGGCAGACCTTAGTATAGCATACAGAAACAGTCAGTTCATGAAACATGCTGCATTTCAGATGCAGTTTTGAGTCAAAATGTGTTGAAACCACAATTTCAAACTCTTGGAGAACTTTACATGTGTCAAAGTGCTCCTTGCTCCAGCTAGGCACAGAAGTCCACCTGAACTGGTTGACAGAAGACTATGCAGGCCCATCCAGACTTCTCGGCTGCCACCTTTTTGGCCAAAAGCCTAAGGGTAGTTCACACAGCACCAAGAAATGCTTCAAATTCCATCAGAGCAGTGATTTCCAATGGAAAAGACAGTAGCAGGAAAAATTCTGACCAGCTCTGATTTTGACTGCATACTGCTTCTAAAAAATAAACAAGACTTTATAAATTGGCTAACATCTAGAAAAAATGACTTTTTTATCATTTTACTCCATGCATCCCAATTGTATCATTTCACAGTTCCCAATTCAAGGAGGTACTGTGCAAGTAAAAATACCTTTCAATAGCCCAGAAGAATACCAGGGAAGAAGCAGGCAGAAGAGCCCATTGGAAGAGGCCACCACTTGGAGATGGGACCTCACCAAACTGCAGCTCTCACAGGCTAACAGCAACGCTACAGCTGTGTCAAGCTCTCGAGCACTGAGCACCTCTAGCCTGCTTGCTGTGTTCTGTAGACTGTGAATGAGAACAGGGCTAACCGCACCTATGCTCCTGAATGAAACGCACTGCACTCTGGTTTTAATAGTAAAAGTGCTCAGAAGAAAGTCTAAAAGGATTAACTTTACTACTCTTCTGTGAACAAATATCAGCCAACTTACTAAGAAAAAAACACATTTTTTTGTAAATATAAAAATACTTGAACTAAAATGACTGTCAATCTTAGGCTGACAAACACAATATCTAATTTTCTGTATTCCAGTATTCATTAGCACAGCTTGGCAGAACAGAGCTGCTATGGTTTGACTGTTCTTTTCTGTAGCAGCAAGCTGCAGTTCCATGACACTTATCTGGATAAACAGAAATTAAAATATTGGAAAAAAATAACCCTTTTCTTATTGATCTAAGACCTAGCTGTGGCCATGAGCATGCCAGGTATCACAAGGATTTGGACTTTATCACTACAGTTGGCCAAAAGACAAAGAAAAGTCATCAAGTTCATTTCTAGATTTCCATTTTCTCAAAGTTGAAGAATATTGAAAAAATTAGTATGGATTTACATTCCTTCTCATTGTTAAATCATGACTTCCCATACTTCATCTCCTAGGCAAAAAAAAAGAGGCTATATTTCTTGGTCAGACTCGCCAGGCAAGAGCTACATTTGACAAGCTGACACTAGCTTGCAGCAATCCAGCTGCAAATTCAAACACTTCACTGCATAACTATACACTGCCTAGGAAATTTTCATTGTATGCCTCTTAGAGTCATACCATTTCAAAAACTGCAGAAGTTTCATAAAAGAAAAAAAAAAAGCATTCACAGGTACACACAAGCTTGCAATGTTCCTATCGTTACTGCTTGTACATGATGCACTTCAAAGCCACACTTCTATTTCTAGCCTGCCTCTGTAGTGGAATTAGCTCCTCAATTTTTACTAAATTGCCAGGTTTTTTCCCCGCTCTTCTCCAGACTTAAATCAAATTAACTCTATGGTTCCCTAAAGACTAAATATATACTTTCTGCAGGTGATGAAGTGCATACAGATAGCCTCACCTTAAGAAAGCTTTAGGGGATTTTTTTGGCATATTTAAAACATAAGGTCTTCAGCAGGACAACTGTCTTTATTTTTATGTATTCCACCACAGTGAATATCCACAGCACTAACACACAATCTGTTTGGGCTCAGCTATCTAAAACAGTAATGAAAAACAGGTTATTAACTAACAGTGTCACAAGTCTGCTTAAACCTTTTTGCTAGCTAGTGAATACGACTGGAGGAAAGACTTTCCAAGGACTGGTACCCTACAATACTAACTTGTAGTGGTAAAAGGCCATAATAAAAGTAGTAATAACTATTTAAGCACTGCAAAGATATATTTTTGTATTATTTATTTACATACTGGTTTTCCAATGGGAAAAACCATCCATTTGTCTGTCTTTCAGAGTTAAATAACAATGCTCAAGCAACTTCTGCCCTGACAAAGCCAAATGCTGGGTCCAACAAGGCCAAATGCTGGGTCCTGCACTTGGGTCACAACAATCCCATGCAACGCTACAGGCCTGGGGAGGAGTGGCTGGAAAAGCTGCCTGGCGGAAAAAGATCTTGGGGTGTTGGTCGACAGCCAGCTGAACATGAGCCAGCAGTGTGCCCAGGTGGCCAAGCAGGCCAAAGGCATCCTGGCTTGGATCAGGAATAGTGTGGCCATAATAGCAGGAGTAGGGAGGGGATCGTGCCCCTGTACTCGGCACTGGTGAGGCCACACCTCGAGTACTGTGTTCAGCTTTGGGCCCCTCACTACAAGAAGGACTTTGAGGTGCTGGAGCATGTCCAGAGAAGGGCAGTGAGGCTGGTGAGGGGCCTCGAGCGCAAGTCTTATGAGGAGCGGTTGAGGGAGCTGGGGCTGTTTAGTCTGCAGGAGGCTGAGGGGGGACCTTATCACTCTCTACAACTACCTGAAAGGAGGTTGTATTGAGGCAGGTGTTGGTCTCTTCTCCCAACTAACTAGCAATAGGACAAGAGGCAATGGCCTCAAGTTGCATCAGGGGAGGTTTAGATTAGATATTAGGAAAAATTTCTTTACTGAGAGAGTGGTCAGGCATTGGGACAGGCTGCTCAGGGAGGTGGTGGAGTCCCCATCCCTGGAGGCGTTCCAAAGACGTGTAGATGTGGCACTTTGGGATATGGTTTAGTAGGCATGGTGGTGTTGGGTGGATGGTTGGACTTGATGATCTTAGAGGTCCTTTCCAACCTATGATTCTATACTATGACTTCAGTACATTAATACTTCTAGCTGACAAGTACAGTCATAAAGCTCACCCGTAAGTCACCCCAGCTGAAATGGGATGTTTGTCCGTGAGTCTAGGCTCAATGGCAGAGAAAGCAACTGAACTATTGGCTTACAGGGTATCAACCAATACAGGTTTCCACAGACCAACCACATCCTCTGAAGACAACGCTTGGCTCCACTGAAGCTGAAAGGACTTTTAGGGAAGTACATCTTAGCATCCAAGAACTTGAGACCCCTTCACAAAGGAATAACCAGGAGCAATGTACAGCACTGCAGGAATAGATCATAGAGCTTTTGCTGAACCCTCACCTTCCTTCTTCTCAATACTCATTTTCTGTTACTCCCAGATGAACCTCTGATGTAAAAAAAAAAAGTCCAGAGATTCTAGTCTCCGTACTGAATCAGTAGAATGGTGGGAAACAAGCAATGAGAAAAGAACAGAGCAGGCAGATTAAAAATCCTGTGGAGCCACTGTATACATTTAGCAGCTACACTGCCATGACAGTGGAAGCCTGCTTTTTAGCCCTTTTATTGGCTAAATTGGACAGCATTTTATTACCTCTACTATAAAGCAGACAATCCTAATGCATTTTCCTGACATTTGTAAACGGAACTTGCAAGCAGTTAGAAACTAAAAATAGAGCCAGCACAGTAAGCCACAAATCTACCGCTGCCTCCACCTGCCCAGCAACATTAATTTGTGAAGTCTGCCAACCTATAGGTTGGATTTTGCTGTAATTCCTTCACCCTCTCCAAATTTATTCCAAATGAAGAAAAATACCCCATTTCCCACACAGTCTGCCCTCAACAAAATAAGGGGTTTATTCATTCCCATGTGCCTCAAAAATCATATGATAACCCTACAAAATTATCCCTTTTTAACTCTTCAGAAATCTAGTTTCTCACCAGTATTTGCCAGGTTTAACCCATCTAAAACTTGTTCTTGGAGAGCCAAGATCCTGCAATGACCCTGGGACTCTCACTTCTTTTCTGTGTTGGCGGAGCACCATGGTATCTTTTTGCACAAACATTAGAAGTGAGAAACAGGAATTAACTCTGCCTCCAGTTCTCCCAGAAAGAAAACTTTGGGATGAGTCTGGCTACAAATGAGAGATGGGACAGAGGAACAGCTCCAGCTGCTCCATCTGTCATAAAGTCTCCTCTTACCTACTCAGGGAGGGGAAAACTATTTTTAGGAAGCTCCTCTTGATGGGACAATCACTCCATCACGTTTGCTTTGAACTGAGTCTTTTTGAAAGACACATCTGGATGTTAGCACATAAAATATCATGGCTTCAAAGCACATGATCTGCACTTAGCAGAAATCAGGTAGGCAATCTGAAATTCACTGAAAGTGTTGGGTTTATTTCTATAGATTACCATGTATACCTTCTAGGTTGTACGGAGTCACAAGCAAGAGGAACTGGAAGCTATGCTGAATCAGAAGTGAAACCGAAATACAGTCTGTTTTCAAAGCCCAGCGTTGGTAAAACATCAAAAACTAATGTTACAATAAATATTTCAGAATAAATCCATTCCAAGCAGAGAAAATCAAATTAGTAATACTTTCTAAAAATCCCTCACAACAACTGAAGGCAAAGAACAAATATGACTCTGATACCGTTAATACTTGTGAAAAATGTTGCTGACCAGGACCAACAGGTACACACACACTTCCCTAAGCCCCTTCTCCCCTCCCCGCAATTCTAGTACAGCAAAATTGAAGGATTTTTATGCACATGCCCAAAATTTCTGCAATCAGCACAGTAGCTGCAAATGGCTGCCAAACATCCAATATCTCAGACACAAGTCTGCCAGACATCTAATCTACATGGGCGGACCCCGTGCTATCCATCAGTGTCATGTTCCTACAGCCATATTTCTAACCCAAACTCATTGGCAAAACTGTACCTACCCTATCTATACAAAATCTCCAGCTTGTTTTCCCAGTTTATAACTACATCAGCAAAGGCTCTTATTTCTGGGCAATACCATTATACCATTCTGTATGTATCTGCCAAATGGAAGTTCTATGTATATTAAACCTGGGCCTTGATCTGGTTAGAATTTATGACTGATTTGTAAAGAATCCCTACGAGGGTTCATTTCTGCACCTGCCTGAAAGGTGTCACAGTGACTCTGTGCAGAATGAACTCCAGCAGAGTACTAGAAGAACTCTGTCTTTGGGGAAGCCTCAGCTGTGGGATGTGACTCAGTGAATGGGACACTAAAGGAGCCAGACATCGCGTCCTCTGCATTGCCACTGCCTGGGGCATGGCTGTTAGGACAAGAAATGTTTCTCAAACATTTTTCCAATTTCTGAACTTATTTTCTGTGCAAATTCTACACACTTTAGAGCAGTGACTGTATCTTCCAGTCTGTCTCTACTACCCCCTGGACTACAGGCAGGGCTGGAACTTCTGGATTCTAAATGTGTAAAAAAAGCAACAAAGCTAAGGAACTTAGGATTTACTACTCCCTTCCCTCAAAAAGAAAGTGCAGTCCCACCAGAACTATTAATCACCTTAACCTTTTCCTTCTACTGTTTAAAGGACTGAGATCCTTGACATAAATGACTATCTACTATTCGAAAACAATTTACTTACTTCTTCCATAACAAAAGAAATCCTCCAAAAATATTTGCAGATTCAGTCTGGTAACAAATTCTGCTATTGGTAGTGCTAAAGCTTTCTAGGAATATCTTTCTTTCCTTGTCTATTAGTTAATATTTTTGTTTGTTTGTTTTCATCTATTGCGATAGTCAAATCTTTAGCAGCTGCAAGTTTCATAAATTCATTTACTTCAGTTGACTACAACAGTGTATATCAGTTGAAGTTTTTCCCCACATATTATAGAAACAATAGAATTTCAGGGCCTTGTGCAAAAGTTTTCCTTTGAGTTTAATCCAAACAATTCTTTCCAGTTTGTTGACATATTAGCCCAAAAAAAAAAAAAAAGTTATTATTATCATCATCTCTGACTTGAAGATTTTCTATCTTAATTTTTCAATGTTTCAATTTCAGAATTTTTAAAAAACCTATTTTTTGTGGTTCTTGCAAAGAATTAAACATCAGTTCTCCCTTAATTCCCTTTGTTTAGGTGTTTTCTGATTATATTTGTCTTGTGGCTGCATCAGTGCCTTATGGTAAAAGATCAGAAGACTGCCATTTCAGGGGTGAAGTGATCACAGTATTGGCTTTCGTACAGGCAGCATGGATGTAGTTTTCCCAGACTGATTATTCATTATACCATAGTGCTCACCAATAACAGCAATGTCAAAGAACAGCAAAGCAGTCCAGTCCTAAAGCTTACTTAGTCACTTCTGTTTAATTTACTTTCATCTTCCCATTTACTACTGAAAGAGTGCCCATGCCTTCACTGGCATGACCCACAAACGAACAGGACAGACTAAGCAACCAAGCAGGACTGCACAATCCTAAACTATGAAACAATCCTACTACAAATAAAACGAGGTAAAACTTACTAAATGACGAAAAAATTATCCACGTGGAGAAAACAGTGAACCAGCTTTCTCCACAATACACAGTAGACTGTCCCGAAGAGCACACCAGTAATATAAAAAACCCAAGCAAACACTGAATTATAGACACACACACAGACCACAGTTCATTCTGTTCCTGGTTTCAGAAAAAAATAATGCCTGGACTCTGTTTTAACAGATGCTGAATTATCTTCTATACACAACAAGCCTTCACTGCCACCCTTCAGTGAGTACAACAGTAAGAAACGGTCAGCCAAATATACCAAAGCAGTCAATGTTGTATGTCACTATTTCCAGCACAGCTAGACATGAACACAAGAAACTATTTGTTTAGGGAAAGCTTTCTGTAAAACCAGAAAGCAGGCAACTCCAAGAAGGCAGAGTTAACAGCAATTTCCAGGATTGCTCAACAGTCCGTGCAGGGGTAATATCACAGTGTGTGCAAGCAGAGCAGAGCAGCACACTGCAGTGCCAGTGCTGGGAGAAAGCAGGACCCCTCCTGTCCAGCATCCCACTGCTTCGCTCACTCCCGTGCTTCCTTTCTCAAGTGCCAACCTTCTGTTTTCAAAGAAGATCATCTCAAAAAAAGAACGCAAATAAATCAGAGGAAAGAAGGAATGGTATTTTTGTTTAGTTTTGGCTTCCCAGGGGGCAGGAACTAAATGAGGGCCCATATGTTGTAGCTCCAGTTGAGCTTTACCCAGATACTAAACGCACACGTTTGCATCTAAGAATAGGAATAATAAAATTTGAAGATCTAGAAGAAACATACTAGTTTTACTTCCAGGCACATGGTGCAAACTCTCTGCAATTGAATACACAGGTGCATAGTTTCATCTGTTCTATTTCAAATGGGGTCACTTGAATCACCAAAAATAACTCAGTGCAATGACATTAAAGCACATGGTCCTTTAATGAAACTATGTATTATTGATGCCCCAACTCCAAATATAACAACTGAAACAGTCTAGAATGTTGCAAATGCCCAAAACTGCACATTTACCAGGGAAGCTTTTGCAGCTTATACCATCAATTCACAGGCTTTGTAATTTCAAGCCTGAAACCAGCTTCCAAAACCATAGGAAGCATTTGGGCCCTGGACAGGGACAAGGAACAAGCGGTACCTTGGCTAAAAAAGCCACAACCCACCAGAAATGTTGAGTGATATCAGACACTCAACAGCCTTTTCTAAAGCCCTGTGGCAGAGATTTGTAACCCACTGTATCCAAATGAGGCTTATTCCAGATTTAATGACCTAGGAGACTCTCCAAAGGCAAAATTTCTCCCATCTACTGTGTTTTACTGACTGGAGGCATAGCTAGCAGAGACTTACTGAGGTCCCACACAGCATAAAGAAATTATTCTTGGGAGTTTGGCTAGTTGCTTTAAAGCAGGTTTTACCTAAGCTAACAGAATAAGCCAAAAGACTGAGGTAGAGGTTTGCAAATGCTTATCTGACCTAAATGCGTTTCTGGAAGCTTCACAGAGATCCATCGAACTCATATTTTATACATATATCCCAAAACCTGTAACAGCTTGGACACTGGCTAAACGATTTTACCAGTCAATGAAAGTTTTGAATTGTTAATGAAAAAAGAGCTGAAATATTGTCATTACTCTCAGGTTCTGGTAAGTTCCTGTCCTGTGGTCACAGCAGAAATACAGAAAGATCCTTTCAAAAAGATAATTAAAGAATGGCATTGTAAGCAAGTTACAGCTCAGATGTATTACAATAGAATTTACACACAAGGATTCAGGCTAACTGTAGCACAACTAAAAATAAATATATGACTTTTGTTGGTGGTGCTATGTATTGGTGTCTATATGAAAAAAATATTGTTAATTGGCTTTTATTTAGAACATAAGCACAGTTAAAAGAATATAACCAGTGAGAACTTCATCCCCCAACCCTGGTTATTTGTCTCCATTACTGTAAAGAAGCCTAGTGGTTTAATTTTAAAGTTGCTTAACTTGAAGTTTGCTAAATTTAGACTAAATAAAATATATCAGAAAACTCCAAATAATAAATATCCAGATTGATCATCTTTTTTTTTTTTTCTTATTTCTACGCTACTATTTTAAACTTGACTAGATTGTGAATTATATTTTCAACAACTGTGGTATATCAGGCAACAAGAGCATTAAAAAAAAAAAGTCATCAATGCTGCTATTAAAAAACAAGCAAGTCCAGTTTGAAAGTACTTCTAAGAAACATAAATAATAGTCCAGCATTGTAAAACCTAATTCTCAGCATGCTACAAAAATTCAAAGCGCAGGCCTTATGGTGCATACAAACAGTATTTAATTGGTTGATATTTCAGGTCCAAAATCCTCACACCAGCAGACAAACATAACACAGCTTTAAATACCTGGGATCATACTACACTATAACCTCTGCTCTATATAAATTGGCTGACTGAAGTGCAACATGGAGGATTTAGATCAAGAGAGGATTTAGTTAGCTTTGCTGTCACCATATTTCTTTCCAGAAGTATTCCAACTATCGTGTACCTTAAATATAGTTTTTAAATCAGAAAAAAAAAAAAAAAAAAAAACTATCTATGCTTTAAGTCCACTCAAGTTGGATTTTTCCTGGTATTCTTTAAATTTAAGAGAAAAGAAACACATTTTAGCCATGGTAAGCATTTAAAACCAGTCCACAAAAGCAATGGCGAAAGTCTCACTTTTCCACATTAACTGTAAGAATCCTTTCTTACTACCTGCTATCCACAATACAAGACAGATGAATTTTCTAGTTATAAACAAACACAGACCTGCCAGATAATAATATTTTCACAGGGGCTGCACATGAACTTCAATACAGCAATTTTTAATCAAAGGTCTTTTTTTTTTTTTTGCATTTCAGTAAAATTTTAAGCAACTCAATGGATGCACAAATGAATTGCAAAATTTGATTTTTGCAAACTTTTCCATATCATAGAAGTTATCCAAATAAATTACAAACTATTTTTTAAGCTTAATGGATTTGAACTTTTTCATTCAGTATGTGTGTGGAGAGAGTTATATTTTTTGAGGTCATGGTAGACATATTACTATATTTAAAATTACCTCAAAAATTAAATCAAACAATTACAGTAGTCTCCCTATTTTACAGATAAGGAAACAGAACTGGCTCAGTGATCTTAGGAGATATCTGAAGATCAGCGATCCAGATTAATATTAGTAGCCAGAACAACTGGACTCTGAAAAGAGAGTGTAATTGTTTCAACAGGCAGCTAGGTCTGGGTGGTTGGCACAGTCTCACACATCATACTGTCTCACTAAGTGACTTCCGACAAAACCATTAAACATTCCCTTTTTTAGAGTGGTTCTTTATAAAACGGGACAAAAGTGCTTCCACACTTCAGGATGTTATACATGGGGAAAATCATTTTACCTTATGGAAGCATCTAGTAACTCTGTGAAGAGTGACAGCCGGCAGTATGAATATCTTATCTACGCAAATAAACTGTTCAGCATTATGATCTGCCTTTTATGATATTTCACATTCTCAGAGCACTGCCTTAACATTTAGACATGCAAATTTAACTCCAGAAAGTGGTAACCCAATTAGAAACGATCTGCGTGATATTTACGGCATTCCCACAGCTTAACAGTTGTAAGCCACACTATTTTCATACCAGAAGTATTTCAACATACTTCTGAAAATCAAAGCAGACTTCCTTTTATACAGAAATAGAGCAGTACTTCGGAAGTGTATCAAGTGCTGAAAAAGCATTCATACTGAAAATAATTCGTATTGCCCTTTAACTTGCATTAGTATAATAGCGACTATAATTATTGAAATTGATGTGACTAGTACACCCCCATCAATGTATTATTACAACCTCATTTTTGTCCTGCTGAAACCTCTAGAACACAACTGCAGTGAGACCTATCAACGCAAAGGTGACTATTTTAAGCATACTTAGTTTTAGATACCTTTGAAAGCTTCTGTATTTGGAACACAGAAAAATGAGTCCACACAAAATTGTCAGTTGGACACCTAATGATGAAGATGACCAAAATAATTATGAGAAAGAGCTATTAAAAACTATATTCAACCTCAGGTAAATGAGAACATATAGACAAGCTGATACTTTTAAAAAAAAAAAAAAAACACATTTCTAGCATAATGATTTATCTGTGTTCTAAATCACACAAATGCAGGAGGAAATCTGTCAGAAGGAATGAAGGCAAAATGAGACATTTGCTTGGCACTTTCCTTGGTATTTTTGTCTGGTTCCTCCCCCAGCTAACAGGTGGTTAAGTCCTGCAATGCTGTTCTTGAGGAGGATAAACAGAATTTGAATAAATTCTCTGTAATCTAAGACTGCTACCCCAGCTGCAGCCCATCCATGATTGACCCTGGTTCATCGGATCCTGGGACAGGGAATGGCCACTCTAACCTGGAAGCCAGAGGGCACAGGTCATGACGCAACGCGGATCTGCCCCACGCAGCGGTGCGGCAGGCTGCTGCTCTGGAACCAACTGTTCTTCTCTACCCACGGGTCGGTGCCTTCCCCGGCACTTCCTACACTAGCCAGGGAGTAATGCCACAACCAAGCCGCACGATGACCAGTGGGAACAACGCAAAAGGGGAGCGTAATAACACAAAAATTGACAGGTTTTCCTTATCATAATACATAAAATTTAAAAAGGAAAAAAAATGAGGCTTATACTCATTTCGCTATGCATGGCTTTCCTGAGCATGCAAGGAATGGAACATGGCATGTGAAGACAAGACCAGAAGAAATTCACACTCATGACATTTAGTTTCATATTAAATGTTTGTTCTCTGAGCATTTTAATGACCTTGGAAATATGAAAACCAGGGAATATTTGAACTGAAAAGCTTTGGTTGTTGAAAAATAATTAGTCATCTTCACAGCCTTTTTCATTATCCCTATCAATTTCAGGGACAAGACACATATCACGGTATCCCTCGTCTTAATTCGATGGCGAGTGAGCTGCTCCAGAACCAAAACAAGCTGTCAAATAGAATTAAGCAGGGTTCCAGAATATAGCACAATATTAGAGATTTTCTTTTTACACAGCGAGATGAAGAATGCAAACCTTCCCAGACACCGCAGTGAATTAGCAGAGAAACTTTAAAACCTGGCTTTACACACCCATTTGAAAAATAGAATTCAAGTTTAAAGTTCCTTTTTGGTATAAAAAGTTTTAGATACCTCAGCTGACTATGGAAGAGGACATCTGATAAGATTTCTCCAGTTTTAGTACGTGGGAGCCTGAAGGCCTGCTCTCAGAGGTGAAGATGTTGGGCACAGAGCATGTCATGCTAAGGACACCTCTTCATACTACTAGACAGGCAATAAGATATTCCATACCCCATTAAATCCTTCCAACTTATCTTCAGTTTTTAAAGTGAAGGGTTCAACTCCTTCCATTTAACATTTTAAACTTGTAAAACTCCCACAGGGGCATTCCCACACTCCAAGAATCTGCAGAATTTCAAAATGCAAAGTTACTTGTGGTCCTTTTACTGGTCTATATGTTCAAGAATTCCTGTCTGTGGCATATTTGACAAAGCACTATTATTCTAATATGGAAGAATTATAGCAGAAGAAAGTAATATTTATCTTGGAATTTAGGGTAAATTGGGAAAACTGTCACAATTTTACACGATAAATTTTACTGATCAATTTTGTTAACAAGCCTAAAAAATGCTTAAACAATTATGGTAGTTCTGAATCACCAGGTATTTTCATAATTTTATTTTATTTCAGCACTGTCCTATCGACATTTATTTACATTTACTGTACTGTCAGATAGTTTGTGGCAGTTCATCACCTAACTTCTTACACTATAAACTCATTTCTATGGTCAGATAACTGGAAAGCAAAAGATGACTCAAAATGCTACCTTGCTGTTTATTCATTCAGACCAAGTGGCAGATTTTATCACCTATTTCAGTACATTGTATTGTTGGTTCTTATCAAGTGATGTTTAACTTACATTCCTATCTCTGTTAGGGAAGATTATTTTATTTGCACAAAGTAGTTAAACACTCCTGGTAACTGCAAGTAAAATGTATTGATAAAGAAGGGAGGAAATTGCAAGCTTATATATTGCTGTTCACTGTGTGTAAGCTAACCAACGAATATACTGACTGCCACCAGAGTCAGTAGGGCTCTGAGGAACAAAAGAGGTTTGCTCACAAAATAAATGATAGAACTAGGATCTAGTATGTATAAAGGCATTTATCTGAGTTCTCTAAGCACGGAGGAAATGACTTTTGCTGATTGCTTCTTCGTGAAGGACATTCTGCAAGCCCAAAAGAGCAGGTAGGAAGCCATACAAGTACAAATCTTTATGACAGGCACTCCCTACAGATCTTATTCTACAAAAGCTATCCAATTTTAGTTTTATTCTATCATTGTCTTCAATTGAAGGTACGTCATTTAATTCTTGTATAATAATTTTACTCTTTTCTATTCCCAAATACACTTTAAAATGTGCAGGACCAGAAGATTCTTTCTTCACTGGACCTTATTTGGCCATGCTTTTTTAACTAAAAAGATATCTAGCATGTTTTGTTAGCACGATTTCGGCCCAACAACTAAAAGACTTGCTTTACTTCTCATATGGCTGTTGGAATCTAAAGAAATCTTAAAGTTTGAACTGGATTATTAATGCTCCTTTAATACAGATCACCAAGCAATGCAAATTCACCCTTCTTACATAAATTTAATTTAACATCCAAGTTTCAAACACAGACAATTCTGCTAAATAAATCAAAAGTCAGGAAAAGGAAAAAAAAAAATCCTCTGTGTTATCTTTTTTATCTTTCTAGGCTGAAATATAGACAAACCTTCCAGGGAGAGAAGCAACTGTCTGATAGTTCTCTGTTGAATTTACCTGTAGGAAGGAATTGCAAGCCCTTCAGACAAATCTCTTCCTCAGACAACATGCTAATCTTAACAGCTAAGGGCCTCAGTCAGGGAGCCTGTCACCAGCCCTACTTCAGTGTTACAACGTGGAGACGCCCTGCTAGCAGGGATGACACAGACACACTGTACACACAAAACAGCACCGCAGTCAGGCTTAGTATTCAAGAGCAAACCTGGTATGTTAAGTTAGCTGTGGGCTCTAAGTCATTAAGTAAAAAATGTGAGTCTTAATAGCAGATTCCCTTTGTTCTGTGGTTTTTAATTAAGCTTTGTCAAATGCAATAATTCTAAATAAACCTTCTTGGAAACATGTAATGCTGATTATCTAACAAAACCATTTTAAAACCATTGCAGTTTTCTTCCAGTTGCACAGTCCTGACAACAGGTAGCAACAGGAAATTGTACTCAGCAATTTACAAGGGCAGGAAGATTGTAACAGCTTCCCTAATGGATGCAGAGTTGTAAAACTAGAAGAAAAAACAGTAAGTGATTTACATACCACACTACTTTGCATCTGTCCAATTTTAGGGTCATTGGCTTGACTTGTCTACTGCTAATTCTGATCAAAGTAACAGAAAATTTCCAATCCTGTCTCTATGAGACGAGCTTAATATTTTGGACAAAAAATCGTCCCATTAACATTGGAAAAAACGTGATGGTAACACAGCAGGATATTACAGCATTGGTGGAAAAGGGAAGAGCAACTGACATCACCTACCTGGACTTCTAGAAAGCACTTGACACTGTCCTGCACAACATCCTTGTCTCTAAATTGGAGACATGGGGTGCACTTGGTGGATAAGGAATTGGCTGGATGGTCGCCCTCAAGAAGTTGTGATTAATGGCCTGACGTCCAAATGGAGACCAGTGATGAGTGGCATTCCTCAGGGGTCAATATTGAGACCAGTGCTGTCTAACGTCTTTGTCGGCGACACAGACAGTGGGATTGAGAGCACCCTCAGCAAGTTTGCTGATGACATCAAGCTGAGAGGTGCGGTCAACACACCTGAGGGAAAGGATGCCATCCAGAGAGACCTGGACAGGATTGAGAGGTGGGCCTGTGCACACCTCATGAAGTTCAAGGCCGAGTACAAGGTCCTGCACATGGGTTGGGGGAATCCCAAGCACAAATACAGGCTGGGCAGAAAATGGGTTGACAGCAGCCCTGAGGAGAAGGACTTGGGGATGCTGGTTGGTGAGAAGATCAACATGATCCAGTAATGTACACTCACAGCCCAGAAGGCCAACCGTCCCCTGGGCTGCATCCCCAGCAGTGTGGCCAGCAGCGTGGCCAGCAGGGTGAAAGAGAGGATTCTGCCCCTCTGCTCTGCTCTGGTGAGACCCCACTGGGAGTCCTACATCCATTTCTGGAGCCCTCAGCACAGGACAGACATAAACGTGTTGGAGTGGGTCCAGAGGAGGCCACATCAATGATCTGAAGGATGAAACACCTGTCCTATGAGGAAAGGCAGAGAGAGTTGGGGCTGTTCAGCCTGGAGAAGAGAAGGATCCAGAAAGACCTTAGAGCAGCCTGCCAGTACCTGAAGGGGCCTACCACAAAGCTGGAGAGGGACTTTTTACAAGGGCCTGTAAGGGTAGGACAGGAGATAATGGCTTTAAACTAAAAGAGGGTAGGTTTAGATTAGATAGAAGGAAGAAATTCTTTACTCTGAGGGTGGTGAGGCCCTGGCACAGGTTGCCCGGAGAAGCTGTGGCTGCCCCCTCCCTGGCAGGGTTCAAGGCCAGGCTGGACGGGGCTTGGAGCAACCTGGTCTGGTGGAAGGGGTCCCTGCCCATGGCAGGGGGGTTGGAACTGGATGATCTTTAAGGTCCCTTCCACCCCAAACCGTTCTCTGATTCATGATACAAAGTTGTACATTGCTATTGACAACACATAATGATGTCACTAAAACTCGAACTACATCAATTGTTTTTTTATTTTCCATGCAGAACTACTCCAAGAAGCAAGTTCTTCAAAAGTGTTAGAGACATATTCTCAGAATAAAATCCTTTATGTCAAGCAGCATACACCACTTCTTTTAACAAACAAAGGGCTTTTGCTGTTGCTTTTGGGTTTTTCTTTTCTGTTATACAGCCTTATTATTAGCATGAAACAACATCAAAACTGAGAAGGTAATTTCTATGTTTCATTATACAGGGAATGTTTAAAGCACAGCTGACATGTATCTGACTTGCAGTCAAAATGATTTTTCAGTGGAAGATCAAAAGCACCAACAATCCATGGAGTCCTCTAAAATGTCCTGACTTATTTTTTCTAAAATGGTAAGTATAGTCTCTGGACATCCAATCTCAAGTTTTCTGCCAGTAGCATTTCTGATAATGGGGTTAACTTTAGAGGGGTTAACATGTCTTGTAGAATCATGACACCAACCGTGTGAAAAATTTTTTTGGCAATAATAGATTTTTTAAAATATTGCTTCAGATTATGGAAAGTGAAAAAAACCCCAAACACATGTATTTTTAATCATTTTCAGATCCTTGTCTGCTCTGCTTTTAGAGATCAGCCAGTACCCAGTCACTCTCCGATTTCATGAGTAAAGTAATGGAAGCATTTTGCTTTCATTTGTAAATCATGTTGAGATTACTTGCTCATAAAAGGAGAAACCTAGAACTACCAATACCAGAATGCTGGATTTGTATTTAAAAGACCCAGGGGTCTGAATTTGTAGTCACCAATCCTGATCCTTGAGTCTGAGATTAACTTACTAGAACTGATAGATATGACGGTGGCTGTGAACTGTAACAATACTGTAGCATTGCATATTGACCAGAGACGTTTTGCTCACTACTCCCACTCTGCCAGAGTTTTTGCTTCCTTTCCTTGGTGATGAAAGGCTTTGAACTTTCTTGGCCACCAATACGGCTTCAGCCCACTTCCCTCGGTGACGCAAACACCACTGCCCCTAGTGATTTCAGCTGCCTGCTGCCTGATGAAGAAAAGGTGTCCCTTTTGCAAAGCCTTCCAAGCCAAAATAGGTATTTCATATTGAATTACAGCTCTAGTTTTGTTAACTTAGTCGCTGCTTTCAATGACCTTTCAGCCCCCCTCACAGATAACACACCCTCTAAAGTTCACAAGTTGTTGTACTGTTCTCCCTGCACTGCTCTTGCTCATTTTTTCTTTCCAGCTGCCCAGTGGTCAGAGCCATACTATAATGTTAAGTATGCTTTGCAGCAAACAGAAAAGAAGTTGCAGCAAGTTCATTGAAGCAGTTCAAGAGAAAATCAAGAGTAAAACCAGCAGTGTAAAACTAACGTCAATGATGTGAAGTTAATGTGTGCAAGCATAGAATTTAGATATCTTTGTAGCAGTGTTACAGAAGACTCTAATAAATATTTTCCCTCTAACTCCAAGCAGGTCAACTCTGAAGTCAGAAGGTACTATTGCAACATTCAAACAAGTAGACCATATTACTAAATTAAATAATATCATATGAGAAGAGTAGCTTACTTTCAGTAGGTAGGAAGAGCAAGCTACTTTTTATTGGCTGTGCAAAGAAAATTACTGTGAGCTCTGGAGTACTATAAATTCACCTCGCAGTACAGTTCATGCTACTTTGATTGCACACATAGGAGGTAAGAGTCCAGAGTCTCAGACTGTGTAAACCTGCATCTGTTCTTCAGATATGCTTATTTATTTATGCTACTTGATTACTTAGCCTTCACATACTTGACTGTGTTTGTAACTGCCTAAATTTACATATTTCCCATTGTGAACCGAGTGTGGTAAAGAAGTTTAAAAATTTCCACAGAATTTACTGAGATTGAGATAACTTGATCAATGATACTGTTGGATAAAGGAATACTTACAACTGAAAACATTATTTTGCAACTATATTTTTGAAATGCTGGAAAGACAATATCCTTTCTTCAAAGGAGAATTTGTAACAGCTTCTCAAATATCTTAATAACGTAACTCAAACCATGAAATCAGTCACAGTACACACATAAAGTCTTGAAAGCGCTTCGGAACAGTTCTGAAATCTCTTCTGCAGCAAGGAGTGTATCTTTGTACACAAAAGGTGATGATCGTCCTGTACATACATAGTACAGACAGTTAGCCCTACTAATGTTTGTAAAATGGATTTGCAATAAGTTAAGGCAAATAAAATCTCTGTGCCAGAAAGCCCTTATGACACAGAAGCCAGTCTATACTATACATCTGTTTATAGGCTCGTATTTACAAACTAAATCATTATTTATTTCTGGTCTCCTTAGCATCTTTTAGAAATATATGACAGAAAAAGAAAAGTCATGGTTCAGGATCAGTCACCACGTAGACTACAACAAGCCCACTTTCTTTGCTGTGGCACATAGTACTCCAGTGCACATTGAGTTATCAACCACAAGACTGTGCAAAAGATCCAAGAGGGATCTTGGGCTACAACTCTCCCAGCCACGTTATCCAAAGGCCTGGCATACGAATTACCTCTTGGAATGACAGCACGTTTCCTGCAAGTGATCTCAGATGTCACAGGGAAAACTTGGAGGGAGAAAAGGATCAAAAGCCCAAATCAAGTTCTGAAGATTCAGTTTTACTTTTCTTCATTTGTTTTCTTCACATGCATGGTCTTCCCAGGGACATATAATCAAAGCATCTGCTCTTTTGTATAAAAGACTTGTTTGGAATTTGCTTTCATCATAAGTCGCATCATAAACAAAATGACATGCTGCTACCTGGACTGCTACACAATAAAACCAATATTGATTCATACTTGAGTTTGCTATAGGGCATAAGTTTCACTTTAAACAGATCAACAAGTTTCAAATCCACTAATCTGAATTATGAGCAAACTTTGCTCACCAGTATGGCTTTTAATATTCTTCTAATTTCCAGACTAGAAGAAATACCTGTGCTCACTTGTACTTTCAAACAATCTTGGCCATTAGCTTAAATACCTCATCCTCCCCATGACTATGGCTTGTACCTATGCTGACCAAGGTTAGCTCCTTGACGGTGGACTGGCCCACTCACTCTGGCCTATATCTCACCTCACAGTGACAGAGTGCCAATCCAAGATTGGGACCTCATAGAGTATTTCTGTGTGGAGATCTGATAACAATTGACTCACATGCATTTTAGAACATTTTCATTAACGTTAATTTAATTTAAAATATTTTCATTAGAAGAGTCTCAACAGATAATGACTTACTGGGGTACGCGTACTGGTAAACTAGGGTCCAAAATATGCCACTTCATTAATAACTTAGTAATTACTTCAGACAAATTATTGCTTTTGTTGGAAATGCGATGTTTACTTAACAGCAAATACAATTAAGGTGTAAAATGTGCTTATCAGGTGTTAGTAAGTAAACATCATGGCAAGAACTTTAAATAAAATTGTGAATTATTTTTGCTGATGCTGTACATTACTCAATGAAAACAATTTTCTCAATTGTTTCTGCTATTATTCTGTCATGGAACAACATGCAACCATGCTTATTGATGAATTCTTAAGTTCTACTGTGAGAGAAATTGTAAAAACAGGTGTTGGCATTTGAGAACTGCAGTATTGAACACAGACCAAATGATTAATTTCACGACATGTTCCACAGAAATCAGTCCTAAAGAGAAAAATTCATTGAGACAGCTAGAGAATATACACATGAAGCAAATCAAAACAATTTTATGAATACTTGGTAAAATTAGATGTTTAAAATTAATTCAAATTGGCTGAACGTGTCAATCCAGGTTCCCTTTATAATTCAAGTTTCACCTACGTAATACACAGAGTCTTTATCATTTATGGAGACAATTAGTTTGTCAGGTTCGGACAGGAGTCTGAACCAGTGCTCAGCAATACACAGATTCTGATCCTTACTCCTTAAGAAAAGGTTAAATATTTACTGTAGCTTTGATTATTTGCAATTTTGGATGTGACATTGGTCACTGTAGAACATCTAGGCCTTTAAAACTGTGTGATGTTCAGAGAAGCTCTCAGAAAAGCCATTCTACTAGTGTTAAATTTTTTTATATTTCTGTCTTGCAGCTGACCTGAAGTGGATGTACAGCATCTGTTTCCTCTCAGCACCACTTTCAATTCATACAGATCCATACCTAAAAATATACTTTCTACTGAAACAATCTCACTGCAAAAACACAGATTGAAACAATGAATCTTAAATACTTAAATACCTTTATATGTTGCAAGATGTTGGTAAGAAAAATTTTTATTCCTGTGTACAATGAGACCAGTTGTTTTGAAAAATAAAATACTACTCCGTCACCTTTTCCAGGCCCTTTGCAAAGCAAACCCACTGACAATGACAAAGGCTAATCACACAGAGTGAGACTCCCTCTTCTATACCACAGTATTTACAAAAAGTTGTTGACTTGCAATGACTCACTATACTTTGTTATGGTTCCTGTAGTCTGAGAAAGATTAACATAGCATTGCCTTTGGATAAACAAGGAGAGAAATGAAAAACTATCAAAAAACGTAAATGTAGTTATATACCTGTTTATTCTAGCTCATTTTAATATAGAATTTGTCATTAAAATCAGGTCTTATCCAGAGCCCAGCAAAATCAAAGGAATTACTTCAACAGATCTTAGTATGCACCAGACCAGATCTATAATTTGTTTAGAAATGTTAGTTTATTCATTTTCCATGTGGTATGTACACCTACATAAGTGGATTTTTAACCTGTTCTAAAAATGCATGAAAACCTACTAAACATGAATCAGTGGCCTAATTCACTCTTGACGGTAGCTCACGACAAAGATCTAGATTTAAAGGTCTTCAAAGAAAATGCCTTTTTTTGAAGCTCATCTACTCTAACAAAATGAAAGCACTTGCCCTCTTTCAATGTTATTTAAGCCCTGTGTCTGAATACCAATGCTTCAGCACTTTTTTCACAACAACTTGAAAACATTTTCAATTCCTTACAAAATTAAGAAGAAATTTTGATCCATTGGCAAAAAAAAAAGGTCAGTTTAAAGCACATCAGTAAGGTACTGGTTCATCCTTAAACTTCAGAAGAAATACTTCAGAATCCACTATAAGTTTATTACAGTAAAGTTAATGAAAATATCCTTTCTTTCTTAAAGAAACACTAGTATAGCTTGAAGAACAATATGTAACTACCTCTTATTTTACAACCAGACAGAAATATTGGCTGAATGAAAATATATGTAGAAATGGAATTTAAAAAAAAACCTGTATAATGTTACTATACAGATCTTTATAATTATTAAGCATGTTATAAGACAAAGCAATGTCTGCATAGCACGTTCTGCAGAGAAGATGAGCTGATTTCCTAAGGAATTTGGTAGATTCATTGTATACCGTTTTATGTTAAAGATGTAGGTCCTCTCTTCATATAGATTTTAGTGTAGTGTTTTCTTGTGACATTATTAGAACATGAAACTTAAGCATGTATTCTTTCTTTTCGTTTGCTTTTTGGAACTTCTGCAACACAAGCACCATCTCCAAACCTGCTCGAGTAATGAAAATCACAGTAAAAACAACTGGCCAAAATCAATTCCTCAGTCCCTGCATGTTACTAAGAATTTGAGAAGCTGCAATGAAGTACAACAAAGCAAAATTCACATCAAATCAAAACTAGTCATTTGTACACATCTTCCAACTAAACATAAGGATCATTTTAGCACAGCAAAGCGAAATATATTTCCATGTGTCTTCCATGTATGTGTAGGCACAAATACACACAGGTTGGGAGGAGGGAAAGTAAATAAAAGTGAGCTGACAGATGTGGCAAGGTATCACATTTGCAGAAGCACAGGATGATGCTAATACCAAGCTAGCCTGTGAGATAAGATGGAAAAAGTGGAGTTGGCCTACAACATCAAAGTGCAAGAAAGAATAGTCACTCTTGTCAACATCCGTCACCAGCGGATCCCTCATCAGGTCCCAGCCTTGTGTCATCAGCAGAAAATGCTTCAAATGGGAGAAAGCAAAGGAAACTGTACACAGGCTTAAATGAAATCTCCAAACTCGGCCACCCAAAGCCAGCTACTCCTTTTCCTGTCTGACACAATATATATTGCCAAAGCAAAACAAGAGCAGCAACTTTCAGCTGGTTAGGCTGCAGGTTCAAAACAATAAACGAGGTGTTGGCTTCAGCTTGGGCAAGCCTAAGACTTCTGCTTCATCCATTTATGACACATCTTCAGCTGTTGCCATGACAACACTGACATCTCCACATGCTGTGAAGTGCTCTTAGTTTAAATATTGTATAAACGAACATAAATCTTTCATATATCTCATGTAGCTATTGTTTGCGGAATGGTGGCAGTATTCCTCTTCTCAGTTTTATTAGAGGAAGAAATATTATACAAAAGACTCATATCATTATTCACTGAACACTGAAAAACTTCAATAGCTCCAACCCAGCATAATGTTAATATTTTTTATGAAAAGCAGAATAGGAAGGCTCTCTGAATTGTGACTGCAGGAAAGGACAGTTTTAAACAAATTTTCTGTCCTGAAAAATTCAGATGTGTTAGAAAACAAGGCCTCCACAATAACTTACTTTCCATGTAGACACTTAAGCTAGCTCAAGTAAAAGAATTTTTTTAAATGTTTCCGTATTCTAAGTGAGCATTTTTCAGAGATATCCAATTAATAGTTTTTCATATTTTAATTTTTAATTCCTTTTGGATATTTTCATAAACACTGAAAATTTTCTTAGGATAGCGACACTCCCATCTGTCTCTAGCTGAGTTTCAAAGCAGTAACATGATGCCACGCCATGCCATCTCAGGGCATTCTGCACTTCAGAATCAGTAAAAACCCTGACAGACAGGGTACGGCTCCTATTATCACACACATGTAAAACTGTAACAGTGATTCCATTATTTTCAATTCTACATTCACAAAAGTATTTGAGATAAACCTAGAAATAAATTAGATGTTCCTAGTTTTCTGTTTGATTAAAGAAATTTCAGAACAAATACACAAAGAGAAAAAAAATAGTCAGCCCTTTAAAAAAAAGGGTACTTTTCCACTGCAAAGGTCTACGAAGCTGTTCACGTAGATACTGTACTGGAAAATTGGCACCCAGTCCATATGCTGTTATCACTTTACATCACTGCTTTTGGTACTGCTTGGTTGTTTTAATAGGGTCATTTTCTAGGGGGTGGACCTGTGTCTCTGCAGACAGAGCTGAGAATTTCCATCCACTTTAGTATAAAATAAGGTTGAGTTTATTTAGGACTGAATGTAGCTCATAGGATTGGGAGCATACATACTGCACAAGACACTGTTAACATTCGAGACAGGGTGTTTTGACTACCCTAATAAATCCACATCTTTCTGTTCCTTTGCCCACAATGGAAATCAGCCTCTTGTTTCAGCTCTCTATCCTGTGCCTTTCTTTCCATACAGAGAAAATGGAGCTTCTACTAACGTCTCATAACATATATGTAGATTTTCTACTACTTCTACACAGATATTACAGAATAAGATGACACCAGGGAGCAGGGTATTTTTGTTTGCAAATACACAGCAATGCTGTAATGACCTATAAGGAAACACATGAGAGAAGATCAGGCTCATCTTTAATCACCCGCTGTATTTTCTTTATACAGGCAGATAGGTAGATAGATGGTTCAGCTTCTCATTTTTTTTTTAGGCTCAATTTTTGTAGCTGCTGTAGCATTTAAATAGAGTTAATCGGTTCCCTCCAGAGCAAAGGCGAGTACTATAAACGGAGCTGCATGGCTCAAGGGATGTTCAGCAAATGTGTTCAATCAACACTTGCTCCTTCTGGAATAAAGAGGATGTGCCTCTGCATCAGATTTAGCCCTTGTCTACTGTTTAAATAATGTGACAGTCTCTGTCTATGCCATAATATGATTTGGATTGAGGGGAAAGGGGCATAGGGTTATTCTAAAACTGTACTGCAACGCCCGATTTTCATCTAATGAGGATTATCTAATTTACATCTCAAAACCTGTACCTACTGCAAACGTGCAAGTGACAAAAGAAGGGGTGTGCAGGGCTGGAGCTGCTGGTGGGAAGGCAGCTTTAAATTTACTCTGCTAGGACTTCTATTCTATATAACCATGTTATTTATTATCACTAGAATAAAGGTTTTATTAAGCAAAGGAATAAAATATTTAATCATAATATTATCCTTTTTTCTGATGAATGTACACAACCCAAAGTTAATTATAATTGAAAATAGCAAGCTTATGCGCACAGCATTTGCTGGCACATGAGATGGTGTGCTGCTATAAAAGGTGATAGGTAAGTTATTTAGTCATAATATGCATGAAAAAAAAGGATCCTTATGAATGTCATGAATAAATAAGTATCAAATAGTAGTCCTGATTCAGTAAAGCCCCACAGAAACTGGCAATTTCAGCCATGTTTAATATCTCATTTAAACTGGCAAGATTAACCAAATTCTCATAAGTAACTCTCTCCCTCCCCCTCTCATTATTTTTGTACATTACAGGTTAATTATGAAAAGATTTGGAGCCTTCCTGACCTATCACTTTACATCCCTGAAATCCATTAAGGAAAGATAACACAGGGCCATTGTTGCACACAGACACATAGGTTCATTTAATCTCCAGAGCCAAGTTGTATGGCTCCAATTTCCCATTAATTAGATAATCTTTCAGAGGATTATTTGCTAATTATCCTCAGTAGGATCTCAGCATATGAAAAAATACACATGAAAAAAAGGCACAGAGAGAGGCTTCTCTATGGAAGCTGACCAGCAATATGGAGTGCAGTGCAGGAACACCTCACAGATGCTTAGGGGTCCTTCAACCATGACATTCCAGTTATAACAACCCAGTTGTGTTAACTGCTCCTGGGCAACAGAATACCCAGGGTCTATTACACTTCAAAATCATCCAACACCAGGCAGGACTTTAAAATAAGATTGCTTTACTAAAAAGTATGTTTAAGCAACTACTTGACAGATTTAGAAACAGGCACAAAAAAATCAGTGTGATATCTAATAGTTGTGTGCCATTTATTAGCTATGGGAATTATCTTCTTTTTTATTGTGCTAGCAGAGCTGAAGACAGACACAGAAGGCATTTTTGCACCTGTAATGACCAAGGACCAATTCTTAGACAAAGCAAGTTTTCCAAGCAGTCTCTTCCCAAACAGAAAGGCTTGCTTATAAACCTACCTGCTAAGAACTCCTTAATTCCTCATTTTTTCCTCTAATGTTTAACTTCGACAGCAAATTCAATCAAGAAATATTTGCAACTTCCTGCACTGTTTGTATCAGTCTTAGCTATGTGATAGTGCTTTCGAAACACGCAGCCCTTTCTGCCAGACCTAAAAGTATTAACATGTGGTTTATTTATAACATATTCATATGATGCAAACATGGTTCATTCTGCTAGAACAGCTTAAGTCCAGGTACATAATATGCATTGTGAGAATCATTTCTCATAATGTCATGTTAGTGACACTAAGAAATGCACCTTGCTATTCACTTACAATCGAAACCATCTGTGAGAAACGAATTCAAATTTGAGGATTCCAATTTATTTGGGCAAGGTTACAACTTCATTGCGATTTCCAGGATTTGGAGGGCATGAGCTTCTATACACTGTTGCTGTCTATATGCTTTTTTCAATAACACATAAATAAAGGTATTAAGGTGACTCAATATACTGGTCAAATGGGCTAAACAAGAAATGTTGAACTGCTGCTTCCATTAGAGCCGAGCATGTGGTAATACACAAGCACTCTCAGACAGTACGTGCTTAAAGAAACCTTCTTTTTTTCAGCCTTGCAATTATAACTACCCATGCTTTACAGACATTCTTTCACAGTCCTTCACTTTCCCTCACAAAGTTAAACTACAGTTGCCTGATACTCCTGTGACCAGCTGACATAAAAACTGTCTAGTTCTGGTGTTTGGGTTACTACATGTCCACCAAATGCTACACAGATTGCATCTATAACCAGTAAATCTCTCCCAAGCTGCTACACAGTTGACAAATTAGACATCTGTAACCAGAAAAGATGAAACAGGGAGAGCTGTCAGACTTATCCTAGCAGTAGCAGACTTTTATTCCTTCACCTCCTCCCAGCTAACCAAACTATGGCACAGAGTTTTTTGGCTGCTGCTGTCCTTGACTGTTCTGCATGGCTGCTGCCACATCCTCCTCCTTTCCACGGCACAGCAATGCCGGTTCTGTTCCAGGATCTCCTACACCCAGAATCTGAGCAGCAATGTGTAGTCACACGACTTGATAAAACTGACATAAGCAAATGATACCTCAGCCAACAATCCAGTAACCAAAAAAAACAATGGATCAATGCTGGCAGTTGCAGACCACAGTCTTGTTTGCTGCTGAGTCAAGCATTTGCAGCACATTTCACAGCAGCAGACACAGCCAAGTGTGTTTAAGTTCCATCAGCACGGAAGCACCCTGCCAGCAACTTCAGAGCCACAAAAATCCTAACAAAGACCTCATCTAAGTTCATTAGCCTCCAAGTTCTCGTCAGATGTGAACTTTGGTCACTGAAGTCAAGAGAGCCTTTCAGAGAAAGTCGCCCACTGTTTATGCAGTTGTAGAACTTGGGTACCTTGAGTATATGTCAGAAATTTCAAAAAAAACAAGTGTTGTGTATGTGTCTGTACATGAAAAAAGCATCTACCTCTTTTGGTGGTTTAAAGCAAAGGTAAAAACCCTTACCTAGAACAGATTCATAAATACCTCTTATGCTACATATCTGGTGTAATGTGCTGATGTCTTGAGCTACTGTAGATTAGAGTATACACAAGAAGATAAATATTACTCTTCTGTAGCACTTGTACATAGCATTCTCCTGCTCAGATAACGAGAACACTTTTCAGTTTGATAGAAAGGAAAGGAAAAAAAAAAAATGTACAAACTGCTCAACTAGAGCTGATGGTTCACCAGTAAACAAGACTTTCTCAGAGCACTTTTGAAACACCTGGATTAAATGTGCACCTCACAGTGCTGCCTATACTTCCTTGAAGGATTGCTTTTGTAAAGAAGTAAGGCATCTAAGTTCTGAAGTTAAAATACTCTAGTTTTATGTTCTTTTAATTATCAAAGAAATAATGACTGTCAAAATGTGTTATATTTCAAAGAATTGTTTTTAAAATGGTCTACTATTTTCAAAGCCACCACTGACAAGTCATATATGTTATTCATCCCGTCAACCCTTGTGATAACATTTAGAAATCTAAGGGATATTTTGTTGTTGTTATAAACTTCAAGGATATAAAGATACTGTAAATAGATTATTCTCACTGTACCCCACTGAAGATTTCTGAGTACAGATACTCATTCTCACGCACCATAGAGTAAGGAATTCAGTCTTCACAAAAGGGAAAGTAATCACTACCACACATATTGAAAACTGGAGAGGGCCTTTTGACAAGGGCATGTAGGGATAGGACAAGGGGTAATGGCTTTAAACTGAAGAGGGTAGACTTAGACTAGCTATAAGAAAGAAATTCTTCACTCTGAGGGTGGTGAGGCCCTGGCACAGGTTGCCCAGAGAAGCTGTGGCTGCCCCCTCCCTGGCAGGGTTCAAGGTCAGGTTGGACGGGGCTTGGAGCAACCTGGTCTGGTGGAAGGTGTCCCTGCCCATGGCAGGGGGGTTGGAACTGGGTGATCTTTAAGATCCCGTCCAACCCAAACCATTCTGTGGTTTTATGATTCTATGACATTTAATGCACGTCTGGTGGTCCAGCTTCAAAAAATGGCAATTGCTTTTTATTCAGTAAATGATTTTGCAGTTATCTAACCACGTTGTCATACATATGATCTTGAAAGCAGGACACTAACACAGTGTTACTTGTCCAGCTCACCTAATAGCCTCCCAAGGAAGGCAAACACATTTTGGTCACAAAAGGAAAAGAGAAGTTATACTACCTAATGTGAAATTGTTACACTGTCTGTGGCATGTAAGTGAACGGTCCATGAGTAAATACGGTGGGTATTCTGCATATGTTACAGATGTGGTCAGCATACTGTTATATTCACAGAATTCCCAGAGCAAACAAAGCAAACAGGGAAAGGGATATTCAAAACAAAGCCATCTGGACAGTACATTTAAGCAAAATAATGTCCCACGTTAATGAACGTGCAACCAAGGGCACAGCCATTCCTCTCTCTTAGTACAGCTAAGGTCAAGGAGGAGAATACATCACTCATCTCTGCATTATTGTTTTAAGAATAATTTTTAATTTAAATTCTCTGGTATATGATTTGCTGCCAAAATTGGCTCTGCTTACGCTTGTTCACTGAAAGTACAAATGCAGTGATGCTTCAGACTCACTTCTGGACAGTGTAAAGGGCTGTATCTAATGTGTACCTTTACATAACTATCACATTTCTACTGGCAGAGTGCAACAAAACTTTGAGTTCCTCAGTTGTACCACACAAAGACTGCTGTCATTAAAACTTAAAGAGCAGAAGCATTTGCAATTTTATTTTCTCTTTCCAGTTGTCTACAATGCACTCTAAAAGACTTTGCATCATATCTGATATGAATATTCAAAAAATTTGTTTGATTTCTATTTTTAAAATAAGTAGAATAAAACAACAGGTACAAAGTTTCATATGTATAATGAGCAGCCCTGGAACAGACTTCTTCATTTTCCCCTGAAAACTTCCTATTACAAATGCAGACCTTGAAACGCAAATACTAATGTCAACAACAATAAATAATTTGTATTATATCCATTTGTGGGCAAAACAGATGCACTTAATGACACCAACCATGCCACTATAGTCTACCAAAATAATATATCTTAGAAAATCATATAAATAATCACCATACAATTGGGGGGGGGGGGGGGGGGTAAAGACTCATCGCTATCCCCCCAATAAATATTGGGTGTTCTAAAGTTTTAGAACCACTGTATTGTTATAGTCAGTCCTTTCCCAAAAGCGAGACTGAAAACTGCAATATACAGTAAGGGGTTATAGTTTAGAATTAAATTCTACACTTACATGACCCCAGTTCTGTTTATCGAAGTAAAAAGAGCAACCATCATGTTCAAACAGGTCAGATTTTATTTTACCTTAAAAAGAAAAAAAGTACTCATTAAAGACCAGAGTAAAATTTCCACGTGAGTACAAAACTCACGCTGCTCTGGTATAGTGTAATACCAATTTTGCTGCTGCAAATACTTCTGCACGCACCAAGCTCCTAGAAACTTAGTTTTTTCAACTCTTATTGAGGAGTCACAGGCAAACCTTTATACAATTAACAACTTGCAGTCTAAAGTTATCCTGGAGATGACTAACACAATTTGGCGGAAAATAAGAACAGATTTCAATCCTGAATCGATTTCAATTCAAGCTCTAGCACATGCACTGAGGCAGTCCCTTTTATGTCAAATGGTATCCAAATTTAAACATGTCAAATAAATAAATGTAAATAAATAATATGTATAATATTACTGCTTATTCTGAAACTCCCATTTCTCCAATCCCTCCCCTCCCTCCCACGCTTCTGATATACTAAGAATATACTCCAGTAAATCTTGGATTTATCAATGAAGTAGCCAAAAAAAACCGCAATAACACCCCAAAAATCAACAACCAAACTTGTTATGAATAAGATTCCATTTCTTTCCCTCACTATACCTAATTTTCATGATCAACATATGAATCTGATGATCTATACTCTTCTTTTGTTGGTTTTGATATGCATTTCCTTTAGGATATACCAGACTGGTTAATTACAGGACTGACAACTGTCAAATAAAGAACTATTCCTAAGATGAGCCCTAAGTATTGTTGAACTCAATTTTACAGTAAGCCAAAGCTGTCTGGGGTGGTTCAAAGTTCAGAATCTCCCACGTCTGATTTTCAGCTGCTGAAATTCTGAATTTGACAAGTGGTAGCCGTTCCATCTTATTCCACAGAATGGGGTGATACACCAACATCAGCTTGCAAACCACCCAAATCTCGGAGTCAAACTGCCTCCTGGTGCTCACAGTATTAACACAGGTTTTACAATTATATGGGCAATCCACTAGCACTTCAAATCTTTAGTTAATTATAACCATGGACAATACAGTTAAACACAATCTATTGAAATACCTAACAAGCACAGGAAGTTAACACAGCAGCCATTCGCTACTCCTCTGCCAAAACCAAGCCTCAAAGGATTCCCAATATCAAAAGTCTGAATAAGAGGTGAGGTTCACTTGGAGCCATTAATCTTCAATGAAGGACCTTCACTGGTCAGGACTTACAGCAGCTGATGACAGCAGTAGATATTGTATTACAAATTGAAGATTAAATCCTGGCTCCAAGTCCATGCCAAATTCCAACAGTACTTCTGAGCAATTCTTAGCCCTTCTGACTCAGTTTTTGAACTGTCAGTTGAGTGGGAGGTGTGAATTGAGGAAATGTTTTCATGAGTTTCCTCATTTAGCCATTTTTCCGTAACATACATTGGCAGAGCTCAGAGGAAAAAAAAAAAAACCCACTTCGCAGACTGTTCACTGTTTTTTGAGTGAATTACTCAGCTTTTCAGCTAAGCCAACATGTACACCTCCCAGGGTTTCCAGAAATGCTGAAGGCTGCAGTTCTTACTCCTCAACGCAAAGAACAAATGCCCAGGAACAATTCTCTTTCTACAATCATATTTTTGCAGGTATCTCATCATATAGATATCCACATGAAACCTATTAAACTTCAAGCTATTACTGAAAGGAAAAAAATTGCTTGGAGACTTTAATGCATAGAAGCAACATGTACACATACATTATACAAATTATCGTCATAACTTCAATACTTATCATAGCTTGAACTTTAGAAAAACTTCAGCAGGCTGGGGTAGGTAGGAATTCCAGAGCAAGAAGGTAAAGATGTCTTTATGACTTAGGCCAGGAGTTCATTGTCTGATTTCTGGGGTCCAATTTCCAGTTGTGCTACTGCCTGATTTTGTGACTTCAGAGACTATGATACAAAATGTAAAATGTAAAGATCCCTGTAGGGCTCAAGCAGTTCAGTAAGTTTTGGCCTGCCTTTATGAATTCATAAGACAGAGAGTAAGAAACATCCATCTGTCTTTGAAACAGTTATTTGAAAGGGGACAAATCTTCAGCATTCCTCACCTGAGAACAAAATGTCAGGTTTCAAATCATCACTAGAGGATCATCTTGGTGAGAAGGCAGATAGAAACAAAGGACATAAAGCTGCTGGTGAAGGCATATAGAAAAGATACACAGGGATACAATTCTGTTCAGCAAAAGCCTTTTAATAGGTGAGGACATAAAGGCATGGAGGAACCCATCACTAAATCTAAACATTCATTTCTGTTCTGATGGTATCTTCAGACAGTACAACCGTTTCTTGGGCTATGTAGAGCAAACAGGTGCTGGGGAAAAAACTCAGACATAGAGTTTTCAACAGTAGGACTCTCCAGGCTTTAACTGCTTCATAGTTTCAGGACCCTGAGTATTTTAAGCACTTACAAAGGTGCTTGCCTGGTCCACCCTGGTAAAATGGCCTTAAGAACAGCTGTCAAGATATAGGTGCAAGTGTAAAAACTACCAGTGAATGAAACACTCAAAAAAAAATGTCTGCAAAGTGTCTGCCCAAAACTGACTATGCTATGACATAAGGGGAAGCATGAAGAAACTTTTGAAAGAAGAAATGTGAACATTTGCAGCAACAGCAGGGGAGCAGTGGCGGAAACCATCAAAACCAGGTCTGGCACTACCAGAAGCCACCCCACCAGCACTACAGCCACCGCCTAGGAGCTGTAGCTGCCTCCTTGTCACACCCCGTGAGGAGCCAGCAATCTAAGCTGTGGGGCAACAGTATGGGGTACAACAGGTAGGGACCCTGCATCCATATGACCTTGCAGGGTGCCCAAGGGTGCGGGTTAATGGGTATATAAAGTAAGAACACCCACATCTCCAACTGGGGGTGTGCACGAGAGGCCCAGCACACGCCCAGAGGAGACATGCTCTCATAACCCTTTCTTTCTGTAATGAGAGGATGGGGGTTACACATATAACGTTTGGGGAACTAGAGTTAGCTATAAAAGAGTATTTAGAAATTAACTGTTGCATATAAATATTTTCTAATACTGTGGTTTATCTATTGCATTGCTGATATTGATCATTAACATACAATTTACTGATTGCCAGTTAATTACATGTCATTAATAGATCAATAAACCACCTTGATCCTTGCTTGATTTAATCTATGTTAACCGAGTAGTCTGTCCCTGCAACCGGCAGTCAAATTGAGTGTCACTGCAGGAAGAAAAAGTCATTATTGCCTAAATAATTATCTGGATGTCCCCAAATAAAAAATTCCTTTGAGGGCCACAATATACATGGAGAGCTCCAGGGCAGACAGCACTTCCAGTCAGAATAGAAGTGCTTTCCAGATACACTATGGCTCTCTACACAGGTAAATCCAGGCTATCGTTGTATTGCTGTATGCCATTATGCATGCAAACTATTGGAAGGCTTCTGTATTTCTGTGCTCTATGAATAGCGTACTTTGCAATAGTTGGGAGGGAGCCCATACTCTAATAAATGACAACTAAACTTTGTTGCAGTCATCGTTGGCAAAAGCGCATTTGAAGTACAATGTACCAACAAGAATCTTTGGGCTGTGCTCAGTTTGAGACAATACTGCTTTATATAGCAACAGCCATTATGTGCAGAATATGCAGAAATGCATTTCAATGGATCTGCAAGCCCACTACAGCTGATTTTATTTAAAAGACAACAACAATGAAATTAGCAGGGAGATACAAAAGTAGGAAAAAATCCAAATACATTTTAAACTTAACCCTTTCCAACGGTAAAATTACTAGTCTTTTCCATGTCCACCATTATGAGAGCAGTTTCAGTTGTGATGGTTTACTAATTGCCAGTTTCCCCACAAAATAAACCAAAAATAACAAACAGAATACATAGCACTGGTTCCTCAAGGGACCCATATATGTGTTGATGCATGACTGCAACATGAATAATTCAGAATCTTCCTATCTGAAAATGGTTTTTACATAACTAAGATCTAAAACCCCTTACATTCATTAAGAAAGATTAACAGCAACAACTGCAAATTCTGGGATTTGTCGTCATTAGACTTAATGGTTAGAACATGACTTTTGTACAGGCAAAGGACCGTGATCTCCTGTCTGTGCTCTGCATCTTCCAAATAAATCATTCAATAGCTTTTCCTTAAAATGCATTTTAATGACATTGATCACTCAGGTGTACCACATTAAAAATGCACCATTTAAAATACTATTAGGGTAAACAGCGAAGTAAAAACCTAAAAGGAAACTTCTAATAAGCAACAGCATGAAGTCTGTCAACCAGACAACAATATGCCATTTTGTGTCCTATCACTGGTGAATCCAAGCAAATTAGGTATATTCTACATGGTTCTCAGGGACTCACCATGATGCAAAAGAAAATCCTTAGCAGGAGGGAGGAAAGACAGTGGATGCTACAACAGCCGTCTTCTCTTCTACTAGGGAAGACATTCCAGTTCTCTGCTTTTTGGAGACATTAGAAGATGATGCACATTAGGAAGTCCTACAGTGACTTTTACTTATGCCAGAGCACTCACAAGCATTGCAAGGATGTTGAAATTGGGATGGGGGTGGGGAGGGAAGCAAAACAGAGAAAATGCTGTAGGCTACCATTTTTGCAGTGTCCTAAGTCCAGTTAACTGTGTTGCATGCATTTCAAATAGACACCAGGTAAGCCCAACAAAATTCTCTGCTATATGCTGTCACTTCAGTGTTAGCAAAGGATGGTGTCCAATTACTGGTTAGCTTTAAACATTTTTTAAAGCAGAAAATGGGGTTTTGCTTCCAAAGAGCAGCCCTTTCCAAGAAAAACAGGCAAAGCACAAAACCGTAAATGAATTATCCCATAACATTTTAGAAGTGATCCTTGTAATATTAAATAAGGTTAAATGAGCCTCACTAAAATGATTCCATTGATGTATTTATGTTTTGTATTTGTGGCTTTTGTATTGCTCTGCAGAGCCCACTAATGAGAACAGGGCAATTCAATGTACATGCATTACCCATTACTATCCCATTATCAAAAATATAAAGCCCAGCTATCAAAAATTGCCTGATGGCTGTGATCCTTAAACTGTACATCAACAATCTAAGGGCTGCCTATGGAATTGCATCAGATTTTTAAGGACTAAAAGGCATTAAAAGAGGAAATACTGAAAAGTACTCAGGTTCCTCAGGCCAGATCAATTGATATCAGACATCTAAGCCCATAGCTGAAGTTTTCCTTCAGAACTACTTCAGAAAAGGCATACACACTGATCAACGATTTACATATGTTTCATTCTTCAAAGCAGAACTTTATTCTGTAAAAGACAAGAACTTTAGATATTGTCACTTACTAATTTCTGGGTTTTGCTGTAGACACGTCTGGAGAACCAGTGTTGTCCTAACAGACCCTTGAGATTAAACTACAGTAAAACTCCTTAAAGATACATAAAATGAGTCCAACACCTCTTTCTGTGCACCTGTAGTGAGACGTGCATGAGCAAATACAGGTCAAAGAGTTGAAATGCCTTTACTCGTAAACCTAAACAAAACCTGTGATCAACTCAACAGATCCACTGAGAAGGTTCCTCCTTTGCAGGTAAGGGGAATGTTTCAACTGCCGTGGCTTATACACCGCCATCCAACTGAGAGAAAGGCCACCGTTTTAGTAAGAGGAGTGAACAGTGAATGTCCAAAGGGACAAAATAAGCAGGAAACCAGAGAATTGCTACAAGGTAGCTGAGCAGCAAGGAAGCACCACTCCCCATGCCATTTGCCGTTTCATTGCTCTCTTCAGTACTTTTGGTCCAGGTCTGCACAAATTAAGCCCACAGGCCAAGTATATCTTGCAGTCACCAATAAGACTGTACAGTATTATGTTATAAATGATATTTCAAGAACACTGAATAATTTATATCAAGTATCACTTGTACTTCCAAATGCTAAGACATCAGAAGGCACTATTCCAGCATAAGGAATAATCACTGCATAAGTTGGAAGGAACTGTTCCCCTTAGGCAAAATATTAGATACCAAAAATATAAGTGAGATTTTGAAGTTCCTCCAAATGTTTTCAACTTGCAAAATTAGAACCAGAAAAATTCATGCTAGGGAGTCACTAATGCAGCAAAGCACACAGTCCAACCATTCCCTTCAAGTACAAGTATTCAATTGGTCTTAAAAGACTACGTATATGAGATGATAAAAAGTCAGTATTAGGAAACAAACATGTGAAAAACTTGGGCTAACTTAAAATTATCCAGTAAAAACACTGGATCTGGGAGACAAAACAGACAGAATTAATTACAAAGGGAAACATTCTCATATTGCCACATGAGAAATAGGGTCTATTCTTGGATATACAGATTTTACACAACATCCAACCAGTATCAAGATTACAAAATATTCTTCATCAAGCAGGGCTTTCAGCCTTTACACATTAAATCCTCTAAGTCCAATATTTCTGCAGGGAAGACAACTTTACTTGGTGTGGAACTCCACAGTAGGCTTTTGATTTAGTTCAAAACACATCTCCTCTCTGATGCAATGAGATGTTTTAAATAATGGAATTTTTAAATGAAATTTTCTAGTGGAGAGTCCTATGCCAGACATTTGAACCATGGATGACAGCAGGACAGTTTTAAGTTTTGCTATGATCGTCTCATGGACCTTTCACGTCACCTTGGAAATTTCTACACAATTGCTTTCAGCGGTCTTTCTTATTCTAGGTCCATGAACACCTTTTTGTTGATACACACAATTTTACCCCCAAAGAAGTCTGTATTTCTACATAAGCTCTTTATTTCCAACATTGCCTTAACTAAACCTTTTCACATGAATGGGTCCTTGCATAATTACCATTTAATTATCAGATGAAACAGATCAGACACCTCAAAGGCACTTCCTTTGACAGTCTTGCTGCTTTAATAGCAATGCGTCCTACCCAGCTGACATGTGACGTGTGAAAGCTGATGGTGTAGAACTCCACAGTGGTAGCACCTTCAGGTTCTGACACAAACACAGCTTTAATCTATTCATTTATACAGCACATAGCTTGCTAAAATAGCTTGGTGTTTTGAGCTGGTATAAATTTAACTCATGGTGTAATTTTTAAAATTACAATTTCCCCCAGAAGATTGCTTCAAAGCAGAGCTGTAAATTTATAAGATTCCTTCTGAACCCTTGCACTAATAAAATAAATATTTCATTGGAAAGAATTTAGCTATTTTTTCCTCTTTTCAAAAATCAATGCACATTTAGGACTACTATTCAGTGAACTCAATTATATTTATTATTGGAAGTACCCATGAGGACTATTACCATCCTCTGCGTTCTTTCTGAAAATTAGAGTGTTGTTACACACGGAAAATCAACACATGCCCAAACCAGAGCGCAGGTCAGATGCTGACTATACATAAATATTTGTTAATAATTCATTAATATACTTCTCAGGTACCCAGCAAGCTTTTCATCTTTGATTCTAATGAAATGCGCTTCAAATAACATTTTGTCTGTCCCAAAGATGTTTGTTGCAAAAAAATGCCTCACAAACAGTTATTAAACAATCTTGGCATTAACGCTGATGGGCTTCCTACTGAAATTCTGAGTGCTTACTGAGCATTGACTCAAACTTCAAAACTTCATAAACTCCAAAACCTGACTTCACAAATTTCAAAAACTTCCTGTTCACACAGGGCACACTGTGACAAACACAATGTTAAACTTCACTGTTTTGAAATCATAGAATCATAGAAAGTTTTAGGTCGGAAGGGACCTCTAGAGGTCATCTAGTCCAACCCCCCTGCAGCGAGCAGGGACACCGCTAACTAGATCAGGTTGCTCAGAGCCCTGTCCAACCTGGTCTTGAATGTTTCCAGGGATGGGGCCTCCACTACCTCTCTGGGCAACCCGTTCCAGTGCTTCACCACCCTCATTGTAAAGAATTTCTTCCTTATATCCAGCCTAAACCTACCCTGTTTTAGTTTAAAACCATTACCCCTCGTCCTGTCACTGCTGTCTCTACTAAAAAGATTGTCCCCATCTTTCCTATAGGCTCCCTTTAAGTACTGAAATGCTGCAATCAGGTCTCCCCGCAGCCTTCTCTTCTCCAGGCTGAACAAGCCCAACTCTCTCAGCCTGTCCTCATAGGAGAGCTGCTCCAGCCCTCGGATCGTTTTTGTAGCCCTCCTTTGGACCTGCTCCAACAGTTCCGTGTCCTTCTTGTGCTGAGGGCTCCAGAGCTGAACGCAGTACTCCAGGTGAGGTCTCACCAGAGCAGAGTAGAGGGGCGGAATCAACTCTCTCGACCTGCTGGCCACGCTTCTCCTGATGCAGCCCAGGACACGGTTGGCCCTCTGGGCTGCCAGCGCACATTGCCGGCTCATGTCCAGCCTTTCGTCTATCAGTACCCTCAAGTCCCTCTCAGCAGGGCTGCTCTCGATCCTTTCATCCCCCAGCCTGTATTGATAGCGGGGATTACCCCGACCCAGGTGTAGGACCTTGCACTTGGTCTTGTTGAACCTCATGAGGTTCACACAGGCCCACCTCTCCAGCTTGTCCAGGTCCCTCTGGATGGCATCCCATCCTTCTGGTGTCCCAACCGTACCACTCAGCTTGGTGTCATCTGCAAACTTGCTGAGGGTACACTCGATGTCGCTGTCCATGTCATTGATGAATATATTGAACAGCACCGGTCCCAGTACGGACCCCTGAGGGACTCCACTCGTCACTGGTCTCCATCTGGACATTGAGCCGTTGACCACTACCCTTTGGCTGCGACCATCCAACCAATTCCTTATCCACCGAATGGTCCACCCATCAAATCCATGGCTCCCCAATTTAGAGAGAAGGATGTTGTGGGGGACCGTGTCAAACGCTTTACAAAAATCCAGATAGATGACATCCATAGGTTTTCCCTTGTCCACCCTTGTTGTTACACCATCATAGAAAGCCACTAGGCTGGTGAGGCAGGGCTTGCCCTTGGTGAAGCCATGCTGGCTGTCTCGAATCACCTCCCTGGCCTCCATGTGCCTTAGCATAGCTTCTAGGAGGATCTGTTCCATGATCTTCCCAGGCACAGAGGTGAGGCTGACAGGTCGGTAGGTCCTATGTTGCCAATCCCCAACATGTAATGGGTTAGACTTTGAAACAAGAAACCTGATGGAGGACCAGTGTCCTGGCCCATGAGTCCTTTGGAATTAATAAACCTAACTATAATTTTGAAAATATTACATCTTCCCTTAAAATGAAAACAGTGTGGAAAAAAGTTGTGCGATTTCTATAACTCATCTTAAAGAGTTTAAGAAAAACACCTTGTAATGCATAACTATCTACTGGGAGAACATTCAAAGAAGTGATCCGAGATGCTAAGAGTCAAAATTAGGCCTCTGAAATGAGTATTCAAACGATTCTTCCTCAGTGTAACCTTCCCAGTGGCACAGAATAGTAAATATGATCCGATTCCCAGGCATTTAGTTGCCAGTGATAATTAATCAACCAAAAACTGCAACGTACTGCAACAAGATTCAGGATCTGAGTCTGTAGTTTTGAGACATGATCAAGACAAGAGCACAGTTAGGTCCAGGGAAACCAGAGAAACTAAGAGGACCTGGCTAAACTGCCTTTGAAACCACATGGCAAGGTTATCAATGTTAATTTTTTCTAAAGCCAGGTAACAGCCTAAAAACAGGTACCTGCCCCCAAAGGCAATAATCACTGTATATATATATTATGATTAGGCTGTTACATAGCCTAAGAATATACATGTATCCTAGAAAGCAGTCTTTTACCTAAGGATAATAAAAATGTTATTAAAAGTATAGCTTTTAGTGATCAGAAAGGTTTAAAATGTGCTGTTTAAGCACTTGAGCAAAGTTTGAGATTAAAAAAAAAGTTTGAGATAAAAAAAGGCACTTAAACCCACTTAAAAACAGGGATAGAGAAAAAAAGGAAGGGGGGTGGAAAAGAAAGGCAATATGCAGTTTTTGAAGTTTTGTAATTTCTAAAATACTATCTTAAATTATTAAGTTTTGTAATTTCTAAAATACTATCTTAAATTATTAAGCATGTAGCTTAATTCTAATGGAATTTTTATTCTAAAGGCTATTTCTTCAGAAGAGAAAGATTTTTCCCTATTTTTCAGAGGATTTATACCCCCAGTAAAATAAATAAATAAAAAAAATAACAAAATAATTATCAGAGAGGACAAATTATCCATTGATTTGTATCCAAACAATCCACCCTGTCCACCAGACCTGACTGAATTTGTGTTCATCTTCCTTCTGAATAAGTAGCACCGCCATAGAAAACTGGAGTTCGGACTGCATCTGTTTTCTCATTCTCCCCACCTGGGCGAGACAAGCAACAGCACGCTACCTGTTTACTCCTCCAGAGGTTGAAGTACAGGCAAGCACCATCCCCATCTGCCTTCAGGCCGTCGATCTCTCACTCCACAAACAAGATTTAGGGTAACATTCTTTTCCAGATTAAGCTTGCTTCTCCTTCTCCAACCTTTCTTATTCAATTTTAAACCTCAATTACAAAACAAATGCTTTCTCAAGTACTTCTGGAAAACCTAATTTCATTTTTTAAGATGGCAAGCTATTCATTTGCTAGGGACTGAAAACCATTCAAACAAATGTCAGCTGCTTTGAAGTCCACTGCTTACAAGGCTGACCTAACTCCAGCTAAAGGCAATTAACCGTATGAACTGCACCAGCAAAACAGACTCATATCATGAAACATCAGAGATACCACATCATTACTTGTAGAGTGAGCACAGAAGAGAGGAGGTTGCTCAATATTCTTAATCTGCTAGGTAAATCATCTATCTTTCCATTAAAAAAACCCTGAGAAAATTTTCTGATTTGAAAAAGGGTTTCATCTGATTGGTGAGAGTGGAAATACCGAAAGAATTTTGTCTCCAGGTTCTGTTGCTTTCACACCATCCCTTAAAGCTAAATTCTACCTTTCTATAATCCGAGCAAATCAGGGAAGAAAGAAAAGACATTGTCAATTAATTTTGGACTTGCAAACTTGACAGTTGTTCAAAGCAGCTACCTCTGCTATTTTTACTAATCTTGAAATTCAACATGAGCTATGCGCAGCATTATGAATCACTATGTTATTTTCTAAACCAGCTCAGATTTAACCATAATTTCACAAAACAGAAAAGCAACATGGTGTTCTGGATCCTTCAGCAATATCTGTGGAAGTCGGCACAGCACTAGAGGCACACCCTACTTAAGAGCTTTTAATTGTGATTTGGGACCATAGCCTGCATGAAATAAAATACAGAGTACAGTGTCCTTGTCATCAAGAAGGTGAACAAAATTTTGAGAACGTTAATAACTGTCAGTGACCAAACTTTGTCGTCTTTCTATCTGTCAAGTAGACAAAAGTTTGTCTCTTTTAAGAAGTAAAACTAAGTATGGAGTAAGAAGGAAATCGGGCTTGCCACACATCTGAATTGCTGTTAGCCACTGAAAACAGCATCCAGCAGTATTTTTAGGCTTAGATTTTCAAACAGCCTATGTAAATGGATCTGGGGAGCATAAAGTGTATGTTCAGCATACTCCTAGAAACTGTAAATAGAACTGTATACTAGTAAATAGTATAACCAAAGCACTGCAATTTCCTTCATGTGCATATTTAAACTCCTATAAAGATATTGTAATTTGAAGTAGCTGTTTTCATATGGGAAAGAGAATAAATAATACTAATATAAAAATGCCTATATTGTGACAGATTTTCTACTACCACAAAACAATATTAAAGTTTTGAAAGTTATTAACAAATACTGAAGACAAACAGACCTCATGTTTTTTTAATCAGAATAATATGATTAGTTCAATTAAAAAAAGTTAACTTCCAGAATGGCATACTTTTTCCAGGATGGAGGTACCTGTGAAAACACCAACCTTTACTTTCACTTTTCAGGAAAAGAAAATTATTTTAAGCGATACGGGAAGCTGTGTACCACACACTAAGGCACACAGCAAAACAGACCACCTGCTTAATTCTCAGCACAGCCCCTCCAGAACAAGTGTCCCCAGAGAAAGCTAACAATTCAAAGATGTCATCTGAACAGCAGCTGCAGTATAGGTTGTGCTAGTCTCTTCTTCCCGCATTTTACGTGGACTGATCCACAGCACCTTACACTATTTTAAGGGCAAGTTGCCTGAATAGCTGTAGTGATGGGGGCAGGAGCAGAAATAAAATGAGCTGTACAGCAATGTAGCCCTCTCCCTTAGCCTGTGATCTGAAGCGCTCTTCTTGCTGGGCAGTGCTAATGGGATTTAGTAAGTCACTTTTTTTTTGAAACAGAAATAAAATGCTATTATTTCCATCTACTACTGGAAAAAGGCAAAAGAGGGTGTAAAAACTTGGCCTACAAAGCAGAGCATGTCAGTGTACAACATAGAATTGAAACGTGATTCTTCTTCCTACAAGTAAGAAAGTCAGTCTTACTCTGTACAAAAATGAAAAAGGCCCTCTTTTTATTATTCTCTATGTGAAAAAAAAAAACCCACATAAAACTGAATAGCTACATTTTCAACTGTGGCTACTGCTTCTTTTCTGGTTCTCAGTGAATGTGATTATACATCAAAGATTATAAGGCTTTCAAAATGGACCTAAAATTGCACTTAAAAATCCCAGAACCTAAAATCAAAGGGTGTTTTTCTCATCATTTTCTCATCAGTCCCCACTGCCTCACAGGCAGTGTTCCACTATATCATTAGAACTTCCATGAAAAAATAATATAAATTTAATTTTTAGACATTCCATAAAATCACAGCCCATTATAAACCACAGGAATTCACTTGCATTTCAGAGTCTGAATTTGTTTTTTCAGTTTTTTAAAACCTTTGCTTCCAGATATTGTAACACAATAGAATTCCTTCTCTACGAATGTACAGTCCTTTGCTCTAACCTTTTGTCCTTCCGGAGAGGAAGAAGCTAAAAAAGCAATGTTTTTCTAAGTAGCCATTAGATTTCTCCTAAAACAAGAAAGGGAACAAACAAGGCAATACAGACATAAGGCACTGTTACATATGTTTGTAGGATATGAAGGGTTAGGTTTTGTTCTTCCACTTTGAACACCACCACTGAATCGCAACACAGCAAGATTATCAAATTATTCACGAACAGAAAACTATATTCAAGTTAGAGATTTCATCATAGCAACCAAAGGCATAAAATATTCCAAAAAGGCCATACAAGCTAAATGGAATGTTTTTAACAAGGAAAAAAAAAAATACTCTTTGCAATTCTTAACACTGTTAGCAAATGCTATTCTGGACCTATTGAAGAAAGAGCAAACTAACCTACAAAAGCTTCCCTGGGGCCAGAGTTGTCATCTCCACCTCAAATTCAACAATGTTATAGCTATGGGTGACATGGAAGCACGAAGTTTTGATCCCATCCCACTGAACCTTGGTAGGGGGATTGAAGATGATCTAAATAGACCATACTAGAATTCTGAATGATCTTGATTTTTTTTTTTAATAGATGAAGCTAAAATGACGAAATTCAACAGAACCATGTACAACCACATTTAAAGCTCCTTCAAGGTCCTAAGCACCTTCTTCTGTCTTTCTGTGATTTCTATAACTATTTTTGCACTGTCATTTTTACCTAAAACTAGTGGAATTCTATACTATACTATACACTATACCAACACTTAGAAAAAGAAATTCTTTCCTGAAAATCTCAAAGCATAAGACCATAATCTTACTAAGGCTTATGAATACAATGTGAATAATCTCAATGAAAACAAAACGAACATTTACATCAGTCATGTAAAGCTCTAATTTTTATTTAATTTCTAATTCTTCATCTAAAAATAGAAGGACTAGACCTGAGTGCAGCCCTCAAAATCTAAGTGCAATGTGGCGACAGAAAAATTAAATGACCTACCAGCACCAGAACTAGAAACTGAATTCAGATTTTCTCTAGCCTATCATTTGCCTATGGTAAAACATTTATCATATATCTTAAAAAAATCTGGCCTTTACAAGGTAGTAAATGAATACACTCTGTCCTGCTAACTCCATTGTAGGGACAGTATCTAGAGACAAAGGGACAGAGGAGATATTTGAAGACAGTTTACTGATAACTTCTTAAACTACTGTAGCAAGATTTACAGAGCTTGATTGTGTCAGTAAAAATCTCATGTCTAAGGCATGAATCAGTGCTCACTGGCAGTAGTTTCATAATGGGAATGTCTTTCTTTGAAGTACACTGATTCTTAGGTTCATTAGTCTGCTGTTTCCAAACAGCTACTGTGCTGAGGGCACAGAACTTAGTTTACTGTGCATGCTTACTGGTTTCTTTCTATTTTGTGGTATCTATGGAACAGTGAATTGGAAAAACATAACCTAGCTCTTTTATATATTTTTATTCTTTGCGTTTCATGCACTTTTTCTGCAAATTCAAATCTTCCCAGCTATTGATGTCACCCTATGTCAAAGAATTTCTATTGATTGCAGTCAAGATAATGAATATCAAGTATCTCCCAAACAGAACACCTTTAAGAATATCTTCTGCTGACCCAGGATGTTGACTTTCCTTATCTTTATTTTTTCAGTATCATAAGACATATACCACAGCACATGAATGTAAAAATCAATTCTGATTAAAGTAATGCAAGTGAAATCAAGGCAGATACATTACTGTGAGTAGAAGAGTTATGCATCATCGTTAATGGGATACATTTTATTGTCTCCCTGCATCTTACCTGAGCTCCTAGTGAAATCATTGTATACAAATACAAAACTTTAAAATGTAGGAAACAGTTTGTAAATGTTTAGGTCTAAAAGATGTTCTTGCACCATGTAGTAACTAATACTTCTTGCAGTTCTAGCTCACTGCAAATGTGAAGCCGAGGCCACCAGGAAAGGAAAATACACCATTTGCATTCCTTCCGAATTGGACCCCAGAGATGGACCCAAACTGAAGATCAAATCTGCTGCTTTTCGAAATAAAACTGCTGTGTAACCACGAAACTGCCTGCAAAGCACAGGTAGCAACATCACTTCTTAAACTACAGTTAACTGTGAAATGTATCACTTGGATGACGGTTCAATAGATTCATTCTAAGCAAAGGTCAGGTCCTCATGTGTCCTGTACTTTTGATGAATAACCTATTTATACTTGCATGAGAAAGTCTAAAAAAAAAAAAAAAAAAAATCCCAAACACCACAGCTGAACACCACGAGCATCAACAAACACAATTCTTTACCTTCAAAAGTGCCTTTTCTCCAAAGATTTCTGGGTGTTTCAAAAACTGACAGTCTGGGACACTCGTCTTCTGAATTAAATCAGTTTTTTAATCATTATCTGCCATAAACAACCTTGCTCACTGTGCCAAGCAGCAAGAGAATTGGCTGTTGTGCACAAGAGTGCAAGCCTGGTTTTATAATCCTTGTTCCTTAGCTGCCCCAACTCTCCTGAGAGCTTACTTCGTCTGAAACTGAAAATGCATTTTTAGAAACACTACATCCACGCAAAGTAATTCCATATTACACAGTACTTAGCAAGACACCACACAGTTTGTGCTCTTGCTTTAAATCACAGTATCTGCATGCTTATGTTTATACAGTCATATTAGATTTTCAACCCAATTTATCAGTCCTGCAGCTTCTTTGCAAACCAATTGTGCAATATGTTTTCCCATGCGCCCTCTACTACGTAGGACAGGATGACTGAATATTACCTCCCTGTTTATAAAGTGGTGTGCTGTCAAGTTTGATGGGTTTTACTCTGGATGATCCTCTTAAGAGTTGGTTTCCACCTGTGTTTAGCATTGATATCACTGGATTCCATCCCTCGTTTCCAACTGGAAGCATGTCTGCTTTCCTGACTTCTGTGAAAGTCATGGAAATCCTCATGTCCACCTACATTGTTAAGACTGCCATTAAAAGGAAGGTTGATTGTGCTCACCTCTATACAATATCACAGTAAAATCAAGAATACAGAAGCAAATATCAAAACAAACTCCCGTCTTTAAAAGCACTCAAGTCATCTACCCACGTGATGATTAGACAAGCCTTTGGCCAGGGACACCGAGCACTGCCAGTGTACATGAGAATAGTGAAGACACTGGGACTGAAAGCAGCTCTGTAAACAAAGTCTGTTTCAAAGACTTGACAACCAGGACTTGTGACACACAAGACAGCAAAACCTTCTCAGGACTGACCTGCAGACCCAACAGATTCCCTGTTAGCATGTAATCTTCTATCCCTAAGAACTCTTATATATGTCTTCCCTTATTCCCATCCACATCCTCGCATACTGACTATACCATATGAGGCTGCAATAGCTGTAAAGATTAGGCAAGACATCAATTCTTTTGTAGCTCTTCCTCAAATCATCCACCTGAAGTTCCTCTCCACGCCAGGCATTGAAATAACAAGTATAACAGTCTCAGAAAAGAATACATCATCACAGAAACACAGACTTTGTCCACTGAACAAGTGATGTGCATTTGATCATGAAAAATAGATGTCATCAGTGACAAGCACTGTCTGTCTTAATTTTTAAGCAAACTTAACACAGTATTTGGGGTGCTTTTTTTGTTTTGCTTAAATCAATATCATATTCAGCAAAACTTTTCTCCTCTACTACAGAGGTTTCCATATTATTTTGACTTGCTTTTTGCAAGAGCAAAATTTAGCAAGGTTTTTTTCCGCTCAGCAGAAAACTGCATTGCAGCAGGAAGCCTATGCAGAAAATGCACACAGCACATAGCAAGAGCAACAAATCGCCAGCTCCACAAAACTCACTATGTCTAACAGTCATTGCAAAACAGCATTTCTTTCACAGTGAACTCTAAGCATACCAGGAGGAGATACGAAGTGAAACTTTACATGCAGAAAGCTGTTTATTATGGTTCTAAAACAACACAGCAAGACTGTATTCTCCATTCTATAACAGGTGGATACAAACTTTCAGCCACCTAAGAAAACCGTCAGGGATACCATTCTGGTTGACACTATCAATGTCCACATTGGTAGACTTCCTTAGCCTTCATAAATGGATTTTTGCTTAGTTTTTCAGCTACAGGATTAGGGGGACATCCTCCAACACCATTGCAGTCTTCAGGGACATAAATGCTGTAGCTGGTCTGACCCATCAGTCTCCCATTTCACTTCCCTGTGTCATGCCCTGAAAAATATTCACAGCTAAGTTACAAATTATCATCAGATTCTTACGCAGTAATAAATTCAGTGAACAATCTGCCTATATATTCTGTGAAAGATGTAACTTACTGAGTTTTAGAAGGCCACACTTGAGCCAGCCAAACCCCAAATGTCTGTTCAACTCCCGGCAAAAAAAAAAAAAAAAAAGTGAAGCAGAAAAAGAATAAAGGAGAAAATATTCAGTAACCTCATGGAATCCAACTGCACTTCTGACGCAGCTTTTAAACCTCACTTTTGAACTGTGAACTGCTGAGATCTATTACAAAAGCCTTCTATTTTCAAAACCTCAGGTTCAGTTTTTCCTCAAAAATGTAAAAGTACATGCAACAAACCTAGCATGGCTCTGCAAAAAATAACATCAGACTTCTGCTGACATGAAAAGTTACACTGAATTTCGGGTCAAACACACAGCTAAAAAAAAACAACCCAGGTTCTTTCTTGAAAGTGAAGGCCTTACTAATGTGTTCCTTACAGCTGTCAGTGTTTAAACCCATCTTTCTTGCTGCTCAAAGATACTTTAAAAAATTTTAAATTGACATCCTCCATAAGGATCACTTCCTTGATCTCAAAAGCCTCATGCACTTAGAATTCAACGCAGGTTATTTCTTAGCGTTGTCCTGTCTTTTTTTATTTCTCAGTGGTACTCATTTGACAGCAGTTTTAAGTCATAAAAGTTTTTTCCAACTTCTATCTAATGAATGGAAAAGGTTACTCAAAGAAACGGAAGAAACACAAGTTTCCCAGCACTGAAAAATAAATGTTAATAGCATTTACCTTGCTCTACCATCTATGAAAGGGAGAAGAAAGAAAAAAGAAATAAAAAAAAAAAAAAGATCCAAGTCCCCAAGTACTTCACTTCATGAACCTCGAGAGGCACTGCACAATGTGAAGGTATTCCACCAACAGCCACCGTCATACACAACTGCACAATCCTGTCCTCTCAGCTGTCTAGCAGGGCCTTCACTATGCTCCCGGTCAGCAGCAAGTGGGCGAACGGCATCACCAAAATATAAACAAGAATAACACAAAGTTCCTCATAACCCACCAACCAAAACACACGACTCGGCTGTAAAATTACTACTGCCCAGGCAAGTAGTAGTCAAATACATCTAAACACATTCAATCACAAGCAGCACAGCACTAAAAATTCTGTAGCTTTGAAATAGTTTTCACAAAATAAACCGCAACGAACCATGGAAATTATCCCACAAACCAGTAGGTCTAGTACTGAAACACAGCAGCCTGCAGCACCTGCCTAGAACTGTAGGTACAAAATTCAGAGCATGTTGTCACTATGGAAGACTTAGGATACACATAAACCTGTCAACTACTATACAGCAAAACACTCCAACTTTTTGGCAGGAAATTCAGTTACTTTTTCGTGTATCAAACCTGATGTGTGCAGATAGAGAAGCAGCTTACGGCAGTAAAATCATTTTCCCGAGGCTACAAAGAAAGCTTGGGCTATGCCCAGGATTAGAATAGCCTCTGGAGCAAATTTCTGGCCCGGTCTCTGTGAGCCTAGCAGGATCTGAGTTAGCGTTAATTCACCCTTTTCCCCTCAGCATTTAAAAATGCTTGTCAAGTTTAAACAGGCTGCCTTAAGCAAATATTATCTCACAAAAATGAGAGACAAAACAAAAGTTACTATCATAAAAAAAAGAAAATGCTAAACGGAGATATAAGCCTGAAAACACCTTATCTAGTATAAATTCATCCTATCATTTGCCAGAAGCTTTACGGCCAGATGCTTATCTGTTTCAAATTGAAATAAACCCACGGAAGTCAACAAATCTACATAGTCCATCTGAAGATCTGTCCCTATAAATTACTTTAAGTGTATTTAGGAGATTTCAAGTCTAAAGAGTCCATAAGCCATTATACATTACTTGCAACATTATCGCTTAAATCCAAGTCTTGTTTTCAGCCACCAGATGCTTCTCAGCAGGGAAATGTACACATGATAACCCAACAAGTATCTCTTAGTGGGAGTGTAACAGGAAAGCTCCCTTTGAGTAGGGTTTGCTCAAGTGCTCACCAGGATTCAAAATAACAAAATTGGATCATTTTGCTGCCCACATCTCAAGATCAGATGTTTGTGGATTTAGGGGGGAAGTGTTTTGGGGTTTTGTGGGTTTTTTGTTTGTTGTTTTTCGGGTTGGTTTGTTTTGGTTTGTTTTTTGGTGGTTTTTTTTGTTTGTTTTTTTTTTTTTTTACACATGCACAAGCAGTAACTACAGGTTTCCCACAGTCAGAACTCATACAGTGAAAGGCACATAACTATGAATTTTACCTCCTTAACTAACAATCTGTACAAATCAATTTGCTGACCTATATTTTCATGGCTAGAAAGAGAATTGTTACACCTTTTCTTGTTGCAGCTAATTACACACAGTAATATCAAGTCATGCTAAATAAAAAGGAGATACAGCTTATTACTAGTTTCCAATGTGCCACAAACATGAGCAAACGAATTCGCTCTTTCTGGTACTATTAGTTCCACACAGTTAGACATTATAGTCTGATATATGTTAGTCACAGCAGCAAGTCAGAGAACAGTGATGTCTGTCAAGTCGGGAGGTAGACAATAATCCTCCAGGCATACATAAAGCCCTCGTTTACTCTCTGAGAAAACAAGCAAGGACTGATGCCTTTCATCTGCCTCTCTGTATCCCTAGCAGCATGCACTTACACACACACAAACTGACCAACATAAACCAATGTTAGTACAGGCTGGCTTAGTTTTTATTGTGCCATTTAGCAGTTTTCTCGTAACTTCTTAGCCATGAAGTTATCTGCCACCACTGCAATCGCTATCAGTTTTGTCACTAGCTTCTATGATGCTTGCCAGGTCTGATGCTGGTTACTTGTCTCTGCCCTATGTTTTCCATGGAACTGTTAGAAATGTTTTTCTAGGACTAACTTAATTCACACTAAATGTGAATTAAACTGTTCCAAATATCACAAATCTGAAGCCACATGTTGCTCTGAAAGAGCATTCTTCTCATGGAAGGATCACAAATCATTCTTTTGATCAAGGTAAAGTAAGTTATGTAGTTTCCACAAAATACTCTTTCTAAGGAACTCCTTTTTAATTTGGACTTCAGCATTTCAGGTATACCTTAACCTGTCTATCAGTTGACTATCAGGCCTGCATGGAGCTACTTTTCTTTTTCCCAGCTACACATCCTAGCTGACACTGCAGACTGCATTTCCATTCTATTAAATCTCCCACTGAATGATAATAAATCTTTCCTCTAAGATGTGAGGTATTTCTTTTCAGAGCCTGGGGAAATGCTGTCATTCTTTGGCCATTGAAATGTTTCATAAAAAAATGTGATCTGAGGACAATGCACTTAAAGGTATATTTTCTTCACTTTGATATACTGAGAAGACACAGTATACTTCACAGTTCCTTGATGCATAATCTTTAATTGCAGAAGCTGAACAGTCTTCCTATCTGATGAGAAAGCTGAGGATCCTGTTCTGCAGTAGATCTTACTCATGTTCTCAGCATCGCACCTAGCATGAAAATGGCTCAGACATTTCTCCAGAAAGCCAAAGTTTGTGGTGCAAGTCTGCAGCAGTTCCTGGAAGGTAGATGCCTCTTGTCTGACTGTTTTTACAGTATTTGTCAGACTATACCCCTTCCTCTGTAGTTTTTCTGTCTCGCAGAAATACCAGCTGGTTATTTCTGGTCACTCTCCTTTGACTAAGCACTGACTAATCCACTGCTTCTAACTTCCTGGGGGTGCTGGTTAATGAGAAGCTCAACATGAGCTGGCAGTGTGCGCCTGCAGCCCAGGAGGCCAACAATATCCTGGGCTACATCCCCAGCAGCGTGGGTAGCAGGGCGAGGGAGGGGATTCTGCCCCTCTTCTCTGCTCTGGTGAGACCCCACCAGGAGTCCTACATCCAGCTCTGGAGCCCTCAGCACAGGACAGACATGGACCTGTTGGAGCAGGGCCAGAGGAGGCCAAAAAAACGATCCAAGGGCTGGAACCCCTCTGCTGTGAGGAAAGGCTGAGAGAGTTGGGGCTGTTCAGCCTGGAGAAGAGAAGGTTCCAGGAAGACCTTAGAGCAGCCTTCCAGTACCTGAAGGGGCCTACCACAAAGCTGGAGAGGGACTTCTGACAAGGGCATGCAGGGACAGGACAAAAGGTGATGGCTTTAAACTGAAAGAGGGTGGATTTAGATTAGACAGCAGAAAGAAATTGTTTGCTCTGAAGGTGGTGAGGCCCTGGCCCAGGTTGCCCAGAGAAGCTGTGGCTGCCCCCCTCCCTGGCAGGGTTCAAGGCCAGGTTGGACGGGGCTTGGAGCAACCTGCTCTAGTGGAAGGTGTCCCTGCCCATGGCAAGGGGTCTGAAACTAGATGATCTTTAAGGCCTCTACCAACCCAAATCATTCCATGATTCTATGAACTCTGAAGCTAAGCTTATCAGTCCCTTTTTCTGCACGTCCAGAGAAAAAAGAACAGCAATGGGTCAGACACAAAAGTCAGAAGAGAGCTCTTTCTGGTTTTTCTGGAGAAGGTTGGTTTGCAAATAAAGGTTAATGTCTATCATAAGTTATCTTTCTTTCCTCAATCTCCAGACTTTCGGTTTCAGTCTTTACCAAAGATTTATGATAATCCTAATTTGAGCAAAATTAATTTGACCAGGTTGGACTACCCTTTTAATACAATGTATCAAAGCTTCGCAATCTTTCAACCTGAAAGACTTGACCAACTGACACTCCAGTTGCTTGAGAGTCCATCAAAATCTATGAATGCAAAATAGAGATCAGAACAACAGTGGACCCTTATCATACAAGTACCATCCCCTCAACGAAAAAGAAAAAACAAAACGCCACCAAACAGCCCAACACAACGGTATTTTTACCTATTTCTATTTTAGACTAATATTTGTGTACTGTTTTCAGTAAGGTACAATAACAGATTTATCAAACCACACACACACATCATTTTAGAATGCACCAGAAACACACACCACTACCACGGAGAAGCACAGCTGTTTAACAGAGCATAGTGGGATTCTAGTACAGGTTAACACCTACAATGATAAATAATCTTGTTTTCAAATGAAATAACAGATTAATTTATCAAACTGCATTTTTCACAAGACTAGTATTAACTTGCCTTTTCTCAAAAAGTGACATAGCATGTAACAAATAGGAATATCTAGGACATAAGTTTTATGCTCTTGCTGGTGGTATTTTCAGAAGCAAAAGTGTCCTTTAGATAATACCAGGTTATTGACTTCAGAAGGGGCAGTGCCATTGATTCAAACATCACCACTCTCTGTTACACTTTCTCTGCTACCACTCTGTATATACCCACAGCCTCTCTGGAGCTCCCATTGCTCACCCAGCACTATCATTGCTTCACCAGAGCTGCAACAGGGAAGCAATCTGTCAGCCATCCAACAGTATGTTCTACTGCAACATGGGAGCTATATTGCGTCGTAAAGAAGCAGATATTATTTATGGGATTATTTTGCTATTATTAAGTCCTCCTACAGTGCAGGCATACCAAAACTAGATAAGTCATCTGCAGATAAAATTCTGTACTGAAAAAGTATTAAAATCTAACAAGCTTTGACTTCCAGTGAAAGGAACTCAAACACTGCTACTGAAAAATCACAGACAATAAGCGCCAAGAAGTAAACACCAAGCAGGATCTACTTCCCCAGTAAAGCAAAGGTTATAAGTGTTATTTAAAAAATTAAATCAGGTACAAGTTTACATTGATGTTGACATTTTCTTGCTCACTAAGTTAAAACACATGAATATTTTAAGATTTGTGTCAGAAGTAAAGAAAACCTAAGGAAAAGAAAGCAGTGTTCTGATTTTCATAACTTTCCCTGCTGCTCGAGAATTTTGCTTTAATTCAGTAGTGCTTTACAACCTCACAAACTTCAAACAATAAAGTGATACTGTACAATGAATATTCAACATCTATTTTCTTTCATTAATCTTGATTTTCAGCTCAAGATACAAAGAATTACAAGTTCGTCTTTGCCAAATAGCAAAGAAGCGTGTTTTTAAATTGGGAGAGCAGAGAAAATATCTCACGATCTATGAAAATCAAATCCTACTAATATATCAGACATTCATAAAGAAATCTGTTAACACATTTGTGCCTTTGCAGAAGAGGTAAGCCTGCAACAGCTGAGGTACTACTTTGTGGAACTGATACTACAGTGACTGATTGAAAATACATTTGACTTCTGAGACTTCAGTGATGTTCCTTCAAAGGGCAGATGTACAACCACTTACCTATGCGATATACCAAATAAAGCAAGAGCAAAAGTTGAGACTCATACCAGAGGATCATTTAAATCCAATTTTATACAGAAAAAGTCAAACAGGTTTTATTGGAGAACAGTTTATACCAATCATATGCAATAAGCCTAACACTCCTTCCTTTTCTAACTGTTTTTGTCTACTTTTAGCCAAGATACATATTTTTCATCTGCTACAGCCTAGGGATGGCTGTAAGGCACATCATTCCCACCCCACCCAGTTATCACCAAGTGACATGCCTAAAACCCTCCCAATCAAGTGTTCTGTTCCTCTTTTCCCGTCTGCAAAATTCACCCTTTACCTACATCTATCTCTAACGGCACAGTGTAATTCTCTCTGGGATATGAGTAGAATCCATGACACCAGCCCAATTGCTTAACACTGTCTAGTTATTCATCTTACTTATTTGTATATTGTATCTTGCTACACAACTGTATTCTTGTAGTTGGAATCTCTGAATTATCAAACACAAAGTTGCCTTTAATGGAATCTTAGCACAGATCTGATGGCAAAACTGAAGACCAAATTTCCAGGGTCTAAACTCTCCTGCTATAAAATAAATATTATATATATTAGAACATTTATATTATACATTTATTATATGGTATAAATTATGTAACATAATATAGACGTTAATTCATTTAAAGGACGCTATTGTCCTAACTGGTCTAGATCTTGCACAGACTTATTTCAGACCTTTGCACAAAGAACACCACAATGTCAGAAAGGAAAAATAAAACAAGTAAGGAAAGAATTGTGATTAAGACTTTTACACTAAATAGCTTAGACAACATACTTGCATGTTCCTCATTCTTCATGAAATGATATTATAGTGCTAGATTTCCCTCAATATCAGCATCCTGTTTTAATTTCAAAATTCTTTGGGATGATCTTCTCTCGTGAGAAAGGAATCAGTACTCAGCACAAGGAATTATTAAATTGCAATTTTCTAATGCAACATATTCAACAGGCTTGTATGTTTTGAAGGTTAGCATTTAAACACAAATGCAGTTGTTTTACTAAACTTCCACCACAGCAACATTTTTTTAAAATTGTTTACTGTTCAAAAACGTAGACCGAGATCATCATATAGCCTGTTCTAGATTTCACAGACTTCTGCCATCACTTTGCCTGCCAGCTAAGGAAAAGATTTCATGACGTGTGAAGCATTGCAGATTTTAGACCTATACTTCTGTTCAACAGCTATCAGTCTTGAACTTGACATCCATATGCTATTTTCTCCTCCCAAGAAAGTAACTTAGAGTTTTGTATGCCTAAAAAAGACAGGCCTTTACCGGCCTCACATTTCATTTTCAATGAATGAAAATTGCATTTTGCTGTTACTGAGTACAGATTGACCTATACAAATGGCTATCTTTTGCCAGTGCTGCACAGGCAAGGGATTTTTTTGTCCTTTAGGTCTTACATATAACATGATTAGGACCAAACTCTGCTTTTCACTGTGGTGATACAACTATAACAAGGACGACAGGGTTACACAGGAGTCACCAATATCAGAACTCTACCTTGGGAGTTTAAGTTCTATATTTCATTAACACTTGTGTGACACTACAGCCCAGAAGCATCTGCCTTTTTCTAACTAATGTAATCAAATGCCCTGAGAAATATGCAAAATGACGGATCTGTATACTGTCACTCAGCAGTTTTATTCTGTATTTAGCCTTCACTTGCTTTTAAGGGTCTGCACAACCCTTGACATGTAACTTTCTGAATAAATGTAATGTGCTCTACTTAAAAAAAAAACAAACCACCAAAACACCCTCTCAAGTCTCTAGGAGTGAGAAATGCAATTCTATATAGCTCCTGGAAGAGAAAACACAGAGACCAAGACTTTTCATGTGGTCAGTGATCCTGGAGAACTGTATTTAGGTACCGAGCCAAGACACTCCGAAACAGGCCGGAGTTCTGAATGCCCATCATTTGTCTGAAATTCAGCGACCTTTAAAGAATGTTGAATTTGATATCCAAACTAAAAAGCCTCAGAACCACGAACCTTCACCTATATTCTTTATTATTATCACTGTCCACTGCTGTGGCTAGGGTATACTAAGTACTGTGCAAACATAAGGGAAAGCCTGCATATATGTAATTTTTCAAGCAAGAATATGAATGGGTCACAGGGAAAATCATATATTCATCCCAAAATTAATACAGTGACTCCCCAACTCAGTTGTTCGAGTAGTATGCCTGAGATAAGGAGTGACAGATTACATCAATACATTCACATCTGAGCATCCAGGGGATGACACCTTCAGCTGCTCAATGTTTGTCCAAGGTAACCCTATTTGCAGTGCAACAGGGTAGCATAATAGGGGAGAAGAATCAGCAGTCGTGTCCTGCAGCTAACCAAAATGAGATTTTATGGCTCAGTTTAGTCATTCCAATGAAGAAAGTGGACCTGGATTCAGACTTTCTAAGGTTTGTTGGCATTTTAATCTGTCTGTTACAGTCTCAGAACTGGTATGAAGCTTTAATCTGAAAGCAAGCTCTACCCTGAAATTTCTAAGTGTATGGACCATGCATTTCAAACAAAATGCCTCTCTAATCCTAGTATGTGGAAGGTCATGTTAATAAATCATTTTTCAGTAATTCACTCTGAAACACAAATGATTTTGTATACAAAATCAGAATGTCAGTGTCTTTGCATTTACTTGTAATATCTTATCCATGGGCCAAGAGCTAACCCTATAAAATACTCCCACTTACAGAATTGTATCTACCAGTCTTCCATCTGAGATACTATACAGATTCATAGAATTCACCTTCTCAAAATAACAGCGCATATTTACTACACCAGACTAAACACTTACCATGATAGGACCTCAAATCATGGACCTATTTTTGCACTCCAGTTTTCAGTTACTTCTATAAAGCTAAACCCTCAAACATGTCTGTGGTGATCTAAAGAATCACATCTCTAAAGCAACCACGAGGACAGATTTCACAACCTGCCTCTATTTCCCCAGCACTTTGCAAATCGCCCAGCATCAACTCCTCCTGCGAGCATTACCATGCAGGTCCTATGCCTGGGCATGCTCTGACCACGCTGTGACAGGCTGGCTGCAAGTCTCATCTGAACGGCTGCCTCATGAAAGCCCTTTACAAAGCTTACGTTTACAAAGGCATACATTCTAAATCTTTACCCAATCTCTGACAACAAAGAGAGCTTTTACTGCAGAATTTAGTCTATACATTGTTTTGATGTATTGATATGACTACTCCATTCACTGTGAAACAATTATAGCTAATCAAGTCAGGAAGATAAATGAACAGGCTACTTTCTGTGAATCACAAGTCTGCACAGGACATGAAATACCACACAGCATGAGAGCTTGTTTTCTGCTTTGACAACATTATCAGAGATTAACTGTTTGAGCAGAAATATAGCAAAAGCTATATTTGTATATTTTTCAAAATTGTGTTTTAGTAACATAATTGTCAAGAAACCAAGAATAATGGGTTTCAAAATACCAAAGTTCCATTCCACCTGTAAGAGTCCCTCAACCTCTGTTACGGTTCTGAAACTAGACTCTGTATGAACCTACCATACTGCAGCTGCAGAAAGAAATTATAGTTGTTATTATGAAATTAAGTAGACTGCAGCCTTATACTACACATATACATGTCGCAAAAAAGATGTTCATACTAAGTCATCATTCTTTTACTATATTATTGTAAAACAGAAACATTTACATTAAAAGTATTATTCCAATATTACTTGGGGTGCTGAGGAAGAATTTCATGTTCATTTTAGTAATTTTTGTCATGCCCGGTCTCAGTTTATGTCTATATATTTCTAAAATGTAAATCCATTCTTGATGAGAATTCCACAAGCGTGCATATTTCAGGTGGCTTTGGTGAAAAGTGAAATTAACTCTATCAGGTATTGCTCAGTATCTGATCATAAAAGTATTGCACAAAACCACAATGTCAGAATATGCTTAACTGATTCTAAGGCAGCCTAACTTTCAGCCACTAAAGACGATACCATAGGGCTCCACTGACATCAAGGATCTTGCAAATCTAAGTCTATAAAATTTTTACTGAAGCCTTGTGCAACTATATGCTGGAGAGCAACACCCTCAACAGCACTCAAAGCCAGTGAGACCACAATGATTACCAGAGAGAGCAGGAGCTATATTTAAAGACAGCAGCTGAAGCTTCCCAATGGTCTTCCACAAGTACAGCATTTCTGTAGTAATATGAAGTATATTAAGTACCTGATAGTAAGAGATCTCTTCTTTCAGCTAAAGCAAAAAGCTGATCTTATGGTCTGTAGAAGTCTTACTTGTTAATATTGGTGAGTGAAAGATGACAATTTCTCTTTGCCTTAAGCAGCCATTCTGCTCCATATCCAGCCTAGCCTAGTTAGCTTTCCAAATCTAGAGATCAAACACATTTTGATGCGTATTTCACCTTCTGCATTCCGGTATTTCAGGCTACAAAACAGCCCATCCCAGAGACAATACATACCATACACCCATCATGAAGCAAATATATGACATGTATACAGGTATACCACACTTTGAATTTATACACCTTTATAATAGACCACACGTAGGATTTTTTTAATAGTAAGTCTAACACAGAGAGTTCAGATCAATGGATCTCAGGTCTCATGTGCCATAGATCATTACCTAATAAGGAAACTACTTTATGTATCCAGATCAATGTAAGATTTATCAATCTCTTTCAAAATTACCAAGTGAAAGAAGATCAGAGTTCAGCTGGGGCATCACCATAATCCCATCAAAAGAAAACATCTCATATCATTCAAGATAAATCATTCCAACTTTATTTAATGCTGGAAAAACATAGCATTGGAAGCAACTAGACTAGTCTTGAAAGGAAGCATGGTGATCAAGCTGCAGCACTCAAGGCAGGGGGCAGGCCATAAAAATGGAAAGGAAGTCTAGTTACAAACACGTGGTTGGAAAAAGAGGCTCCTGAATCACTTCCCCACCCTCCACACAGACCACGTACACAGGTGTCACCCCCCTTAGTATTTTTCTTACCTTCCATGTCCTCCATTACTTCAACTACAGTTATCAAGTAATGTCACTTCCCTGGCCTAGTATCTGTACTCTGTCATGTGCTGCTGCAAAAGCAGCACCATAAGATACCCTTCCAAGAAAAGTATTTTGAAGCCTACAAGAGGATAAAACAGAAATTTACAGGAAGAATTTACAGGGGAATCAGAAAAAATAGTGAGAATACAGTCAGTATAGCTTGACAATTAGCACAGCAGGTCCCCATTTTTCACTGAAATGGAACATCAGGGCTGTATTGCTAACACTTTACCATTACAGACAAGAAGTAAAATGGAAACAGGATGCTTTAAATAGCAGGTGTTTGCAAAGAACTGGCAGTGTCAGACACCCCAAAGTGACAACTAGTCATTTATATCAAACAGGCAGCAAACTCTGGTCACCTGGCAAGTCTCCCAACTCATGGATTGGCTAGAGGAACCTGCTAAAAGGACAGCATAAAGGAAGACAGCAGCTAATGTGAGATGATAAACTTAGCAGAACTGCTGAAATTGCATAGGGGAGCGAACTCATTCTAGAAGAATCACTGTATTTTCCTCAAAGATTAAAAATTTTTAACACTAAGCATACCAAAAGCCCTGGCAATGCTTTCATGGCATGTAAGTTAACTGTCAACTGTCTATTAAGAGACTCCATACAGATTTAATATGTATCTGCATGTGGATTTCTCTTTTATACTTCATAAATATAGCCTCTTCAAACCATGAGGAAAGGTACACTTCAAAAACATATAATTAGCCTACTACTAAGAGCTGATTTCAGTACTTCAATGCCTATCCACTCCAGCTGAGTATGCAGTCACAGTATATCAAGGCAGGGATTACCTTCTCTGCTGTTTTTTTTGGTAGGGTTTCTAAACATGACCAGAGTGCCACAAATAAGGAAAAGAGAAAATAAGAACTTTCAGGTAGCCTAACTATAGTCATGTCTTGCAACTCTGACAAATGAAAATGTAGAATAAAATTAAGCCATTTCTCAATATTCCCTAAAATTATATTGTTAATAGGTAACAAAGTTATTTTGTAACACAGTGGTTTCTTCTATGTTACTTCAGTAGCAAAGACAGACTATTGCATTTTCATGAAGCAGAACAGAATAGAAACTCAGACGCCTGGCTTTCTTGTTAATATTCAAATTCTTTAGAGTGTTAGATTCTGCCTTTAAGAGTTCCTTCTCTTGTCTTTTCTTTTGGAATCAAGTCATTGTACCTGTGTTTCTATATAAATCGCTCCGAGTAATATATGTTGACTTTTCAGAGACCGTTTGGTCAGATTCTAACAATCTCTCCTGGGAGCTGATACCAACTTCAGCAGCAGGTCGTACACTGCAAATTAGAATAATAAAACACATGCTGCTGCAGCTTCAAATTAAAAAAAAAAAAGACAAAGAATGCAAGTCTGTCTTTATCAAGCTGAAGAATGCTGTCTTGAGACACCTTAGATGTCTTGTCTCCAAGGCAGAGCTTTCCTTATGTTTATATAAACACATAAATCCAACCACTTCTGTTTTTTCCTTCTTGTAAACAGAGATTGTGTCACTGCAAGTGTTTTGTTCCAGATTCCACATTTCTTTTTGTCCTTACAGTAAGGCAGTGTTACTTAATTGACCAAAATAGAATGCTGGAATTTTACAAATTTGCATTGAACTGAATATATCTTTATTTACACAAAGTAGCATTTTTTCCTGTTTTGAAATAAAAGAAACATATTTCATTTTTTCCATATAAAAGTGGTTTGCTTTTTTTTTTTTTAAATTCTTTGTATAAAGGTAAACTAGACAAATGTCTTGAAATTTAAAGAAAAACACTGGCTTAAAAAGAAACTGGTATTTCTCCTCCAGATTAGCATTGTGTTAGGGTATCTGTCAGTGTAAAACAGATAAATTATATATTTCTCTCTTACAATTCACTATTATTTAATATAGCATTCCCACTACAAATCCCAGGTGGATTAAGACTTGCCATATTTGACCTCTTTGGTTAAAGGCAATCCACTGCGTAATGATTTTTACACTATCCTGTAAAAAGAACAGTTCCCATATGCATAAATGCTAGCAGGAATCAACATCTCCTGTTTCTTTCTCCAACCTTCAATAACCCTATCCTCTGCAGAAAAAAACAACAGTTTTACTAATTTATAAGCACCATGCAGACACAGGCAGTCTAGAAAGAAACCTTTTTAGGAGTTGTGAAGAAAAAAACATGAGACAGCTTCCACAAAGATTCTGAGAGCCCAAAAGAAAAACAAAGGGGGGAGAAGAAGTGTGAAGATTTAAAATATTCCCAATACTCACTGAAAGCAGCCACTGCAAGAGCCAGTGTGACAATAATGGAGACCCAGGAAACCCACAATGCCTTCTTTCTGTAGCTTTGAGCTTCATGAGGTTTTAGCCTTGTACTGCTTTCTAGCAAACCTGATAAGCAATAAGCAAAGAGGGTATGAACAATACATTGCTCCTTTTATAAACACAGCTGTGTTAGTTCAGACCTAGATCACATACTTTCATTCTATATTACATAAAGAATCAATATGGAATCAAATCCTGCTCACATTATTAAAGTTAAGCGAATGAAGCCACCGGAAACATGTGAGTAAGCAAGGAGAGCACACACAGGTAGTTTTGATTTCACACAGAAAGACCCACACATCAGTCACCCAACAAGAGCACTGCAATTAGAGGGCAGTTTTGGAAATTCACATCACGTTTTCCACCTATACATTTACACAAGAAAGGGCTCGGTCCTAAACTCACTCAGATCAACACTCATTTCAGAACTTCAGGATCCTGAACATGATTAACATAGGAGAAAAACTCGTGCTCACCAGTCTCTGCGAGATAATCTACCCAAGCACAGGAATCATCGAAGTAGAAGCAGGCATACTCTAGAATTAAAGCTATTCACAGCTGAAAAAAACTTCTTGAAGCATAACGTCCCTCGTGTGAGGTAAGAATACATCCCCATCTAAAACTAACTGAAGAACCAGTCCTGTCCTTATTGCAATCAGCACAGAAGTCTGTTGAACACAAGGAAATGGGATTGCTTTCTCTCTTTTTTGATGCATTCAATTTGTGGAAGTCATTTGTCCACTTGTTTTCAATCACAGAGGAGAACTCAGATTAAAAATGAAGACTATAACAACACACTTTGATTTTCATTCTCTCAGTCTGAGCCTTAAGGCACTTTTAAAATACATTCAGAATTTAACACATTTGCCTTCTGTATATCCCATCCAGATTCTTCTGTGCTTAATATACTCATCTAATTTGAAGCACACATTCTTGATCAGGAGCAAGTTCCAGCTCAAATCTGTTTAACTGGAGAGAACGCCTGATGGCTTTTAACTTTCTTAATGAATTACTCCAGAAAATGTGGGTGGTTTCTCTTAGATGATGATCACTTTTCAGAGGGACTTGCCTGCACTGAATGCATTGAACTGGGGCACTGGATTAATAGCACAGCCTCTCAGTAGCTGGTCTAATGTCTTAGACAAAGGGATGAGAACAGGGGCTCTGGCAGACTCAGCGGCAGACTGAAACATAACAGCTGAAGCTGTTACTACCCTCACCTTCACCAGTTTTCTCTCTGACGGCTATTGCCACTTTCAAGGCGGGGACCCCTGATCTGGTTATCAGTGTAGTCCTGCATCCACACTGCGGTTAACCAAGTTTATTAACGTTACCAGATATTAATTCCAGCTGACTGTAATATACTAACTGAAAACTGCAATGGTTTTGGAATCAATTCAGGAGTGAATCAGACATCTCTGCCTCAAGGGCAGCAATGTGTCAGCAAAGGATCAGGCATCCAGGGTTCGTAACAATTTGAGCGGCCAGATTTTATTCTGCCACTTGAAGTCTGTCAAAATTACTGGTTCTAATCCTAGCATAATTGGTGGGATTCACGCTGCCTTGGAAAAATTCTTCATGCTTTTTTCACCTCAGTTACAATAAAGAGAGAGAGTTTCTTTATGGTAGTTCAGAAAGTCACTGTGAGAATTTTATGCTTGTATTGTGTTTGTAGAAAATCTAAAATATCACTTCACTTTTGTGCTACACACTCCCTTCTTTATGAACGGAAAAGAATACACAAACTTTCATGCAGGGGAATTCTTAGGCCCTATATTGAAATTATGTCTGTTTCTTTTTATGTGCATTCTTTGTCTGTTTAGTACATGAAAACTGCCAGATGACAACTCTGAAAGGTTTGAGTCTTTTACTGCGCTGCTATTTCTTGCATAGCCTGCTTTCATTTGTGTGAAGGATCTTTTTTTTTCCCCCCAAGGTTTGCCCTATCCTCTGCCACTATATAAAATGATGCACGGTTTAATTGCTGTCTCATATGAGGTAATTTAACAATATATTTTGAAATATAAGAGAGATTTCTACTAATTTGACCATGGAGAAAACACATCTTCTCACATTTTGTGTGTTTGCCCCTCCTGCTCCCTCCCCAAACGAAGGACTTCAAATTACAGCCCAAATCAGGTTGGAATACAAAGCAAAGTAGGTTGTCTTAGCCAATTTGGATTCTCAATATTTCAAACCTCAAATAAACACAGATCCAAATGACACACATCCTCACCTGTATCTTTCTTTAAAGACACCCTATAATTCATGGCTACAGCTCACTATTACCTGGGAAGTCCAACACACACAGTTGATACTTACAAAACAAATAATATCCTAATTAAATTGAGAAATGAATAATAAGCCCCACAGCTAGTGCAACACTACTGATTACTATTCACATGTCAAGCACGTGTCCAGTATGACAGAGACTGCAATCCTTATAAAACTAAACCACTTCTGCCGTGTGTGTGTGTCTGTGTGTTTGTCTTTCTCTCTCTCAAAATGGCTGGCATATTCTGTCAGAGAGGTGATCCCTTCCTTCCTAAAATAATTCAAATAAATTTTCTGTATTTACCATTTTCATCCCTGAGAAAGACCATATTATTCTTACGAGTGTCCTAGGGGACGGCACACAAAAAAAACCTCATTCACGTGACTACCAAGCCCATAGCATGAAAATTATCTAGAAGCAACAACAGCTCGTTAATTTACACGCAACAACACAATTCACAAGGTAAACCTCCATATTTTTCCACTGACCATAAGAAAACAAGTTTTAAGCATCCACAGGAGGCTGAAAGATAATCTTTCAGTATGACCTGCATTGCTACAAAAATAAAAAGCTAGTATCTACTGACAAAATTCCTCCACCCTGAAATTAACACACTAATTTTATTGCCATTAATTAACACATAGATATCCTTAAGGTAAAGAAAAGATGAAGAGCTAGTTAAATCCACCAGATTTCTACTTTATCTTTCAGTACCTTCCTATATTAACAGATTTTCTTCCCATAAAAAAATCAGGAGAAAAAACCTGCCTAACAGTTGCAGAACACAAGCTTGGCATATTTGTGAAGTGATTCTAGGATATTCTTTACCATATGCTGACTTACCAGAAGTACTTTTCTATTTGGCTAAGGGATCGTTTTAAAATGTCAAGTTAGAATTTGTGGAAGAGATAAGGCTAATAGAAAAATTGTTCACCTAAGATGTTAATTTAAGGACCCCATCCACACAATTATCACTGATTTTGGATCTGACTCTTAATGAGCAAATATTCCAAAATTTAGGGTTAGTTTTTATTTTTAGCAGTCATGGAAGTATCATCTCTATAACTGGATCTGCTATGATTCATTGGAAAGGATCATAAGAAAAAGTACAATCTAAAAGGACAGATTGTAACAATCTCAACAGGGACAACCTGCAAAAAGCATACCAGATTTTCCTCAACAATGGCTCGGAACTGTCCTGGTAGATGAATCGGTGACTGCAGGAAAGGCTAAAAGAAAGCTGCTGCAAGGGCCATAGAAAGAGTATGAAGGCAGAGAAGGAAATAAAGTCAGCATCTTTAGTCTTGTCTCCCTGCTAGCAGGTGATAAGGTTAGGTACAGTCGACTCTCTTTTTGGAATTACCCCTAATAACAGAAGGGCCAGCTTTCATCTTCAGCTCTGTCATACTGGGCACAACCAAAAATTTCTGTAATCAAACTTCCATGTTTGAACCATCATCAAAATTCCTGACTCCCGTTATTTAAAACAGAACTGAAGCCTCAAATCACCCTCAGTCACACTGCCTGTCCTCTGCCATCGGCGGTGACAGCGAGGGTACCCCTGGAAAAAGGGCTGTCCCCAGCCCGACACGACCAAAACCTGTCAGGGAGGATGGTGACTGCTCTTCCCCCTTACCTCTCTACTGCGTGTCTAGGGTTTGTGAGCAGGCACAGGCATTGGGAAAGCAGGGAATGAATGGGAGATACAGGGGTTACGTGTAGGACGTGATGAAGACCAAGAACACAAAATGGACTCCGGGATGCCGAAAGCAAAAAGAGAAAGGAAGAAAAGGCAACAGAGGCACTATATGTGAAATTAAAACATGGAGACAAACTGCGTGGGAGCGGAGCCTGGAGGTGTTTGTGGAGGACAGGGCAATGGGAAAGGTTAAAATGGCAGCTGCCTTCCCGTTACCAGATGTCCGAAGCAGGAGTGTTTCACGTTAAGGAGTACTAGGGTTTAGGAGCGGGCAGCTTCCCACCGCCGGTCAGGTATTTTGGCAAGCAAATAAAAAACCGAGTTAGGTGGCAGGGCGTTATACGGCAGGGGAAGGGTGACGAGGAGCAAGGCAAGCGCCCTGACTCCGCTGCCCAGCCGGGACCCCAAGCCCCGCCGGCAGGTAACCTCCTCGGCGGCCTCCTGCCTTCCCTCCCTCCTTCCCCTCAGCGGCGAGGAAGCCTCCGGCGCCTCCTGCCCCTCCCGGGAGCCGCCGCGGCCCCGCCGCCGCCACCTGCGCCCCTCGGCCCAGGCTCTTCCCCCTCGCCTGGGGCTCCCCCGCCAGGCAGGCAAGTTTTCGGGCGAGGTGGGGAGAGCCGCGGACCGAGTTGATAAAAATCCTTCGAAGCCGTCGCGGGGTGCTGACACCAGAACTAAAAAGGGGAAAAGCTTCGAGGGCGGCGCGGGGGCCAGCGGCGCGCTGAGGGGGAGCGGGGCCTGCAGGCCCTCAGGCCGCGGGAGGCCGGGGTCTGCGGGGAGGCGCCGGAGGGTGAGGGACGAGCCAGGGGGTCCGGAGGAGACGGGCTGGTGGGGGCGTTTGGGAGGGCAGGAGCCGGCTTGGGGCTGCCGGGGCTGAAGGAGCGGGGGCGGGCAGGGCTGCTGCGGCGGCGTGAGGAGGGCGAGGCGTGAGGGTGTAGGAAGCGCTGCGGGAGGCGGGCGTCGGGCGCCCCGGGACGGCTGGGGGGGGCGGTGGGGCACGGAGCGGCGGAGGGCAGCGCGCAGGAAGGCGGGCGCCGGTGAGGGACGGGCGGCTGCTCACCTCTGTCCTCCAGCCCCTCGCTGAACTGCCCGCTCTCCCCGATCCGCAGCTGCTCCTGCTGCTCCCGGGCGGGCACCGGCGGGCTGGCCCCGGGGGGCTGCACGATGGCGGGGTCCGGAGTGGTGTCCAGGGGGGCAGCGGGCGGCTCCATTGCTCCGCGGGGCGGCGGGAAGCGGCTGGCGACTGTGGCAGCGAAGCGGGGAGCGAGCGGAGCATCCAGCCCGGGTGCGAGCCCGGGGAGAGGAGGAGACTCCGGCTCAGAGCATCAGGGAGACGGGGACAGGCGGCGAACAAACTCCTCCGGCTGCTCCCCGCCAGCCGCTCCCCGCGGCCGCCTCATCGCTAACCTCGCCGGCGGCGGAGGGGGGCAGGTGGGAGAGCGGTGCCGCCTCCCCGCGCTGCCCTTCCCCTCCCTCCCCTCCCCGCCCCGGGGAGCACCGCCGGCGGCGGGGCGAGGGCGGGAGCCGGGCGGCGGCTCGCCCGCGGGCGGAGCGGCGTGCGAGGGGGCCGCGGGGCGGGAGAGGTGGCGGGAAGGGCTCTGGCGGGTCGCCCCGCAGGGGCTCCTCGCCCTCGAGAGCCCGCGAGGCGCCTCGGGAAGGCGCGGCGGGACCTGGGGCTTAGGGCGCGTCCTGTCAGCCTCCCCTCGCCATGGCGGGCCCTGCCTTCCTCCCGCTCCCGGCTCTCTCGGGGTGAAGACTCCTCCAGTGACCGTCCAAACCCGCAGCCCCTACGCGGCAGAGCTCCCCAGGGCTGCGGGTGCTGGCCCTGCGGAGCAAGGCCCCGGCCGCCTCGCCTTGCCTCGCCTCCCCTCACACGGGGAAAACTCCACGCTCCCCTTTGCTGGGGGTTCTGCTCCCTCTCCATCCACCACAGCCCCTTTTCCAGGATCAGAGCTGAATCGCCGTACGTACGCACCTCTCGGACCCCCCAGCGCTGACGGTTTGTTACGCTGGCAGTTGGTTTTACCAATATTAGCCTAGAAACTGTCCTAGAGCATCGAGCAGTCTGATGCTGAAGCATGGGATTAGAGCTGGAGACTTGGTGGCCTTCAGGGCGGTTCTTGGTTCGCTCACCTGCCATTCCCAGGGCTGCAGAAGAAGGTAGGGAAAAAACGATAACCAAATGTCACTGATAGGTCTGTGCCAGAGCTGTTTTCTGCTTCTCCACAGTTTCTAATGACTAGATAGAGGTGCAAATGAACGAAAGCATTTTCTGTGCTAGCACAGTCTCCCAGTTGCATGCTCACTAGCATGCTGATAAATTTTGAAACTGCATTGTGTTTTGACTTGAGTCTAGGAAAATATCAGAAGACCATTAGACATTGCAGCTCAGGTCCTCAGCTGATAAGTGTGGATGTAATCCCCATTTAAGTTATATGAAGATCAGGTGGCCTTTCTCTTTTGACAAATTAGCAAATCTGGGAAGTATAGGAAGGCCAGCAGGAAATTAATATTTATGCTAGCATAGGGACATGACTTTGTAAGCTGTCAGAATCTTGCTGATGTCAGCCTTAAAAAAAGTTTAGCAGTAGTTTAGCAATACCTGTTGAGGAATGGTTGGTGTAACATACTACCAAAACGTCTTAATTTTAAACAATGCCTCCTCATGCTGTATGCTAATCTTCACAAATTTTTCAGCTGTATTTTTAAAGTACTAACTATTTGAAAAGACAAATATAAGTAAATATTAAGGTAAATGACATAAAATATTGGTTTAGAAACTGATTGGCATTCTGGCAACCTTGTGGAATGGAGATGGCTGTTGTGGTGTCAGGGATTGGTGTTTGCTTTTTACCTAATCTTGTGATTTCTTTCTGTGTAGTCTACCATACCCACTGTATGAAATGTTTTTGAAGTCTTCATGCCTCTCACCTGAATTTCATCTACACGCTTAGCTATTCTGTCCTGCTTTGTGATCCCAGAGCTCTTGGTCTTCTAGTTGGATCAGCGTTGCTATGAGTCTAAGCAATGCCCAAAGTATTTTCTTTTCCCTCAAGTAATGGATACTAAATTACACAGTGCTTATTTGATGTTAATGTCAAAAGAAGTTCTCGGCTGCATAAGCTAACACAAGTGAGGTTTTTTTGAGGGAAGTGGTGTTTCGGGGTTTTAGGCTGAGTTGGGAGGAGTTGGAAACTAGTAACTCCATAAAACAGGTATGGTTATTTTCTTCGTGGGCTGTTTATCAAGCTCTGGTGACCTTGAACCTGTGAGATATGAGAGATCTATATGTGTATGTATGTGAGCGATGAATGAAAAGTAGAAAAGACTTACCTTTTATTACTTGCCATAAATAATAGATCGTTGTGTCTCTCTATCACTTAAAATGTGTTTGTAAAGTGAGAATCCTTAAATGAGTAGAACCAGTTTTGTAACCTGGTCAGGGAAAGGGACTGGGGCCAAATCACTTTTCAGGACCTGGCGGGGATACAGAAACCTTTGGTGGGTCAGTTTGGGGAGATACTCTCCCGTGCAGAGTGCATCCAGTACAAGCCATGAAGAGTCCCTTGAAATTGCTGTGACGGATATAATGCTCCCTAAAGCAATTATTGCAGGATCCTTCCTCTTCTAGGGAGATAAGCCCATGTCTGATCCATTCCAATAGGAACTTTCTTATTCTTTGCGTAAATGAAAAATTGACTAGTGACTCTCATTGAACACTACCTCCTTTCTGTAAGTCTCTCTAAGCTATTTTGGTATTCTTAAAACTTTCAGAAATTAACCCAAGACGGAAGTGCCTGGAGATTCCTAATTCCATTTCTTTAAAAGGAGGTGAAAGGAGTAGATTTCAAAATGATTTGGAGGAAAACAGCAACTAGGAACACCAAAATACAAGTTTTGAAATTTAATATGTTCCTTTTTCTTTTTTTTTCAGTTGTTCTCAATTGCTGTTCTTGCATAAAACTGTGTCTGGCAGGGACTGCAGCTGTGTCTATTTGTATAAGTGCTATAGTGTTCAGGCTATAGCAACGACTATGAGGCTTGCAAAGAGTATTATAGTTTCTTTTAAATTACTCTCTTCAGTGCTTTCAAACATGGTCTCGTGCGAGAAGGGATACACTCTGCATTTAGCAAATACAAATTCGAAACATTAAGCAGATCTACAACGAAGAGCCTTTCAGATCAGACCATTATTTATGGAAAGACTGCCATATCATAGCAGCTGGAAGCTGCTTTCCAGCATTGCCTCTTACTTCTCATGACACCTCTTTCACCCAAAGTATATTCCATTGGATAAAGATGCAGGGCTAGGGTTTTAAAGACATGGATCCTATTTTCCAGCCCTGTTGGACTTGTGTAGGAAGCCTGTGGGCAAAGTCAATAAAGAGAAAAAGGCCTGACCTTAACAGCTACATATGAACACAGAACATTCGTTATTCCTCTTCAGTCTGTGCAGAGTTGAAATAAATCTGTTTTCATTGTACGCAAGTTTGGATGTTAGCATTATATGTTTGTTTGTCACTCTAAAAATGAGAGCTGCATCTATTCTGGACTTTCTGGTTTTCATTTTCTTTTTAGTGCTACTGACTGGAATGTTTTCAACTGAATTAGCAGAGCACAGCGGTGCATTCAGGGGCTCCTGAGAAGGAAGTTTGCTTGATATCGTTGATGTTAACTAGTCGATGTTCCATATTGACCATTATCTTAAGTGCAGCACTTAAATTAAGAGCACTCTTGCATATTTGGAAAGAGTTGACCAGCTGGCCCGGTGATTATTTTTTAGTATGTTTAAAGGCATAAGAGCAAGATGATGACACTGCCACCATTCACCATTTTGTTTGCAGGGTTGCATTTCATACACACACTAAATACAAAACTGCCTTTTTCTGGCAACAAAATACTGTATTTGTCACTGGCATTGTACTGCAGTATCAGGGAGTGCTAGTGTAAGCCAGGGTGGTTTATCAGTTTGGTCTGTCAGAGGTCTCATGCCTGACATTCAAAAGAAAATGCTCAGTTCTTACTTTCATCAAGATGCCTTTCACAGAACTACAGCAAGAGGTAATGACATCCCCGTTCAGTTTTAGGGGAGACACATCTGAAACAAAACCAAGTCCCAATCCAATTCTAAATGAACGGGCAGACATCCATCCTGTAAAGGTCATCACTACAGATAATCTTCAGTGCTACTCCTCTAGTACCGATGTCTGGGAAGGATTTGTCCTGATATTCCTAAAGGCAATGCCTTCAAGGAAGTGTTTATGCTATTTAAACACTCTGATGGTTTGTACTACAGCTACCATTTTGTGCCTGTTGTGTGGATGAGATGGTAAGATACTTCATTCTTTGTCAGACACGTCTCCTTTGCTGAAATTAATAGATTCAAGAAGTGTCTTTAGTGATGGAAACCTCTAGATTCTGTATTTCACAGCCCGTTTTCCAAGAACCTAATCTTTTAACAGTTCCTTGACCGTCTTGTGCAATGTTGGCTATCATAGTTTTCTTTTACAAACACACACAAATTAGGCTACATTTTGTAGGATGTTTTTTAACTTTTTGTTTGTTTGTTTGCTGGCACGCTTGATGGCAACTAGGCAGAGGCAGATACATATATTGCTGTTGTTTTGTAGATCACGTGTAGTCCCACATTGTATTCAGTGGTCAACAGGATGAGAAATTCTGCACTAGGCTCTTTTAACTTGGTCTAGATACCTCTCACTCTAGTATTAGTTACCTGTTTTTTAATTTAGGATAAAAAAATAATAAGTATGTTAGCACAACAATGCTACATTAATTTTTAAACTGCAGAGCATGCTTAAATTATTATCCAATGTATGGAGGTCATTTACTGTTTTTTCTCTTGCAATGGGCTAAATAGAGCTTAAATTGAAATCATCTCTCTTCTTGGCACTTTTAGACTGAATGTTAACTTGGGTCAAAAATAATCAGAATGTTTTTTCGAAAAAAGAATATGATAATTTGGTATATTTTCCTTCAGGCTATGTAAGAGTGCCTATAACATGATTCACAGAGAATACAGCATGCGGTGACCTTGGTTCATAATTGATGACACCTCACATAAACACCTACTCTTCCTCTGTATTATGTTGTTGCAGGATCATATTTGCAAAAAATGCCCAAGCTAGCAAGAGCCACAAGCATTAATAAATTCCATTGTGGTAACAATGCAAAATATGTCATCTTAAAGCGAGCAGATCTTGAAAAAGATTCTTTACAGTGAGCATTTTCCATTTTGAAATGATTTTAAAAGCTGGTTTTAATTCCAGTTAAAATTGCTATGTAAATATGGGAAACCAAAGGTTTACACACGAAACCTAAACTTGCTGTTTTGTTCAGAGAAACGTTATGCAGCCATGCAAGACTACAGGCTTCTATCCGAAACAATGTTATTTCTTTGTATCACTGCAGATGTTTTGTTTCTAGTTTTTATGTAACCCAGTAAAACTGACTTATTTGACAGTGGCTTTATTTCATTGATAATATTCACAAGTATTGAAGAGGAATGGAAGGGAAAATTAAATTAATTTTAAAGAGGTAGCAACCTGTTACTTAAGTAATAATCTTCGTCTCTTTTTTTTCTTTTCTTTCTGCTTCCCATGCCCTCTTCCCATGCTAAACGGAGATATCATTCTTCTTCCTTTGAGACTCTAACCGTAGCCTGATAGATGACATTGGTATAAGCAGCTGAGATTTCATTGGTGCATCAAAGAAAAGAAAAAAAGAAAGCCAGGAAATTGCTAGGAAGCAAAAGTCAATATAATTCTGTAATAAACTTATCCAATTACTTATAATTACTTGATTGTAATTCCTATCCAAAAGCGTCTTAACAACTAGACACAATATATTTGCATACCTTCATGTTTTCTCCCATATCTTTGCAAAAATTATGCACAATTTTCTGTTAAGTTTGTATGATTAACCACAAGACGAAGTGAACTACAGAAATCACAAAAAAATTATCTTTATTATATGTAGATTGGGTCACTTTTCCTATTGCCAAGCCAATGCCCACTCCCCCTGATGCAACCTGTCTACAAAGGCCTTTTCCCACCGTGTCAGATCTAAGCTTTAAGAAAGCTGTATGCAAAGGTAGACATATGTTTGCTTCCTAGTCAAACTAGACTCATGCATGTATGAAATATTTATAGTTTACAAATTTAACCTTCCGCATTTAAAAAAAAAAGTTAAGAGTCATAATCCCTACCTTGAAGGTATGGATTTAATGAGAAAAGTGACTAGTTGCATTTACTTACAGGATTTGCCTGAGTTAGAGAAGAGATGTAACAGGTTTTATGGGGAATAGTGCCCAACTCGTATCTATTTGCTCTTCAGTATCTTAAACTCCAATTTGTGTTAATATCTTATTCATTGGCAACTAAAATCATGAGCAAAAAAGTAATTTCTTTTTGTAAATTTTGCTGTATTTTTATTTTTTATCAAAAGCCCATATGTAAGTATTTGAGGGAATGACCTTTCTAGTAATCTATAGCAATAAGATTTATATTGCTTCTACTCTACTGGTAAGTACTCCACAGCTCACTTTTGCTGTGAGTTGTTTGACAAACTGTATGATATGATAATATTTTTATGTTGTTGTGAATAGCTAATCCACATTGTTTAGTGAGTTGGAAAAGAATATCTTATCCTTTTCTTATGCCAAGTGAAATGTAACTTGGGTTCTGCACATTCCCGCTTGAGTATTCAGCTAGTATTATTATAGAAATTGTTTGAAAAAAGAGTGATAGCCACAGCCAAAATGAATATTTTGCAGAACATGTTCTTCATAACCAGGAAACTGTACTCATTCCACTGTGTGCCAGTTCTGGGTTTTTTTTTACATCTGCTCAAGCAGATGTTTGACACTTCAAATCATTTAACTCTTCTAGGTTTTGGTGGACATCAAATTCCTGAGTACCTAGTGGAATCTGTTACCCACTTAATGTCTTCTGGTTGGTTGGTTTTGTGTCTGGGTTTTTTTACTGGAGGAAGCAGAATTAGTTTCCTGAGTCCTGGCATGCATTTGAGTTTGAATACTTCATTTTAATGGGAGATGCTGTAGATAAAATCATTAAATTCTTCAGAGACTAATTTTTGGAAGAGGCAAAAATACTGGGTTAGGCAAAGTTAATGTAAACAACATATACAGCAGTTTCAATCAGTTTCTGCATCCTTTATTCTCATGATATATTAATTGTTTCTCATCCCCTTAGGTGAAAATTTCAGTGGGCAATGGAAAAAATAGGAGATAGTGACAACCCTTTTTGTAATTTTAAGAGAGTGAATCACATAATTCACAGCATTCTTCTTGTAAGAAGAAATGGGAGCCATTTTTTGGTGAAATTCAAACCCAGAAGTTTCTACTCTATTGCAGTCAAGCCATTCTCCATGTGCAGCAGTAGCAAAAGCAACAGATCTCTTTGATCGAGCATGATGAAAAACACTCTGAATATTGACATTTATCTATCCATAGTGAATACTGTCTGATCTTTATTTATATAAGATGGATAGGGTAGTTGGCCAATAAGCCTGCTAAAACATTTCTATTACATTTAGCAGTGATACGGAGTTGCACATGGCTATTAGCCTTTGCTAATTTTACAAGGAAGAGGACCATCTTCAGGAAATTCAAGAAGAACTTTTCTGTGTAGAATGAAGAGTGTTAAACACACTTCACCTATGAATGTCTTTTTAAACAATCAGTAAAATTCAGATTTGAAGGCAATTGAAGTTTGGAGTTCGAAATGTCAGTGAAATTATGAACCTTTGCTGCAATAAAATCATCCTGTAACCAAAAAGGAAGAGGGACATGTCAGTCATATAATTTAATCAGATTATGATAAAATTATATTTCTGCCTCTTTCAAATTTTCTCTAAAGCTGTTGGTGGTGCCTAAAAATAACCAAGGGACAGGCAGTCATATAGTAATGTAGACAGCTTCCTCTCCACAGCCAAGACTACACATATTTTCCATATCAGGATGCACAGATGCTTCTATAGCCACTAAAGTTTCACTTAATTTTGACATCATTTTATTAGGAAATTTGTATTTTAAGAGGTTTTATTTTACTGATAAAGATTATATACTTGGATGCGGTTTACTTTATCCATTGACTATCACAGCTGTCACTGGACTATACAAATTATGTATAGTTTTACTTAAAAATTTAGGTAAACTGAAGCAAGATCCATAAAAAGAAGTAATCTGTTTTATTAAACCAATTGGCATAATTCATTTCCAACTAATATGCTCAAAAAGTGTAGCTAGGTGTGCAGTCCTCATGAGTTGAAGGTTTTGGGTGTCCAAAAGTGCCTGCTTTTTTCACCTGTTTGTTTACTTTTAAAAAAAAATCTGTAGATTTTGTCTTCTTTTCATACCAAAGTGTCTTCATATGTCTGGGTTTTGTTATATTTAGGATCTCAGTGTATGATTTGTTAGCAGGAGATGCATCACAAAATGACTTTTCAGGTTGCATCAATTATGAGCCATATTTGGGTCAGATAGGATTTTTTTTTTTTTTATGCCACAAGGAAAATAATTTCCTTCTATAAAGTTTGCAATTCTGTAGCAGTCAGCTAGCAGAAGGACAAAAAGCAAGAGCACTCAACTTTGTTTTTCATTTTAGTTCCCAGAATCACCAGAGTTTCACTTTAATATGTTCTACAGATGTAATTCTTCATTTGAGACTCAATTCATTGCTTACAAAGAAATATTTTATTGCTCTCTTGATAATGCTCTGTACCAGCACTATATCTCACCCCGCTGGTTGGCGAACCACAGATTGGGCTGGCAAGCTGAATTTAGTAGGTGGGGCTGTCGAACGGGCAGTTGACCACGGCAGTATGCTGTAAGTACAGGAGATAGACTTGGCTGTAGGGCAGTACTGGTCAGGAGTGCCTTTGCCTGCGCTCCGTGCTCCAACTTTGGTATGCATCAGCACTGTCTCGGCTCATTTATTTGAGCTTTGCATGGAGACTGAGAATTTGGACACACACAGTCACCTCATGCCCCTAAGATACATTTTTTTCTATTATTCTTCTGTCCAAAATCTGGTTTACTTCTTCAATAGAATTGCTTGGTCTTCTTCCCTTTTCAAAACTGAAGGGGAAAAATAGGCAGCATTGTACGAATGGATAGTGTGAGCCAGTGGTCACAAACCGTGTGTTGAGAGGTTCAGATAGGACATTAGGAAAATATTCTTCACTATGATGTTAGTGCAGCACTAGAATAGGTTACTGAGACAGATCGTGGAATCTTTCCCCTTGGAGGATTTCAAACTTCAGCTAGCAAAAAAGCCACAGGTACCCACAGCAGACCTGGTGTAGTGGTGCTTGTAGTCCTTCTTGGAGAAAAGTTGAACTGAATGATCTCCATGGGGTCCTTCAGGTCCACACGTGTATGATTCAACCAGTATAAACATCAGGAGGTATGTAACTGTTAAGGTTTTACCTAGTAAGTGATAAATTAAGTAATACCAGAACAGGTTGACACAAAACGTGGAGAGGTTTAGAGACAGTGCTAATTCAGGCCTAAGAGCAGGTTAATTCATCAATAAAGGGTAAGTGCTGTGTTTTTATGAGGATAAAATTCTGATGACTTACTCCTTTTGGATTGTTCCTTTCCTGTTGATTTTAGAAGGGCTATTAATGGAGTATTTACTTACATGATACAGCTAGTCTCTCTAGGACCCTTATTCTACTCTAATCTTTTTGACAAGCCTATTTCCTTTACTTCATATAACTTTGATTTTTAGGCTCATTTTTCACTGTTTCCTTTTTTATCTATGGGCATAGAAAAGTGACCTCAGTTATAAAGATGAAGATCATCTACTCTCCGGAATTACAAGTTGTTCTGGCTGATCCTTTTTATCCTTTATCAGTTTGAAGTATGTGTAATTATGTTGATCAAAAAATTCAATTTCTAAATAAAATTAAATTAGGAAAGAAAATCAAGAGCCTTCCAAGGTCTGTTTCACATCCTACAATCATTATAAATACAAGTTCACCGAGATTGTTTTACATATCGTAACTTTGAGGATAAAATATCTTTGGAAGATATTTAAGTTTTGTGGACATCTCTTTTCATGGAGGTTTTAAAAATAAAGTTATAGTTCTTTTGCTTTAAATGTAATTCATCATTAAAGCTGTTAAGTAGTTGCAATGCTAATTAGATTCATATCGCTTGAGATATCAAGACTTGTTGCATGTATACTTGTTGATTTTTCCACTAGATGGCATCATGCATTAACTGCAAGTGAATTTATGCGCTTAACTATAATTGCACATGCTAAAGATTTTAAAAACAAGAAATGATCTATTGTGTTTGCTCTTACTCTATGCAAGAGTGAAAGAACTGTGGCTTAAAAATCACTTGACCTACTTCTACCTCACAGTAACCCAATCCATCCTTAATGCATCAAATATGGATTTGCTCAAAGCAATAAAGGAAGTCAGCCATGGCAACAATATCTGGTCCTGTGTGCAAAGCGCCTTTTAGAATAAAACTCTTCCAGCCTTTTCTGCATTTAACGTTTAAAGAGTGACTTCAGTGCTGCAAATTGCTTCCTCTCTGGCTACATGGCTTCAGCTGAAGTGATGGGAAGTGTCTTATGTAAAGCTGCAATGCTGAAGATGGCTTTTAAATAAAGAGCCCCATATGAGCATTTTTTTTATTTAGTAGCTAATTCAGGATAGATTATCAGAATAATTTATCACTGCAAGTTTAAATATAGATATGTTGTCGTTTCCTCCACCCAAATGAAATGAACTATTAGTGATGCCTTACAAAATAATGTGATGCTCAAGAGTGAGGTTTCTAGAACATAAGATCCTGACCAATGAAGCACCATCTGATGTAGAGCAAAGCTGTAATACTTTTAAAAGAACTCACTAGTGGGATTTTGGCTTTAATCCCAAGGTTTGTGGTGACTAGACAAGGAGAAATCGTCAGTCCCGGCTGCAAAAAGGCAATGGCAAGGATTTGGTATGTGAAAAGGAAGGAAGCAGCACTAGTGGTCTGGGGGGTGAAGAGGGAGGAAATGAAACAGGGGCAGTTAGTGAAGGCAGAGGTGGAGAAAAACAGGAACCATGGAGGGAGAAGAATGCAGTGACAGGAAGGCCAAAATTTTTCATGCCAAGCTTGCTAATTTTTTTATGCGTGCTAGTGTGTGTAATACATGGGTATTAATTTTAAATCTGTATTCTGGGGGGAAAAGAGAAGAGGTGGTCCCTTGTTTTAAACTTGTCTTCTAGATGAACTAGAGATAGTATTCACAAAAGAGGGCTCATCAGATTGCTGATCAGATACGTATTATCTAGGGTACACTTCCCTGCATTCTGTATTCTGAGCTGGCTTTCTTCTTGATTCTTTATGTAGAATGCAAGATGCTTCAGGCTTGAAAGGGGTAATCTAATATAATAACATTTAACTGTAAGAATGGGTCTAGAATACAAGCTGGATGAACGAGTTTGGTCAGCCTGGGTCAATAATGGAAGAGCATCCAAGGCCAAGAAAACACATAAATATCAGCTTAGTATTAAACAGGTCTTTTAAATTCTCATGGTGGTCAAACACGTAATAGAAAAGGAGGTGAACTTGTGCTTAAGGTTGTCTCTGAATCAGACTTTTGTGAACAGGACATGCCAATGCCACTTGTAAAAGCTTATCGAAAACTTTGTCATAAATTCAGGCTGTTAAACTATCTGTATTTTCTACTTAAAACTTTATTTCACTTGTGCTACCCCCTGAGCTTTAATAAACTATAATTTTAATTGTCCTATGCGGTGCATGGCTATAGATAATGCAATATCTGATTCTTTGACATGGAAGTGTTTATGGTTTGTACTTGCCTATGATGGTCAATATAATTCAACTCTTTTGTAATACTGATATAAAAAAATATGTCATGATACCTGCCTTATAGCACAATGCTATTAAGCCTTTTGGAAGCTTAGGTTAGTAGGGTAGGTGTCAGGAAGTTTTGGACAGGCATGCATCTTTTTCCCAACACTAACCTCTCCTTTCTTAATCCCCCAGCTCACATTGCAGAGGCCGGAATGTGCTCACGGGTACATCGCTGTGTGATAGAGACTCTAGCACAAGTCTGGTATGGGACCATTTACTTGTTCCAAGCAATTCAGGCTTGCGCTTGGCTCCTACAGGATCTTGCGTTTACCTGGGGGCTTTGCTCTTCTCCATTTTTTTGCTATGAACAGAGGGAGGCACCACCAACTAGGGAGAGGGTGTGCATACATTTGGAATTGCAGTAGCATCCTGCAATAGTATCTGTACTTTTCATCCGTGAGCAACAGCCAGGCTGTGAAGGAAAGAGAAGGCAGGAGCAAATACATGGCAACTGGCTCAGCAGGGGATCCTGTTTAATTCCTGGCAGCACAGGTCTTGATAAGCTTGTGACTCTACTGGACCCAACTATAGGCATTCAGACATTGATACCTGAACATAATAATTTCTAGTTCCCAAAGGGCAAATATACTTGCAGTGTGCATGGCTTTTATGTTGGGGGGGGGGGGGGGGGAAGGAAACCAAAGCAAAAAACAAAACCAACTAAATAACAAATCAATAAAAGAACTAAATATGAAGTCACCATGGAAACACAGCAGAGGGTCCATCTTGCTGTGGCAGCCCTCCTTTGCTATTTCCTGGCCAGCTCCCTAGCAAGCGGGTGAGTGTCTGAAGGAGGCAGTATGCACAAAGTATAGTAATACGGGTGAGGATGAAACAAATCCTGAGATTTTAAGTAAACTACAGAGAACAATATAAATCCAGACTACTTTAAGAAGTCATTTAACTGTATTTCAGTTATATTGTTAAAGCACCTACAAACTGCAAGTATGGACTAGGATGCAGTTCCACTGAATTAGAGCAACTGGTTTGCTTTTGTCACTTGAGATTGAGCGATGGAATGTAGGTTTTAGTTGGTGGTAATATTAGAATCTAATTATTGTTAATTGTGCTACTGGTTAATTTTTATAGGCTCATGTATTTTGTTACTAGGATCCAAATCTTGAGAGCTTCACAAATGGTATCAAGTCTTATTACTAATTAGCAGATTTTCATATGAAAAAGGTTAGTGACAAGGACTTCATTATCTAGTAAGTGGTGAGCATTTACTGAAAATCACCATACAAACCCTAGTATTAGAAGTATGTATTCTACATTGTGATCCAAATAGTAGTGCTCCAGGCTCCCAGGAGATTTTAATATATCCAGCTGTTTGAGAATATAGAGCAGAGATGAGCAAGCAGGTTAGAAAGTGGATATTTGGAAGCATGTATTTTCTTTCTGTTCCTAAAAATGCTGTATTACTAAAGACAAAGGAATTTTAAGAGACCCATTCACCAAACACTTAATTATATGAATGTGTGAAACATTCATTATGAATCGTGTTGAGTTTGCATGGCAAGGTTTTGGTAGCGAGGCGGCTACATGGGTGGCTTCTGTGAGAAGCTGCCAGAAGCTTCCCTTATGTCCAACAGAGCCATGGCCAGCTGGCACCAAGATGGACCCACTGCAGGCCAAGGCTGAGCCCATCAGCGATGGTGGTAGCGCCTCTGGGATAACGTAGTAAGGGGGCGGGGGGGGGGAGGAATGGCGCAACAGCAACTGCAGTGGGAGAGGGGAGCTCTGCAGACACCAAAGTCTGTGCAGAAGGAGGGGGAGGAGGCACCGGAGCAGAGACTCCCCTGCAGCCCATGGTGAGGCAGGCTGTCCCCCTGCAGCCCATAGATCCACAAGGGAGCAGATATCTGCCTGCAGCCCGTGGAGGACCCCACACCAGAGCAGGTGGATGCCCGAAGGAGGCTGTGACCCTGTGGGGAACCCGCACTGGAGCAGGCTCCTGCCAGGACCTGCGGACCCATGGAGAGAGGAGTCCACGCCAGAGCAGGATTTCTGGCAGGGCTTGTGACCCCGTGGGGGACCCACGCTGGAGCAGTCTGTGAAGAACTGCAGCCCGTGGGAAGGATTCACGTTGGAGAAGTTCATGGAGGACTGTCTCCCATGGGCGGGACCCCATGCTGGAGCAGGGGAAGAGTGTGAGGAGTCCTCCCCCTGAGAAGGAAGGAGCAGCAGAGACAATGTGTGATGAACTGACCACAACCCCCATTCCCTGTCCCCCTCTGCAACTGGTGGGGAGGAGGTAGAGAAAATCAGGAGTAAAGTTAAGCCTGGGAAGAAGGGAGAAGTAGAGAGAAGGTGTTTTTAAGATCTGGTTTTATTTCTCATTAGCCTATTCTGATTTGATTAGTAATTAATTAAACTAATTTCCCCAAGTCGAGTCTGTTTTGCCTGTGATGGTAATCGGTGAGTGATCTCTTCCTGTCCTTGTCTCAACCCAGGAGCCTTTCATTATATTTTCTCTCCCCTATTCAGTTGAGGAGGAGGAGTGACAGAGTGGCTTTGGTGGGCACCTGGCACACTTAGCAGCAGTTCAGCCCAGCAGTGCTTTGACATTGCAGTGTCAGCCACAGAATCAGACAGCACAAGCTTGCGTCACTTGACGCAGGGAAAATCCATTTCAATCAATATGAAATAAGTGCTATATGTGTATATTACATTCACTGTTTGGTGCTCCACTTACTGCACTACAAATTGCAACCTGTAGTATTCACATTGAGCTGCACAAACTTAATTATGATTTATAATGCAGTTCTATTTTAAGGCACCATACTGACATGGTGTCCTGTCCCACTCAGTGGGTAAGGGGAGGTGAGCTTTTTCAATTCTCTGTGCAGTATACAGGAGTCACGACAATGACCCAGGAGGTTTGACTAAAAACAAAGCTTTACTTGGAATTCAGTGAAATTACATAAGATGGCAACTTCATGACTTTATGACAACATTACTTTTAATGCAACAGGGTTACAATGGATATTGACTTCGCAAGGCTTACAACGATCCAATGTCTGATTTTGCAAAACTATAATGTATAGCGGATTGACAAACTTACAGCATTACCCTTCTGTGCCTATAAGTCAAGTCAAAGATAGAGAAAGAGAGGAAAACAGAAGGAGAAACAAGAGAAAAAATATCACCACCCTTGAATCCAGCAGCGACTTCTGCTGGTGGTCGGGGTCCTCCGGTGACGTGCACACGCCAAGAGGCTTGCCCATTCTCCTTTCATATCCTGTGCGTGCTTGTTGTCCCTCCTCAGACAAGGAGTACTGTTGAAATGAGTTGGTGGGCATGGGATGGGGGTCTTGGTGGTCTCACAATTGCCCTCTGCAGAGTTGACCAAACACTGACCTTCAGTCTCATGCAAGCGTTTAACTTCCTTGCTTATGTGGCATCTCGGAGGGAGAGAGGTGGCTTTCACAAGATGGCATCCCGCCTCCACAGGGTTCCGCTTGCCTGCCATGGTCCCTTACCAAGGGAGGAATTTTGCTTGTGAAAATATGAAGTACAATGTCTTGTTTGTAAATTTGCTTGATTCGAGCATCTCTCTCAGTTTCTCAAGACAGATGTTTGCAACAATCACTCACTCCAACCTGGGGCTCTACACATGGACAATCAGACATCATCCAAAACCAGCACTCTAAACTGCCCTTGCATTTAATTACTGAACCCTGGGCAAAATTTACCTGTAATTGCTCATTTAAACTGATCTGTCTTTGCAGTGGCTCACAACTACTTTTTGAACCATCGCTTGATAGATCTCTTCTGAAACAATTGGATTTCCTGGTGACCTCAGTGGGCTTTCTATTGGGCTCAAAATGGTAAATTAAAATGCAGTATTTCTGAAACACCTGCAACATTTTTAGACCGTAAAGAAGTTAACATGAAATATTAGGTTGAGGCGAGTGGCAGTGTCCCGAAGGGGAAAATACATCTTATTTAGGAAGTGGCTTTGATTATGAACTTCACACTCAGAAGTGAACACAGCTGTTTTGGTGTGTCTTCAGTATGGTCCTGGCTGTAGCTGTGACCAAGAAAGTGCAAGTTTCTTGATCTTTTTCAGCAAAGAAAGAGAAAAAAAAAAAAAAATCAAGCAAATTAGTAAAACACACTTAAACACAGCCAGGAAGTCATGCATCTTTTTTTAGTAACTGTAAAGAAGGTTTTTCATCCTGAGAGGATGTTGTTAAATTCCAAATGTTGGAATTAAGAAAAAGCACCTGCCTTTTCCTGAGAGGAAAACTGAGGATGGCAGTTGAGAAAAGAATTCAAGTTGCAATGTTAGTTCTACATACATCAGCAGTTGCATTAGATTAAGTCTTTCATCTGGAATTTGTATGGCACAAATTGTACCTCAAAGCGCACCTTAAAGGCTTCTTAGTGAAAAGAAGTTTGTTTTTTTAAATGAATAACATGATTGTTTAGCTGTGACCATAGTATAAATTTACTGAACTAGTATGGAAAACACATGCTTTAAAACTTAACCTGGTGGAGCTTTTATGCTTGCTAGAGCATATGGAACCAAAATGACTCCTCAGTGGAGTCCTGGAGTCAGTGGTCTGGACACACTCCACATTGCTTTCAGTATAAATCTTCAAACTATTCTTTCTGTGCTGTCTTTATGTGCATATAATTGCTAGCAGAGCTTGTTGCATGTAAATGTAAGCAGGACTGAGGTGAACACTCAGTATAAATGCAGAGATTGGCATTTGCTTAACTTAGTAGTGCTACCAACTCCAGTGGTCCTACTGTATTTTAAAGTTAAGCATCAATTTAAATATTTAATAGTGAACATGAATGATAGCACATGTTTCCATTTAGAATGGAACCCTCCCCAGGAAAGGCAAACTCAAGGTATCTTATTGGGAAAACTAAAAATCTTTCTTAAAAGACATGGTAAAAATGTTAATGAGTAGCCTTCTAAAGGAGAAAATCCAATACAATAGGTAGTAATCTTTCCTGTTCCACTTGTGGAACTCACAGGCTAAAGGAAAACGATCAGAGCTGGTTGACTAAATTCAGTCGTGGTGTAAGCCCACAAAATTCATTGACTTTTCTAGTCAGTGATGGATTTGGCTGTGGGACAGCAGTTATTTGTAAGAGTAAACAGGATATGCAAAAGTTTACTTTCAGCTGAAGCATGGTTTCTAGAGGTGTTCTGTGTTACTAATACACAGTCTTATGTTGCTTGGCATGGTTGGTTTACTAAAGTAATGCAAGTCCTAGCCACTGTCACACTAGGACTTGAAATAAGTGGGCACATCAACCAGGTATGTTGTCGTAATTATGCTTATTTACCTGTTATGTAAATGTCTTCTTGCATATTTCTAAATGATTTCTTAGTCAAGAGCCAGCTGAAATGCGTAATCCAATTGTATATATTCACATATCAAAACCTAAGCATTCATCACTTTAGCTGAAGAGTAAAGAAGTAATCAGATAATTTGGAAAGAAAATAGGTACCAATTTTGCTGTCTGGTTAACACGTACTAGTCAGAATTTTGCAGTTTGGTTATCACTTTTCAATTAAATTGCTAGGGAACTTCTTTTACCTAGTAATACTTTTCTTGTGTTGAACAGTTACTCCTGAAGTTCTCTCTATACAATGAACTGCTAATAGGATGTTCTGTAAAGCTTTACTGAATAACACTTCTGAGCCTGTGGAGCAGCAGTATGGCCTCTTCTGTGTTACAGAAATGTATTCTGACCTAAGCATCGCCTTCTGATTCAACTGTAAATTTGCTTGTGACCACATAACACAGTAATACTGCCAGTGGTATTCATATTAGATTTGCCTGAAGTAATGCTAACCATCACGTAATCGTTAATAGTGCTAGTCTTCATTCAGGGACAACACGAGTGGGAGAGTATGAGTATCGTGACAACCTCCTTGTAGTCGCCCAGCAACAGCTGGGGGTTTTTTCCCAACTGACAGCCTTTTCTGTGAGATGTTTGCATTAAGGTGGTAATCATTAGGCCAAAAGTTTGCTTTGATTGCTGATATGACTTCTGTGGAAGAAATGGAATTAGTGAAAGCTTCAATATTTGGATCTTTCTTAATTCTTGTGATAATCTGAACTGTGCTCTCACTCTGGTCCATAATTATAATCTCTTGTGGATTTCAAAAGAAACAATTTTGAGTCATAAATCCTATCTTGGAATTAATGTGTGTGGAAAAATAAATCCTGAAACTTAAAGACTAGAAAATGTATCTGAACGCCGCAAGTGAAAGCAGGCTCCAGAAATCCTCTGTGGAGGCATCCCTCTGCCAAGCTCCCTCCTCCAGATGAATGAATAAATACAGCTGCAGTACTAAACCCTAAACATTTATATTGTAAACATCTGCACAGTTGGAACGTTCTTTGCTTTAGCACTCACTGCTGTAATCTACAGATATCAATATTCCTGCCTCTCAGAAACTCTGTAAATGCATCATCAGTCTAAAGCCATGGCTAACCACTTGCACATTTACTGGGAACAGGGCTTCATCTTAGTCACTTGCAGAAGCTCTCTTTGGTCACAGGGATTCACAGCTACTCAGAAATGATGGAACATAAAACTTCATGCTTCAGACCCTGAGGATGCAGGAAGAAGCCTGTTTCATTAGCCCAGTCCTAGCAGCACAGAGGAGGCATAAGCACGCTTCTGCACAGTTCTAGAGGCAGGTGTAGGAATTTGGTGAAGCAGCTGAACAAATTCAGATACTAGGTTTTTCTTTTGGTTCTTTGGCTTCCTTTCTGAATCAGTAAAAGCTCTAAGACCATTCTTATCCCCCAAATTCAGATACCCCAAACAGTGGCACAGAGATGCCTCTACCAGGAGAGAAAGGTGGGGATTTGAGTATCTAGCACACAGGAAAAAAAGTTGTTAAGACAACATTTGGCAACAGTTACTATTTTATTTATTTTAGACACCAACCTTCTAAATAATTGCAACAATCTCAGATGTTACCATGGGGTATTAACTTGAAAACTATGACTTTGTAATATAAGTATCTGTAAGCTTTATTCCATCTGTTCTTTCTGGCCCACGTTTATGCTACTGGTATCTGTCTGGTTGCTCCTGCTGCACAAGAGTGACATTTGGCCTGATACATGCTTAAACAGAGTCTTTTTTATTTGCTTGTGTCTACACGTGGAAAAGAAAATTAAAACTCTATTTTACTTGTACTCACATTTTGGAAAATATCTATTTAATTATCATTTTTGATAGAACATTTCTATGCAAGATAAATGCATGGTAATTGTAAATTGCAGAATTGTAATTGTAGTGTGTTAAGAAAATAATTATATTATTTGAAAGATAGCAATATATTTTTATATCAATTTAGAATACTGTTTGAGTTTCAACAATGTAATATTTTCTAGAAACCTGAAAATAAATGAGGATTTATTACAGCTTAACTTACACAGCAGAGAACACCGTAATGGTCAGGAATTTGGCACAGGCCACGCTGTTTGTTTTCACCACTGTGTGATTCATCAGGACTCTTGCTAGGCTAGTAGTCACAAAGCAGTGCAGTGTGCTGCCAAAGGCATCAGCAATCTTGGCCCCCTTTACACTATTAATTTTAGTGGCACAACCGTGGTGGCTGTGGCAGGTCTAATAGAGAGACCACCTGGTGAGCATCACCCTGAGCTTGTACAACCATGAAGCTTCACGACGCAAATGTAATAGCTTAGATCTCGGAAGCGTCAGAGGTGCATCAGTATAGCATTACATCTGAGCTAAAAAGCCCAACTTCTCTGCAAGGCTAAACTGACTCAGACACAGACCAGCATCAGCTCTGACGTCTGGCTAAACACAGGCTCTTTCAGTTGTTCGTTTCTGCAAAGGCTTTTGAATAACAAAATGAAAAATCTACTCTACTTCAGAATTTTGTGATGAATACACCTGCGCTACTGCCATCTTGAGCTGCTTTAATTAGCTCTAGTTTGGAGAAGTGTGTACCTTTTCTATTGCGTGCTGTGACTGTGTCTAAAAGAAAGGCAGGCATTGCAATCCAGCTAGCTATGCAAGCCATCAGGAGTTTAGACAGTCACACTGGAGTGTTCGGTACGTGGCATTTAAGAACGAGGAGTCATAATGCCATCTGCTCTCCGGGATACATCTTCGTTCAGGACTTTACTGGGGTAACTATGGCTGGACATGACCTCCTGGTGCAGCTACGCTAAGTATACTAACGTCTTCCTATCAAAAATAGCATCCACTGTAAAGCACTTGAGAGCGACGTATGGAAAGTGCTACATGGGAACTGCGTAACATTATTCCTCATTAGTAGGGAAACCATAACCGTTGTTATTATTCCCCATAGAAGGGAAACTATGGCACTTCCACTAAAGTCTCTGTTCGCTGGAGTCCCAGAAGAGGATTAAGTTCTGTGATTAGGCTAATTTAATAGGAGAGGCTTAATTATTTGATACCACACAAAGAACAGAATTACCGACTTTTGCATCCTTTCCAAATGTGACGTTTCCAAGCAGGTCTATAATGGCAGTCTCAAAGGACCAGTGCAGTCCCCAGCACAGCCAAAGGACAACCTGTTGCTAAGCAACCAATATAAGTGAGCTGCTCAACATTTATTTCATTTGGAAAGGGATGTATTCTTTAAGTACTTCATCTTAGCTACTGTGCACAAAGAGTTTTCCACTTGTTTTTCCAGAGCTGTGCACATGTGTAAAACAGCCAACTTGCACAAACAAATGTGCAATTTAAAGAGCAGGTGCCAGAGAAGAACACACAAAACTGAAGGTTTGAAAAACCGGCACAAGTATTTCAGCCTTTTCTAACATCAGCATCCTGAATTTGCCTCTTTGTTTCTGTGTTCATCCTACTTGAAAACGGGCTGCTTTGATAGCACGTATGTGGCAGACCTGTCTGGAGAATTTACCAATGTTTGTTGATCCACCTTCTTTTGAAGAATGTTCTGTCATGGTTTTCCCACTGATACGAGGAAATAGTTTCTCCCTCGTAAACAAAGGCCAGAACTGGACCCCGACTTTCCAGCCTGAAGACTCCAAATCTCATATTCTGCAATTGTTTCAGAAAGCAGCTAAACAGCTTTGGAAAAGAGCATTTAGTGCTCTACATCTAACACCACTTTCACTTTAGTGCTTGTCTCTATAGTGAGATAAAACCCTGTAGTTCTGCTAGACTGGTGTCTGTGTATCTGAAATCAGCCCTGGCCTGAATAGTCTCTAGCTAAATTGTCCTGAAGGAGTTGTTCATCATGTTTCCCAGCCTAAAATCACACAAACAGAAATCAGATAATTGACAAAAAAATATGGGAAGTTGGTCAAAATCAAGAATGCAGTTTGATTTCTAATGGACATAATAAATGTATGTTTTATTGCATGTGATCTTAAAGACACCTATGCCATGCATAAGTGTACTGAGGCTCATGGGGCATGCCATCTTAATGTATGGAGGAAGCTACTTTTCTCTGGGAAGAAGTGTGTATGCATTTTAGTTCTCCCTAGCAGATGTGGCAAGTACATTCACTGACTGATCTCTTTTACTTGTTTCTGACCAGCTTTGTGGTCTCATCAAAATGCTCTATGATGTAAATTATTTGTGGATAGCCCAATAATGGCTGCGGTTCAGGCCTTATATGGGCCCACAAGTTGTAAAGTACAGCTTTCTGTTGCCCCAGATGTTGTGCATGTGAAAGTTTCCATCTGGTCACTACCTCCTGCCTGACAGATAGCACAGTGAATGTAAGCTCAGCTCTGTGTGTTAAGGCCATCTGATACATCTGCAGGTTTTCCTGGCTACCATCGGTAACTCCTGCACCTCTGTCTCACACTCCAGAAATTCACAACCAGGTGGAGACAGATAGCAGGGGCCATGCTAAAAGCTGTTGTGTTGCACTAGGACACAGACTCAGCACAGAGACTGAGAGACACAAGTCGCTCACTGTTATCGGGCAGATTGTCCAAAACATTGGTGAAGGTGACCTGTTTTTCAGACTCAAGCACTGAAATAGGTATCGTGTCTGGGTAGCTGAAGCTGCTTTTGTTTGTAGCCACAGATGGGCTTTCTGCTGCTGATCCAGTGGATCATATTGCGTATAGACAGATGTCTTACTGTCCCTTTGATCAAGTGAAATGGATACAAATTTTGCCTTTGACTGGTATGGTTTCCAAATGATGTATTTTGTTAAATGAAATGCAGTGTGGGAGTACTGCACTATTTGCAAGCTAAGCTGTGTCTTGGGAGCAGCAACTAACTACATCTTTTTTTAGAGCTGAGAAAAGTAAAGCACAGTGTTGAAGAAACGCTGCTGATTTCTGCACGGTAGCACACAGCTATGGTGCCTTCAGAGAAGAAACTACGTGTCTTAGACTATTCAGATATACAAATCTCTTCTTTCCCTTCTCCTTTGCTAGTACCTCTGCTTTCTGTGCTTAAATAGGGTGTTGTCTTCCAGCCTTCTCTTTACTGAAGGACTCAACTCTTTGCCTTGTGTCTATGGATTCATAGGATTCATGAGGCAGAGTTCCCAAAGATGAATCAATACTTCTTTCTTATCTCTGCTGTTGTATATGCAGGAACTTTGCTTGCCAACAGGCTAACACTATAGTGCTACATCATAAAACATAGCTGTCACATTTAGGAGCAAGAGAGCAAATTTGCTGCTTAACCTGGCAGCCTGGTCGTGAAGAGATTGGTTTTGATGTTGAGATGGAAATAATTGCTATTTTCAGTCCCACGGTTTGGATATGTTAAAGTGAATTATTGGCTGTCCTGCTTCATTTAGGGAATACTCTCCCAAAGCTGCTGCTTCCTATTTCTATTGAACATTCAGTCTTCAGTCAGCTCGCATTGCAGAGAAGCCCACCATCAAGCAACCAACCAACTCTGTCACAAGGAGCTGACTTGAAGAATAACTGTAAGAAAATTGATTGACCAAATCAAAAGTGGGCTTGCTTAATGAGTGAACAAGCAGGGAAATATGAGGCCATTTTTTTTTTATCAAGTCCAGACAAAATAACAAAGTCAGAAAAAGGATGAAACAAAATGGGCCACTTGTTTTTTCACGTTGCTTGTTTTCAAGTTGCAAGATTCACAACAGCATTTAGTTTTGAAAAAATCAGCATTTTTCACTAGGGACAATTTAATCAAGAATTGGTTAACCAGCTTTCACAAGAAGACACCATGTGAGTAGCATACATTGAAATAAAACTATAGAGGAAATAAATTACAGAGAGAAAAATACATCACAAATAAAAGGCAAGGATGTCTGGAGAAGAGAAGTGTAATGCTAAATTAAGTAAAGGGAAAAACATGACATGTAGTTTCACAGAAAACCTGAGCTAGCTCTAGTTAAGCTTAACTTAGGATGCAGAGGCTGCCCTATTAGCTAGTGCACTCCACCAGCAATAATTACTAAGGTAATCCGAGCCATTCTCCTGCCAGATCTTGAGCCAGCTTGAGAGGCTGTAAGCACCCGTGTGCAGTAGCATGTGTAAATATCCTAAGGGAACCAGTAATCAGAAGGGGGAAACAAAGTGCAGAGCATAGATTTGGCTACAAGTCAATATTTCTATGGGGTTTTCTATGTAACTAAACAAAATGCAAGTGAAGGAAAAGCAAGTAGATGAGGAGGTATGACTGTGTACTAAGGGTATATTATAAGCTCTCTACAAATTATTTCAGAATCTAAGAGGGAGGAAGGAGGAAATTCAAGTCAACGTGTTTAATGCATTTATTCTAATTCAATTTTATTGAATGATTTTCAACTGCAAACAAGCTTGCATTTTAGATTCTGTGTAAAATAAATCCCTTCATAATGCCAATACAGTCATACATTTTCCCTTTGCCCTCAGTCAGCTGTAGTTTATGCATTAATAGGGACCTTCTGCTAGAAGCCTTTGTTCTTTCAGAGAGCCCCTCCTCTGGGATTTAGGCTCCCTGGTTGGCCACTGTACCTAGCTCTCCTGATAAGACAGCAAGTGGATCTGAACAGCAGCCAAAGTTAATAACCTGCTAAACCAGGGACAGGAACGATAGTAGCAATTACCCAGAAAACATTTTCTTTGAAAGAGTATTTCTCCTTTGATACTGCAAAAATGAAAATTGATATTCATAGCCACATTCTACCTAAGGAATGGCCTGACCTAAAACAGGTAATAAGAGTTAGATATTCAGTGCCTTATGTTATCAGTAACCATTTCTACCAATGTAATTTTTGAAAGAACAATGAATGAAGGGTTCTGTTATAAATATATCCAGGTTTTTATCTAATTTGATTTTTTTTTTTTTCGGATATAGGATATTTGTATTGCATTACATTGCAAAGCAAGAGTCCCGATAAGAAAGGGATGGAAAACTGGGCTCTGTTCCCCACTCTTTAGTTAGCCTGAAGCAATTCTTGTATTTTTGCTTGGGTTTTTGTGAGACCTAAAATTGTCAAATGGTGAGGCATAAATTCCACTTTCTTGATAAAGCCAGAACTGTCAGATTACCAAATGGTATTCACTTTTGTTTTAAATAAGAGAAATAATCAAATATTAGACAAGAAAATGTTACCTAATACAAAAGTCATTCACATCTTACACCCACAGGCAGGAAAGTCATTAACTTCAACAGGAGTGGGGCCACTCTTAAGTATGGTTAGTTGATGATGGTCATTTTACTAATATCTGTTACTTTTTCAGTTTCTGGAAAGAAGTAGCATATTGTATCAAAAATACAAAATCTCAGTTGTCAGCACACTGAAGCTATAAGTCAACTTGTCTTAACTTTGAATTTTTGCATGGTAGTAGTATTGTTATTCAATGACATAAATTTACTCTTGTCACTAATAATTTTCACGATCCTGTGAAAAGTATTTGAAAACAGAAGGTTTCATTTAGGTTTTCATGTAATAAATGTAATTCTTTTCTTATTTCAGATTATCAAAAGCCATGTTGTTATCTCATTCTGAATTAGGTTTTAGAGTTAGTGCCTAAATAATTAAAATCACTATTCAATAGAGATGTGTGATCACTTTTTGACTCATAAGAGATATCTCCAATGTTACAAAGGGTACTGAAAAAGATCACATGCAGCTGTATTTATACACAGTTTATACATACATGTATGTCAAATTATTTGCCATTAAAAATTGCGTTCAGATTTCCAGGGTAACTATTTTTTATAACTTCAATATTTCCATTAATGATAAAAATCCGAGCAGAATAGCGAAGACCTGCATTGTTGCTTCTTTCCTTGTTGTAACTCTGTGCTGATTGCAGTTTGAACGCACGTTCCCTGTGTCTGACAGTAGTATGGAACCACTTGATTTCATTGTGGCTGTCTCTGACAACAAAAGAGCACCATTATTTCAGCCATGCTCTTAAGCATCTGACACACTACCTGAAACTTTGTTTTACACTGTACATTTCTTTCACTTAATTATCTTGAGGTTGATGATGGGAAATTCTCAGGTAAGTGTTTCATATGTATTATTAGCTCTGTGTTTCTCTGATTTTAAATGTGACAGTCCAGTATCAGTTCAGTATTAGCCAGAGAGCAGCTGCAAAATAGCGTATCAGAAAAAGTCATGAGAAAACCTGGCACTGAGAACACACATGGGATTATTTCTTCATTAGTAGTGAAAAATAACATCATGATGCATAAAACCTTCTGGAAAGGAATGTTTGTTTCCTTGTTTACCTAGGAATTTTTTTTTAAACATCTGTTTGAACTTCCTATTTGCAATTATAAGAGCTCCTCAGTGAAAAACACATATACATATACACTGGATAATGTAGGTGAGATGACAGGGGTTTTTTAGAACAATTATCTCTGTTTTAAATGCACAGGAGTTTAAATATCCAGACTACAAAGACTTCCACTTGTTTCAGATGTTGTTGTCCTTGTTTGTTCAATATCCCTATAAAAACACCTATAAATTTCCTTTATTCTGATTTTACATGATTTTAGAAGATTTTTTTTGTCTGTATATACTTTAAAAGGGCAGTAAATTCAACTGAGATAAAATCACCCCTAGAATACCTTGATGTTCATGGATGTATATTCCCTACTTCCAGACCCTGTAGGCCAGTGTTGCATTTATTTAAACACTGATAAAAGAGACAAATACCGAATTTTTAAAAAGCAATTTCCACCTTCTAGTTTATGTTTCCTCTGTTCTAAAGATTGAGTGATTCAATGGTTTATTAATGGGCCCAGAACAGAAAACAACTCTCAGAATTCCCTGGAGACCTTTGAAAATTCAGAGCATTAACATAGTTCTCCATATCTCGTGCATGGAAAACCAATGAGGCAATCCTAACATGCACACACACTGCCAAACTTCTCTTTCTTTTTTCCAGCCTTATAAATAATTAACCTTGAACCTATGACTAGAAAATCCTTTTGTCAAGATTCTTGTTTAAGAGCTTAGGAACCCATAATAAGTATAAAAATTCATAGAAATAAATTAAATAAGGACTGTCAATACATCCAACTAATAACTGAGGAGAAGAAAGAAGAAAGTAAGTTCAAAACCAGATTGGTGAGTTTCTCTGTTGCCTGAATGCTCCTCAAGCACCTTGAAGGTACTCATTTTCTGCACAGCTTACAATTGCAATTAGCATGGAGCTAGTGAAAACTTAAAGCTCTCATTAGGTGTCACTGACAAAATTTTCCCTAAATATTTTATATATATAAACACCTATAAATTTATAATTTTAAAGTATACATAGCTACAGAGCTAAACATAGATAAATAAAACATACATAGCCTCAGTGATCAGCATCTTTGTCTGGCTGAAGGCAGGAGGCTTGGCCCTGGACACCTACTTTAGGACAGGTCACAGTGGCATTCCGTAATGATTTGTTATCACAGGAAATTCAGGGCTGTATTCACAGTGTTTACACTTCGGTGAAAGAAATGCCTGCTTTCACTCAGTTTCCTTTTAAATGTTTCATTACAGAAAAAGGGGAATTCTGAGCACTGTTTTCAGTCTATTATGATGTTTCAAGATTTCATTTATTTCTAATCTGATAATTTCTGAAAATAAAAGGAAATCGGCACTTTTTGTAGGTTTGGGGGTTTTTGCATAAACAATTTTGAATGTCTCTGGAAGAATCAATGAGCATCTAAGCTTCTCTGTTTTTAGCTTCTCTTGGCTGTTTAAATATTAATAGACAGGAGACTGACCTTCAGTCCTGCTGCTGAATCATGGAAGCTGAAAAGTGGAATCAATACTCTTTGTGCTAACGATTAACTGATCACGGATTGGAAAATCCAGAGCCCTCAGCACAGGAAAGACATGGACCTGTTGGAGCAGGTCCAGAGGAGTCCACAGCAATGATCCAAGGGCTGGAACCCCTCTGCTGTGAGGAAAGGCTGAGAGAGTTGGGGCTGTTCAGCCTGGAGAAGAGAAGGCTCCAGGGTGACCTTAGAGCAGCCTTCCAGTACCTGAAGGGGCCTACCACAAAGCTGGAGAGGGACTTATTACAAGGGCATGTAGGGACAGGACAAGGGGGAATGGCTTTGAACTGAAAGAGGGCAGATTTAGGTTAGACACAAGGAAGAAATTCTCTGCCCTGAGGGTGGTGAGGCCCTGGCCCAGGTTGCCCAGAGAAGCTGTGGCTGCCCCCTCCCTGGCAGGGTTCAAGGCCAAGTTGGACGGGGCTTTGAGCAATGTGGTCTGGTGGAAGGTGTCCCTGCCCGTGGTAGGGGAGGTTTAAGGTCCCTTCCAACCCAAACCATTCTATGATTTTATTCTGTGATTCCATGATTCTGTGAATCAGCTCACTTTTCATATTGCCAAATGCTTGATTTAATTTTTTCGGTGTTAAAATCATTCCAGTTAGAACCTCAGTATAGTAAGCAGCTTTAAGCACTTTGAAATCATTTGTAGGACTTACTTAAAAATGTTGTTGAACTGGGAGCTGAAAGTTCATACCTACAGACACCGTTAGTCCAATGCAGTTAAACTTCAGCACTTCTGCTAAAGTCAACGGGGCTACTTGTAGGCTCAAAGGTGAGCATATGTGTAGGTGTTTCTCCTGAATGAGGTCCTGCTGGATTGTAAGAACTGAGAGGATTATTATTATTATTATTATTATTATTATTATTATTATTATTATTATTATTATTGCAGAGTGCTAACTAGCACTGTCTTTTTCTTCTTTCTTTCACAGAGATACGGATATGGTGGCTGGGTACAGCTGGATCATCACTGCAAGGTTTGGGCTGTTTGGTGCTCCAAGCTGATATTGTGTTGTCATCAGGAATACAAACTCACAGTAAATCTGTTAAAAAGCAAAGTGGCAAGAAGATTGGCTATGTCTTTGACACAGATTTCTCTAGAGGCCTATCTTCTGTGAAGTACTATCACTCGAAGTCCTAATATAGCTCAGTAGATCTTTTTGCTTGAGAGGTGAAACTCACATTCTCTTGTATGAACCGGTATCCATTTTTCCATTTGTTAAGTGATGGAAAGGTTTAGTACTTTGCATTTTCAGGGCGACAGTGCCTCTCCCTGTCTGTGTCACCTTATAAAAAAAAAACCACCCAATCTTCATTGTTTTGGGTTTTTTTTTGGTGACTTGGCTAATTCATTTATTCTCTGTAGAGATTCAACTTTTATTGTCTTTAGAGAAGCAAGGTTTGCATCTTCCAGGTAACCAAGGTATTTCAATACATAATGCCTGTTAATTTCTGTGGAACTAGACATTCCCTCATCTCCTTGTCACTTTGCAAAATCATACTTCTTTGTGATAGTATATATACACCTATATTAACTGAAAAAAGCTCATAAAATGGACACAACACTGTGTTTATTGCAACCTAATATACACACTTTTGGCATTCTATAACATGCAAGGCTATGCTGTCAAATGCCTAACAATCATTTATGAAAAAGGACCACAGAATATGAAGGTTGGGATCGAGAATAAGGAGCAAACAACCATTCTGCTGAAATTTCAGATCTGAGTCTAAGCAAGCATAGGAGGAAAGAACCTGCTGAACCAAAGTATGGATGGCACAGCTTCTGAGATACATGGCGGGTGCAGGAAGGGCGAATTGCTGGAGACATTTTTAGCAGCTTAGCTGTTTGTTACAGGTCTGATGCTAAAATTTCTGGCTAAAAATAGTTTGTAAAGGAACTTTGTGGCAAGTCAATAACAGCCTTATACACTCTGCAGAGAATTCTGTCTAGCCTACTTCTGTCTGAAAATGTTGCATGAAAAAAGTGCATGGCAAAATAAAATCCTGTTCAGATATGTGGAGCTGGGGAAGTTAACTCTTAATATTAAAAAAAAGTAAAAGCTTCTCATATCATTCCATGAAGAAGCATCAGGGTCAAACTGAAAGAAAATAATTACATGCATTTTTTAAGAAGTGCATTTTGGGATGTGACTGAGTAGTTTAGTGATGGGATAATTTTAAATGTAGCTTGCTGAACCAAATCAGCCTGCTGGACTGAAATCTTTCTTTCTTAATTTCCACATAAATTAATTAAAGCCTTAAATATCATATAATGTTTAGAATAGAATAGAATAGAATAGAATAGAAAATTCTTCAACTGTGCCCTTAGAAAATTGTGTTAACATCGCAAATAAAAATCTCAGGTCTTTCGTGAGATATTCAGCACTGCATCCATTGCTGTGGAACCTGAAAATTTTTTTCCTGATCCGTGTTTCATTCTCACAACTGAAAAAAACTGAGAATTGTTTCCCAGCTGAAGTGTCTGAGTAATTTCTCATTTTAAATATATCAGGTGCAGATTAGTGCAGTGTCTAGAGGCTATAGCAGTATGACTCATTTTTCAGTCACAGTATTGCTAGACCAGATCTTTCCATCCTTACATACATAAGCATGAATCTATTCAGATGATGATGTTTTGCTTTCCTGCATAATCAAGTTTGTTGTTGCCAACAATACAATGCTGTGAGCTTAGCCTTGATCTGTAACGTGTTCACAAAGAATCAGTTAATGCTACTGAAAATCGCAAACCGTTCAGCTAATTCTTCAATGAGGAGAGCACATGGCTTATTGGAAACCTCCCCTGTTAGTGCAAACCCTGTTGCAGCATCCAGAGGACAACTATTGATCTCAGCCTTTAGGTATGAGCACTGCCAAAGTTGCTAGTAAAATTACAATCTGTCTAATACGTTTTTCAGTATTAGGAGAAGAAAATATATATGAGCAGGTCAGCTGCTATGCCTTAGCTATGTCTGAGGAAAGAATTAAGTCTCCTGTGTTCACAGAAATACAGTAATCCAGTAAAGTCCACACAATCTATTCGTATGCAATGCAATGCTCAGTCCTATTCTGTCTTTTTCTCTACTCACACCCCGAATATTTTTCTGTTTATTAGGCAATCTGCAGCAATGCGCTGATCTTTTTCTAATGTATTGGAGTGTATGGCTAGAGGAAACCTTTCTGTCAGTTTGGAAAATCAATTTTACAAGAACCTGAAGTATTTTACCAGAGGATCAGGACTATGTAGTTGTTATTACTGACTGTAATATTTCAAATAATTTTCACAACCTGTGATACAGCTAACATGTAACTTGACAGTTTGCCAAGGCAGCACAGTTAGATTTGCTGAAGAGAGCTTTAAAATATTCATTAGGGCAGTATATTTGTGAATGATATATGCAGTTAATAACAAATTCAAGGTTAAGAGTCTGAATTCTCAGAGGGAGAGAGCAGAAACCCACCTCTGCGAGAAGTAGTCAAATATTATTAGTTATTTCTGTTTTAGCATACTAATAGGGAACATTCTGGTTTAACAGGTTTTTAATTTAGAAAAATAGACCGGATCCTAAATAAACCGATTTTCTGTAAAATTGCGGCCTTTGGAGAGAGAGAAATCCCTTTCCAGAAGAGTCAGAAGACTGCCCTGTGCTTAGCTTCTGTTTACTGTGAATGTAAAGGAATAGCTGCTGTGTTTTCTCATGTGGTTTTCAATTTTCAGCTGCAGATGCAATGTGTTCTGTGTCCAGTACATCTGCTGCATGACTGCCCTTACCCATCCCAAATACACCGGGTCATGTGGACCATCTGACTTTCATCCATTTCCCATTTACCGCTATAGTAGCTTCAAGCAACTAAGAACTACTCAGGCCTTGCAAGTATTGGTGAATTGTATCTCCTCAATTTGTGCAAGTGTAGGCCAACAGAAAGACTGTTTTGTCTGTCTTTACACGTCCGCAGAAGCATGTGGATACCTACAACTGTGACAGACAATTTACTTTGCTTAATGTGATGACACTGTGCCTACTCAACCTCTTTGGACAACTGACAAATCAACCAAAAATTAAGTTTAAAAAGGAAGTTTCCATGTTCGTAGTTAAAGGAACAGTATTAAATTTCATGACCTTGATAGTGTTTTGAACTTCGTAAGTTTGGAAATTGGAGGCATATGGAGAAGGTATTACTCTAATTCAGGTAATGGTTCTGTACCACGTTTAGGTTTTGGTTTTTGGGTGGTTTTTTTTTCCCAAATACAAATTCTTCAATAATTCTTTTTTTGCCAAGGAAAAAATTTAATCTGAAGACAATATCGTAGGTCTCCTTTTGTCTCAGTATCACTGGTGATATGAAACAACTGGACTGAAATTAACAGAGTAGCACAATTATTTCTGTAGTTACTGGAATCATCATGATGCTATTGACTTTAAAAGAACACACACATACCCAAGGGAAAAAAATAGGACAGATTTAATTAGAGCATTGTTTTGAGGTCAAAATTTGGTTTGAGGGTACACTTGGATTAAGGTACCTGCTGTCTTTTCCAAACAAATGTAGAGTGATATACATTGCAAAAGAAAGGGGATTTTTTTTATTATGAAGAATTAAATCTGAACTATAAATTGCTGTTTTATTAATGACTATTTTTTAAATAGTCTTTGGTTAAAAATACCTACAGAATAAAAATAAAAGAACAAAATTCTGTTACTGAATTTCTGTAAGGAAGCACAATATACTCAGGCGACTATGAATTAGTATGTACTACTTTGTCACATTTATAATATATGAAAATGTCATTTCACAGGGACAGGCAAAGATGATGAAGGATGGAAAGGTTTTTAGAGTTATTCAGGAGAACTGCTGGGATCCAGAAGTACGGATTAAGGAGATGGACCTATCAGGTACCTCCATAAAGGAACTGAAATCATTGTCTCTCATTTAGAATAACAGCAACTTCTCTGTTAGTGCATCTGAAAGTGCTCAATAGTAATATAAATATTAAAAGGTTTAGCATACGGATTCATTAGTTTAAATCTGTTGAAAGTCAGTGAAAATTCATATGCTTTATATTCATAGTCAAATGGGACATATTCCTGTAACTTTCCTCATTTTCAGTAGCAATTTATTCCCCACATGGGCTCACTGATTCTGGTGGGATTGTTAATATAGTAAGGAACTAGCTGATATAAGTAAGGATGACTGACTGTGGACTTGAACAGGCAACAAACCTTCCAGGTATAAAAGTGGTTTACATTAAAGAGGAAGTCCTTTCATTTTTGTTCCAAATATTAAAAAGATTGCATTTACTCATAGGATTTTTTGTATGTTTGTTCCCTTTTCTAATGTTTTTTTCTGTTTAGATATTGCAACTTCATTCTGTATTTTTCCTAGAGGACTCTGAGCCTAGAGAACTGGCAGCCTCTCTGAAATATGTTGCCTTGGCTGTAATCATTCCCTGAGTTAGCTCAGGGATTTTGGGGATTACTATGTCATTCAACCACAGTGTGGATCATAAATAGCCTTTGGGCATCTTTCCCTTTCAGATATTTTCCCCAACACTAATGACAAGTTTCTACAAAACAATTCTGCCCCATGTATTTGCTGTAGACAAAGGGAAAAGAGGGGCATTTTTTTCAAATTTCTGCAACAACTCTCCAGAAAAGAAAATGTATCATAAAGCCAACACCACAATATTCCTCCACAAACTGAACAGAGCTCACTTGGTTTAAAAAAAAAAAAACAAACCACACTAAAACTGTGGGTTACAGCACCATCTGGTGACTTGTGCCATAGAAATGTCCCCTTTTATTACAGCACTCCAGAGATACAGGCATCAGTCTATCAAGTGTAAAAAAAAAAACAACTCTTAGTGTTTCTCATTCTTACTCTTCTTCTAATGATAAAGACTGTGGGCTGCATTTACTCTTTTTTGGTAGTTACTTAGTTCAAAGACCCTTTGCTGTAACACAGGCTGAGGTAGATTATACCCCAAAATTGAACCTCCAAACGGGACATAATTTTGGAACAAAGATGCGGTGAGTCTCCCAGCTGAAGAAAATTAGTATCAGTCACTGTAAGGTGTTATTAACTCAGAGAGATAACTTACTGCTTGGTTGCTAAAAGGCTTTGTTTGTTAAATCCCCAAGAAATCTTGCCAATAATAAGAAATGGTAGCCAATGTACCAAAGACAATAAATTAGTTCTCATAATCATATGTCCTCGGTCTATTTGGTATACAAACATGTGTCTTGATCCACTCAATAAAACAAACTATCAAGCTAATTCAATAAAACAAGCTGTAAAAGTAATTAACATCACAGTTCTGTGACACAAATCATCAAAATTTTGTTGGAGAAAATATTTCAATTAATCCTAACTGCCTTTTCTTATTATTTTCTCCTTTGTAAAATCCTCTGAAGAGTATATAGAGGGTTTTTTGTGCTGATACTTCTTCTTCCTAAAGCTAGTGTCTAGGAATGTTCAGCTTGGAAATTTACCTTTAAAGTTTATGTTAAATTTGCTCCCAAGTGTTAAAATGGATTGAAACCAGATAAAATACTTATTGTGGAAAACATGGTGAATGTTCTCAAACGTACTAATCAAGTGTCCAGCAGCATATCGGTGGATAATACATCTTCAGCAGTACTTTGGGATATATGTAATTTTGTAGACCTAATCCTTAACCTCAAACCATTGCTGCTGTACATGATACTAACGAGATCTTGTAAGAGAGATGCCTGAATCAGCTTCCCCTCTTGTCTGCTACTTAAAATACTGAGAAGGAGGATAAACCATTTTGTTAAACATTCTAGTGCTTTGGCAAGGTCATTGTCTTAGAAGAAATTCTCTTAGGGCTTTTTCTGCCACCTTTTGCATTAGGAGTTTTATTATTAAAAATCAAGTTAAATTTTTAAAGCATGACAAAATGTATGCATAAATATTACGATCAGACCTAAAATTAAAAAAAAAAATACAGTTTTGCATGCAATTTATTTAGTGAAGTCCTAATTTTGTTTATTGTTTCTTCTGTTGTCAATCTGCTAGGTTTGTTGTGTTCATTCCTGTAACCAGTCATACACAAACTTATGGTGCAGAGTTGTGTTTGAACAGAAACCAAACAACACAGACTTAATCCTCTTTATTGCTAACATCAAAGTTATTTCTAAAAACAGACAAATTTTCCTATACTTACAACCTCAGTAGTCCAGACACAGGATGAATGAAGCCTAACACATTGTTTAACAACCACTGTTAGCACAACTTTGTTTATCTTTGAGCTAATTTACATATTTATTAAATATATATTATAAACATGACCCCAAAGTAAAATTACGGTACTGTATTCTGTTGATTTAATGTCACATTCTTTGAGTGAATGTAACTCAATGTCAGTAACATTAAATTGCTATTTTAATTAATTGTACACTTGCATACCAAATACGTCTAAAATAAAAATACTTAGTTTCACAAAAAATTCTGGTATGATAGTGTTATTTTTCTTTCTACTTTGCAAAAATGTTCCAATCCTAATAAACTGATACACTACAAGATTTATTACCATGATCCTCAATTAGCAAAAAAAAAGATTCTAGCCATGTCACTGTTAAATCAGTTTTTCTTACCATTAAACCTTCTACCTTCTACCTTGCAAACCAAAGTGCTTTCTTATTTTTAACATTTTATCAAAAAAAAAGGAAACATTAATAACTGCTTTTTCTTATTCAGGAGTCACAGTCCAAGTCCTTTCCACAGTCCCTGTAATGTTCAGCTACTGGGTAAGTTCCTACTAGCATATTTTGTAATTTATATGTTACAGAATTTTTAAAAAATAAATGCATTCTCCTGTAAATTAGGTGATTGAAGTAGTCACTGGACCACTGAAGTAAGTGGAGAATGGTTCTGCTGTGAAAAACAAAAGACAAAAAAATAGTCCAAGTATCAGAAGAGTCCACAGGGTGTCCTGGCAAAGCTCCACTCTGGAGCACACCCAGTAAGAAAGAATGAGACAGCAGCAGAATTTCTGCTGAGGACCTCATGGGTCTAGAAACAGGGAGAGAGAATTTACACAGCATTAATCCATGGTTAACAGGTAGACATACATGTACAGATTCCATGAAATCTAGACATCAATCAGTATTTTTTCATGAAAAAAGGGAGTAAAAGATGTATTTGTGGTCTTGTCCCACCACTTCTTTTAAATGTGGCATGGGACTAATTGATCTAGAATGCTTTGAATCTTAAAATTCATTGGAAAATTTAAATCGGTATGTTCCCCTGCATGGTGATCTTTAATGCATCAAAGAATTAAAAACAGTCTGGGAAGATAAATCATAGAAAAATTATGTTCCAAATACATTCGCAATTTGACTATTTAGCTATGTGTACAAGTCGAGTTGTTACATGTAAACAGATTTGCTACATTAAAAATCATTGTGTTAAGCCCATACATAAGTAGTACCATGGATCTTCAGAATTTCTTGTTGGGTGTCATATGTTTAAAACTTTATACTGGTATTTATGGGACTATTTTCCATTAAATATGTGTTAGGGGGAAAACAGGAAACTAATTGTGTGGATATTGCAGTTCCCTTCTGAATGTTACCTCCTCCTAAATGTTAGAGAGGTTTGCTCAAATTTTCTCTGTAGAATTTTCGTGCTCCAGCATCTCACATTTCTTATTTTTATCTTTTCAGCTCCAATTATAGGAGAGGAAATATTCATTGCTATGTTTAAAAATTACATGCTGAGTTTTTTGCATTGGGATAAACAAAAACAGAGGACTGGTTTACACAAAAGGCCAGATACTTAAATGCATCAGCAACCTGGGCTTTATTACACTCATCCTGAGCAGTAAAGGCAAGAGCAGTTGATAAAATATTCAAGACATGAAGCAGAGCTGCACTCAAAGGTTTTAAAGCGAGGCAGAATTTAGTCCTCCTGGTTTCCAGCAATTCAGAACTGTAAAGTAAATTTTAGGTTCAAAGCCTGCCTCTGAATTGTTTGCAGTGACATTTATCCAATATCTTCCAGAGGTGATAACATTTGAGAACTATATTTTAATGTACTATTCTGCTTAATATCTTACCAGGCCAAACCCCAGGATACTTTAGATCTAGCCCAGATATTAAATAATGACTTAGCTGCTACAGTAAAAAAGTACCCCAAGAGGTTTATCGGCTTGGGTACATTACCTTTGCAAGCTCCAGAACTGGCTGTGAAGGAAATGCGTCGCTGCGTGACAGAACTTGGATTCCCTGGAGTACAAATAGGATCTCATGTCAATGAATGGGACCTGAATGCACCAGAACTGTACGATATTTATGCTGTGAGTAAATGCTTCTTTCCTTATTTGGGGGAATTCTGTGATATGGAATTCTGTCTAAAGTTATCGTGGGACATATTCAGTCATCAACTAAATTTATAGATACATTAAAACAACTGAGCCTTCCAATCTGCTTAGTGATCAGAGAGATTCAGCTTTAATTATTTATGATAATTTATTATAGGATATAATGACAATAATACAGTATAAAACATTCTGAAACATACTTTATAATAATGAATAACAAAATCTTTTTGTGATATGAGTTCTCACTGTAGAGTTGCCTTCTTGGTTTGTGAGGGTAAGTGCAGTATCAAATAAAGCATTTCTGCACTGTTTGCTTTTATGTTCAAGTTACTGTATCCAATCCTGTTGAGATAATTGATCAAACTCCCTGAGATTTTCAGAGATACCTATAGAGCCAAAGCACCATACAGAATTATGTAAATGGGACCAAAAATTTCAAACTGAATGTATCGATTACAAAATTAATTTGTAGATTGCATTTCTTAAATAGCCTGAGGTCCAGATGAGGACGGTCATTTGTCTAAATTATGGGGTTTAATCATTATACGTCTGTATCTGTTTCACAGGTTATTGTAGTTCTCAGCTCAAAATTGGTACATAGAGGTTATTTTTCAGAATGCCCGATTTATTCAAGATTCCTGTTAGTGCAGCATCTGGACTATTTGTTTTTATGGTCATGCACAGTCAGTTGTTAACTTCCACTCTTGGAGATGCACACATCCACAGAATCACAGCACGGCTGAGGTTGGAAGGGACCTCCAGGGGTCATCTGGCCCAACTCCCCTGCTCTAGCAGGCCCACCTAGAGCCAGATGGTCAGGACCACGTCTCCATGGTGGGAGACCCCACAGCCTCTCTGGGCAACCTGTGCCAGCGCTTAGTCACCAGTGTGACCAGCGCAGTCAAAAAAGTGTTTCCTGATGTTCAGAGTGAACCTCCTGTGTTGCAGTTTGTGCACATTGCCTCTCGTCCTGTAACAGGGCACCACAGAAAAGAGCCTGGCTCCATCTTCTTTACACCCTCCATTCAGGTATTTATATACATTGACGAGATCCTCCCTGAACTTTCTCTTCTCGAGCCTAAGCAGTCCCAGCTCTCTCAGTGTTTCCTTATAGGAGAGATGCTCCAGCCCATTCACCATCTTTGGACTCTCTCCAGTAGCTGCATTTCTCTCTTACAGTGGAATCCCTCTCTTGTACTGGGATCTCTCTCTTATACTGTACATTCTTCAGCTTATGTTTAACACATGTAGGAAGTAACCTCTATCACTTTCAGAAACATCCCTGAATAACAAAGATTGTGAAATTAAGCCACATTTGATAATGAACTTTATCAATCTACCAAGCCAGTTACTGAATTGCTATTTTTAATTTACAAATGTAGATGGCAGTTACTCCCTACAATCCAAGAGTTGCAGCTTTATTTATGCATGTATGGGTAAATAAACCCAAATTTTTCAAATGTGTGATAATCTCCTTAGCAACAAGAGGAGGTCCAGAAACACATCTGACAAAATGAAGCTATTAAATCCTGGTTAAGCATATGAATGACTCCGATGACTATATGCTTAAATTTAAGCACATAGTTAATTACTCAGTCAGAATCAGCATCATATATTGTTCTCCTGTTTTCCTTTCTAAAGATGTCAGTAGTTTTAGAAAAATTAATATGCTTGAGTGGAGATGGATTATTCATCAGAATACAGCTAGACTTCTAACTCTTAGAGTGGATTAGGAATAGTTTTAACTTTTTTTTAAGCCAGGCGGAGGGCCAAAGGGAACAAATGTAGTGCAACAGCAATGAAAATTCCTGAAGGCAGCTGGAACAATTCTGCAAAAATAATCCTAAAATGGTTCTATAAAACATAATAAGAGGTCATCCTCACATGTGTAATGAAATCAGAAGAATGCTAGTTTGAACTGAGTTTTATACTGCAGTATGGCTCACAAACACAGCTGGAAAAGCATTTTTGTACCACATTAATCTGAGGAGCACTTGGCTTAGTAAAAAGATATTATAATCAGTGTTTCCAATCCTGAGTGAGGACTTCAGGATATGGCCCAGAGGAATAAATATAACCAGTTCTGCAGGGAATCTTTAAAGCATGGCTAAGATCTAAAATGCATTTTTGTATGATTACTCCAGATTTAGCTTTCTTTTTTTTGCTGCAGGCTGCTGAACAATTAAATTGTTGTCTCTTTGTGCATCCCTGGGACATGCAGATAGATGGAAGGATGTCCAAATACTGGTTTCCCTGGCTAATAGGTGAGTGTATATTTACTTCACTTAATCTACGTTTATGAACTGTCACTGGATTATGCCCAGAAGGTTGTTGCAAAGGTGCTAGTACAGAGAAAAATGACATGATTTTCCTGTCAATCTTTTTTTCTTAAACCAAGTACTACAGTTAAATCTGTTGTGTAAATTCAGCAGTCATTTGTTTTCAAGCTTGTTTAGTTTGTCTAACTTTTAAATACCTAGAATTCAAATAATTCACATTAATCAGACTAGCAACAGAATCTAGTATTCTCTTTTGTCCTAAATACAAAAGAGCAGATGACTCGTGAATTGTCGCTGAAATGAGCTCCTCATAAATAACATAAATGAAGGAGTAGGCAAAACCAAACATTACTTCCTAGAATTTCTTGGATTATTTCCTAGAAATAGGTTGATCAGATCAGAGGGGAAATAAACCTAAATTCACATCAACTATAGCTGAAACAACATGTACTTTGAAAGCTTCCCATACATGTAGGGAACTACCTTGTTTCTGTTTTTTTCCCCATCTGCTAGGTAAACCAGAACAACGTTGAGTAACAAGAGGTAGGTTATGCTGCTCCTTCGAAATGTTCAGCCCTGATTCCACCCTCACTTCTTCTGTTTTGCACTGTTTTGTTTCGCGTGGTTTTGCACTGCCTCCAACAGAGGTGTTGTGAGAAATATACACAATATACACATAATCTATGTTCTGCAATAGACACTGGAAAAATCTAGTGTCATAATCACCAGTGCATTATTTTAAAACAGTGTCAATTAGTCTTAACCAAAACAGGCTCAACAACACAGATTTTAAAAGAGACTAAAATTACTGTATTCACTTAACAAAGTATAATTAAAAGATTTTCCTACTAAGCTTATTAAGGCTTTGCATCTGTTGCGAATGAGTGGTTATGTTGTTTAAATGATCACTCAAAGGTTTTGCAAGAAAAGATTTTACTGAAAATTTAGAAAATGTGATCTTAAAAAGTTCATTGGCAAAGATCACTCTATTACTTATCAAATTGATGGAATACAAAATCGAAGGAGGTTTTGAGTGGAAGATGATTTCTACAGAGTGGAAGAAAAATGTAAGAGGTGAGACCCTCCTGTTGAGCCACCAGGTTCGGACTGGACCCCCTTGCTTTCTGAACTCCTCAGAGAGGAGCCTAGGTGCAGCTGGATCCAGAACCGGCCTTGGACCACATCAGTTTATGTCTAAGGAATCCGTTTAGCAGCAATTCAGGGTGTGCTCACTGTTTAAAGAGAGAGAGAATCACAGGGATTTAGCAGCTATTAATCACTGGTTAACTTTGCATTTACAGAGTGATTAGAAAGAATTTGCTATTCCAATCGCAGTAATAGAATATTATGCTTTGAATTGATTCTGTTACACACATTCACACAAAAATTCCCCTCGAGTTCAGTGAAATACTCACTTCAAATCCAATCATTTCTCAACCAGCGAAGGCTGAGTCTCAAGGAGATCAGCCCAGCTAGTTCGCGAGTTACTCTGGGAGGCGTCCCACCCGGAGGGGGTTACTGGGCGCAGCCCGCTGCAGACCAGAGGAGCTCAACGGGCCTGCCTTGGCACTGCTGTTTATAGGGTCTCAAGATGATTGACTTTAGGCATCACTGATTTTCCATCCTGGTCACAATCCACATGATGCAAACAGCAATTATACAATTCCAGTACCACCCAGAATGTACAGTTCTGACATTTACCAGGTGGGTGCGGCTCCAGGCATCAGGAGATTCAGGTGCGGTCAGGGAGCGCCCGATCAGCCCAGCTCACTGCTCTTGTACAGAGACAAAGTGCCAAGTTGTCCCGATTCAATGCACACCAGCCAGGTATTCCTGCCATGCAAGCAAGAATACAGTGTTGAGTGGTTTTGGGATTGCCAGGTGTGAGGGGGGAGCTGCACCACCACAGCATCCACGTGTATGGTAAAACATTAATGAAAAATCACCTTCTGAGCTGGATCAGTATTGTTTCCCCCAGAGATGAAGGGATTAACTCCATTCCTAATTTCTGAGCTGGAGGTCTGAAGTTAGGTGCCTAAATGGCATGATCTTCTAAATATGTTAGGTGTGCCCAGAAACTGAGGCCTGATAGAGGAACCTAATTGCTGTTACGTTCCTAACACTGGGCATCCGAGTTACCCAGTGGCAAAGAGAGAGGTAGGTTATTTTTAAACTGTAAGAACTGGCACCACGTCATAACTAAACCCAAATGCTGTGTTGGAATACCCCCCAACATATCACTTTCAACACCCAGAAACCCAGAAGCACAGGTGAGAAGAGAACCTGGTGTATTCCAGGCTTGTGTTTGAACTAGGATAACTGGGGAATCAAGCCTGTGCTGTGCAGTTCAGGACATACACACACAACTTGCCTGTCAGCTGACCTAGTGGTATAGGATAAAAACTCGCCTTAGAATTCAGAAGATCTTAGCTTCCAGTCCTGTGTCCTCATTTCAGTTAATTAATATTCAACTCCGTGTTCCTCTAATAATGTGTAACCTTTGGAAGCTGCTCTGTAAACTGTTATTTTTTCAGTAGGCGCAAGGCTAATTCAAGAAAATGAAGATAATATTTAAAAGTCAAATAGGAAAATAAAAAATAAAACTCTCATACAATAAATTTTTTTACGTTCTTAGGCATGCCAGCAGAAACAACCATAGCCATTTGCTCCATGATTATGGGAGGAATTTTTGAAAAATTTCCTAAGCTGAAAGTTTGCTTTGCACATGGAGGTAAGTAATATACCACGGGAAACGCCTGTTCTTTAGTTGAGCGTGGTACAACTGTATTTTCCGGTATGCCAGCTAACAGGGTTACCACTTTAAGCCTTCAGCCAGCTGAGTACTATTACCTAAAAGAGGGTATCTGCCAGACAGGCTGCTCATATGAATACTCTCTAGCCTTTAATGGAAACAAGGAGGAAGGGGAGACAGGAGATGGTTTAAGGAAAGGGACAAGGTGGAAGAAGCAGCAGCAGCAGCAGGAGGAGGAGGAGGAAGAAGAAGAAGAACAACAACAACAACAACAACAACAAGAATTTGGGCGTTACTGTAGTGATGAAATGGGGAAAAACAGAAAAGCTAATGAAAGGGAAAGAATGAAAAATTGCTGTTGCACAGCACTTTCCTTCTAAATAGCTGATAGTAAAACTTATGGATCTCTGTTGATAATGTGGCTTTTTTGTGTCCTGCATAATTTCATCTTCTGTTACTAAAAATTTCTTCTTGCAGGTGGAGCTTTTCCATACACAGTGGGGCGAATCTCCCATGGATTCAACATGCGCCCTGACTTGTGTGCAGTGGATAATAAGGTGGATCCAAGAAAATACCTTGGTTCATTTTACACGGACTCTCTTGTCCATGATCGTGGTGCACTGAGGCTGCTAACAAGTGTAATAGGAGAGGTGAGTTTTCATGCTTCCAGAAGCAGGTGAGTCATTATTTATTTCTCTATGAAACTGCAAATGGAGAAGAGAAGAAAGCAGGCAGAAGACAGCATATTCACTCAAGTAAAATAAGAACCTAATCTATTATAAACTGACGTGCTTCTGCCATGTTGATAATGTTTCATAACTATATGCAGTTATTGAAATGATGATTTGAATCCAGGAAATCATGGACTGTGAACCTTAGTTCAGTGAGGCTATTTCCCTGTGTAAGGTTGTTTAGGATGCGACTGCAAACAAAGACTGCTTCATTTGGAGCCTTGTTTTCAAATGGCTTAATTTTCAAATTCAAGTGTATACTCAAAGAAATCAAACTGTATTTCCACTTCGGAAGTTACAGGCTGAAAAATGTCAATAATAAAGAAAGCTTTTGTGAGGATCCTGGAAAGCATGTTAAACATCATGGGTTTGCAAAAATATTTTAATTGTTAAAGAAATCTTTGTAGTTTAGCAACCTGTTTAAATCGGGTACAGAAAAATCCAAAACCAGTCAAATAATTCCTTCTCATTAGTAAATGCTCAGGAGGGGGTTGAAGATGGCAACACACATGCCAGCTTCTGATGGATCACTACAAATCAACACGAGACCTGTATTTGTGTCCTGATCTCAGGCACTCATGGAATTTCTGTAGCTAGCAGACAGATACCTACCAGACATGAAAAACAGAAACACAAGCTCTGGCATTTAATTTCTTGTCTCAGCAACTGTATTCCTGTCTCCTGTACATCAGTTTCTAGGCTCGCATAGCACTGCCTCACGTACGGGGCTGTTGTTGTCATCAGGGCCTCTTGTATGACCGAAGTTCGCAAACACAGCTAAGCTGAATGTTTTCTTTCTCTCTATGGAAAAGATACTGCTGATTTCCCGTTTTCATCTCTAAGAGTCTGAACAGATTACTGCAATAAATCTGGACTGGAACTGGTACAGAAGTGACTTGCCTAGGCCAGCCAAAAATGATAACGCAGAACTATAGCTTTCTGTATCGTGGTACTCCAAGCCCAGGTCTCAACCCTTTGAAACCCACGAATTTTCAGTCTATGCTGCACAGGAAATGTGTAGCTTTGAGACTGGCCTTCTGCTTGCAGCTCTCCTACAGTACTTGTGCCTTTTAGGAAAGCTTTGCATTTGAAGACATATGAAAAAATCAACAATGTGACAGCACAACCACAGCTTGAAACAATACCATAGAAAGTTTTTGTGAAGTGCATATGTGTGTACACATACAACAACACTACAGCTCTAAGGAGAGGAGAGAGAATACCTCTTTCTTAAATCCACTATGAACCAAAAATAGATTTACGGCAGGAGCCCCATAAAATGTGCAAAGAAACTGCCCTGCAGCCTAGTTCCGTTAGAAACAGGTAAGATAAAACCCAGGTCAGTTTGCTTGCCAAAAGATCTGCTTATAAGCTGTTAGTATGGGAAAGTTCTTATAACATCAGTGGGTATTAACTTGTGTGGCATTTGCTAAGTTCTTTCTGTACATATAGACATGTTATAGCATTTTTTTTTTTTGGCAGTGCTAGTCCTAGTGAGCGCTGATGGAGAGATCTCTGTGTCAGGGATGAAGTTTTCAGCACCAGGCGGGTTACTAATAAAATGCTAGGCCTCCAGCCCAATACTGATTTCTTTCAACTTCTGTTACAACATCTAAATAGTAAATATATATGATTACCAGCCCAGGACTTTTTACTATGCATTACCTTTTGAATCGAGCTGTAGCTTACATTAATCACGTGGCTTTAACTAGTTTTTACAATAAAATTAAAAATTTTACCGGATGTGATGTGCATTTCCATTTTACAAGATGCCCAAGGGCTCACTGAGTAACAGTTCAGTACTTGGTTAAGTTACCTCCTTTTCTGAGAAGTCTCCCCAAATCTAGACCGTGTTTATCCTAAGTATATTCTTGTTTTCCATGCAGTTATAGTACAGAGGGATGAGTTTAGCTCTCGAATTTGAAATTGCCATGTTTAGGTAGTCAGATTCCTTTTCGTATTGCCAAGGAGACAAGATGCTTGCTTCTTTTTTTCCAATTATAAATGTTGGGACACATGTTTCACCATTGTTAGAAAGACCTTGGTAAATTAGAAGATGTGTGAGTCAGTACGGCCAAGACCCACAGATTCTTTTTCAGGTCTGATTCTGTCAAGCTGAACTGTAGATGTCAAGAGCAAAGCAGGAGGGAAAGTACAACAGGATGCTCAATCCATTGCTGACGAACTTAACTTTTTTCCTCTTTTAACTGGTATAGACTGCAAGTCTCAGAGCAGTTCTGCTTTAGAGTAACAAGTTAGCTTCGCATCTCAAGGCTGCTCTAAGCTACGGCTGGTGTGGGAAAGCTGCTGTCTTTGCACCACACTTAAACTGTAGCTTCTCTATCTTCCTTCCTAAGAAGCGACACATAGACTCTGGCCCTTAATCATGATTAGTCTTTGCAACTGAAATTTAGTGGTTTGAGGAGAGAGGTTATGGATTGTAATTCAATAATCTAAAAGTCACTCGGCAATAGCCTCTCTGATGTCTTTGCTTCTTTTGTCATCAGACTTCTGAAACTAAGTTTCTTAATGCAGTAAAATTGACCAGTATACTACATGGGATGTCGGTGTCTGCTTTAATTCTCCTCTGAGTATTTTGAGCTCAAGCAATGTGACATCAGGTGGAACCCCAGTGCTGAAAACTCATGACTCAGATCCCAAAAGCTTAAATGCTTTTAATACTCAAGAGAACTTGGAAAAAAAAAGTACCTTTTCTTTCTCTTTTTCATAGCCTAAGGTATGTTCTTGAAAAAAAACATTCACATCACATTTTGACACTTTATAACCATGGAGATTAAAAAGTTCCTGCTTTTTCCAGTGAAAATTGGTATTCTCACGTAATACCATTCCATGAGTTAAATGCTTAAAAAAAGCCAAATAGCTCAGTGTTTTCACTGCAGTTGTGTGCTGGCAGAGTAACACCTATAAGATGAATAAACGCTGGACTAAAACCAATGTGATTGGGTCTTGAGGATGACACTGTAACTTTATGAGCTGCAGGTTTGAAATAGGACAGGTCTCTAGAGTATAGCCAAGAGCTCTGCAGGAAGGGCATCGGCGTGAGTAAAAATGTGCTTAGGCATGGCTTCAGGTGCTTAGGGAACAGCCATTACCTGGCGTCAGAATGTGATGCGTGGGCTTTGAGTTTATGAATATTAAAATGGCGTGGCAGCTGTGATGAGTCATGTACATTCAACTTCATCCCTTCTTAGTTTTGGGTGCAGGTTAATTGGAGCCTACCCCAGTTAAAGGAAGCAGAAATACACATTTCCAAGGAAAAATTTTGTAAGACTGCAAAATTGCTGCAGTACTTCACTCCCCTCATGATGAGGTAGCAGGAAGTGAATATAAATAAACACAAAATCCCTAATGATGCTGGCTATAAAAAGTGAAGAACTGGGTTGACAGGGGATTAAATGATTCAGTTCATCTCTGCAAAAACTTCCCCATGGTGATACCTCAGGAGCCATCCCCCAAAGGTAAAACATTCTCTGGCCAGAAGTTGGAGCTGAACTGGCTATAGCAATCTGGCCTTTTTGAGGTGTGTCCTGATATTGGGAAAGAAGGTGAGATTCAAGGCAAATACAATTTTTACTAATGTAAGAGGACGAACTTGTGCTTCATGCTGTTTGAGATTCATTTTGATTCAGGTCCCTATTACTGTGAACAAAGTTCTGTAGAGTAGCAGGGTCCGCTGAGGTTAATCGTTAGCCACATGCACCTTCCTAAAAGGAGAGATGCACTAATTAAGGTAGTGAACTATAATCCTTTAGGGAAAACTGACTTTGTTGATATACTTTGGAACAATATAATAATACATCTGTTATGCTAGGAGTATTATTTATCTGCAGAGACTTCACAGGACTTCTCTGAGACTGGTTGTTAATGACAGGTATTGCAATCCCTATTTTATAGATGGGTACAAAACTGAAATTCAAACAGTATAAATGAATTGCCTGATATCACTAGTACCAGAGCAATAACGCTGCTTCTAAATTTTTCTTATTAATTTACAGCTCTTAATTTTACTGCTAATGAACAGAACACACGATTAGATGTGAAACACTTTAGAGGAAAAGAAAAAATAGAATTGAAATAATATATATATATTATGCCAAGGAGGGTGTGGGATTTCTTTCCACTTTGATATATAAACAAGAATGTAAACCTTCCTGGCTTACTTAACCTTGACTAATTAACAGCTGGGCAAACACTGGGTTTCCTTCTCCTTTACTTAGAAATATATTTTCTCATATAAACCTAGTATGTTTATTGGTTCGGGGGTTTTTTATATGGTGTACATTTATTTTTCATATCTGACAAAAATGTCTTGGTATCAGATTGAATATTATAAACAAAATAATGTATTTACCTGCTTAGAAGCACACATATCTAAATATATTTTGTTTAATATACACTCAGAACTTGATTTAGTAGACAGAAAGTATAAATTCTCCCATTCTAACCTTACAGCAAGACATCTATAAAAAATTATAACACCACAATATAGGGCAGAACAATAGAATGTGTATCTTCTGTTTGGGTTTCATAGGTTTTGTATAGGTTCTTTCAGAGACTCTCGAGTGACATCTACTGGAGCTACAAAAATAACAAAAAAAAGCATTTGGCAAAAGAGAAAAACGAATCATTTCATAAAATAACTGAACTTATGTTTTCTTCATCCTATTTCAGTATTGATAACTGAGTTCAAATATTGTTATAACAAGTGCCCCAAAGTCACGAGCTTCATTTCAAATTCATGAGACATTTAAAAAGATACATTTAATGAAAACTGTGGTATTCAAATATTTGTGTCTCCAGGAAATGAAGCTTGAAGGAAAATAGACTTTCGATAAAATCAAGAGAGTTGGCAGTATGCACTCTCCCAGGCAGATAAAATGGGGAAATATCATTCCAGTGGGAAAATGAACCTATAACAATGTGGCCCTATTGAGGATCTGCCTATTTCTTTTCCTCTCTGAAAACAGGAATGATGCATACAGATTTTTATTGGATTTTCTTTTCACTGACCTGCTTTCAGAAACATATCATGTCACTCATATTCTCAGATACGTTTCAAATGCACAGCTAATATCCAATCCCAGTTAAAGACAATGACATTTTAAAAAAATTATAGACTTCCAAAACTATATGAAATTTTTTAAATGAGACTTTGGTTTTGTTATCTGAAGCTGAATGCTAGTTAAATTAAATTATTTTTTTTTATTTCGTGTTTGTAGTAATTCTGCATTGTACCATGCTTTAAGTAGTATCACATTGCAATTGTCACAGATTCAAAGTATCACACAAAAGATAACTTTGATTGCTTTGTATTTTTTATTACATGTTCTTCTCATATATATGTAATTTTAAGCTTGTGTGTGTCTGTCTGTGTGCGTAGCCAAGAATTTCTAATTCAGGAAGGCAAATCTAAGCAACTTTTCTAAGTTTGGTGGAGAATTTCCTGAGATTCTTAAAGAAATATGTCAAAAACTCTCATACTCATTTTGGACTGCACACAACAGTGCAGAGCATGTAATGAGCATGAAAAAGAACCAAAACCCAAGTCAAGAAACAGAAGGAAGAATTCTGTGTATCCTTTACTGGCCATTTAATTATGGCATCAGTTAACCAAGATTCATCAGTGCATCTTAGGCAAGCTACTTGCAGAAGCACTATGAGTAGTGTATGAGTAGAATAGATGCCTTTTTGTTACATATCAAACCAGCACCACAGTACAGAAAGTTAATCTGAGTAGGAAATTACCATTTGTGTTGTATTCACCTGAGCAATACACACTCATTGCCATGGGCCTGGGGTTTGCACTTTGAACTTCCTGTGTATCAGAATAAAAATACACTGAACTTTAGTTAGACACCGCAAAACCACTTAACAAAGAACCTGCACTTTTTTCAAACTTAAATTCACCTAATAAACCCTTGAGTCATTGTTTTCAAGCTTTGTTTTCTTTCTAATGAAAGTTGGAACCCAAAGATTATCTTCATATTCACTTTCGTAATTAATCAGTCCAATATAGACATGTAATTTCCTGTGGCTTATTATAAATTCCAGAAAGCACATGCAACTATATTGTTTAAAGTTACTGCAAAATGTACAACATGTGTTTTTTCATTACCAGGACAAAGTTATTTTGGGGACAGATTATCCCTTTCCACTTGGGGAACTGGAACCTGGAAAATTGATTGATTCAATGGAAGATTTTGACAATAAATTGAAGGTATGCTCTTTATATTTGGAGGGGGTCCTCCTCCTTTATAAGCCTCTGTTTTTAGACCTGAGATAAAACACTGAAAAATCAGTGTAGTACACTGATTTCTGCAAAGGCTCGAAGAGGTCCTTTAGTTTCTTTGCAGCAGTTCATTTTAAAGCACGAGTAAAAGCATTTGAATAAAATACAAGTTAAGCACACACAAACATATATATGTGTTTTGTTTTTACAGGATAAACTTAAGGCTGGAAATGCTCTGGAATTTTTGGGTCTTAGCAGAACACAATTTGAATAATTATGAAGATATTAAAGAGACTAAACTTCAGAAATAATGCTGAATCCTTAGGGACACTTCTATTTGCACGTGCAGTCATACAGATGAGAAATAAATTTGACAAGTACATTACAGTATGCGGTTATTTCCAAAACAAAAGCAAGGTTACTGGGAACGAGTATGCACAAGTATTTCTGTGCATTTCAGGATTTAGCTTGTCTTTAAACAATTCTGAAATCCCTGCTTTCATAAAAAAAGAAAGATTTCATCTTTTGCAGTTGGAGTAAGAATGTCTGAATGGTAAGCAATGTCGTGTTATTAGGACTTGATTCCCAGGAGGAAAGAGCTGAGAAAATTATGACTTGTATCCATTACACTTCAGTCTCTTCAGTCTGTTATGCCTAATAGACAAATTTAGAAGAATATTAAAACAGAATTTAAACAGAATTTTGCTGATGCCAAATAAAAGGCAACATTCGTCTTTATCCACGGACGGAAATTGCAGCATATCACCAAGCAAGGCACTGACACTTTATAAATGTTGTGGTGGGATGAAAAAGGTCTGTGTGGGGACTTGTGCTTTTCAGCTGCCGCCTACAGCACTAGCAATTTACTCATCAGAAACAATTTGAACAATGTGCTTGTAGGTGCAGAAATAATGAATTTGTGTGGGTAATACTTTGTGTGTCACTGCCACTGTCAAAATAAATACTAGTGTTTACCAACAGTATGGTTTAATGTTCTATTCCTTAAAAAATACTTCCTAAAAGTAAGGCTGGATACTTTAAATGCAGAAATGTTAATACTCTACCTAGTCTGAGTCCTGCTACAGGAGAGGAAAGATGGTTTACTTTATAGACCATTGATGGAAGTGGGGTTTCATGATTGTCCGGTGAGCACACAGGCATCGTCCTCCTGAGAGGATTTGATACTAGTCAGAAAAATGCTGGTGAGCACTCCACAGTCTCCATTCTTGTGGGATCACTTGCTGGCTACCTGTGGTGTCACCACTCTACGGTTTAGTCTTAGAAAACTCCAGCAAAAATAGTGTTAGACAGAATTTGGTTTTGTAGCTGTGTCCATAACTGTCCTTACGTCACAGACTGAACCTGAAGGATGTTGAACATCAGCACTGCCTGCTGACACCAGCCTCTGGTGGACTACAAAGGCTTTGTCCTTCCTTACAGTGTCAAAAAATAAAACAAAAAGTGGTTTGTGCAGGTTAATTGTATGTTTTCCTAACTATTGCATTTGGATCTTTACTATATTGCTTGCCCAAGTATACTCCATAAAAGACTACTGGACATCAGAAGCTGAAGTAGACAGCGGCTCACAGGTTTAGGCCCTGGGAATAGCAGGTTTTCATGTAAGAGGAAAAGAGGACCTAGATAAAAAGCTTTAACAATATTTATTGTCCTCAGGTTTGCAAGACTTCTGTCGACCTTTTTTATTTCAATATCTACACGCAAGCACTGAGCCTTTTAAACATACCATTTAAACATACCAAAAGGCAACTTCATCCTCATATAGCATTCTTTTCCTTCAGCATATTTGATTTTCACAGATGTTTAAATGGATTTAAGATGAAAATACACTGTGATTCCTCCAATACATTTTAACTGGATTAATTCTTCAATTTTTTTGTGAATGAAGGCGGGTAAGTTAGTGAGAACGCAGTATTACATCTTTGGGGACCAAGGTCTGGAACCTCTGCAATAGCAAGAACAGTACTTAATTACCTTAACCTGGGACTGAATGGGTGATTGCACCACTCTGCATGGCAATTAATTAATGTGCATACCCTGCATAAATCATATTCATTACGCACTGTCATTATTTAATGATATTCTACTTATTCTCCATGTGTTTAGACTTTTAAGACGGGGATATAGACAATCTTCCCCGCATCTTGCTTTTTTTTTTCATTAACAAAGCTAATGTAAAATTCTAATTACAGTCAGATGATAACATTGTTAATGCTCTTCCACCAGTTCTTGAAGGAATAAAAAATGTAAGTTGAACACTCAAACTCCCTGAGTTTTACACAATGATTTAAACAATGAGGTAAAACATTGAACTTTAAGATTGTTGAACGCACAAAAATATGAAGGCAAAGATCAGCTCCTAATTACAACAGAAGTCATTGTAGTTAAATTTCCTCTGCACATGCAGAATCTTAAAGATGATTTACAATTGGGAAGATCAGGCAAGTAATTCATGTCTGTCTGGGCCGCGTTATACATCTGTGTATTTCATTAGTGTTCTGTTAGGTCTAGTTACAAAATTATAACGGCTTGTATAAAATTTGCACTGAAGCTGTAAAAGAACTAGATGTAACGTAATTTTTGGTGAGCAAAACTGCTGTAGAGTGCTAGGGGGATATGCTAAGCATGAGAAGAACACTCGGAGCTCTCATTTTGACCCACGATGACCAGAACTTTAAATAAAGACAAGTACCTTTTCATACCATTTGAACCCTGAATCCATAATCTCAAGCTACTGCTGAAAATCAGTGACAACACAGAGTGAACTATCTGCAAGCTGCATTATAGTAGGTGTTAAAATAGATTTAAAAGGAGTTACTGAACAGACTGTGCTTGAGATGTAAGGAAATTTCAGAGGGCTCTCTATTTTCCTGAAGTGAAGACAGAAGGCCGCATTTCTTTACCCCACAGCAGTAAGAGAAACAAGTTAGGATGTTTCATTCCAGCACTTTACCACGTAGGCTGTGTCACCACTTGGGCACCTGGAAATGAGTCCGAGGCTTAGTGACAGCCCTGTGAAAGTAACATTTGGTAGCGTATTATTACTAAAGGGTGAAATGGGCAAAAAAAAGTTTAGAAAGTGATTTTAATTCTTAAAGGTAGCTCAAGTGCTGTGTGGGAGAGGTTCGGACAAGTTCACATTCAACAGAGTGTGAGCACATGCATCTTCTCCATGTGTTGGGGAATAACTGACTCACTGGAGCTGTTAATTGCAAAGACACAAGGTATCACCAGGCAGCTTTAATTCTGCCTTTTCGGCACCAAATTCCTGAGAAATACTACCTGAAGTGTTCCTGCACGCCAAAGAGGAACTCTTTCCCTAAATGTTTGCTACTGCCAGCACCGGGAAGAGAATTACAGGCATAGCGTGCCTCTCAGAATCTTGATAAGCAGCTTCAAATATATTGAAGACCTTTCCACTTTCTCTCCACAGCTCCTATTCCCAGTTCTTTAGCCCTTTCCAACACAACAATCAATTAGCATTTCCAAGTATTTTAGCTTTTAAAACAGATGTTCTTTTATTCCGGTGCCCCCATATGACTTATTTCAAACCTGGCAGAACCAGAAAGGCAGCGGAGGGTGGGTGGATTGTGCTTTCTGGGTAGAACACAGCACGTCAGTGGTGCGAGGCCCCCTCACCACTGAGCTCCACAGGCCTGGCTGCAGGTCCTCATCCTGGCTCCACGGGGGACACTTTAGGCTCACTCTTTTGCAAGTAGAGCTTACAAAGCTAAGTAGAGCCTCAAAGTTAACAATGTCACATAACCAATGGTGTTCATGCTGGAAGGTCGAGACTGGCTCAGCTTTTAGGAAGACGAGGGTGATGAAGTTGTAAGAGCCACCAGCCAACTTCAGAACTTGACCACACGGCTCCAAGAGGGGCAACTCTTTCATCTGACAAAGCTCCTCAAGTTAGAGTCATCCTCTCCCATCCCAGCTGCATGTGACAGCTTCTGCCCCCCCATTCCGCTGCTGGGCACGAGGCGATAGGTGGGATCACTCCAAATTGCTGAGATTGAAATGATGTCCGAGTCTTCACCGAAACAGGGAAGCACTGAGAGAGGCAAAGAGGCTGTCTCAACCCGTCAGTCTTCTCAAGTGGACATCAAGTGTTCCAGGCCAGGCTAGACAGGGCTTGGAGCAGACTGGTATGGCGGAAGGTGTCCCTGCCCATGGCAAGGGGGCTGGAACTGGGTGATCCGTAAAGTCACAGAATCACAGCATGGTAGGGGTTGGAAGGGACCTCTGTGGGTCATCTAGTCCAACCCTCCTGCCGAAGCAGGGTCACCTACAGCAGGCTGCACAGGACCACATCCAGGCGGGTCTTGAATATCTCCAGAGAAGGAGACTCCACAACCTCCCTGGGCAGCCTGTGCCAGGGCTCCGTCACCCTCAGAGGGAAGAAGTTCTTCCTCATGTTCAGACAGAACTTCCTATGCTTCAGTTTGTGCCCGTTGCCCCTTGTCCTGTCACTGGGCACCACTGAAGAGTCTGGCCCCGTCCTCCTGACACCCACCCTTCAGATATTTATAAGCATTTATTAGGTCCCCTCTCAGCCTTCTCTTCTTCAGGCTAAACAAGCCCAGCTCCCTCAGCCTTTCCTCGTAGGGGAGATGCTCCAGTCTCCTCACCATCCTCGTAGCCCTCCACTGGACTCTCTCCAGTAGCTCCTCATCTTCCTTGAACCGGAGAGCCCAGAACTGGACAGCGTACTCCAGACGGGGCCTTCCACCCCACCCCATCCCGTGGTTCCACGGCTGCAGCGCGAGCCAGCGCCGCCGAGGTGGCCGGAGCCGCCGCCCAGGCCTCTCCCAGCGCGGGACAGACACCGCCGCGCCGCCACGCGCTGTCTCCCGGGGACACGGCGCGCCTGAACCCTTCCGAACCAGCGGGCCCAAGGGCTCCACACCCACCCCCAGCCCCAGCCTCTCATTTACCGCTACCGAGGCACCGCGCCGCAGCGGGCACCCTGGGTCACGGCCTGGCGAACTCCACTCGACGGAGCAGGCAGCCCCAGCCGCTGAGGAGACCAACCCGAACCCAATCCCGCCACCCCCTCACAGACGGCTGAGGGGGTTTATGCACGTCATGTGACGTCACCGGCCCGCCCCGCCGCAGCCAATCAGCGCCGGTGGCCAGCCAATGAAGAGGAGCGGCGGGCCGTCCCCTCCGGGCATCAGAGCCCCCCCTAGGGGCAGGCGCGGCAGGCGCGGCCCTTCCTCCCCGCGTCACATGGCGGGGGAGCGATGGCCGCCCGCTGCCGCCCCGTGGGCCACGTGACCCTCCCCAACCACCTCCTCCACCCAACCCCGCGCGGCCGCTCTTGCCGCGCGACTCTATGGTTCAGGGCGCATAGTGAGGGGGCCGGCCGCGCGCCGTGCCGCCAGCTCTCGCGAGAGCGGCCATGGAGGGGCCGGGCGCGGCGGGCGGGGCTGCGGAGGGAGGGGGCGGAGGAGGCGTCATGGCGGCGGCGGCCGGGCCCTCGTCGCGGGGCGGCGGCGTCGGCTCCTCGGCGGCGTCGCGCTGGTTCTTCAGCCGGGAGCAGCTGGAGAACACGCCGTCGCGGCGCTGCGGCGTGGAGGCCGACAAGGAGCTCTCGTACCGGCAGCAGGCGGCCAACCTCATCCAGGACATGGGCCAGCGCCTCAACGTGTATCCCAGTGGGGCCGCGGGCGGGCGGTGGGGGGGTCCCCGGTGCCGGCGGGGGCGCGGCCACCCCGCCGTGAGGGAGCCGGGGGGCGCGGGGAGGGGCCCGGCGGAGCCCCCGCTCCCCGCTCTTTGTCGCCGTGAGGCGGGGCGGGGGTCCGGGCGGGCCCCTCCGCCCCGGCTGCTGGCCCGTCGGACGGGCACCCCCTCTCCGGCGCTTCTCCAAACCGATGTGCTTTTGGAGAGCAGGGGGGGCAGAGGCTGACTGAAAACTCCAGCCCCCTGCTGAAACGGCTGGGGTCGGGGGGTGCGGCCCACCGCGGAGGGCTGGTCGGGTGGCTGGGCTGGTGCGGGAGCCGAGGGGAAGCTGACAGCGGCCGGGGCCCCGTCGGTACCGGCCGGGTTCCGAAGCGTCACCTCCGCGGTGCGTCCTCGGCCCAAGACGGGGCGTTGGACGCGGTGACTGACGGAGAAAGCGCATCGCTTTTGGTTGTCGTAAACAGTTTATTTAACGTGTCGTGTTTCCTTAATTTAACCTTCCAGATCTCAGCTTACCATAAATACTGCAATTGTTTACATGCACAGGTTTTATATGCATCATTCCTTCACCAAATTTAATCGAAATGTAAGTATGATTCTGTACGCGGTGATATCGTGCCTGCAGTTTTGGCAGTCTGACTGACAAGTGTTATATTCCTTTGCCAGATTGTAAAGTCTGGTCCCTTTACAGGAATTCTAGCTCCTTATCAGTGCTTTAGAACCAATAATGATACTTCTTTTCAACTTTGAATTATTCTAACTAGTGACAATCAGATTTTACCTTCTGCCAATTAAAAAAAAAATAGGCACCATCATCAAACACGTTTCAGATGCGCGAAGAATGCGTTTTGGTGTTTTGAGTCTGGCTGGTGCTGACGCGCTGTGGTTTGGCAGGCTGGTGTGCAGGAACACACGTTTTTCTTAATGAAGTCAGTGGTAGCGTGTCTGACAATTATAGCGTGGTTATGTGTGTATCCGTGTGGGTTATGTAGCTGTTCTTAAAAAACAGTGTAAATTCATTTAACTAGTCTAGTCTTAAGCAGCTTGATGATAAGTCACGTTAGATGAGAAAAATCTTTAAATCTGATGAGAAAATGCCGCCTCTGTTTCAACAAATGAACTGAGCGTGCTGAATCTGAATATGGAGTGTGTTAGGAGGAACTGAATCATCTTGTACCCTCTGTAGCTGAGTGGTTTTCTAGCAGGTATGGAGCTGCAGATCCCAACTGGAAAATTTTAATGCTTTTTCATGTCCGGTGTAGTTGGAAAAATAGTAATATTCCAGGTATTTTTGTGTTTTGGTTTTTTTGAAGTACTTTGTATCAATATCAACTTTGCAAGAACAATTAATAGTTGTGGTGGTATATCACTAATTGGCAAGGATGAGTTTTCTCAGCTCTTGGGATTTCAGGTTAAACTGAACAGATTGAGACTGACAGATGTTACAGTCTTGACCAGAGCAGAGCTTGGTCCACCAAGGGGTAGAATCTTGCAGACCTTGCGCTGTCTGAAATTTGGGCAAGTACGCAGTGGGTTACAGTGTTAGTGGGTTTGTTTCCCATTGCTGGCTGAGCAGATGGACACCTTATTTGGTGTTTCTTGGGCAAGAAATACGGATTAGTTTGTAGGTACATTTCAGAAGTGTATTTAATTCTTTTTGTGCAAATCTGAGGTAAATTCAATCTTGCAGCAATTTTGTTACCAGAACTGCAGTGGGTTACAGATCCTTTTGTAATAAAACCTTAAGTGTTTAAGTGCAGCCTGAGCTAAGCATGCATAAGCCTGAAACACTTTAACCAAAAGAAATATATAATGTAGGTGGTTGCTTATGTAGTGATAGAGAGTTTTGTATTGAATGGATGTACATATAAATCCAAATGTACTTCCCTAAAACAGTTTTCTAGTTCTACAGCAAGAATAGCACACGTGAGAATCAAGTTTTGTGGTGGAATATGCCCTTTGAAGGTGTTGCTGTGACACACCGAGTGAAGGCAGTGGAACAGTTGTTCCATCCCCTCCATGTAGCTGCCCACGTAGCAGTAACCTGTAGAAGCTAGGTGAAGAGGAGCTGGTGAGGCATCCAAAGTTTTCTGTGGCCGTGGATGGTTTGTGGACTCGTTAAACTAGGCAGCGCTGCTTGGAACAGAGAGGTTCCTCTGTGCAGAGCTGCTGTAGCTGGGGCCTGAGTTGTATACATCGCCCGTGAGATTACTGTTCCTGCTGTCGTCTGGTAGTCTAGGAGAGAGTTAGGTAGCAAGAGGCTTTGGCTGCCGTGTTTGGGTTTTCGCTGCACACTGGAAAATGCTGGTCACTTGGAACTGGAAGCACAGTAGCATTTGGGTATATAGTGCCCTTGTTACAAAAACTATGCCTGAAGTTATATTTATGAATCTTAAAATTCACAAGTAAGCCATGTAAGGGCTGAATGCCATGGAAACTGCAACTGTTACAGTAGGGGGAAGTGTATTGTTAAATTAATTCTCAGGTAATGGTATTCAAATAAAAGTTAAAGGCAGCTGCACTGCAAGTTAGCACTCCGTAATATTGATTCCTGCTGAATTACTTTCTGTAGTTCTTAATAAGCGTATGGCCAGACAGCAGCTCTGGGTGTGTACTGAAGGGAAAATGCATTTTCATATGTATTTTCCTATAGGGCAAAAGGGGTGTTCTCAGGGTGAATGTGAGTCACTTTTAAAATACTCCCAAACCATCTGGCAAGTTCTCTGTAGAGAAAGCAAAAGCCAAGAACTGTAATAAATACTTAATATCAAATCTGCAGAGTACTTGGCAAGCTAAAAAATGTAACAATATTCATCCACTGCAAGAGGAAACTAACTCTTAGAAATTAAATAGTAAGATGCTGGCAGTATTGCAGCTAAGACCTAGCTAAAATTTTCTACAGTATATGGAGTATATCTCTAGTATTTCTTTGTTCTGTGCATGTTGTGGTGTTTATCCATGGCAAGAAGGAATCTGAAGGCTGGGGCTAGAAAATTAGGTGGCCATTAGTCAGAATGCCTTATGATCTCCAGCTGAAAAAATGTAGCTTTTGTTTTCTTGCTTTATTGGTAGGTTAGTGGTTTTAGTCAAGTAATAAACACTTGCATATTTGTCGTCATGTATAATTGCTGGGCTGTACAAATACACATGTATGTCTTGCTTCCAAGTCACGTGCGCTTAATTGTTAATAAGCAGGTCTTCTAGTGGAAGCTCATTTACTGAATAGCTATTGTCTTCAGGTTTGTTTTTTTCTTTAATAGAAGTTACTGCTAAACAGCTTTACAGGCTTTCAAGAGTCAGCTGTGAATAGGGAACAAAATCCACAGTAGTATCTTCAGTCAGTAGAGCCACAAGAGTGGCACACACCAGTTAATGTAGTCTTGGTTCATTTTGAATGTATTACACTTACTGCTCTAATGGCCAAATATCCCTATTTTTGTGAAGTTACTGTGGGCTAGTAAGCCACTTTTGAATTGGATTATCTACAAAATACATACGTTTAGGTGCAAAGAAGAATCTACTGAGGTTTTGATGTTGCAGTCAAAGCCAGTTAAGACCTTGCAAGGTTGCTGTGCCCCAGTCATAGAGTGGAAACTTGATGTACCAATTCTGGTAAAGCAGAATTGGATGCTCTTTCTACTAATTTTCCCTTGCCATGCAAATGACATTTCAGGAACTAATATGAATCTCCTCAGCAGTAGTACAAATTGTTCTTTCTATGTTGCTGTTGACCAGGGCGTGGTAACTTTGGTTTGCTGAGTATAAGGTTAGTCAGTGCTAATATTGGGGTAGGGAGGGAGCTTGCTGGCGTTTTGTAGGAAATAGTAGCCTGACTTTATCGTTTAAAGTATCTTGAAAATCAAAATTCTCCTGTAAATACTGTTTCTGTAGTACTTAGTGTGTTTGATATTATTATATAGAAAATACCTCTTTTAGAGGCTTATTCTTCAGCATACTGTGATTTGAAGAACAGTGAAGGGGGAAAAATCCTTGGTATGCTGGAAATGAGGGGTAAGGCATCCAAATGGTAGCTGTATTTTTAAATATAATCCCTAGAAATGCTATGTGGAATACCAAACAAGCAGTTGAAAATATGTTTGATGATGTCAAGGTTTTTTTTGTGTGACACGCAGTGGAACATAGTAAAGTGCTTAAAGAAGTCTGCAGGAGGATTTTTTTCCCTGAAGCGCAAGGTAGGTGAGTTGTGTTTCCCATCCCTCTGTCTTCACTGCCTGTCTCTTGGCCCCGTCCAAACTGCAGTATCAAACAGTTGACTTTGCAGTTATGCAAAGTTCTTAAAACTTTCATAATAGCCACCAAGCTTCAGCGAGGCTGTTTTGGGCACTTCAGTTCTGTTTTTAATCTTGCAGTTTAACCTATTTGCTGTTTTTATGCAGTGTGAGCTCCTGGTTATAATAAAAAAAAGCCTTGCAACTCTTTGTGTTAGCACCTGAAAAAGCTCTGTTGTAGAGTGGAATCGCTTAACGTCTTAAGCTAATTTGTGTGAAGTCTAAACTGATGCTGACATGAAAAGGGAGAGGGAGTTCTCAGAAAAGCTGCGTGTATGTATGCTGAGATTGTTCCAAATGCCTGGACACTGTTTTTACAATATGTCTTGTGCTTGTTAAGTGAAAAAGGACTTGTACCACCTTTACCAATAAAACTTGCTGCATGATGCTCTGTGACTGTTGCAATAAGGCTCTTGCATTTTGGTTTGTCTGTTTCAGTGGGACTTGGCTTCCGAGATTCTCAGCTATTACAAAAATGGGATGTCATTTCACAAATCACTTGTGTTCTTCTGAAGATATTTCTCAAAGACTTAAAGAAGTTATCTGCCATGCACCCAAAATATTCTTTATTTCATTTGTTTTATATTAAATGAAGATGTTTATATGTAGGAATCTTTGTCAAGTTTGAGTCTTTAATTTTGCTTTTTTGTTCTACTTTGCTTTTTCTGCCATTTTTGAGAATTGAAAATGAATGAAAGCGATTCAGTAACTTTGCCAGTTATATACTTAGCAGGGTGTGTCGTCTTCACTGAAGACTGTATGCATGCGAAGCCTGAAATTTTATTAGGATGTCTATTTTCCTGAATAAATACCAAGGGAGACACAAATACTGACCTACTCTAAACTGGGAATGAGCGCCCTAGTCCTAGACAAGACAAATTCTTTGGCCAGAAGCCACCATTTCTTTTTGAACAAAATGGATAATTGGGGTGTATGTAGATTTCTGATGAACCAGAGTTAAATGCCAGTTAATCAGTTTGACTTAAATCAGCCTCTGGAACTGTGTTTTATGTAAGGTCTTGGAGATCAGGATTTGTGTGGAGACTTCTTGGCCAGAACTGATCTGTTTCAGTAAATTAGAAGATATCCTGAAGTCAGCCTGCTGAAGAAGGTGCTTTTTTTGGAATGAAGTAAAACTTCAGTGCAGTCAGGCATAGAATAATAGTGAGTGAGAATTTGCTGATGAGATAGTTGTGCGGTTATTGGTGACTTGGTTCAAAAAATGTCTCCATGAAATATAAACATTTTCATTCGTGGTAGTTGTCAGCAGTTGTTTTTTCAGAAAGGTAAATTGTGAAAACTCCATGTACATGCAACTACACCCACAAACTGCGTGGAAAGGTACCTTTGTGTTAGCGTGTATTTCAATTAAACTTTTAGACGAAGCTAGAAGAACTGTAAGGTCTGAGCGCAGGTGCTTGGGGATAAGTGTGTGATGCCTGGCGGGGATGGTAAGGCTTAGAGAGAGGGGAAGAACATCAGGCAGCAACAGTTCATTCCTCACAGTGCAGTTGCTTTTGTTCTTTTTCAGCCCAGCAGTAAGGCACTGCTACAGGTTACTGACTGAGTAGCTGTCTGGAGTCTTTCTAACTTAAAAAAAAAAGGGGGGGGGGGGCAATTGTGTGATCCTGGGGAGATGGAAAGGATCTTCTACTTATTTTTCATTGAAGCTTCTTCCCATCATCCATTCTATTTCTGATTCTATACACTTCATGACTTGACTTTTCCTTCCTCAGTGACTTCACTACGTTGAGTCTTAGTTTTCAATCTGTGATGGTCTACCTCATTGTATTCTTTTTCCTAAGTAAAAACTAAAAACAGTTCTAGTCCCTCTGGTGTCCTCATTAATACCTCCCTGTTTCTGTCCAACGTCTTCTTGTCAAACTTCTTTCTTCATAGCTCTGTTGATTCTTAAACATTCCCAATTTCCTTCTCACTCATTCGTGTTCCTCTGGCTTCCTGGCCCTGTCTGCTAATCTGGCTTTTCCCAGAAGCTCAGGATTATATCTGAGAACATAGTCCTTCCCCTTAGGCTTGCCCTGGTGTGGAAGGGGCCAGCCTCAGACCCCTTCCTCGGTTATGCCTACCCTAAATCACTGAAGCACGCTGGGGAGAGCTTAGCACAGGGCTTGTATGGATGAAACCACCGTAGACGAGAGAGGTTTGCCTGGGTGCATGCGTTACTGGGCAGGAGCACAGTTTGTCTCCTCCATAGAATGTCTTCATATGGCATGCCTGTGTTGGGTTATACGTGTGCGTGGTGCTGTACATCTTCTGGCACTTCAGAGCTGTGGATACTCTAGCTTTCTGAACTCCACAAAGTCTTTGCTTCACATTTAGTGTTTAAAAGTTTTATCTGCCAGCTTAAGTGAGACATATTACAAGTAGTATGTCTTTAGCCAAGAATTTCAAATCATTACTTCAAGCAATGTGTGTAGGAACTTCTCAAAAATCATCAGAAGTCTTAAATGATGGTGTTAATATGGCCTTGTTCAGCAACACCTGGCTTCAGGGTTTTATTTCATGCATTTGTAAGGCTCGGGTTACGAGCTTCTTAAAAAGAAAGTAGTTCTTTTGTCTTCTTTGTGGAAGAACTTGCTCCCTGTGACTTATTTTGGGTGGTTTGGGTTTTTTTGGAATACTAGATTTCTTCATGGCACATTTCTGTGCATCAAAGGGTATCACTTTCCCAGGGTGTCGTTTTTCCTCAAGTCTGCCAACTTCCAAGTTTTTCTTAAGATCCAAGTGGACATTTCAAAGGAATTTAAGGAGGCAAAAAGTACTCGCTCGATACATTTGAAAGCTCCTGAAATGTAATGGGTAATCACCTAAATGTTTGATTCTAATTAGTTCGTTGCAGTTATTCATATATTGTGAATTTTTATACCAAATGTTTCTTTTTGGCATAACGAATGGCTGCTTGCTGACCAAAAAAAAAGCAAACCTCACTTCAGGGGAGGAGTATGGCTGCTATTCAGTTCATTCAGTCTGGTTCTACTTGGGCGTTGAATGAGAAATCCAATACCTGCACTGCTTGTACCATGCATTCATTAAATACTCAACAAGCAGCTATTTCAGTCTCTGAATAAATGCTTTATACTGACTATATTTTAACCAATTCAATCTGCTCATGTCTATGTGAAGATTATTACTGTCATTTTAATTCCTGTTTAACATGGGCGACTTTTGCATACAAAGAGGACCCTGATTCTTCCAAGTCGTTTATGGATAGCTGTGTTCTGTATGTGTATGCACCAGTCATTCCAGCTGACAGCTGGGCATCAGAACTTGACTTCACAGCTAACTCGTAGGTGATGCGGAACTGCTGGCACCTGGAGTATTATAAAAGTTTTCATCGTTAAATGTAATTTGTAGTCTTTACTAACTGCTGATGTAACTGCTGTTTTGTGAATCTCTGTGCTTTGTTCTCCAGATGCTGCTGGGTACATAGTGAAGTTTCTAAGAGTAAGCTTTTACTTACACAACCTGTATTTATATAACACGCTGTTTTCCGCAAAGTTCTCAGCAAAGTTTCTTGCTTTTTAGGAGAATCAGATACTAGCAGAACTTGTGATCAATTGTTTTGACTTTGACTGAAAAGATGGTGTAATGGCTCACTACTGTGCAAGAAATAAAATGAACTTTCTCACAAATTGTATTTAACTTGAAACAGCCTGTTCTAGTGTGACTAAATCTTCAGGACTGAGTCTATTCTTTGTATGTTGAACTAGAATTAGTTTGACCTCAGACATCTTACTCACAAATGTAATTTAGCATTTATGCTACTCCTTCGGTGTGCTGCTGAGAGGATTACATCAGTTATAAAACATGACTAGTTATTTTTTGTTGTCTTGCGTGACTTCAGAACTGTTTAAAGGAAAAATCCAACTTTTTAAACCTGCCCTAATTACCAGTTTAGACTCTCCGTTAAACATTGAAGTCCTACTTGTAAAAAGTTTAAAAAAATACATATATGTTTTTCTTCTTCAGATAATATCTCCTACGGCATTGTTTTTGGCTGCAAAAGTGGAAGAACAGCCACGGAAACTTGAACATGTTATTAAAGTAGCACATGCCTGTCTTCATCCTCAAGAGCCACAACTGGATACAAAGAGTGATGTAGGTGGAAGTCACAGTTTTAAAGATAATCAGATGACTCTTCATCTAACAATCTGTTAGATTGTCTTGACTGAATTATTGCTGTCTGCAAACTAGAAAAAAACCTTTTGTTTTTACACCATTTAAGTCTTTTGTATTACTTAGTATAACTTATTAAAAATTCAAGTATTTGTTTTATGAAACTTGAAGAGATTGCTCCTCTTGAACTTGCCTTACTGTTAAGACTTCTACATGTATAGTAGAAGGCTAGACCTTAAATAAGAGGTTTCATGCGTGGTTCTGTGAGTTACACAGTTGGTGCAGAGGGGAGTTCAGGACACTGGCTGGTGAGTCTTTCTCAGCCAGGGGCTCACTGTGCACCGCTGCCTACATTCTGTTCTAAAGGATGCGATACAGTTGTCAGCCGCTGCCTCTGCTGTGCATTGGTCTTCTTTTCATTTGCCAAAGTTTGTACAGCTTCCATTTACTTTATAGTTCACGTTTTCTTTCCTGAGATGAGTCTTCCTGAAACCAAACACACGAGGAAATATGGTGGAAATGCCCCAGAGCTGTTCTGCTAGAAGGTCAGACTGAGCTAGTTATGCCCTGATGGACCTCAGCTGATGTCTAAAACTACTTGAGCACTTTTTCTATGCTTCCAGTTCTTGGAATGACGCATGGAGGTGTGTGTGTGTGTATATATATACACACATATATATGTATACACACACATTTGAGGCTGCAAGCTTCAGCTAGCTTAACATGGGCTAGCTGAGTATCTACAGCTATATTTTAAAGTACTTGTGAAATGGATTATCTGCCTAGAGATATTTGAGTTGATACAGCACTGGCAAGCCCTCATAATTCTTATAGCATCCCCCTCCCTTCTCCCAAAAATGTTTTGCTGGAATAGGTTATATGAGATCCAGACGAAGTAAATCTTGCTGTGAGAGATGGTTCGGCTGGTGTGACTGAATTTGCAGTGATGCTTACACGGGCAGAAGAAAGTATTGCCACAGTGAAGTGTTCCGAGTTGTCAGTGCAAACTGGCTTGGGCAGTAGTCTTAACTTGTGTTGCTAATACCTATTCACATAGGAAGTGTATGATTAAAATTTTGAGACAATAGATAGCTACGTCTTGACCTGTTTGCTTATTTGTTTCAGGCATACCTTCAGCAAGCCCAAGAGCTGGTTATACTTGAAACAATAATGCTTCAAACTTTAGGTATGTCTTTCTACATCTCTCCTGTGCAGCCAGCTTTCCGTGAAGAAGTAATGGGACCCAAGTAACTGGATTTTTGATGTGCTATTGGTACACTGGAATTTTACTGGTTTTGTATACAACTTCTGACCTGTGAATGTAGCATTTGTGTATTGGCAGTTGTGTTCACTTTGGGGGGAAAAAAGGCATATCTATACCTGCGAAATAGGTGTCTGTGACAGTTTGATGGGGTAGAAATGTGTACCCTTTACTCCAGAGTAGTGACCACGTTGATATGCCTTTGTATAAGGTGACGTGTTGTACTAGGTTAGCTACGTATGTGTTCTGAAACAACTGGAAAGAGCTGTATACCAAGTGCTCTTCGACATTTTGCCTTTTAGCAGAAGAACATGATGTAAGTGAGCAGGGTTACTACCTCTGAACATCACAGGTCATGGTGTGACCACTTAATGGATTCAGGTCATTCCAAAATTTGAAATGGAGTGTTCCGATAAGAAACTCTTTTGACTTTAAAGTAACATAAATAGAGACAGTTGCAGCTGGCGGGCCTGAGAACACTGACTTAAATATTCTTAAATACCGCTTTGAATATATATTTTTTTCAAAAAAAAAGCTAAAAGTAGTGACCTAATTCTTAAAATAGGTTAATAAACAATGAAAGGTTTCTTAAGTCACTGATCTAGAAATTGACTTAATTTGTAATTTCATAGCTGCAGCATGTTTAAAGTCCAGAAATCACAAAATACCAATGAATGAAGTGTGCGTGCACACACATGTATTTCAGTGTATCTGTGATATAGCCATTGCTGACTGATTAATGTACTAGAAATTGTTTGGATATGTTCAACTTCAAAAATATGGTAACTTCCCAGGTTATATATGTATATATAGGATTGGAGAGTACTGAAGGAGTGTTTTACTAATTGATCTTGAAGCGGCCATACCACCTACCATTCGAAAGTATGAAAAGGTGCAGAGTAAAAGGTGGTTAAATATTGTTACTTGATCTGCAGTGCAGAAGTTTAGCAAGCATTTTAGGTCTGTGGGGAAACAAAGGGGTTTGATTTTTTTATTTTACAGATGCAAATGTATAACTCTAAAATGTATTCGTAACTCTTCAGGTTTTGAGATTACCATTGAACATCCACACACAGATGTTGTGAAATGTACGCAATTAGTGAGAGGTCAGTGACTTTTAACCGCTTCTGTAAGTCCTTTTTTACCTTTCTAGTAAAATTGAAGGTGATGCTATTTGTCTGATATGATCTTCACCATCTGTTATCCAAAGAGTTTGTCTAAAACTAATTATGAAAAGCTTGATCTTAACCTTTAGAGTTCGATAGAGTCCAGTTCTGTGTCCTTCATAATTTTTTTTTGCTTTCTTACTAGCTTTGATCTTAATAATGTCTGTTCCATGTTTTCTCAAATAACAGAAGCAGTTAGTAGTTGAAAACTGAACAGCCAACTACTTAGTGTTGTTCTGGGTTGATTATTTTCACTCTGAAGTAGTTTCACCAAATGAAGCTTACTCTGTGTGTTGGTTGAAGTCTCATGCTAGCTTTCTGTCTTAGCAAATCTTCTTAGGTAATGAACTGAGGGATTAAGAGAGTGCATAGCAGGTCTGCTGTCACATGCAAATACCTCAAATGTGACTAATTGTTTTTCTGGAGCAGGGTGTACTTCCTTGTTTTGGATGGTAGCACAAAACCCCAAACCTGCTGTTAAACAATCAGATCCTCTAACTTGTATGCAGCTCATTAATGTGACTCTGGCCAGAAACCTGGTTTGTTCTTTAATATTTTTAGTGGAGTTTTGGCACATCTTCTTTCATTCTTAAATTGGTTTGGAGCTTTAATAAAAGAAAAAAAAATCCTCTCATAAGGTGGAAGATGAAAAAAATTAGGAATCAGTTGTAAAAGCACCTAAAATAAGCTTTTCACTTTAATTATGCTCCTTAATTAAAAAGTGTTTGGAAATTATAAGGCCATAGTTGTTAGTATTTAGTCGCTAGCTGGTTTTGCAGTGAAAAATGCAAAGTTAAGTGCGTCAAAATTTTTGGGGTTTTTTTCTCTGTAAAATATAGGAAAGTTAGGTACAACTCTAATCATGTTAACTAGACCTGTTCTGTAGTAACTCTAGAATTGAAGTTGTCCTTTGAGGGACTAGTATTTCTCATTTAAAGTAGCTTACTGGTGTAGGGTCTTCAGAGTTTGAGCCTGAGCAGGACTGGTGCTGTAACTTGTCTGCATACAAAATAGCTTTATTGCTGTTCTTGCTGTAACGTAATGATTCGTTCCTTTCTGTCCCACTTTGGTTGTGACTCGGTGCGTAAGTCTAATTGCACCTCAAGTCTCAATAGTCTGCATCAGCAGCTCTGTAGGGTTTTGCTTTGGATTTTCCTAGCTGTTGGTCAATATAAATGTGAGCACATATTTCACTGTTTTGTGTGAGCCCCTGCACTTCTGCTGGGTGTTTGGGGCTGTGGGGAGGGGTGGCAGGCAGTATTGTAGCTGCATCAGGATTTCCACATTAGCAAGTGAGCCTACAAGAAGAAAGGCATGCTGCTACACAAACTTTATTTCCTTTAGTCGAGGGTAGATGCCACTCTAAGACAGTTCAGCATTTTCCTTTGTGTTTTGTATGCTACTTTTGTGTACTGACAAAATTCATACATTGAAGATACATGCTAATTTTTAAGTTTCAAATTTTAAAGCTAGTATTTAAAGTCAGCGCTGTTTAGGGAAACGCTCAGAATTCTCGGATTATACCAAGTCTTGAAATCTGAAGGCTGCAGTGAGGGCTGAAAATTCATGTACCTCAAGGACTGGTGCAAAGTGAATGTAACATATCTGATGCTTGAAAACTTACTCACTGGAGTAGGTGTGCTCCTCAGTACAGGTGTAAGCAAATGGCATTCTTGTCAGCATATGCCCCTCCTAGGGGTGGTATAGGCTGTGAACACAAGACTCAAGTACTTCATATTAAAAAAAAAAAAAAAAAAAAAAAAAACACCAACAAATTAATGCATAAATTAAAAACATTGATCATGAAATATGTAGTCATGCATGCAAGTCAAGCAAGTAGAGAATAATTGCCGTGGAACACTGGCCTAATGTGTTGAGTGAATAAAGAAGATGGGCTTGTGGGCACAGTGATACATCTTCAGAGATGCGGTGGTATGATTTGAGTTCTCTCAACATTTATTTATTGGACAGTGTGTTGTTTTACTGTGAAGAGGTGCAACACTTAGATAGCAAGTCCTGAAGCTTTCAAAATGTATCTAAGACTTGTCAGTGTTAAACCTTTAGCGCTAAAGGGATTGACTGGGAAGTTAAAGAAATACAAGGTTGCTTCATCCAGTTCTGGTAACCTCTTCTTGGACAAAAAACACTGCTTCAGAAGGCAGAGATACCTTTTTATTAAAGGTGATTAACTTATCCAAGACTGTTGTGATTAAAACCTCCAACTGTATGTTTGGGGAGAGAAAGAAGGGAGGAATATAATGTGGCTGACTATTTAGCTATCAAAAGAGGCAACAAAGTTAGCTGAGGTATGCAAGTGTACCTAAGGTGTTGGCTTAGCATGCGTGCACTGAATCACCATGTGGTGAGAAGATGCCCTTTTGCTGGCTAAACTGAAGTGGCTGAGAGGGTGGCTGATTCTCTATAGCACTTTTTGTTGTGTTGCATCCAGAGTAATGTGCTTTATGCTGTCACTGTAACCTGTATTAAACTGCAAGCTACCCCCTTTAAAAGCAAAATTAAAAAACAAAATAGAGAAACAGGTTCTGTTGATGCTCAAAAAATTGAGCCAAGTCCGTTATCAGGAGACATACCAGAATCAATTGCTGGAAGCTGAAAATAAACTAGTAAGTGGGAACTGGTGCAAATAAACACAATTGCTCCACCGTACAACTAGAGAAAAAGTTGAATTCTTCATCTCTAAGATTGAAAGCCTTTCTGAAGGTATTATTAGACAACACAGATCATTATAGATAAGGAGTGACTGGATGGATACATAATGACGCATGATGTTCAGTCATAAGGTGTCTGATTATTCCTTCTGGCTTTCAGAGATTTGTGGGTTGATGAAATTGTTCCATCTTTACAGTTTGGTCAGTATAGTAGACAAGGAAAATGGTGTGGGCTTAGTCTTTTTTCTGCACCATTCTTCCTCAGTGTCAAGAGACTGAGAAGAGGAGACAGGACCATCATTCCTTAGGATCCCACAGGTCCTCTAAGGAATCTGAAGGCAGTGGATCTGTGAAGGCATGTCAGCAAGCATCAGTGCCCGTTCCAAGGATGCTCCGGTACTGAAGAGAGAAGAAAAGGGGAGGGGGGGATCAAAAAATACACCAACAAAAACTGTTCTGGTGTCAAGCTACCTTACTGGCTTCAATGCTGGTTGAACGATCAGCACTGAAACTGTCCTAGTGCCAAGACCATGACATGGTTGTATTAAGCACTGGTGGAAAATCAATCTGTTCCCAGCCTGCTTCTGGTGGAACTTGAAGGGGAGGAATCCGTATCCTCATCTCCATCTTGGGAAGTCTTCAGTCATTCCTTTTTGTGTGTTGCTACACAACCTTCTTTTGGAACTGAAGATCGGATCCCAAGGATTTCTAGGATTGTTCTCGCTACTCTGCAGGTTATCAGGTATCTTGAACACCCATGATCCTTACTGATCTTTTGTGGAAATTGCACTGTCAGATTCTTCAGACGTACCATAGTATCTGTGTGCGCAGGTGCCGTTGGGTAAATCAGGCTGATAAAGACAAAATCAGCAGAAGAGGAGATGAAAATGAATCTGCTTTTCCAGAAGGTATTCTTATGAGGAGAATTTAAATCTCAGTACACTAAGTGGTGTGGAAAGACAAACACCAGCCACACTCCAGCACTACTGTAGGTGGCCTTCACATTCTGAAGTTTCACCTCGGGCTTTTACAGGGCTGTTCCCGAGGTTTAAATGCTTTCAAGAAAGTAAAGCCACCAGGACTGCTCAGACCTGAATGTCTACGCCATGGCCTCCTCCAGCCCTTTCCCGATACAACAGGCATCCACCAGCATACCATTCGGAGCCTGTGGCTTTTGTCCTTTTGCCCAGGACTTCAGCAAGCTTTCTCTCTTCTGATGTTGACTGGCTTATCTGCAGTCTCCCCTCTCTGGGGAGTGCTTACCCGTGTTCTCGGGGTCCTAGGCATGGCCAGCTACCACCCTCCATTTTCACCATTATCTCAAAACCCAAGATAACCTAGTGTTGAAGAAAAGACTCGGGTATCTTGGAATTACAACCAGGTGCATCGTGTGGCTGTGCCCAATAAAAACCATTTTGGTTTCCAGTAGGGAGTTTCCCGGAGACAGTAGCCTTCTGGAAGGTGTGTCAGACAACAAGTCCCATTTCAAAATCTTGATTACTACTTTAGCAATCCCCTGCCTTATGGTTGCTTCTGCAGCAGCGAGACAGGGTGGGTGTTTTAAATCACTCCTGAATGATAAAGTCTAAAACTGATTGTTAATGGCTGGCATCATAGTCATCAGTCCTGTGACTCGTGGGTTTGGACAGAGAAGCTCCGCTGGCTTGTTTTAGCCTCTGCTTCAAGATTATTTTAATTTGGAGATGCCCTTTCCACTGCTATAAGGGAAATAACTCACCAAAATAATAGGAACCAAATTCTTTAGCTCTAATTTTAGTGATGGATTCTACTAAACCAAAGCTGTCCTAAATGTAAGAGGAGAGTTTGGGACAGGTGTTCTCAGTTGGGCCTTGTGTTACCATCGGCTTTAGTTGTGAGCTGAAATTTCTTGCTGGTTTTGGCAATGATGATTAGTTGTAAGTAAGTGGAAACAGTGTCTTACTGTTTGTAGTATGGGTAAGGTATTTAGCACGTTAATTTTTGATGGAGGCTAAAACGTGTGTTTCAAGATGTGATTCTTTTCTTCCAGGTATGTGTTTTGATTTACTCAACTTTCAAGCTGATGTTAAGTAGAAGTTTTCTGGCATCTGCTGTTCTTCCTTGTTCAAAAGGGACATTTCAGTGAGAGTAGAGATGCTTCTTGGTCCGGTGTCTTAATTCAAATGTGTTGTAACTTTACAGAATATAGAAATCATTGAAGATCCTTTAAACATCACTTTGATGAAAAACGAAGAGCAAGACATCAATTTCAGTCTTACTCAGCCGTTCTGCATTTTCCTTTGTTTTGCTATGATAGTCTCATTTCACTTTTTTGATAATACTGCCTTACATTTTTTTGATGGGAGGGAAGGGAAAAGGTTGAACTCCATGGTTATCTGGCATGCAATTATCATTATAGTTTGCAAACTAAATATTGTAGTATAACACTGTCACATTGTCAGTTCACCTTTTGATTATTATGGATTGGTAGAATTTGTGTGTTCGTCTCAGATGATGGTACTGCCCGGCTGTGTACCATAAAGACAAATCTGATTTATACCCCTCAGCAATCATTAGAAGTCGAGTTAAATCACATATTTAATATGCTTTTTAAATTAAATACGAAAAGCCATTGCGGTCTTTCTCAAACTTTGTGGAAAGAGTATTAAAAGTTGAACGATATTCCCTTTGACATAAAATTCAACACTACGCTTTCTGCAGGTAGCACTGATTTCAAGTGGTAGTCTCAAAGTAAGAATTCAATGAAGGCTGCATTCACTCTTCGGTTAAAACCATTGTGCCCAGCTATTCCATTATATGCATGTTACAGTAAGTTCTCCTGCTTGAGTGAGGAGCGTTGGGGCTTCACTGGTATGGGTTGGTGCTAGGTGGCTGTAATGGCCCAAGTGGTTAGCTTCTCGTTTCTGCCACGTTGCAGTCTTGGGTGGGTTTTTTCCCTGACTGTAACTAAAATGAAGTTGTTTATTTCTTATCGAAGCTCTGCCATAGGTTTAACAAATGTGGAACAAAATGTTACGAGTACGGTGCTCTTAATCAGAGGGAGCAGAAAACTCTTAATTTTTTTACGATCTAGCTCAGGAGCTTTCTGTGTTGTAGGGCTTTGGGAGAGAGTTGTGGCTGGTTTTGGGGAGGTGCTGGGGGGTGGGGTGGGCACTCTCCAGCTGTCCTGCCACGCTCTTCTCCAGGAGCAGAACTTTGCACAGTGCTGCAAACTGGTTTTTGCCCGCTGCCGTGCTACAGCGCAGGGTTATGCTGGGGCTCGTTGGGGAGGGGAGGCAGCAGGTATCCCCAGGAGAGAGTGTGCTCGCGTGCGAGGCCTTCGCGGGGTAGATGGGCAGCGGGAAACCGGCCGGTGGGTTGTACGGGGGGTGGGGGGGGGGGGCAGTGAGTGGAACGGCTGGTCCAGCTACAGTTGCTGAATGTAATGGCCTCTTCTGCAGCCCGGAAAAGATTACTGCACAGGCGAGTTAGCTAAATGCCAGTCAGTTCTGTGGAAATACCAAGTGGTGCTCTTGGAAGGTAAAGCTGCTGTAATTTTGGAATGAACGGGACAAGTTGGTGCAGATCTTTAATCTCTCCGTTTTTCTTTTCTTACAGCAAGCAAGGATTTGGCACAGACATCCTATTTCATGGCTACCAACAGGTTGTTATCCTGAACCTCTTTGTTGCACTGTTGTAGCACACTATAGCTTCCTTTACTGCAGGGCCCCCTACACGTGTCTTGCCCTTGTTGCAGCAGGAGACTGGGCCATCTCCAGTGGTGGTACCTGCCCGCTTGCAGTGCGGTGTATTGTACAAGGGCCTGACGGCACAGAGGGGTTAAATGCACAATGAGAAGTGTAGTGGTGCTTTCTGATGACATTTTCTCGATTGTGAGTGCATAAGTCTAAAATTGGTAGCCTGAATAGCAGCTAAAGATTACAAAGAGCTAAACTTAACCTAGAAATTCGAGCATCTTGGTAAGTACAAAACTATTTTTAGTTTACACTTGTAGTTAATGGCAGTTTTAACTTTAAATATATTGATCCAATCTTAACTTATAAAATTGTAGCAGGCCTAAGATCTTTTCAACTAGCTGATTTTTCTTTTCAGATAGACTACTAGTAGTCCAGTGTTATTCCTTTCAGAAACAGCTCTTTAATCTTAACCTTGAGTTTTAAAACTTAAGTACTTAAATAAATTTAAAGCTGCTGGATGCCAAGTGGGAATTGTGTATACGTAGCCTGTTGTAGAAAGACGGAACTTGAGACCAGACTCTAGTCTTGATTTCTCGATGACTTCAATTTACTTCTTGCAAAACAACTTTGAGCTTTATTTAAGAGGATTATGTTATATGTAGATAGTTTTTAAGCAATGTCTGCTGCTGGTTAGAACTCTTCCAGCTAAGTATTTCTTGATAATTCCTTGATGGGCAAGGTTCTGTATTTGAAACAGCTGTTAAGAGAAGCTGTGATAAAGCAGCGAAACAGAACTGTTATCTTTGTGCTGCTGCCAGCTGGAAGCTGAAGGAGAGTTTGCAAAGATGTCAAATCCAGGCCAAGTGAAAGCTAAGCCCACAAGTATTGCACTTGGCCTCTGTGGAACTGTTGGGTACCTTCTTCTCATTGTCTCCTTCGGGGACTGCATAATCAGCTGTATGCTTTTTACTGTAAAGATTTAATTGACCATATTATACTACTTTTAGTACTTAAGTACAGTAGAATAACTGGTAAATTTATTTACTGTTCATCACACTTGTAATAGAAAAAGCAAATTAAACTTTTCTACCTGATAAATGCCCTGCCCTTTGTTTTCTTAAGGCTGTAAGATACCTTACGAACTGAATCAGAAAAACTGTTCCATGAACTAATGTTAAACTGCTGTTGCTTGACAGATGATCTGGTTCTGTGTGTTAATGGCTGATTTGTTTGGGTTTTCTGTTTTACATGTTTGATTTCCTTTGGTTCCTCATTACGAAATTTGTGCAACAGTCTTCACCTTACCACGTTCTGTCTTCAGTACAAGCCTACAGTGATAGCATGTGTGTGCATTCACTTGGCCTGCAAGTGGTCCAACTGGGAGATTCCAGTGTCAACTGATGGAAAACACTGGTGGGAATATGTAGATCCGTCGGTTACTCTAGAATTACTAGATGGTAAGTAATACTGCCTTTTCATATCTTGAAATTCAAGGGTTTATTAACGTAAAAATGGGAGCACAGTGTAGTAAGAGCTTTAAACCTAAAATGTGAAGTCAGTGAGACTTACACTGCATCCTTGGGCCAGAGAAAGCTATAGGAGAGGGGAGAACTTTGAAAGACAAAACTTACTTTCGAGGCCCTTTTCACTTCATCCTGTGGGCTGGGGTATCCACGTACCTTTTGTAGGCACAGGTTAGAATCTTGCATTTAAGTGCTTTCCAGAACCAGGAAAGAGATGGAGATGTACCAGTGCAAATCCATGCAGTCCTGATCATTTTATGTACGTCGCTGGTCCGGGTTTATGGCTTCACTGTCACGTAGACAACTGTTCTTAAGGCTGTACATAAAATTGCTGCATTTATGAAGGTAGTTCTATGTTAAAGACTTGGTGTAGCTTATAATACCTCAAACTCCTGTAAAATATTTTTTTCTCGTTAAATGGCTTTTTTCCGGAAGAAAGCATATACCTAGGAGGCTGTATACCTAGAAGTTTACTACCTTTTGAAATAGTACTTACCGCAGGGGAATCTGAATTTAGGGCCCACACACGCTACTGCAGCGGAGGTGGTGGCTTCTGGGGCTTTCAGATCCATGCATTGGACTTTGCTGTCAGCTCTAGGGTGAAACATTTGTTTCAGAGCAGTGGCGCAGGCCTCCAGGCTCAGTGTGGCCCACCATAGCCCCCCACAGCCTGCTTTTCTCCTCTGCCGAGCTTTGATTTCTTAATGGCAGTGTTGGGTTTTTTTGACAGTGGAAACTTGAGTACGTGTCATGTGAAGCACAGAATCAGATCGAGCTTGAAATTGCAAGTTCGAATGTCTGTCTTGGTAGGCTTCTTTAACTTGTATCTGTAGTTTCAAATACCACCCTGCCTTCCTTCTCACCTGGCTGGTGGTTTTGCGACTTTGGTAAGCATGCATCGTTTTGATTTTTAAAATCCCATGAGACATGTGGTGTGAGCTCACGGTGAACACCGCTTAATTCTTCACACGTTGATGGAGCTGGGGCGTGGAATAGGCCCGGGCAGACCAAAGTGCTGAGGCAGTTTTGCACTTAGGAGTAGCTTCGTTTGTAACTTGCTTGTTGGAGTTCTGGAGAAGCCAGTTCTTCCAGACCTGCAAGCGATCTACTTTTGCATTCGAATTCTGACTGTACCTAATTATTTTTAGCTTGTGAGTAAAATTACATTTCAGTGGAAAGTATTTCTATTTGCAGCTGACAAGCATAGAGACCTCCATTTCCTTGCGGACATGCCAATGACAAGGAGCTCGTGTTTTTCACACAGCCAACGACTTTGTCTTGAACACAAATTAATCAAAAACTATTGTTGAAAGCAGGGTGCTTCAGGGGGTCTGATGGTTTATGTTTTGTTCAGAGCTGTTGTTGGTCATTCCTGGAGTACGGTGGAATGACTGAAACAGCAACTTAGAAATTTAGACTTTAAAGGAAACTTAACTTCATACAGGAGGTGCCCAAGCTCAATGGCAAGTATGCTATGTTAGGAGCTATTGTTTGTGCAGATCTCTCTAGAAATTCTTGGTGTAACAAGTCCAGATTCTGCAAGACTGAAACTAAAATCTTCAATTCAAACCTGTTTTTCAGAATGCAGGTAGTGGTCAGAAGCCTGTCATAGTCAAATACTGTAGCTTTTTTTTGTTCAACACTTGTCTAACAAAAATTCTTTGTTAAATATAAATTCAACTCGTGCAGCC